>NC_090927.1:1176802462-1177427462 GCF_040938575.1 Ambystoma mexicanum | reverse complement strand
CAATGCATGGGTAATGCAGTGCCCGGCCATTGACCACGCTGCTGGCAATGGATCCAAGTGGGCTATGCAAACGCCGCAACAGCGTTGAGCCCTGATAAGTGTAAAATTGCTGAACTGCCAAAAGCGCACTTTGGTGCAGCGCTCCGGAGATAATGGGGAAATTAAATGATTATTTTGTTACTCCTTGTCAGAGCAAGATTATCTCACCGTCGGTGGCATCCGTAGCAGCAGTGCCTCTCACTCTGTAATGTGAGTTGCCGGAAGGGGAGAGAAGGCTCCTGCCCTCTCCTCGCGGCGATCAAAGACTGTAAAGGTTCTAGGGCACAGACCGTCCCTTATCCATGGCCCAGCTGGCTTCCGCCTATCGGTGAGGATGGTGGGCGGAAGTAAAGAGCTCTAGCCAATCCGAGGCTAGAACTCAGAATTTTCCTTATTTTTCAAAACGCCTTCAATGCATGGGTAATGTGGTGCGAGGCCATTGACCACGTTGCTGGCAATGGATCCAAGTGGGCTATGCAAACACAGCAGCAGCTGTGAGCCAGGATAACCGTGTAAGTATAAGATTTTGAAGTACCCTACGGTGGAAATTGTTTTGTAAAATTGACTTTTTCTAATGCTTAACTGTGGCTACGTTAACATTAGTAGATATAGTGGTAGCGTTATTAGCAGTTTTATTCTTCTTTATACATTTGTTTTTATTTTTACTTTTTGGAAGAGGGGCCCTAGTTTTGTTAGTGCTAGCTGGTTCAGTTTTGTTGACTGACTGTATTAGCAGTTTTGTTTTGAACATTTGCTATAAATTCGGCTAGAGGTGGATGAGTATTTTACATGCTTTTACTTTTATCTGCTCTATTTTTTTTGTTGTTTTCTACAGAGTTGCTTTTTATTAGGCATTCTGTTCTGTCTGTTGAAGAAAAAAGTAAAGTGTGGGTTTGAAAGTTGTGGAATATATTTGCGTGCATTGTGAATGAGTGTCAATATGAGGGCAGATATAAATAGAGGACTGTGTGATTGTGCAGTGTGCTGCTAGTTCTGGTCGGGAAGATTGTAAAAGTAGCTGTGTGTATAGATGTGTGAAGGGCTTGGATTAGTGCGTAAGAGAGTTTAGTGTGCATGAATAACTAAGGACATTATGATGTGTTCACGATAATAGTGGGTGTTATGATAATGGTGGCCAGATGAGAAAACAAAGTGTACCTGCTGAGGTGCAATGAATAAGACTAAAGTATTGTTCTTGGTTTGGAAGGAATTTTGTAAGCTAGTATGCGGCTACACTGTAATGTATGAATAACTGAAATAATACTTCGAATGGATTGTGTCCTCCCACGTATTCCTCATCTTGTGATAATTCGTTATCTCCAGCTTCGCTGCTTCGGAAAAAATGTTTCGAAGGGATTGTGTCCTCCGACGTATTCCTTATCTTTGATATACATTTCCAGCTTGCTGGCCTCGGAATGTTTTTCTCTTTAGAGGGCGCTGCGCGTCGACGTCCGCCGAGTTGATGTCCCTCGACGGCCACCGTATCGGCGCCGACATCACCATGCCCATAAATAGACATGCGCTGCGTCTGTTGCTCAGTTCTGTTTTTCTGCGCTTCGTGGGGCCTCAGAACGTCGTTGCTCAGTTCAGTCAGGTTTATCTAAATCTAATTCGACGAATATTCCTTATCGTTTTCGATGCCTTCTTCATCAGAACCGGCGACGCCGCGATCCGGCTTCAAGAAATGTCGAGACTGCGGTAAAAAAATGTCAATATCGGATCCACACAGGGTCTGTTTATGGTGCTTGGGGTCCGAGCACCATTGTCCGGAGTGTGAGGACTGCATGTCCATGATGGCGAAAGCTCTGAAGGAGCGAAAGGGGAAGCTCGAGAGAGGTAAGTCAGCCAAAACCTCCTCGAAGGTTTCGTCGGTCGAGGCATTCGTCTCCTCGCCGTCAAACACTCCCATTCTAGATGTCGAAGCAGCTCCCACCATTCGTCAAGATCTAGACACTCAAAAAAGAGACGTTGTAGGTCCCATTCCTCGTCGTCTTCGGTGTCCCCAGAAAGAGTTTCCTGTCCCACCAAACACAGTTCTCAAACTGAGTGGGAGGAATTCAGAAAGAAAATGTTAAGCGTCTTCGAGAACGCGGCCTCGACCCCCTCGAAGGCAGCTGAGGGTGATACCCCGGGTGAAAAACTCAAAAAATCGAAACGCCGCGAGTCGCAGCACCTGAAGAAACATTCCACCCGAGAGCACCATGAGCCATCGGGTAAGAAGGCGCCGTCTTCGACGCAGTCGTCGAGGGTTCCTTCACCGTCGTCGAAGATTGACGTACAACGCCATTGTTGAAGGGTTCCTCGACGCATTGGTTGATCGACTCGACGCTGATGAAAGAGGGGACCAAGGCTCCACAGCCAACAGTGTTTTCAAGGGCCTCCGGAACGACGCCGAGACAGTCGTCGATGCCCTCGAGTAGGATCCTGATCCTCTCGAATTCTTCGAGGCCCCTTCCAGCTTTTTCAACGCCATTTTCGGCGCCTTCGAGGCCAGTTACATCAGCGTCGACGACTTTGACATTTTCTCGTCCAATAACGACAAGTTTGGCTCCTTCAGCCCTAGAGATGGGCTTTACTCCATTTCAGAGAGAATACCCTGGTCTTTCTTCAATTTATGAAGAAAGAGAAGACTGACGAAGAAACTTTTGGTTTACAGAGATCCTCGCTGCCTGCTGCAGAGGATTTCACCTCTGAAGAAAGGAGGCTGAAGGAACTACAGGACTCGCTTCATGAGGCCAGTGGACTTGACACTTCCCCAGAAGTGGAATTTGTAAAGCCAGACTCAGGGGAACATGCAGAAACACCATATAGAACCCTGATGGCAAGAATAATTGAATTTATGGGTTGGTCTGCGCCTTCACCTGTTTTCCAACAGGATGATCTAATGGATATATTGGACAAAGGCCCACAGGAGGACCCGGTGGTCCCCTTCCATGCAGCCCTACAAAGAAAAATTGCATCCAATTGGGAGACTCCCGAAGTCATCCTAGCAGTCAATAAAAGACTGTCGACAAAGTATAGGGTAGCGGCTGCTGACCCTTAGAGCCTGGTGGTTCAAGCGGCAACTTCATCCAGCAGTAGGACTGCTTACCCTACTGTCCCACAGGACGGGGGTGACGAAAGGTACGACTCTATGGCAAAGAAAGTCTTTTCTGCCTGTAGTATGGCGTTGAAGTCCATCAATGCCACCTGTACGCTCGCCAGGTTCAGTCACACATTATGGGAGTGTGCTTCATCAGCGGCTGACTGCATACCCAATGGAGAGGAGAAGGAAGCCTTCCTTGACATCATTCAAGATGGCAAAGATGCCATGTGCGAGTCTCTTCAAACTGGCATCGATTCCGCTGACAGTATCAGCAGGGCCATGGCGGCTAGTACAACAATCCGCAGGCATGCGTGGTTGCGAAAGTCTGGCTTTGCTCCAGATGTACAGGCCAGACTTTTGAATATGCCCTTTGACGGCTCTTCGTTATTCGGAAAAAAGGCTGATGACAGTCTGGAAAAGTTACAGACTTCTAAAGCAGCAGCAAAATCCTTAGGAGCTGCTATCCGCCAAACTCCTTTTTCGCCCCTCGGGAACCTCTGGGAGAGGAAAGTCCTTTCGCTATTATTCCGCATTCGGAAAAGGCAGAGGACAGCCTGCTCAAAGAGTCCAAAGAAGATCCACCCGAGGTGGACGGGTCAAAGGTACTAATACCGCAGCAGCAGCAGGTGCTTCTTTACCCTCGGCATCTGCATCAGCCGCCCCCAAACCACTCTGAGGCCTTTGCACACAAGACACCTGTAGGGGGCAGGTTAACTCACCATCTGACGGAATGGCAGGCTATAACGTCAGATGCTTGGGCGTTGGAGTCAGTTGCCCAAGGTTACTGCCTACCCTTTCTACACATCGCTCAGAGTCATCCACCGGGGAACAGCTCCCAAACAGTTCCAGATCCGCTCCTCTTGCAGGAAATTATGGACCTGCTAGAGAAAGGTGCCATAGAACTGGTACCTGTAGTGGAAAGGAACAAGGGCTGGTACTCCCCCCCCCCTACTTTCTCATACCAAAGAAGGACGGAGGACTGAGACCCATCCTGGACTTAAGAGAATTGAACAAGTTCCTCAGGAAGGACAAGTTCAAGATGGTAACTCTCTCTCAGATCCTTCAGGCCCTCCAGCTCCAGGTCTGGCTGGTATCTCTGGACCTTCAGTATGCTTATTTCCATGTTCCAATCCATCTCAAGCACAAGAAATACCTGAGGTTCGCAATTGGCGACTCTCATTATCAATTTCGAGTTCTGCCATTTGGGCTGACCTCCGCCCCGAGGGTCTTCACACCAAGCTGATGTCGGTAGTGGCGGCCAGTCTAAGGAGGGAAGGGATCCACGTCTATCCCTACCTGGACGATTGGCTGATCAGGGCCGTATCTTCGGAACAGGCCCGGACCCAGCTAGATTATGTCTGCCTCTTCCTTCACAGACTGGGCTTCTCCCTCAATTTAAAGAAGTCACAGATGATACCATCTCAGAGACTCCAGTTCATTGGAGCGGTCCTGGACACTTCCCTGGTAAAAGCCTCGCCACCTCAAGATGGGCTCAAGATATTCTGCAGATGGTCACCAAGTTTCAAAATGCCCAACGTCTCCCAGCCTTCGACTTTTTGAGGTTGCTAGGCCTCATGGCATCCTGCATCTTCCTTGTGCCAGAGGCTCGCCTGAGAATGAGATCTCTTCAGTGGGCACTGAGAAGTCAGTGGTCACAATTCTCAGGGAGAATGTCAGACCTCCTCCGGATTCCGGACAAGGTAGCCCACGACCTTCAGTGGTGGGCCTATTCAGAGAACATCTTGAAAGGAAAAGTGTTTTGGCAACTATGGCCGGAGATAACAGTAGTCACAGACACTTCGCTCACAGGGTGGGAGCCCATGCCAACGACTTGACCATCAGCGGTCGTTGCTCTCCATCGGAGTCCAGACTACATATCAACCTATTAGAGCTGAGAGCGATCAGACTAGCGCTGAAAGCTTTCCTGCCATCAGTACAGGGGAGAAATGTCCTGATAATGACGGACAACACGGTGGCCATGCACTACCTCAACAAAAGAGGAGGCGTAGGTTCACTACCACTATGCAGAGAAGCAATGCAGCTCTGGTTTTGGGCAATTCGGGAAGGAATCTCTCTATCGGCAGTCCATCTAGCCGGAGAGAAGAATTTGACAGCGGACGCTCTGAGCAGGCAGAGCACAGTCTCCCACGAATGGGAGCTAGCTCAGGAAGTCCTTCAAGAGATCTTCGCCCTTTGGGGAACCCCTCAGGTGGATCTGTTCGCCACAAGCACCAACAGGAAGTGCGATCTGTTCTGTTCTGTTCAAGGGAATTTCCCCCGAGTGGAGCTCTGGGAGACGCGTTCGTAGTGGACTGGGAGTTTCCACTCCTCTACGCATTTCTACCAGTCCCTGTTATTCCTCAAATGATCAGGAGGTTGAGAAGTTTCCGGAAAACCATGATCCTAATTGCCCCAGACTGGGCCAGGAGAACGTGGTACCCGAACCTTCTAGATATGTCCATCTGTCCTCCAATCCGTCTTCCACTCAAAGAGAATCTTCTCTCGCAGAAGGGAGGTCAGGTTCTCCATCCAGACATCAGAACCCTCAACCTTCACGCTTGGCTTCTGAAAGGTTGAGGTACAAGGATTGGGATCTCCCTGATGACTTCATGGAGGTGTTGCTTTTGGCCAGAAGACCAGCAACAAAGTCTTTATACCGCTGCTGTTGGAACAAGTTTTGCAGCTGGTGTAGATAAGAGAATATCGACCCTTTTTCAGGCGGTGCACCAACGGTGCTATCGTTTCTACTCTACTTGCCAAACTCAGGCCTTCAAGTTGGCACTGTAAAAGGCTATCTCGCAGCGCTTTCTATCTTCAAGCGCACTGCGGAGGAACCATCGTATTTCAAAATTCCTCTAGTGGTACAATTTCTCAAGGGTCTGACTAATGTTTACCCTCCAAAACCATTCCAGGTTCCATTATGGGACTTAAATTTAGTCTTACACTTCTTAATGGGCACTCCATTCGAGCCACTTCACTCTTGCGCATAAAGATTTCTCACACTTAAAACTGTCCTACTTGTAGCACGAACATCGGCTAGGAGGGTGAGTGAGCTTCAAGCTCTCTCCTGTAAACCCCCACATACAATCTTCCACAAGGACAAGGTTGTCCTCCAGGTGAAGCTAATTTTCTCCCAAAGGTAGTTTCTGAATTCCATATTACTCAGAAAATTACCTTGCCTTCATTCTACCCTCCTCCCCATCCGGGGAAAGAGGAGGAAAGGCTACACAGGCTGGACCCTAGGCGAGCTCTCAGCTTTTACATCAGCAGAATGGCTAGAATCAGGCAAGCAGACCAGCTGTTTGTAGGATACTCGGGTCACAAGTTGGGACTACCCATAACAAAACAAACCATCTCCAGGTGGATTATCTTGGCCATCCTGGAATGTTATAGACTAGCAGGGAAAGAGCCACCCCAAAACCTCAGGGCTCATTCAACCAGGAGTATCACAGCTTCTTCGGCTCTCCAGAGAGGGGTACCGGTCCGGGACATATGTGCGGCTGCCACATGGTCATCCGCACATACATTCACAACATTTTACAATCTGGATTCCTCCACTGCTCAAGAGATCAGATTTGGCAAAGCCGTATTACACTCGGTCCATCCCTAAAGGGAGATATAACACTATCACTCCCTCCTCCAATTACATACCACTGCTACGGGAGTCTATCAAAGATAAGGAATACGTCGGAGGACACAATCCCTTCGAAGAACAAGTTACTTTCTTACCTGGTAACGTTCTTTCGACCGGATGTTCCTCTGACGTATTCCTTATCGCCCCTCCCATCCATCCCCGCAGTGATAACTTCCCTTGTGGTTGCAGCTTTCGCTCCTTAAAGGTTACTAACCAATTCAGGCATGTCTTTCTTGTACTACAAAACGGAACTGAGCAACGGACGCAGCGCATGTCTATTTATGGGCATGGTGACGTCGGCGCCGATACAGTGGCCGTCGAGGGACATCGACTCGGCGGACGTCGACGCCCAGCGCCCTCTACAGAGAAAAAATTTCCGAGGCCAGCAAGCTGGAAACGTATATCAAAGATAAGGAATACGTCGGAGGAACATCCCGTCGAAAGAACGTTACCAGGTAAGAAAGTAACTTGTTCTTCTCGGCAGAAGGCGCTGTGCTCAAGGTCGTGGCTTAGATTGTCCCTCGACGTACTCCGTCCTCTGTCGACGTCACCGATGGTATAAATAGCTTGAGCCGCGCCCGTTTTTTCAGTTCCGTTTTTCCGATCGATTCGCGATCGAGAACGGCGTGCTTCTATTTTCTGTGAAGAAAATGTCGTCATCTTCGACACCTTCGACATCCAGAACTGGGTTTAAGAAGTGTGCAGACTGTGGATCTAAGATGTCGATCACCGATCCCCACCGGATTTGTCTCTGGTGTCTCCGTTCCAGTCACCGAACCGACGACTGTGGGTCCTGCCAATCTATGACCGGAAAAGCTCTTCGTGAGAGGAGAGGTAAACTGTCGGTGGGGAGGGAGGCCTCAAGAAAGGTTTTGTCAAAAAGACACAAGAAAGTGTCTGATTCTTAGGAATCGGATCGCCATAGGCACTCAGAGATCTCGATCTAGGAGTAGATCGAGACACTCTTCGTCGTCATCAAAAAAAATGAAGAGGAGACAGATCTCCCTCATCTTCTTCAGAGTCGACCGAAGAAATTCGTTGTCAGACTAAATCTGATTCTCCCAGTAAGTGGGAAGAATTCCGCAAAAAGATGATGGAGGTTTTCGAGAATGCGGCCCGACCCCCTCGAAAGACCCTCGAAAAAGCCATACCCCTAAAGTCGCTCCATTGGACGACAAAGGGAAGTCCGAGGCTACCATGGCTAAGACCGGTTGCGTTGAGGAATCCAAAAACCTCGAGTAAAACTGTCGAAGACTCTTCGAGAGTCGAGCACCTCTCCAGTGCCATGCAAGAAACACAAGTCGTCGAAGACTTCGACAACTTCGTCGACGCCCTTGACGTCGATAATTTCGACGCCAAAGCCAAATGCGTCATCGACGCCATTATCGAAGTCATCTTCGAAGACTTCGAAGACCCCTTCGAAAACTTCGAGGGAATTGCCAATTCCTTTGAAGCAGATGGAAGAGGAAGAAAGGAGATTCACTCCTTTGCCCAGGTCAGACTTTTTCAAATCTATGTCAGCAATCTATGAAGAGTCTGCTTCAGAAGAAGACGAGGTTACTCCTTTGGGAGTTACTTATGGTACAAGACAAGTTCCTGAGGAACCTATTGACCAGGAATCTAGAATGAGAGACCTGAGTGATACTCTACATTCTGCCAGTGGAGTTGACACATCCCCAGAATTAGAGTTCGCCAAACCTGATCCTGCAGAGCATGCAGATGCTGGGTACAGGGGTCTTATGACCAGGGTAGTTGAATATATCGGTTGGGGTAATACTTCACCCATTTTTTAACAAGATGACATGGCGGATATAATCGTCAAGGGTCCTCAGAAAGATCCTGTTCTCCCTTTCCACAGAGCCCTCTAAAGGACTGTGGAGAAAAAGTGGGAGAAGCCAGAAACTATTGCTGCTGCAGATAGCACTTTTCCAAGAAAATATAGACCGGCTGTAACGGATCCTGAATATTTGAATAAACATCCGACTCCAGAGAGTTTAGTCATTCAGGCAGCATCTACTTCAAAACAAACTGCTTATCCAACTATCCCTCCAGATAGCGAGGATAAAAAAATTGATGCCTGGACACGTAACATTTTCACATCAGGCAGTATGGCACTTAAGTCAGTGCAAGCCAGACTTCTCAACATGCCCTTTGATGGCTCGAGGCTCTTTGGCAGAAAGGCTGATGAAAGCCTAGAAAAACTTCAGACATCGAAAGCGGCAGCTAAATCACTTAGCGCCTCTTTGCGCCAGCCTCTAAAACCCTATTCCGGCTCATCTTCCTGGAGGAGTTGTTCTTTTCGATACTACTCCTCTTTTGGTAGAGGAAGAGGACAGGCTTCTCAAAGGAAAAAAAAAAGAAACTTCCCTCGTGGAACACAAGGAAGAGGTGCAAAATCAGCCTCCGGAGCGGCATCTGTACCCTCAGCCACTCCTGCAACCGCCTCCAAATCCCTCTGAGACCTTATTACACAAAACACCTGTGGGAGGCAGGATCTCTCAACATCTGAAGGAATGGTGGGGCATTACATCAGATGCTTGGGCACTGGAAACAGTAGCCCAAGGTTACTGTCTCCCCTTTCTAAAAAGGCCTCAGAATCATCCACCGGGAGCCAACTCTGCCAAATTTCCTGATCCACTCCTGTTGCAGGAAATTTTAACCCTGCTAGAAAAAGGTGCCATAGAACCGGTACCTGTAGCGGAGAGGAACAGGGGTTGGTACTCCCCATATTTTCTCATCCCAAAAAAGGACGGAGGACTGAGACCCATCTTGGACTTGAGAAACTTGAACAAGTTCCTCAGGAAGGACAAGTTCAAGATGGTGACTCTTTCTCAGATCCTTCAGGCTCTCCAACTCCAAGATTGGTTGGAATCATTGGACCTTCAGGATGCTTACTTTCATGTGCCAATCCATCCAAAGCACAGAAAGTACCTGAGGTTCGCGATTGGCAATTCTCATTATCAGTTTCGAGTTCTGCCATTCGGGTTAACCTCCGCCCCGAGGGTTTTCATCAAACTGTTGGCGGTTGTGGCAGCAAGTCTCAGGAGAGGAGGTATTCACATATATCCCTAACTGGACGACTGGTTGATCAGAGCAAGTTCTCCAGAACAAGCTCAGGAACATCTTTCGATCACCTGCCACTTCCTCCACAAATTGGGCTTCTCCCTCAATTTTAAGAAGTCCCACATGATACCATCCCAGAAAGTCCAGTTTATCGGAGCAGTCTTGGGCACTTCATCAGGAAAAGCCTCGCCTCCCGAAGTGAGAACTCTCCACATCCAGCAGATGGTAACGAAGTTTCAGAATGCCCAACATCTACCGGCCTTCGATTTTTCTCAGGTTGCTCGGCCTCATGGCATCCTGCATTTTCCTAGTACCAGAGGCCAGGTTGAGAATGAGATCCCTTCAATGGGCACTCAGAACTCCGTGGTCCCAGTTCTCAGGGGAATATGTCGGATCTTCTGCAAGTCCCGAGCGCAGTTGCTCAGGATCTTCTATGGTGGGCTTGCAATGACAACATTCTCAAGGGAGAGTCTTTTTGGCAACCATGGCCGGAGATAAAGGTAGTGACGGACGCCTCCCTCATGGGGTGGCGAGCACACACCAACGATCTGACAATCAGCGGTCGTTGGTCTCCATCGGAGTCCAAACTACACATCAACCTGTTGGAGCTGAGGGCAATCAGACTAGCTCTGCAGGCCTTTCTGCCCTCTGTACAGGGAAAGAATGTCCTGATAATGACGGACAACACGGTGGCCATGTACTACCTCAACAAAAGAGGAGGAGTAGGGTCACTGCCACTGTGCAGAGAAGCAATGCAGCTCTGGTTCTGGGCAATACGAGAAGGAATCTGTCGGCAATTCACCTAGCTGGAGAGAAGAACACAGCGGCAGACGCTCTGAGCAGGCAGAGCACGGTCTTTCACGAGTGGGAGCTGGCTCAGGAAGTCCTTCTGGAGATCTTCGCCCTTTGGGGAACCCCTCAAGTGGATCTGTTTGCCACTGCGATCAACTGGAAGTGCGATCAGTACTGCTCAAGGCAATTTCCTCAAGGAGGAGCTCTGGGAGACGCATTCGTAGTGGAGTGTAAGTTTCAACTTCTGTACGCATTTCCCCCAGACCCCGTGATTCCTCAAGTAATCAGGAGGTTGAGAAATTTCAGGAAAACCATGATCCTAATTGCCCCGGATTGGGCCAGGAGGACGTGGTACCCGGACCTTCTAGACATGTCCATCTGCCCTCCAATACATCTTCCGCAAAGAGAGGATCTTCTCTCGCAAGAGGAAGGTCGGGTTCTCCATCCAAAGGTCAAGACACTCAACCTTCACGCATGGTTTCTGAGAGGTTGAGATACAAGGATTGGGATCTTCCAGATAACGTACTGGAAATCTTGCTTTCGGCCAGAAGACCAGCAACCAAGTCGTTGTACCGATGTCGCTGGAACAGGTTTAGTAACTGGTGCAAAGACAAGGATGTGGACCCTTTTCAGTGTGGCACCCCAATGGTGCTCTTTTCTACTACATCTAACTAATCTGGGGCTCCAGATAGGAACAATCAAAGGATACCTTGCTGCGCTGTCCATTTTCAAGCGCTCCTCGGAAGAGGTTTCATATTTCAAAATACCGTTAATAATTCAAGTCTTAAAGGGGCTTACTAATGTATACCCTCCACTACCTTTTCATGTACCAACTTGGGATTTAAATTTAGTATTAAAATTCTTGACTTGCATACCTTTTGAGCCTCTGCACTCATGTCCATTGAGGCTTTTGACTCTAAAAACTGTCCTCCTTGTGGCCCTATCATCAGCCCGCAGGGTTAGCGAACTTCAGGCTCTCTCATGCAAACCACCATATACTATTTTTTAATAAAGATAAGGTAGTCCTTAAAGTTAAACCTTCGTTCTTGCCAAAAGTAGTCTCAGACTTCCATTTGTCACAAAATATAGTACTACCAACCTTTTATTCTCCTCCTCATCTGGGCAAAGAAGAGGAGAGATTACAAAGATTAGATCCCAAAAGGGCTCTTAGTTTTTACATCTCAAGGATGGCTAAATTGAGACAAGATGACCAACTGTTTGTGGGTTATACTGGTCATAAATTAGGCTTATCTGTAACAAAACAGACCATTTCCCACTGGATCATTTTAGCCATAGTTGAATGCTATAGATTAGCGGGAAAAGAACCACCAGATAGGCTTCGTGCCCATTCTACAAGGGGAATGGCTACTTCTGCAGCTCTAAAGAGGAGGGCCCAGCAGCAGATATGTGTGCAGCTGCAACCTGCAAAACAATGCATACTTTTGTTAAACATTATTGTTTGGACACTGCCTCCTCTAACGAGGGTTTATTTGCAAAGGCAGTTCTGCATTCTGTCCACGAAAACTGAAATGAGTACTCTCGCCTCCAAAAAATTGATACTGCTATGGGAGCCTATCACAAGATGCGGAATACGTGGGAGGACACAATCCATTCGAAGAACAAGTAACTTACCAACTGTAACGTTCTTTCGACTGGAGCTATTTATACCATAGGTGATGTCGTCAGAGTACGGAGTACGTCCAGGGACAATCGAAGCCTGGAACTTGAGCACAGCGCCCTCTGCTGAGAATTTTTTTTCCGAAGCTGGAGATAACGAATTATCACAAGATGAGGAATACGTGGGAGGAACATCCAGTCGAAAGAACCTTACAGTTGGTAAGTAACTTGTTCTTCTACACTAGTGGACTTACTTTGTAGGATGTGAAGAGTAGTTTGCTTCAGGTTGTTGTCTTCTAGGAAGTAGGTTGTTGTCTTTCTGGAGCTTCTTCACTCCAATTGAGAAAGAAGAAAATTTGAGGGTATGTATGGTAATGGAGAAGTCATTTTAGTACAAGAAGACATTATTTTGCAATGTAGGAGGAGTTGTTGGGAAGAAGGGTTAGTAACATTGGACGTGATTACAAGTATGGTGGCAACACTGCCGTTGTTGCAGACGGGTTGCCATCAGATTCCTAATAGTTTTTCAGCAGCTAGCTTCCCAGTGGCACTAAGACATTACAGGTCATGTTGGCCTTTAAAGTCAGGTGGTGGAAAATGTTGGTCCCTATTTCTGTGGAGTTGCATTGCACTGTATGGGAATGGGGACACTGGAGCACCGGCAGCGTTGCTAATGGGGCCGGTGGTCCTGTGATAAGAATGCCCCACAGGGCTGGAGCAAGAAAGTGTGGGCTTTGTGTTGGCACCATTTGTATTAGAAATGGTGCCCTGCAAGTCTCAAAATGCTGAGAAAAATTGAGACGCCAAGAAGCATGTACAGATTAGAAAGGAGAATGTTAGCTAGCAAGTATGCATGTGTGGGAAAGCTAATGAAATTGCACACATAGGGCCTCATTACGAGTCAGGCGGTAACCGTGCCTGAAATTCCGACAGGTTACCACCAGACTCGTATTACCATTCCACCTCTGAGATTCCCAGAATTACCAGGGCATTACGACCCCAGTGACCTGGGAATTCCGGAGGCGCAATTCGGTAAATCTCCATTCCCATTGAGTCCAATAGGACTCAATGGGGAAGTGGAAACACCGGTACCTTCTTGTGGTGGTGCCAGTGTTTCCACGTCCGCCTGCAGGCGGGTGGTGTTAAACCCGCCAGGTCAGACCTGTCGGGAATGACAACTCCCGCCTGCAGAACTCGAGATCACCCGGTCCGGAAACAACAGTGGCGGCGGCGGATTTACCGCTACTGTTATTTCCAGACCGGGTGACTCATAATGAGGCCCAAAGTGTTATTGCTATATGTTGGAGAAATCGTTTCCATTTTGTTTAATTCATTTTATTACAAATTACACACAGCCCTGTTGTAAAAGTATACATGCATTTATTTATTTTTTGAAATGGTGCTTAAATGAATAGTTGTAAACTTGTATTTTGAGTTGGCATTCTCAGAGTTTTAGTGTAGCTTTGTTAGTGGAAAAAATGGTTTTAAAAGTGACAAAATGAAAGAAAATAACAGTTTGTACATTATAATGGGTGATATGGGCAAGTATGCATGTCTTGGTGATATACTGAATTTTCACACAGGATCTGGCATTTAAACATGCTGTGGAAATGTTTCAAATGTGGTTTTCTCTTTCACAAAAGACACAGTGCTGCTGAAATTGGAAGTATGGGTTTTGAAACTGTTATGAAAATGCTAATTAAATGAAAACCTTCCATGCACACAGCATTGTAAGTAACTGCCACTTGATGTCAGGAGGTGGGACAAACGAGAGTATGATTATTGAGTAGATTATGCAGGGTAAGTGGCAGGAACCCTGTTTATATGCAGCTGTAAAAGTTGGAAATGTACTTTTCAAAATATATGTATAACTGTAATTTGCATTGATGGATGCAGATGTAGTTGAATCTGCAAATAGAAAACCTGGAGATTTTTATAGTAGTTTTTGATGCAGGTGTTTAGGAGTAACAGGAGAGTCTGAGAGTTCAACGGTACATCTGAAGTGTTGAACTGAGATGACAGAGTTAGATGTAGAGTTCTTGGATGTGATTGGTGGATGGCTGTGACTGCTTGACAGTAGCCAATGAGGGAGTGCTGCAAAGATTGAAGTGAAAAGGGAAGAAGGGCTCTGCTGTGTTACGGGGTCCGTGGACACTGCAGTAGTCTGCGGACAGGGCGTACCACATCCGGGTCTTTTCAGGATGCCTGGCATGGAAAGGGGACTGTGGGGATTAGCCAATCGGGTCTTCTGGTTCTGCTTTATAGGAAGAGAGGGTAATCGTTTTGTTCATTGCTCTATGTAGGGAACATGGCTATTGTTGCAGAGATGAAAAGACTTACTGTGTGGATGAGAGATTGTTTTATGGTTAATTTGCAAATGTACACAGAAATATATGGCATTTCTGCTACCCTTGGAGTGGAGGGAGTGGATGCTTTTGGCTGTGTTGTGCCTAGGCGAAACTTGAAGGGTTTATTTACACTTTGCAAAAATATGGCTGTTTTCCAAACTCCAGATGTAATTGTGGAGAACAGAGTTTGGGGTATTAGTGCAATAGGTTTGCACAATGTGGTGAAAGAATTGCTGAAGGCACTAATGGAGCTGTTTCCTTGTGGAACGGTCATATATTCACATTTACCACCTACGGCACTATGGAGCTGCCCCAATGTCTTTTGTTCTGAACAAGACGTAGGAAGGCGCCTTGTCAACACAGGGGTTTCTTCATTTTTGTACATTGTTGGGATGTCATCCTTCCCAAATGACAACATTCTGGAAGATGGTGGATGTACTTTGCTTAGTGATGGCATCACTTTTACAGATTGTGGCAATGCAATCTTTCCTGCCAATATTTAGAATGCATTTAGAAAGTTCTTGTAAAAATGTATGTAGAGTGCATGTGAGTAGGTATAGCAAAAAAAAATCTGAAAAGCCCCCCCAAATAAAAATAAAAAAAGTTTCTTTTCAGAGCCACCAGTAAAGAGTAAATAACGTGCATTGCGTTTAACTTCTGTGCCCCCCTCCTTCAATTGGACGGTCTGTCTGAGGACATTGCGGTAGTCCGCAAACGGCACGTGCCCCATCCAGGTCTTTTGAGGATGCCAGGCATGGAAATGGGACTGAGCAGCCCAGAGGATTGGCCAATAAGGTTTCCTGGCTGTGGTATGGAGAGAGTTTGGCAGAATGTGTGTATGCTGAGATGAGTGCAGGTGGCTATGTTTTTCATGAGGCAAAGTGTGTGGATTTTGGGGGGTCCATTGGTTGAAGATATGCAGAGCAGTGTGGAGTGGCTGAAAATCTTGGATTTAATGATGTTCATGTGGAATGGTATGCAGTGCGCCGCATGAAGTGGGTGGACTTGCTCCCGTTTTGTGTCAATTTGGTCCGGACATTATCATTGTTCTTTGTTGAGGGAACAGTTTAGGGCATGTAAATGGAATTTCACTGCAATTTGCAATTAAGGATTTGGCAAAATGAAGAAAATGTTCCCGAACTCTCTACACATTTTTTCTCGCATTGCCCAGAGACAGATGGGGCTGCGCAACAGTTCATTTGGTCCACAAGTGGAGAAAGTGAGGTGCAATGTCAACAAGGTTGTCTGTGCATTTTTGGGAGATGTTGGCATGACGTCTTTCGATAACAAAACCATTAAATTTGACATTGACAATATTGTTCGCAGAGATGGAGTACATTTTACTGGTGCTGGTAATCCGCTTTTTCTGACAAAATATTCAAAATGCTTTGAAGCACTTTTTGTAAATATAGAAAGCCTTTTCCAGTAGGTATTTTCCACTAGTTGGAAGAAAAATTCATGGAAGGATGGAGAAAACAAAATGCCTACTGTTTTTCAAGTTGAAAGAAAGTTTAGTCCTGTAGAATGTTGCTAAGTTTACTTTAAAACTTGAAGAAAACTTTCAAAAACAAAAAAATACAAAAAAGGTTATTTTCAGAGCCACTTCTTTCCCACGCAAAAGAGTGCAATGTTTTTGGTGGCACGACCACCCAAATCCTTTTGGATGTCTGCGGACAACCGCGCTGTCCGCAGACTTCGTAGGCTGAGTGGGGTTCTGTAACTTTATTTGGTATTTCTATTTTTGAACTGTGAAAAGTGCCTCTGAAAAGAGATTTTTTTTGTTGATTTTTCTTTGCCTTTTTTCACAGGAGAAAATATATATATTAAGCTAAGCAACCATAACTCACACCACCACTATGCACTGCTAACACTAAAACCCAGCACATTAAAGATAACATATGTATATGTGTCATTAGGTTCCTGTATTGACAACACTCCAATATAATATTTTGTTTAGATGAGTACTTTCTTCAATATATGAAGCACTTCATAATAGGTCTCCTAAACACCCCTGACCTCTTGCTACCAACATTGTAAACACAACCCCTTGTAGGAATTTTATCCCAATTAATTTAATGTGATGTCATCAATGATGTGATGAATAACATTTGTGATGTCGTCTTTGATGTCCTGGGTGTAAGTGTTAGCAGTACAAGGTGGTGGTGCGAGTTATGGTTGCTTAGTTTACCAGAATTGGCGAATTTCTAGGTTGTATTGGTTTTACTTGCAACCATAGTGTCCCTTTAACAAAGTTTGTTTTCACTGAATTTCATGGGTTTTTACCAGTGCACCCTAATTTGCTATAACTTCCTAATATCATATATACTCCCAATATAGCGTAATTTTCAGCCGATGTTGAAAGTTTGAACTTAAAACTGTGCCATTCACCACCTCCTAGCAACATTTTTAACAAGTCTATGAACATTCTGCAACTTTTTACGCTGTTTTTTTTTTTCGCCGAAATTCGTGAACGTCTGATGTCATCAGGAACTTCACGGACAGTGTCGTGTGACACGTACAATCCCGCCAGCTACCTTGCAAGCCATAAAAGAGGCTGTTGATCCATATTTTTCAAAGACAATAGTTCTTTGTATATACTGCAACACACCACTCTGCAGAGGGGAGCAGTTTCAAAGTGCTTTCAAGGCCTTTATATAGGGGTATGAGAAACTGCCCCTCCATATCTGTGGTTGGTGCTCCTTCCCTCATTTCCCTCCCCACCTTTCTTCCTGGCCTCTCCTGCAAAAAAAACAAATTCAAAATAAACACCAAAAAAAGATTCCTTTAGGAACCAATTTTCACAGTTAATAAATAGAAGTAAAAAAAAAATAAGCTTATTGACCCCATGTACTTTACATTTTTCAGTAAAGTAGTTGAACTCAATAAGATTCTCCAACATTCCCATTAGAATGTTCTACTATGTTAATGGAAGTAATGGGCAATTGCATACTTGAGAAAAAGAAAAAAGCACAGACTATTTTCTGCCCCAAATACTATTCTCTACCATACAATAAAAACCGTAAAACATGGAACTTTATGACTATCTGCGGTCTCTGCAGTCCCCTCTCCAGGCTATGCAGCAGTCCAAAACCCAGATTGCACGTGCACACCATCGCACAACACAGCCCTTCTACCCTTTTTACTGTTGTTTGTAACTCTCCCTCATTGCCTGCTTTCAGTCACACATCTATACACCAATCAGTAAAAAAAAACTCTACATATAACCCTATCAACAACATATTAAACTTCCAACA
The DNA here is from genome assembly GCF_040938575.1 of Ambystoma mexicanum. NCBI lineage: Eukaryota > Metazoa > Chordata > Amphibia > Caudata > Ambystomatidae > Ambystoma > Ambystoma mexicanum. The sequence goes on along the minus strand of NC_090927.1, from coordinate 1,177,409,630 downwards.
CCAACTGCCATTTAAGAATGTTCTAGAAATCCTTTGCATCTACATTTCCCTTGCTTATCCAAAAAATTGTACACACTGCTGCTGTAAATGCACATATGCATTGTGCAGTAAGAGTAGTGCATGAATGGAAAGAGGAGTAGGGATTGCCAAGTGCTGGTGTTCACTAGATATAGGGCCTGGAACCTGTGAGGCAGCAGGCCACCAGTATTAGTGGCAGTGGTATGAGTTAGCAGGGAAGGGATTGAGTAAAACAGGAAGAGAAAAGCAGAGTTCTCATAAGTTTCCCAGACCTTAAGGAAGTGCAGCTGAAGTATAAGAGGAGCAAGAAGGCTTTTCCAAAGAGGCACCAGCCGAAGAGGCACAAAGGCCTCCCACTCTCTGTTGCAAAAAGCATTTGACAAGCAGAGAATTGCAGTTAGAGGAGCAGAGTGCCCTATGAGGGCAGTATTTAGGGCGCTTCAGTTGGAGATATTGTAGTCCCAGGCCCTAGAAAGCCTTGTCAATGATACAGAGGATCTTGAATGTATGCTTGCAACCAATGTACACATTTTAGGGCTTCAGCGATACGATCCCTGGGCTTGAGGCTAAGGGATACGTCTTGTAGCCCTATCCTAGATTAGCTAAAGTGGGCCTACACAACAAAGGGGGGGGGGGGCGGTTAAGGAAGAGGCTGTTGCAGTAGTGCAGCCTACAGGGGGCCAGGGCTCAAGAGATGTTGAGCTTCTGGGGGAAGGTGAGGAACGGTATAATGCCTGTTTGGAGGTGAAGCTGAAAGTGGGCTTTCTTTACAACCTTCAAAATACAAGGAGTTAAGGAGAGAGAGGGCTTAAAGATAACCCCATGGTTTTTGGCATCACAGGATGGTGAGAATACAGGGCCTAAAAGAGGCAGTGAGAGAGTAGGAGAAAAACTGGGAACATGTGTCACAATAAGAAAGATCTCTGTATTACTGGCATTCAGACAGAGATTGTTAGCCGCATACAATGTCTTGATGGCGGTCAAACAATTGGGGATAAAAGGAGAAGAAATTAGTTGAGGGAAGTTTAAGGAAAGCTGTGCGTCATTAACATAACACTAGAAATGAGAAAAGGAGAAGGACATCAGCTGAGCCAGAGGAACAAAATAGATATTGAAGAGCCACAATCAGGATAGAACCCTGGGGTACTCTGCAGGTAGACAGTGAGGTGGTGTTGTAGAAATGGCCCAGTTGCAGCTTGGAAGAGTGATTAGTGAGGTAAACGGGTCAGCCAGCCCAGTGCCCAGTCCATGATGCTAAAGGTATCATGTAACCGTTGAATGAGGATAGAATGGTTGACCATGTGAAAGGCGGAGGACACATCAAGGAACACTATCCTTGATTGTCCTACTATCATAAATAAATACCATATACACTTCAATGATATCATTCCACCATATTACAAATACTGTAAACTCCCCCCTACAGTACCTATAATTACTATATACATATTACTATACTATGTGTTGCCTATGGCCATGCCTCAAAGAATCTGGTCACTGGCCATAACCACCACAATATAATTAAACCATATATGAATGTATAAGTACGTACAATGCACCTTCAAATAAAGACTCGCCCAGTGGCCTCCTCCACCCCCCTCCACCCCCACCACCCCTGCCTTTCGAATGATGTCCGCGGACACCAAAAGTGACCTCTGACTCAGTGGCACCTGCATACCTTTTTTTCACCTATAAAAACGTCTCCATGTCAACTTTATTGCATTCCCCCACCCCTTCCAAACCCTCTTTCGGCCACCAAATAACCCCAAATGTGTTTTCCAGACTTTCCACCCACTGTGCTATCCGTGGACACCGGCGGCTGGCGTGGATCCGACATGGCAACTGTTTAAAAAAATGACAAACCTCATTCTTTTCAGCATTCAATCAGCGGGTGTGCAAGATGTCTTCGATCACCTTGCCACCCCCTGATTGGCCCAGACGTGTCCATGGACCCTGAATCGGGAAATTAGTCCATGGACCGGACCCAGAAATCATATCACTAATGTTTTTTTACCTACTTGTTGGCCGTTTAAAAAAAAAAAAACTCCTGGATGGATTTACACCACATTTTCAAAAGCGCGCTTTCGGCGCTAATTTGTTAAAAATCTGTACAGTGGTTTGGGCTGTATGCACAAGCAAATGTATTACTCTTACGTCCCGTCCCCTTTCCTCCATACTGCATGGGCGTCCCTCGCGTGGGACGGGAGACAGAACCTTTTTCACCAGAAAAATCTTCTTCCCCTCTAAATTTAGAGGCACGCGGAGGCGCGGCCCTGGGTGCATGCGCTGCCCCGACTCTGCCCTCCGGCGCCACACCTCAGTCCCCTTTTCCGTGCCGACGGGAACGTGCAGAATTCACCAGCGCTCCTGGGTTTGGCTTCGACCATGTAATGCCATGCGTGGATTCTTCCTCTATATCTTCTTTTGTCTTTTTGTTCAATAGGTACTTGGTCCTCAGACGCCACAGTTCCTCCCCGACGCATGTCTTCAACAGGGTTCAGCAGGTGCCCATCCTGCAAAGGGCCTTTTCCAACTTCAGACCCCCACACTCTCTGCCTACGTTGCCTTGGCCCAGACCATGGTTGGCAAGCCTGTTCGGCGTGCGGCTCACTGTCCACAAAAGCGCTGAAGAACAGACTAGGCAGGTGGAGGGAGCTCTTCCAGCGGTCTGCTGCTGAGGACCTCAAGAGTTTCGTGAGACGTTCCAGGCCAGAGGTAGGGCCTATATTTTTATCTGCACCTCGCAAGGGAGACTCCTTCCCAGGGAGACTCCTACGCGGGAGGGACCGGTCAGGTCCTTTTACCAACTCGCGCACCGAGACTGTCACAGCTACTGGCCTTCCGGCTGAGGGTTCCTCGGATCCTCCCAGTGCCAGGGTTGAGGGGTCGCTAGGCTTTTACCGGGCTTGCGTCTGAAGGGCTCCGCCCTGTACCGGCATCATGGCCGAGGGGCTACGCCCTGTTACCGGCAGTACGTCCAAGGGGGCGCCTGAATGACCCCTGGGCCGAGGTTAATGCACCTACCGGGCACATGCCCGAGGAGCGGGACAAGTCCTGTGCCTCACACATAAGAGACTTGGCAGAGGATTGCAGTGACGGGCCGAGCAACACGTCGAAGCCACATGGTAGGCAGCTCAACAAGATGGCCGACACCCACCCAGAAAAGGATACCCGTTCGATACCTCTGCAAGACAATAGCGAAGAGTGAGTATCGAGGTGGGTTTGGCATCAACCAAGTACGTGGCCTACAGCCTACTCTTCTTATGCGCAGGGCTGCTTTCCCTTGCGTCTGTATGTACAAGGTCGGCAGCGGCCTCAGTTGCCTCTAGTAACCCCTTTATTGCCCTCCTCCTCCTCTTCAGCCAGCGAGTCTCCTGATATGGGGGCTATCATCAAGGATGCAGTCAGGGAAGTCCTTCCCGCTATGCTAGCGGCACAACAGACTCCTCCGCCGACGCCTCTGGCAATGGCACATCCGCCTCATCCGGCTCCTCAGCCTACTCCACAGGCGGTTCCATACCAGGCTTCGCCCTTCCTCAGCCTCCGGCCGAGGTTCCCGTGCCCCAGCCTCCGGATGCTCCTCCTCCTCCACAGGATAATGATGAGGAGGAGGATCCTTGCACACCATCATCGGCCAGGGACTTCCATGAACGTATCGTGGGCCTGGTGGAATACCTGGGCCTCCCACAGCCACAAGTCGACCAGCCAACGGAGGGCGTCCTCGCTGAAGTCCTCACGAGGCGCCCTTCCGCCAGAACGGGAATTCCATTGCAAACCGATGTAGTCTCACTCGCCAAAAAGTGTTGCCTCAACCCACACTATGTCCAGCCAGTGAACCACCGCCTGGACGCCAAGTCCAGGCAGATGGAGGGGGATACACACTCTTGCTCTCCTCCCATCCTCAGCCACACTCTTCGGCGATTGCTGCAGCATCACTGTACTCCAAACCTCAGTCGTCCTCGTCTTCGACGGCGCTGTTAGGCAAGCAGGAGAAAACCTTGGAGGCATACGGTAAGAAGCTGTATTCCAACACTTTCTTGCACCAGCGTCGGGCCAACGCAGACGCCATGCTGGCAGCCGCAAACCAGAGATTATGGTGGGAAATTGCTGACTTCCTCCCGGAACCCCCCTCCCATAGCCGATCACGCTTCAAGGCGGGTCTAGCCGAGGCCAAGCTCGTGGCGCAGGATAACATGGAGTCCACTCTAGCACACATCGATACCTCTGGACGTGCCATCTGTATTGCCACGGACATGAGAAGTATGGCCTGACTCCGGGCAGTCAGGAAGATCCTCTCCATGCCCAGGCCTAACCGTGCAGGGGGTGGTGTTGCCCTTATCTTCCCTGAGTGGATTCCTGCCACTGTCACTCCTACGCAGACCTACTCCTCTTTTGAATGTCTTGTCTGCCGACTCTCTCTCTCTCTCCTAGCCATTCCCTTACCGTGGCTACTATCTATCGGCCACCTGGTCAAATTTCCTCGTTCCTCTCTGAGTGGGCTGACCTCTCCTCCTCACTTCTGTCCTCAACCACTCAACTCCTCTTTCTTGGCGACTTCAACATCCACCTTGATGCCTCCAGTCCCCCCACTGGTCTCTTTCGTGACCTCTGCGACTCTCTCTCACTCTCTATTCTCCCGTCTGGGCCTACTCACTCTGCTGGGCACACTCTTGATGCTCTGATCTCTTCTGACCTTCCCCTCTCCGTCCCTCTCTCCGCTCCTCTCTCCTGGAGTGATCACTTTCTCCTATCCTCCCACCTCACCCTCCCTACCCCACAGGCAAAGCCACCCTCTTCACTGCCACCCACCTTCTCGGTCATCCGACCCATGAAGCGTGTGTCAGTTGAGGCTTTCGCTGCTACCTTCTCGCCCCCCCCCTGCCCCTTCGGCTGACTCCCACCCTGACACAGCCCTCTGCATGCTCCACTCTGCTATATCTGTTACTCTTGATATCCTTGCCCCCGTCATGAGAATCCGCCTGAAGCCCAAAGCCAAATGTAACTCATGGTATGACTCGGATCTCGTCACCCTAAAACGCAAGTGCAGGGTTGCCGAGAGGAAATGGCGTGCATCATGTTCATCCTCTGACAAACTGGCCTGCCGCCTGCTCCAAAGGCAGTACCGGCTCTCCGTTCTCACCAAGAAGAGAGCCCTTATCCAAGCCCGCATCTCTGCGGCATCAAACAACTCCGCCAAACTCTTTAAAATCTGCAAGGAGCTGGCCAACCCTGTTGCAGTCTCTACCTCTCCTGTCCCCTCCCAGGCCCTCTGCACTGCACTGGCCTCTCACTTCATCTCAAAAACTCAGGACATCCTGTCCTCGCTCTCCTCCTTTCACCTCCCTCCCTCCCTTCCCGGCTCTTCCTCTGGCCCTTCTGCAGTCACCCCTCCTCCCTCTTTCTCTGCCTTTCCACCTTTCTCTGCTGACGAGGTTTCCAGACAAGTCCGATCAATGAAAGTCTCGTCTAAACAGGTTCACCCCTGTTCCTCCAAAACTATCAAGGACCACATTGACTCCCTGGCTCCTGCCCTGGCTGACTTTTGCAACCACTCCTTCGCCTCTGGAGTCTTCCCTTCCCCCCTCAAGCACTCCCTTGTGCACCCTCTTCTCAAGAAACCCTCTTCCGACCCCTCCTGCCCGGCTAACTATCGCCCTATCTCCATCACTCCCTTCCTGGGCAAGCTCCTGGAGAAACTGGCCATCTCCCAGCTTAACCTCCATGCTGAATCTGTTGGTAGTCTTCATGACCATCAATCTGGCTTCAGAGCTCCCAGAAGCACGGAAACTGCTCTCCTGAACATCCGTAAAGACCTGCTCTTGAACCTCGACTCCAAAACTCCGTGTGTTCTCATTCTGCTCGATCTCTCCTCTGCCTTTGACACTGTCAACCATGCCATCCTGCTCAACCGTCTCCGGGAAAACCTGGGTATCACTGGTCAGGCTCTGGCGTGGCTGACCTCTTTCCTTTCAAATCGACCCTCCCAGGTCCAACTGGGGTCCTTCCTCTCTGACATCTTTTTCTCCACCTGTGGTGTCCCCCAGGGATCTAATCTCTCTCCCTGGCTGTTGAACCAGTATCTGGCACTCCTTGCCCACCGCATCGCCGCTCTCTGCCCTAATTTCCAGTGCTATGCGGACGATACCCAGCTCATTTTCAGGCTACCCTCAGCCTCCCCTCTCCTTCCCTCATCTCTGACTGTCTGTCTGCTATCCAAGAATGGTGTGCTGCCAAAGACCTCTGCCTTAATGCCAGTAAGACTGAGATTCTACTCATCGGTACTCCCACTCCCTCCTTCCCTGCAGCTCTCTGGCCTGCCTCCCTTGGCCCCCTCCCTGCTCCTACCTGCAAGGCAAAAAACCTTGGGGTCATCTTCGACTCCACACTCTCCTTCTCTCCTCATATTTCTGACGTCGCCAAGAGGTCACACTACCAGCTGCACCTCCTCAGAGGTATTCTTCCCTTCCTCTCCTTCCCCCAGAAGCTCACTGTCTCCCAAGCCCTGGTTCTCTCGAAGCTGGATTACTGCAACAGCCTCTATCTTAATCTGCCTGCCTCCACTCTCCGCCCTCTGCAACTCATCCAGAACAGAACTGCGAGACTTGTCCTTGGCCTCAAGCCCAGGGATCGTATCTCTCCAGGACTGAAATCTCTACACTGGCTCCCAGTGGCTGCGAGGATAAAGTTCAAAACCCTCTGCATTGTCCACAAGGCCTTCTGGGGCCTGGGTCCTAAATACCTTCAACTCTCTCTTCCCAAATATCTTCCTTCCCGAGCCCTTCGCTCATCCGCCTCCAACTCCCTCAGGGTCAGCCGCTTCTCGAAGCAACGAGCTGGGGGTAGATCTCTCTCCGCGGCAGGGGCCTCCCTCTGGAACAGCCTTCCTGCCTCCCTGAAACTCGAGGAGAACCATCTCCGGTTCTGGAAGCACCTCAAAACCTTCCTCTTTGCTTCTGCTTTCTCTCTCCCTCTCCCCTGCTGAACAGCTAATATTCTTCACTGATCCTGCAACTGCACCTCTCTAAACGGCCTCGGCCCTGGGCCCAGCCACTCTCCACTTGCACTGATGCCCTGGAACCCCTCTGCACTGCGGGACTGTCTCTGTATCCCTACAGCCCCCCCCCTTCCCCAGCGCTTGTTCTGCACTTACCTTGCACTTGCCACCAGCTGGCCCTATTTATTTATTACTTTACGCCACTTACCTTGTACTGCACTCCCCCCCCTCCCCTTCCCCTTGCACTTTTCCCCCTCCCATACCCCTGCACTTGCGCGATCTGAATGACACCTGGCCTAGTAGGATCGTTGTCTGTCTCCCCTTGTTCCTCCCCTCCCTGCCTCGTCGCGCCTTGAAACACCTGTGTATAGGCGCGTTACAAATACCATATCATATCATATCAACCAAGTTCAACCCGGATGTCCAGAAACATATTCTAGATCTGCCCTTCGAGGGCAGCAACCTCTTCCACTCCAGCACAGATGAAGAGCTGGACAAGAAGAATAGCTCGCAGACGGCTAAGTCTTTATCCATTCTGACAAAGGCCACGCCCAAAGCGTATTCCCAGTCTCAGCAACGCTTGCATAAGGGTCGCTCATCTGGAGGCTTCCCCCGGCTTCCAGGAGCGGAGGTCTAGGCATCCGGAAAGCTCACCGACCACTAATTGGCGCAAGCATCAAAAAGGGGGGGGAGGGGTCAAGGGTTTTTTCCAGTCCCCCTCTTACACCTTTGCCTCAGGGGAAAAAAAGTCTTGACACACCCCTCCGGGTCCACGAGTCGCCAATGGGGGGGCAGGCTTGCCCTTCATGCGCAACTTTTGGTGACAGAAATTTGCGGACCCCTGGATCCTGTCAGTAGTCTCCTCAGGGTACCGTCTACCTATTCCGGCCCCTCCTCCCCCTCCCCCCCACCAAGTTGGGACAGCAACTCTTTTGGCAGAGATTCGGTTGCTCGTCCTGAGCCAGGCCGTGGAGGAAGTCCCAGTTTACCAGCGAGGTTCGGGCTTTTACTCCAGGATCTTCGCCATTCAGAACCACCAGGTGGGCCTGAGTTGTGCTGGACCTTTCCACCCTCAACCTCTCCTTACCTCTTCAGAGATTCAAGATGGTTATGCCAGCCTTTATTGCTGAGACATTATGCAGGGGAGACTGGATGTGCTCCCTGGATATGAAGGACGCGTATCTGCACGTCCCGATCTGGCAAGCCCACTGTTCTTTCCTCTGGTTCAGGATCATGAGCTGCCAGTTTCAGTACAAGGTCCTCCCTTTTGGCCTCAACTCGGTCCCCATGGTCTTTACCAGACGCATGAATGCTGTGGCAGCCCTCCTCTGGGTTCAGGGCCTCCACATATACCCATACCTAGACCACTGGCTTGTCAGGGCTACACCTCCGGAAGCAGTTCAACACTCCTCCCAAGCACTGATGAACACACTACACGACCTGGGCTTTTCTCTCAATCTCAGGAAGTCACAGCTGCAACCCACGGAGTCTCTAACCTTCCTGGGCTTCAGCTGGGGCAGGCGCTCCAAGAGGGTCTTCCCCTCGGACGACAAGATCTCGGCCATCAAGAGGGCCACATCCCACTTTCTCAGCCGAAGCTCTACTTCGGCTTGGTGGTACCAACATCTTCTGGGGCTTTTTGCAGCGGTACTGTTGGCCGTCCCCTACACAAGACTCAGGATAAGGAGGATCCCGCTCCACTTCTCAGCGTCGTGGAACCCGGAGAAGGGATCGCAGGCTGAAATCATCAAGATCCCCACTTCTCTCCAACCGGACCTCACATGGTGGTCCGAAGGCTGCAACCTGCGGACGGACAAGCCCTTCAGGCCCCCCGCCCCACAGGTGACGATTACCACGGACTCCTCCCTCGAAGGATGGGGAGCCACCCTGGAGGATCTATTGGTCCACGGCATGTGGACCGGTGAAGCACAAGAGTACCACATCAGTTGGCTGGAACTGAACGTCATCTGGTTAGCGCTCAGAGCCTTCCTCCCACGGCTCAGGGGAAGGGTTGTCCTTATCCAGACAGATAACTCGACCAGTATGTACTACATCAACAAGCAGGGAGGGACCAGGTCCCCCCTCACTGTGCAGACTGGCGATCAACATGTGGGAATGGGCCTTGGAAAATTAGATTTTCCTCACGGCGGTCCACCTCCCGGGGGAATCCAACCTGGAAGCAGACAGGCTCAGATGGTTGGGGGCGGACAACTACGAGTGGCAGCTCAATGACCTTGTGGCACAGGAAGTTTTCCACATATTGGGCTCCCCCCAGTTGGATCTCTTTTGCCACCAGGCACAACAGGAAGTGCCCCCAGTTTGCCTCCTGGCAGGGGCAGGGCTCCCTGGGCGACGCCTTATGGATTCAGTGGAACGGCATGGCAGCATACGCTTTCCCGACCATTCCACTGATTCACAGAGTGCTTAGCAAGATCAGGGAGTCTGGCCAGCTCAACCTCATTCTGATGGCTCTGTGGTGGCCAGCCAGGCCATGGTTCTCGGAGCTGCTCAGCCTCTCGGAGGTCCTTCCAATCCACATACCGATGGGCCCAGCACATCTTCTGACACAGTAGGGGGGGGCAGGGTCGTCCACCCTGCCCCTCAGAATCTGGCCCTCACAGCGTGGCTCCTCAGCAGCTGACGCTCAACCACCTCAACCTATCCCAAGCCAATCTGGAAATCATACAGGGGTCCAGCAGCAAGGCTACCAGAGCCCAACATAAGAGTAAATGCACCAGGTTCTGCCACTGGGCGCACGCCAGGGAAATCGACCCGCTGGCCTGTTCACTGGATGACGTGCTGTCATTCTCGGCGCACTTCCCCAACTCCGGCGTGCAGGTGGACACCTGCCACACATACCTCTCAGCCATTGGGGCTTACAGGAACTCTGAGGAGGGGGTCTTCTCCTCCAACACGGTTGTCAAGACATTTGGCCGGACTCGCTAGACTACCCGCCCATTAGGAAGCTACACCCCCGTGTGGGATTTTAACCCAGTCTTGAGCGCCCTCGCGCACAAGCCGTTTGAGCCTACATCAGGCGGGTCACCATCAAGACAGCCCTTCTAGTCGGTCTCACTTCAGCGCGCAGGGTCAGCGGGATCCAGGCTCTAGTCGCATCAGAGCCGTACACTACCTTTCACAGGATAAGGTGGTCCTGCGGACCCATCTAGCATTTTTACCTAAAGTGCCAGCAGCCTATTACTTAAACGAGGAGATCGTCCTTCCTACATTCTTTGCCGACCCGAAGGACGAGCCCCAAAGTTCTGCACTGCCTAGATGTCAGGCGTGCCCTGAAATTCTACCTAGACAGGACCAAGAGCTTCCGCAAGTCGGATGCCCTGTTCATCACCTTCGGAGGTGCCAGGCCAGGCTATCAGGCCTCCAAAGCTTCCATTTCCCGCTGGATGGTCTCTGCCATCAAGGAAGCAGACGGGGACCAGCATAGACCCCTTCCGGCGAACATGCATGCCCACGCGTTCAGGGCCAAGGCAACGGCCATCGCCTTTCAGCGCCATGTCCCCTGGCAGATCATAACCAGGGCGGCCAATGGGCCACTCCATCCGCTTTCTGCATGCATTACTGTTTGGATGCCGGTTCCAGGTTGGATGCGGCTTTCGGACAGGCGGTTCTCCGGAACCTGTTTGCTTAAGGAGGGTCTCCTCTCCACCCAGGGGCTACATTTCAGTTGCAATCGCCCATGCAGTATGGAGGAAAGGTGACGGGACGTAAGAGTAATTATAAGTTACTCACCGTAGTGACTAACGTACTCTTAATCCATAGTCCCCTTTCTTCCATACGTCCCACCATCCTCCCCCCTAATAATCTGGTGTAATCTATTGTCGATGCGTCTTTGGGGACTGAGGTGTGGCGCGGGAGGGCGGAGTCAGGGCAGCGCATGCTCCCAGGGCCGCGCCTCAATTTAGAGGGGGAAGAAGATTTTTTTTTGGTGGAAAAGGTTCTGTCTCGTCCCTCGCGAGGGACACCCATGCAGTATGGAGGAAAGGGGACTATGGACTAAGAGTACGTTGGTCACTACGGTATTGTGGGACCTCCCATCCCCCTATAACTTTGCCCCCTGGATAAAACTGCACCAAACTTCGGAGAATCATTCCGAGAGGGCCATATCATTTTTTGCAAAGTTTGGTGAACATTGGTCATGGGAAGCAAAGTGATAAGCCGCACAAAAAAGTGCTCTTTCTAGGAGTTGAGCAACTTAACCATAACTACAGGGCCGCTACTGCAGGCCCTGATATATATCCGACATATAGAGCCCAGAACTCGCGTGGAGAGTAGAAGGCAATTTTATTCAGTAAGCAAAGTAGAACAGGCAGCAGAGGCTGCATGTAACCTGTTTCGCCACCAACTGGTGGCTTGATCATGCAAAGGTTCTGGTGTTTGGGCACATCATATATACATAAATTTTATTTTTGCATTTGTTATACGCTCAAACCCGGAGGTATCACGGCATAGGTTACCTGAAGGGTTAGCTAGTTACAGGTTATGTTACAGCATAGAAGTACATTTACAATCAGATATACAAACATATTCATGCACAAAGTTGGAGACATAGACCTGGTAGAAGTGATCTAATTGTGCTGGTAACCAGCCTACTTGTATTTATCAAATAGCCAGATTTTGATCAGCCTCTTGAAGCGTTGGAGTGAGGGTTCATTTCTAATGTGAATTGGGAGGGTGTTGCATGGCTTTGGGGCTACTATGGGAAAGCTGGAGTCTCCTGCCCTTTTACTCTTGAATTTGGGAACATTCAAGTGCGTGTTGGATCTGGATTTTAGGGATCTAGTCAGTCTTTTTTGAGTTACACAATTATTCAGGTAGGAAGGGGCCTCGTTAGTAATGCATTTGTGAGCTGTGGTCAAAGTCTTAGAAAGGATTCTTGCTTGCATAGCGAGCCAGTATACTTCACTCCTGATGTTGGAGATATGTTAATTTCTTTTTAGGCTAAAGGCTGCCCGTAGGGCTTTGTTCTGCAACAATAGTAATTTTGCCAGGTTTGTTTTTGAAGTTCCTAGTAGTAGGATGTTACAATAGTCCCGTTTTGATAGTATGAGGGCTCGGGCTAGGGTGAGGCAGTTCTGTGGGGTGAGGAATTGTCTGTCGGCTGAGTGAAATAATAATACAACTCTATGGTAGGAATGGATTTGTCCCTTTTCCATGTTTACACCACGTCTTTCATTGTTTCTAGGTTTCTCATGGCTGCCATTTTGTAGCATTACAATACATAGTGAAAAGTTAATACCTTTTCCAAACGTGTATAGTTTTATCATTACACATTACCCCCTCAATCACAAGCAATGTTAATATCAAACATTTCACTTCAGATTGTATTAAAGTGACTATGTGCCATACAAAATTGCATTGTAAACACGTATTACATCGTAGTATGTGTAAAATAGCTTAATGAGCAAGTGGACCAGTAATTTAAACCATTAATTTGAAGTGTCCAAGTACCTGGCGTAAATTCCTAAAACAGTCTGAAACTCACTTAGATTAGTAATTTAAAGAAATTACTATTTATTCATAAATGTTCTAATAGGTAAAATACACATGGTATGTAGTCAAGCAATGCACCACTGACCACAAGTTGGCGAAATATTTCTCCTCACGCATAGTTTTCACTGAAAGAATCTTTAGTTTAATAACAGTTAAGGTGAACTATACATTGCAACAAAACATTTTCGACGTGATCCCTGTCTTCGTCATTGTGGTCATACGCTGACCGGGGGGGTGGGGCATGTAGCTAATGTGACTGTTGCAATGCCTGTTGAATTTCAGGGGTTTTGCCGCGTAAATTTTTCACCTTACCATCTCTGTAACCAAGGTTTTTTTCACTGAATTTGAAAGGTATGTTGCAACGTATTGTTTGCCTCAACTGTTATTAAACTAAAGTTTTTTTCAATTAATTCCAAGGATTTTGTTATACTACAGTTTCTTTAGTGCCGACTAGCCATGGCCTTCAGCCGTGGCCACTGTACATGTTGCACCAATAGGTTTCTTTGGGGTCCACTAGCCATAGCTTTAGGCAATGACCTGTGGCTGTGATCACTGTACATGTTGCGCCTTTTGCTTTCTTTAGGGCTCTAGCCATGGCACATGTTGCATCAATAGGTTTCTTTGGGGCCCACTAATTGGTTTCTTCGAGGCCCGCTAGCCATGGTCTTTGACCATGGGAGGCGGCCCGTGCCTAGGCCACTCTGTTAAACCAATAATGTCTTCCTAAAGCCCCATTGCCCCCTGCCTAGTAGTTGTGATCTCTGCACTGGCCCTTGGCCACTCTACATGTTACACCAATAATTTCTTCCTAAAGCACCAATGCCCCCCCCCTGTCTACTCGCTGTGATTTCTACAGATCTTACAATTTATTCCACTCTGTATTCCCGCAGTATTCCCCCGATAATGGGGAAAACATGTGGAAATGAATGGGGTAATCCCCCGCTTTTCCACTAATAAGCTGAAAAACATCCACATATTGAAATATCTTCCCTGTCCTCACAGGCACTTAGCATGTGCCCCCTCAGCATGTGCCCCCTCCTCCTTTTCTTGGTCCCTCCCACTCCATTCAACTGATTTTTCATCCACTAACCCTCTCCCATTACCCTCCATCACTCTTTGTCTGACGCAGTTTCTTTTCCGACCACATTGCCACATGATTCTCCCGGTATTACCCAGATAAGCCGAAAATGTTCTACCCGTAACTGTTTGCATTGACCCCCACTACTCCCCCACACCACATGGTGTCCTCTTACCTTTTCCCCACCTTTGGTCTAATGACTTTGCATCCGTTTTCCTCCCCCATATAACTTTGTGCACTTTTTGTTCTTGAATTCCCCAGGAATTACCTTGGTAATTGCTTGTATCGAGGGGGAAAAAAATTAAAAGCCTCTGCTGCAAAGTACCCTCGGAGATGTGGCTATTTTTGGGGCACAGAGGTGCCCTCTTCCCCGTCTATTATTTTGAAAAACGAATGGACAGATCTACCCCAAACCTATCCAGTCAATGCTTTGTGCCAGGTTGTTTCTTATTTGGTCCAAATCAGTCCAGTGCTTTTAGCGCTTTGGCTGAACCAAAATGTGACCTTTTCTTTATAGGAAATGAATGGGAGTAGGCGGAAAACATCTTTTGCTTTCTTAATAACTCATTTGTTTCCAGAGGGGGGGGAGGGGGGGAAGAGGAAGAGAGGGAGAGGAGGGGAGGAGAGAGGGAGAGGGGGAGAGAGGGGGAGAGCGAGGGAGAGCGAGGGAGAATATATATATGCCAAAGCACCATCCAGTAGCCATAGGTGGCAGTTCACTCCCATTCAGAGCCACATGAGCAAAGCATTGTGAGTATGAAAATTAGCCCAAATACAAACCTTTTGCTGGGTCTTACAAAGCTTAATCAAGCCAAGACACAGTTCTCAAAGCTGCAGACAACTACATACCTGACTTCACCCTTTGTTCGGGATCATTGGTACAGTATAATCTGATAGTTTTGTGGTTGAAGCATTGGGATGTATATGAATAAAAGAAACTGGTGACTTGCAAAGTTAGCATTAACGCAAGGGGGCAAGTGCTTCAAGAAAATAGTATTATTATACAAATATACTCAGTTAGGTTATTAAGTTTCACTTGAGGGAGTAGAGGGGTCAGGGATGGGGGAGTATGCAGCTGGAGCTCCCTCTTCAGAAAGGAAGTGAACTTTAAGCTACAATTTGGAAGAGAAACAGTTGGTCTGTCTTTCATTGTGTTGCAATAGTGCATAAGCTTGGCGATGTTATGCATCAACTAAAGCAGATAAAATATTTTCGTAACTTATTAAAATGAGAAATTATAGCCAAAAGGAATTAAAAAAATAGCCTGGGCAAATCTAACACTTAAACCTTTAAAAGTATATACGTGATCAAAGAGTACATTAATATTGTTAGACCGTTTGCCTTTCTTTTCTTATTCGTATACCAAGCATTGCTTAAGTCATGCATGAACAGTGAGTGTTAAGCAAGTTCTATTATGTTTCTGAAAATTACAGGTCCTTTAGAAGTGAAAATAGATGAGTTCCCGCGCCATGGAAGTACCTTGGAAGCGATGGCCAAACTGAAGCCTTACTTCTTGAAAGATGGAACTGGCACCGTAACCCCTGCAAATGCCTCAGGTTTGGAAGCCTTAATATGCCACGCTGTCTAGATATTGGCCCTTTTGAATTATTGAAAAGGTATTCAATTAGGATGGCTGATCATGAAACAGAAGGGAGTCACTTGCAAAGTAGACTTTTTTTTAATCCAAGCACCCAAGGCATTGTGGGATCCCTGTTATGTATTGTTAAAGTGGATCTTATTAGGCAGGTTTGTGTGGAATATCTCGGGGCCAGTTAATCGTAAGCTGAATATTATTGGTACAATGGGTTATTTTGTAATTTATCCACTATCTTGTACATGTGACATACAGTGCTGGCTAACCTGTATAGCAGCATTTCTAAGCAGCATGCCATTATTGTTATTGTATGAGATGCTTAAAGTGGGCACCTGTTGAATATGCTAATTTTCTTGTTTTGTGTCTCTTGAACAATGTGTGTTACTTGCAGCTGTTAAGCAAAGTTTGCATGCCTGCACATTTTATTCGGAAGAAGGGGAGAATAAACGTTCATAGACCACTATCGTATTAGGATACTCCAATTTAAGTTATTGAAAATAGAGTTGATGTGGAATGTTATTGTCTTGCACATTTTAAGTACCAGTTTGCAATAGACTTCTAGATGGTGCACGCTTTGCCAAATACCAGAGGAGCTGATTGTGCTGTCAATTTGGGTGCATTTACCACATGGGTGGATAGAAAGTAAGACTAACAAGCTCACAATTTCAAAGCATTTCATTTGGAATTGACCAAAGCGATTAAATAATGTACTCTTACTCTGGGGCGTAACCTTGATCTCCGGATATTTTGTTTTTTGTATAGTCTATCCAGCAATTGGTTTGGAAAGGTAATTTTTTTTAAACATTCTGTTCAAATCCTATTTCTCATTCCGTTCATCAACATAAGTGGCAATTACTTTCTCCACGGATTATCTTTCCAATCCCCCAAAGCCTTTCTAGGCTTCAGGCCACACGACTCAAGTTCTTCCTTGAAAGAATCAGACAAAATATTGTCTGGAACTGTATCAAGAAAACAAAGAGATAAGGGAATTGGTTTACAGAGGAAAAAAGCAAAGCATGCATAGACAACAATTGACCCTTCGTTTCAAATGCTATCTTGAAAGGTGCGACAGTCTCCTGCCTAATGTTTCTGGCAGATGGTGGGGTCACAAAAGGGGCTGGGTGCCGCCACATATCACTTGAGACTAAGCTCAAGGTAAGCATGGCGAGACTCTCCCCGCAAACTCGCATGCCATGTGCAGTGCAGGAGCTCATCACTTACATACTCTTGCATATTTAAGGTCGTTGGTTATGAGGGTCTGTCCCACTGAGCTGGCAATACCTGCAGACTGGGCTCCTCTCGCACAGGTGCAAACATCCTTTCTAAAATCACAGGGGAAAGAGCTGGATCCAAACTAAGAGCGAAAACTTGAGCAGTAAACTAGTCATGGGAAGTGGAAGGGAGGAGGGACCCTTGAGCAGGGGAAGGAGGGGAGAGGGAAAGACCCAGTAGGCTGGTGTGAGACGAGTTTGGGGATAGTAAAAGCCAGGTAGGGAAAGAGGGAGAGACTAAGGGAGTTGGGGGAGGGAGACACCAAAGGGGCTGGGCAGGGGGAGACACAGAAGATGGGAAAGGGGGAGAGAGTCAGGGGCCTGGGAAAAGGAGAGGGAGGGCGAGCGAGACACCTCTAGGGTTAGGGGGGGCAGCTACCTAGGTGGCTTGTGAGCGTGAGACCCACGGGCTGGGGGCGCTGACTTGTAAGGCTGGGGAGGGTGAGACCCAGGAGGGTGGGGGAAAGGGAGAGAGAGAGACCTGGAGGGTGGGGCGAGTGTGTCCTGGTTGAGGAGCAAGAGACTGGGGTAGTGGGGCAGGGATAGAGACTATGGGGGGGTGAGGGGGAGACTTCAGTGTTTGAGGGACGAGCATTCCCAGAGGCTGCAGAGAGAATTACTGGGGGCTTTGGAGAGAGAAAATGGCCAGAAAAGACCCAGGACGCTGGGGGAGAGAAAGCCCCATAACATTATACATAGTGCACTGGGTCGCTTTGAAGGTATTCTCAACATGAGTGACCAACATCCTCATGCACTCCTGAACTGAAGAGCACCGGTCAAGACTGAGAACCATGCTGTAGCGATTGACCGACTGTGGCCTTATCTTACACAGAGAGGTGCAAGTTACTCAAGGACCCACTCAAGTTCTTCTGATACATGTTCAGCTGCAAAGCAATCAACGTGGATTCCTGAAAAGGGAGACCGTTGTAGTCTGTCCAGAGGTACAAAGCTTCCTCTACATCGCCAGCTAATGCAGGCTGTTCATTAGTGCAAGTAGCACTCGCAGAACTACCACCTGGCCTGATTAAGACATTGTGGCATGGGAAGAACAGCACCAAAAATATTTCCAAAGTATCGGAGGTCCTCCTGGCAAATAACCACACTGGCATCCTTTGACATCATGAAAGACACGTAGATTGTGGTTTATGGAAGTCCACGTGGCCTTGGGCCGTTATAGGAGAGGCTGACAAATTCATGACCGCGTGTTAATTCCTGTCACCTAGCCAGTTTCTAATCCAGCACAGCCCCTTCCGACCTCATCTGATGCTACTTAGTTTGCTATAGATGATTCAGTGTTACACAACACCCATGTTTTTTCTGAAATCCAGGAATATTGCATTTGTTGTTTCCTTGAAACAATTTCCTATATGCACAGTGCAAAATGGAGAAGGAATATCTTCTTTGGCCAAGGCAAGCATTGGTTAAAAAAAAAAGAAAAAAAAAATAAGTTAGGTTAAAGTGCATTGGCGCTGTTACCTGTTTCACGTCGTTATTCATTGAGAAGGTCCCAAATTGTTATTAACCATATGTTGCTATGGAGATGGCTGTAGCCCTTGTGGAGCGCCTCCAGAATTTTGTATGTTGTGGACTTTCTTAAAGAGCAGCTGTCACCAACAGGGAAGTCCATTCACCAAAATGCCAGGGGTAGCGGAACAGACATCAGACAATGACATCACAGGAAGTGATGTCACTTGACCTTTAACCCGGATGGCATTAGTTCCTCTTTCATCCTGGTGACATCACCGGAAGTGGCCTGTGGATGTAAAAAGTACATACATGTAAAATTAAATAAATATATTTCTGAGGCTTGTGGAATCTGCTTAGATCACATGCTGTGCATAGGCCGACATCTAGTGGAAGCTGCGGAGTATTACAGTTTGTTTTTCGAAGTCGAAAAATGGGCGTCGACACAGGGCGTGCCAGTAATACTATCCCTAGTGTGACGTCCCCTGTACCCATGATCCCTCACGCGTCTAGGATCCCCAGATTGTTTTTTTCCGCCATTCTGGTCGGAAGCACTTCATCGGAGTTCCCTGGCTTTGCCATAGTTTCACTCTAAACTAATTCTAATTTGCCCCGTTTGGCCAACCTTTCGTCGATCAACATCTCGACGCCGAACCGGGGAGGAGATCAACGTCGAATACCCGACGGATTGGGCCTTGAGGCTTCCGCCTCGGCTCGGGCCTGGGCCGCTGGCCTCGGCCCTACAAGTAGGGAGAGTGGGGGTGGTACACTTCCACACTCGACACCTTATTACCTACACACACTTGCCCGCTGCCCACAGGCGCGTATGGAGGGTACGCCCTTTCAGTTTTGCCCCAAGTGTAATAAGAAATACCTTTGGGTAGATAAGCACGCTACGTGCAACCTTTGCCTACCCAGAGACCACCCCGAGACGGGTTGCAGGGCCTGTAGCAGGTTTAAGGCAAAAACTCTTAAGGACCGCTCCACCAAGCGTTGGGCCCACCACGCCAAGCTAGCAGCTATGGAGGCGGAGGGTACCTTCAGCGACGGCAGCGACGCCGAACTTTCGGACGGCGAGGGCACCAAGGCGTCGAAGGACAGCCGAACGCACGTCCCCGGCCTCGGAAGGTCGTCCGTCCCGGCGACTATGGGGAAGTCCCCCGGCGACAAAAGCGTTACACATACACACGCTAAACACAAAAAATCCACCCGAGATTCGACGTCGTCGAAACCTCGGAAAGAGGCACAGAAGGAGCGGTCCGAAAGGACGTCCTCTGGGCGGTCCCGGTCGAGGTCGCCGCACGACGTCAGGCAAGCCTCCACACTTGCACAGAGTGCCTCGACCATTAATATCCCGGAAGATCAATCGTCCGAAGACGAACACGACTTCCACCCCCAGCCTGCACCCCAGGAAAAGGGTACATCACTTGGGAGTAAAGAGGGGCCAGTTTCGAAGGCCAGTTCGAAAGACAGGGATTCCACCTCCGATCCTCGACGCCAGGCGTCGAAAGATAAGGGAAAGGGGAAACACACTTCCACCCACGGGGAAGGGGGTAAACAGCAAAGGAAACAACCCTTGCAGTCCTCCACTACAAAAGAACTGACCAAGTCTTCTCAGGGCCAATCCATAGAAAGTCCCAGCAAGGTCACCCCAAGCTCAAAACTCTGGTCATGCGAGGACATTGACAGAGTAATGTCAAGGATGTCTTCCTTGGCGAATTTTTTCGAAAGACACCCTGAACAACTCCTAGCTTTAAACCCTCAGGAAGATTCTCCCTCAGGGTCTAGGGACCCTATCCCCTCAAATAAAAGACCCCGGGTCGAGACACCATTTAGGCCTTTAGACCCCATCGAGGTCCAACCCTATTCTTACCTCTTCCCTACAGACCAAGGAAACTCTTCCCTTATAGAAGGTCAGGAAATTGACACGCCAGAAGATCCTGCAGGATCAGATTATTACGGCGAAGACGAAGACGAGGATGAGCCAGAAAATAGCCCAGATATTTTCAGAATGGACTCACCAGTCGAAAGGGAAGCCCCAGTGTCTGACTCCCCAATAGATAATCAGCCCCTCCTGAATGAACTGCTCTTTCGGGCAGCTAACCACTTCCACATAGACACACAAGGTGTCCAGGAAGAAAGGGACTTTGCGGAAGAACTAATAGGGGAAAGGAAGCCAGTAGCCCAGACCATTCCCATCCTAAAATCTGTTCAACGCAGAATAGCACCATCCCTTGTCAACCCAAACCTGACAAGACCTGTAAATCCGAGAGTGGAGAAGCTGTTTAAAGCAGCCCAGTCGGACCCCCTATATATTAGAGGTCAACTTAAGCCAGACTCTCTAGTAGTAACCAACACCCGCAAAAGAGCTGGTACACCATTATCTTCCTCTGAGGCTCCCCCCGACAAAGAAAGTAAAAAACTTTATGGTTTTGGCAGGAAAGTAGCTTCCACGGCAGCCTACCAAGCCAGAATCGCGAATTCCACCACACTGTTGGCTAGCTACAACTGTCACCAGTGGGAAGAAGTGGCAGCACTAATAGACTCTGCTCCCGAACCCCTTAAAAGCCAGCTAGCTCGCATTTGTGCGGAAGGAAGGAACGTGTCAGGCTGCACTGTAAAAGCAACTCTGGACGCCGCTGACAATGCGGGTAGACTTATAGCAGAGGGGACTGTCATCAAAAGGCATGCTTGGTTGAGGCAGTCGGGATTCAAAGCAGAAACACAAGCTGCGCTCTTAGACAAACCAGTGGAAAGTGATCTCCTGTTTGGGAAGGCAGTCGAGGACGCTCTAAAAAACGCTAAGGAAGAATTCGACACCCTCAAATCCCTTGGCCAGTTAACTACCAAACCACCTAACCAAAGAGGGAATGGCAATTTTCGTCGCCCCCGCGGCCAAAATTCCAATAGAGGAAATAGCTACTCCCACACCCAGGGTACACAGTGGAACACCAGCTCACAACAGTCTACCCAGGCGTATGGTAGGGGTAGTAAAAGAGGACGGGGTAGAGGCAGAGGCAGCCCCAGTAAAGGAGGAGGCACGCCTCCACCAAAGCAGTGACGCTCAGTTCAGGGTCCCTTCCCATGCAACCCCAGTAGGGGGACGAATATCAAGTTTCACCCAGGCATGGGAAGGGATAACATCCGACAGATGGGTGCTGTCAACAGTATCCAATGGGTACTGCATAGAACTACTGCAACGTCCCCTAAACCATCCTCCAAGACAAAAAGTCCACTCTTTACAACATCAGAAGATCCTCCTCGAGGAGATCGCCATTCTGCTAGAAAAGGACGCGATAGAACTCGTCCCGGGACACCAGGTAAACAAGGGTATCTATTCAACTTACTTCCTTGTGCCAAAGAAAGATTTAACAATGCGCCCAGTTTTAGACTTACGGCCTGCCAACAAGTATGTCAAGCCCCAAAAATTCCGTATGACCACACTACAAGAGGTAATCCCACTCCTAAAAAAGGGGGATTACATGGCAACCTTGGATATGAAAGATGCCTATTTTCATATTTCCATGCTCCCGGCGCACAGAAAATACTTGCGCTTCAAGGTGGACAGTCGCCACTACCAATTCAAGGTACTGCCCTTCGGGATAGCTTCTGCACCAAGGGTATTCACCAAGGTACTGGCGGTGGCAGCTGCACACCTACGCAGGGAGGCAATCCCAGTGTACCCTTATCTGGACGACTGGCTCATAACGGGGGAAACCCCAGGAATCTGCAGGTCAAACATTCAGAGGACCATCGACCTCCTCCACGAATTAGGCTTCTCCATCAACGAGAAAAAGTCAAGTCTGGTGCCAAGCACCTCAAAACAGTTTCTAGGAGCTATCCTAGATACTCAGAAAGGATTGACCTTCCCTTCGGAAGAAAGAATTCGGAACATACTTCTGCAAATTCCGCATTATCAGTCAGGTCAACAGATAACAGTACGCAAAGCTATGCGGTTACTCGGCATGATGGCGTCATGCATTTACCTGGTCCCCCACGCGCGTCTGCGCATGCGTCCCATGCAGGAATGGTTGGCGAAACAGTGGTCTCAGGCAAGTGGTCAGTGGGACGATCTAGTGGTCGTTTCGCCAACACTCGTACAGAACCTACACTGGTGGACAAGAGAGAATCTCGCAAAGGGGAAACCCTTTTACGATCCCGAAGTACAGGCAGTGGTGACTACAGATGCATGCCTGACGGGGTGGGGAGCTCACCATCTCCACCACACAGCTCAGGGTCTCTGGTCTCACTCAGTAGCCAAGAACCACATCAATCTGCTAGAGCTTCTGGCAGTATTCCGAGCGCTGCAGGCGTTCGAGCCCCATCTACTAAACTTGTCGGTGCAGATCAGGACGGACAGCACGACAGCCATGTTCTATCTGAACAAGCAAGGAGGGACTCGTTCGCCAAATCTGTCCAAGCTTGCCCAGAAAATATGGATATGGGCACTCAGACGGAACATCTTCCTGTCATCGCAACATGTTCCAGGGGAGCTCAATTCCCTAGCGGATGCTCTAAGCAGAGACTCCCTCCCAGAAGAACACGAGTGGGTCCTTCACAAAGACGTAGTAGAAGATCTCTTCTCTCAGTGGGGTTTCCCCACTATAGACCTATTCGCCACAAGCGAAAACAAACAATGCCCAGGATTTGCATCCAGGTTCCCACAACCGGACTCCCAGGGGAATGCCCTGTGGATAAACTGGTCAGGGATGTTTGCGTACGCTTTCCCACCAACTCCCCTCATCAGGAAGGTGGTGTACAAGATGAACAAGGAATCGATGACGCTCATCCTAGTTGCTCCCATGTGGGCGAGACAACCATGGTTTCCACACCTACGCAGGATGGCGGTATGCGAGCCCATCAGACTCCCAGCCTGGTACAACCTTCTGTCCCAGCAACAAGGTCAAACAGTGCATCAGGAACCCAACTCTATGAACCTAGCAGCATGGCTCCTGAAGTCATAGAGTTTGGACATCTCAAATTACCACAGAGGTGTATGGACATTCTAAAAGAGTCTAGGAAACCAAATACAAGGCACTGTTACTTTGACAAGTGGAAAAGATTCGTTATCTGGTGCCAGAGTAAACAAATCAACCCGGTTGATTGCACTCCTTCCAACGTTGTAACATACATGCTCCACCTGCTGGATGCAGGGTTGGTTTTTAACTCTCTGAAAGTACACCTGGCAGCCCTCTCAGCCTACACCACATCCCATAACAAGGTTTCGTGGTGGAAAGTACCAGTGGTTAAAGCCTTCATGGAAGGAGTAAAGAGACTTCACCCTCCTATCTCGAACCCACCGCCAGGATGGGATCTCAATGTGGTGCTATCCAAGCTCATGGGGCCCCCCCTTCGAACCCATGCATAAAAGTAGTCTCAAACACCTGACTTATAAAACGGCCTTCTTAGTAGCCATTACCTCCATAAGAAGGGTCAGTGAAATTCAGGCTCTGTCAGTGCAAGATCCTTTCTTTACTATCCACAAGGACAAACTGGTTTTACGCACACACCCTAGATTCTCACCAAAATTCATATCCAAGTTCCATGTAAACCAGTCCATCGAGCTTCCGCCTTTCTTCCAAAACCCACAGAGCTCAGCTGAGGTGAAACTACACACCCTAGATGTGCGTAGGGCGGTCTTATACTATGTAAATAAAACCAGACCGCTAAGGAAAACAGATCAACTGTTTGTCTCCGTAGCTACAGGCAGAGAGGGGGATCGCGTCTCTAAGGGCGCTATCTCAAAGTGGATTATCAACTGTATACAGCTGTGTTACTCTCTTTCTGAAAAAACTCTGCCTTTTACGCCAAGGGCCCACTCTACCAGAGGCATTGGGGCCACTCTGGCTTTCATTGCAAATGTTCCCCTTGACACCATTTGCAAAGCAGCTACTTGGAGCTCTATTCACACTTTTACTCAGCATTACTGCATTGACACTCATTCCAAGGCAGATACACAAGTGGGACAAGCGGTTCTAAGACACCTGTTTGCTCATGACCCTTCTCACATCCCACCTCCTTCTTCTGGTACTGCTCGCTAATCTATGCACAGCATGTGATCTAAGCAGATTCCACAAGCCTCAGAAGGGATACATTACTCACCGTAATCGTATTTCTGATGCTTGTATCTGCTTAGATTCACATGCGACCCACCCTTCCTCCCCTCCGAGAGAAGGCGCATGGTTGCTTGTAGTCTTACCTTTCTGTCTATCTGCTTGGACTATCTGTACTCACGCTACTCCTCATGCTACCTCATGTCAGGAAAAACACAATCTGGGGATCCTAGACGCGTGAGGGATCATGGGTACAGGGGACGTCACACTAGGGATAGTATTACTGGCACGCCCTGTGTCGACGCCCATTTTTCGACTTCGAAAAACAAACTGTAATACTCCGCAGCTTCCACTAGATGTCGGCCTATGCACAGCATGTGAATCTAAGCAGATACAAGCATCAGAAATACGATTACGGTGAGTAATGTATCCCATATATAGGGTTTTTTTTTTGTACAGGGCCCGCAGTAGCGGCCCTGTAGTTATGGTTAAGTTGCTAAACCCACAGGAAGAGCACTTTTGGGTGGTTTATAAACCCCCCCCCCCCCCACCCTCTGGACGAATCCTTACCAGACTTTGCAAAAAAAAAGTATATGACCCCGTCATATTGATTTTGCGAAGTTTGGTGATATTTTGCCACGGGGGGGGAGGGGGGGCGGCAAAGTTATAGGGGCGTCCCAAAATGTCTGTTTTTTCCATAGACGCAATGGAAATCAAATTTTGTTCACACCTACAGCCCAAACCGCTGGATGGATTTTTACCAAATTTGAAGTTGGAGCAGTGGCTTTGTCCCGAAAGCGTGCTTTTGTAAATTTGCCGTAAATCCGTTTGTTATTTTTAAAACAGCCCAAAAGTAGGTAAAAATAAATCGGTGATGTCTGGGTTCGGTCTGCAGATTCACTTCTCTGTTCGCTCCGCGGACGGTGATCCGATTGGGCCAAGGGCTGAGGAGAGGTCTTCGAACATCAGATGCACCCTCTGATTGGATGGTGAAAAGCGTGAGGTGCGTCATATTTTCCGAAACGCCCACCATGTTGACTCCGCAGACAGCCGCAACTGATCGCGAACGGATTGGTGGGGAAAAAGTCTGGAAAACACATTTTGGGTCATTTGGTGTTGGGAAGAGGGGAAGGGGAGTGGAGAAAAGATGCTATACAGGTCTTTGTTTAGGTGGAATGAGAGCGTACGGGTGGCGCGGTGTCCGCAGACAACCGCTGTAGTCCACGGGCAGAGTATTGGCCGGACAGCTTGCGGAACACATTTGGGGTCTTTTGGTGACTGAGGGCTTGGGCGGACAGCTTGGATTTTTTGGTGACTCAAAGAGGGCTTTGGTGGCCATCTAGAGACACATATTTGGGGTTTTGCAACTGCAAGAGGGCTTGGTAAGGGTGGGCGAGTGGAATCTAGATGATATGGGGATATTTTCATACGTGAAAAATAGGGTTGCGGCCCATTTCGATGTCTGCAGACGTCATTTGAATTGGGAGGTTCAGGGTGACTTGTGGTGTGGTGGTTGTGCCCATATTCATGGGTGCATGGCCGTATTAGGCCATGCACCCAAGAATCTGGCCACTGGTCACGACCATTATAATGTCTACAGAAATTGAATCTGGCCACTGGGTACAACCATTATAATATGTGTATAGTAATTATAGATAGTGTGTGTATAGTAATTCTAGATAGTGTGTGGGCAGTATACATCATTTGTAACATGGTGACATAATACAATTGAAGTGCAAATAGGACTTATGATTGCTGTACCATTGGGGGTACAGGTTGAATTTGTTGTACATGGTAATGAAGGAGAAATCTTTGCTTCTTTTTCTGTGAAAAAAACACAGTATATGTTGGGCAAGATCGTTTACAAGGTCTCATTGCATGCAATCTCGCATATTTATGTACTTTTTAGACCCTCATAATCAGTACATTCTAAGTACTAGGTTTGAAACGACATTACTGTGTGTTCTGCACAATCTGCATCTGCAAGATGCCTCATAGGCAAGCACTGGGACGAGGAATATTAGGACTATGAGTAATGCAGATTACTGTTAAGTAATCCAGGTATTTAACACAAGCACACACATTCACATGCTTGTTTACACGTGCACCCATTCACTCACACACGCACACTTAGCCACCCATACATCATACACTCATTACCCCATATAACACATATATATATATATATATATATATATATATATATATATATATATATATATATATATATATATATATATATATATATATATATATATATATATATATATATATATATATATATATATATATATGCACACACACAAAATAAATCATTTTCTTACCCTTTCCCTAATCCGTGGTTGCTCTGAGGAACTTCTCTGCAGGCAGGCCTCGTGGCTGCCATGAACATGTAAGGCACCATCAGCTTCTTCTGGTCATGCGCAAAGCATAGGAGCCAAAGCTTTCCATGTCCTCTGGGGTTGGGAGCCTCAGACTTAAGAAATCAATGTAAAGAGGTCTCTTGTCTGAGCCCACTTTACTTTTGGTTTCTCTCTGCCTGTGCAACCCTTAAACCAGGGGTCGCCGAGGCATTACCAGGGGTTGCACAGGAGTTGCCACGGGCCACAGCTGCGGCCTACAAAGGATGTCCCTGGTCACCAATAAAGTGGCTTCCTTTCACTGACAATCATGTGGAAGCTGAAGGTGTAGCCATTTGCTGTGTAGTTTTTTGTCTGCATAGCAGACCATTGTCAGTAACTTGCAATTTAATTTAGCAATGTCCATGTACCTACTCTTCCTGTCCCTTTTTCTCCATACTGTATTGGCATCTCTTCCTAGGGACGGAAGACGGAACCTTTTTCACCAGAAAAATCTTCTTCCCCTTGGCGCGCAGGGGTGCTGCCTTGGGAACATGTGCTACCCTGACTCCGCCCACCAGCCCCAGTCTATTTTTCCACGTCGACGGGAACTGGCCGATTTCACCAGCGCTCCTGGGTTTGGCCTTGACATGTAATTCCACACGCTGTTCCCCAGGTTCTTCTTATCTTTTTGTCTTTATTTATCATCTAGGTACTTGGTTCTCTGCCGTCACGCTCCTCCACTGCGCATGTCGACTTTAGTAGGTTTCAGCAGGTGTCCAGCCTCTGAGAGACTCTCTCCCATGTCCGGACCCCAATGCCCTTTGCCTGCGCTGCCTTGGCCCTGACCATGACTGGGAAGGTTGCACCGCGTGAGACTCTGACTACACGCGCACTGAAGAACAGGCTAACTAGGTGGAGAGAACTCTTCGAATCATCGCCTCCAGGGGACTTGAACAAGTTTGTCCAGCTGCGATCGAGGCCCAAGGATGGGCTGTTATTTTTCCGTCGCACCCCAAAAGGGCGACTCCTTCCCGAGGAAACACCCAAGCGGCAGGAACATTACCTGTAGTCTTAAATATTCTTGTAACTGCTGCGCCCAGCTACCCGAGGGTTTGGTGCGCATTACCAAATAAGCAAACAAACCTCTTAGGTTCTGTTACCAGCACACGCACCAAGGCTAACCCAGCTAGCGGCCTTACGGCCGATGGGTCTTCGGACCCTACCGGTATCAGTGCTGAGGGACAGCAAGGGTCTTCTACTGGGTCTACACCAGAGGGGCTACGTCCTAGTACTGGCTCCAGGGCAGAGGGGGCGCCTGCATGCAGCACTACTTTCCTCAATGCTGAGGGCAATACCTCTTCCAGGCCTAGACCAGAGGTGCGGGATAGGCCTCATGTTCCAACACCAAGAGTCTTGGGCGAGGCCATGTCCGGAAAGCCATGTACTACGACTCTGGCACGTGGCACGCAGCCCAACAAAATTGCTGCCGTGCCAGACAACATGGCCGCTCGTCCGATGCCACTCCTAGGAACAGAGCAGGCGGGTGAACGAGTTTCAAGGTGAGACTGGTGTCAACCAGGTATGTGGCCTACAGTGTATCGATTAGTAGCGCAGAGCAGGTTTCCCCTGCAACCCAGACTGAGTGTGCTTTGGCCCCAGCCACTCAGTTAGTATCCCCTGCCTCCTTCAGCCTCCGAGGATAGGTTCCTTCTAAAGGTTTTTGGGGTTGATGCGAGCCCCCCAGATGGGTGCCATCCTAAGGGATGCAGTCGGGGACTTGCTCCCTCCGGTCACTCCAGTGGTGCCTATAGTCCTTCCTCCCA
This sequence comes from Ambystoma mexicanum, assembly GCF_040938575.1. NCBI lineage: Eukaryota > Metazoa > Chordata > Amphibia > Caudata > Ambystomatidae > Ambystoma > Ambystoma mexicanum. The sequence goes on along the minus strand of NC_090927.1, from coordinate 1,177,381,482 downwards.
TGGCTCCGGCACCACAGGTCCCAGCGCAGCTCCCTCTGCTGGCTCCTTCGAATCCACCCCCAGTGCAGCCGGTTCAGAGCCAACCTCTGCAGCAGGCTCCGGTCTCCAAACCGCAGCCCACGGCGCCCAGCACCCCTCCTCCTGCGGCGGACCAGACAGACACCTAAATGAGGAAATAGTCCTACCTACATTCTTCGCTGACCCCAAGGATGAGGCTCAGAGTCTTGTGCTGTCTGGATGTTAGATGCGCTCTGAAATTCTATCTGGATAGGACCAAGCTCTTCCGCAAGTCAGACACACTCTATCACCTTGGGTGGCTCCAGACCCGGTTATCAGGCATCCAAGGCCTCCATCGCAAGGTGGATTGTTGCGGCCATCAACAAGGCCTATGAGGGGCAGCGCAAGCCGCTGCTAGCCAATATGCACGTTCATGCCCCAGGGCCAAAGTCATCGCCTTCCAGCGGCAGTTGCCGTGGCAGGTCATAAGCAGGGCAGCCACCTGGGCCACCCAGTCAGCTTTCTGTAAGCATTACTGTTTGGACGCCGGCTCTTAGTCAGATGCGGCCTTCGGACAGGCGGTTCTAAGGAACTTGTTTGCTTAGGGAGGGTCTCCTCTCCACCCTGGGGCTACCTTCAGTTGTAATCTCCCATACAGTATGGAGGAAAGGGGAGGAGATGTAAGAGTAATTACAAGTTACTCACCGTAGTGACTACCGTACTCTTAGTCCCCTTTCCTCCATACGTCCCACCATCCTCCCCCCTAATAATACTGGTGTCATTAGGCAATAATAAATATTGTCGACGCGTCATTGAGGACTGAGGAGTGGCGCCGGTGGGCGGAGTCAGGGTAGCGCATGCTCCCAGGGCTGCACCCCCGCGCGCCTCTAAATTTAAAGGGGAAGAAGGTTTATCTGGTGTAAAAGGTTAAGTCTCTCGTCCCTAGGAAGGGACGCCCATACAGTATGCAAGAAAGGGGACTAAGAGTACGTTAGTCACTACGGTGAGCAACTTGTAATAAATGCCCTATGGGCATGTCTGTCTGTCGAGAGGCATACAGAACCGATTAATAAGTTGAAAATATTTATATTACAGATATTAGTTTCTTAATACAATTCATAGTCACTAGTGATCAGAGAGACCATGTTTCTATGCATCTGATTTGCCTGGAAACAACTGCTGCCTTTTTTCATGGCTGCTTCTTTCCTCCTTGTAGCCTACTGTCAAATGATTAAAGGTTTGCATTCCGTAGGCAATGTTTATGCAAGTGAATGTTTGTCGTGCCCACTATATGACTTGCACAGAACCCTTTGTTATCCTTGCATGTTTTGCAGGCATTAATGATGGGGCAGCAGCTGTTGTTTTAATGACAAAGTCTGAAGCCAACAGTCGAGGGCTGGTTCCTTTGGCTCGAATTATATCTTGGGCCCAAGCTGGATTAGATCCCTCTGTCATGGGAGTAGGACCAATCCCAGCCATACGAAAAGCAGTAAGTGTTCATCTCTATTATGTGCTGTTCTTGTAATGTGGGGTGAAAGCTTTTAAAGATGCTTGACTTGTCCTCCTTGTTACACACACAAAATGTATCATTCATGCAGCCTAAAAAACATTGTCTTCTCGGTCTTTGACAGGTTGCAAAAGCAGGATGGTCTCTTGATGGTGTGGATTTGTATGAAATTAATGAAGCGTTTGCAGCTCAGTCTTGGGCAGTGATGAAAGATTTGGGTTTAGATCCTGAGAAAGTAAGTATGACTTCACTCAATCACATTAATGTATGCGTGTATATTTCTGGAGCTTATGAATAGGTTTTAGATGTACATGCTATGCATAGTCTGCAATCTAGTGAAGTATTAAAAATTGACAGGGGCCTTTTCAAGGACATTACTCTGACCTACACACCATGCTCTTTCAAGTTGACCCATGTTAGATTGTGTTTAACTGCTATTTGTTTGGTCATTGAGTGGAGGCCCTAAAGAGAAAAATTCAGTGATGGTAGTGTCAAGACTTTGGTTGACAACCTGTGGGTCTCGGAGCCTGTGTAGGGACTGATTGCATGAGATCAAGCTTTACTGTTTTTTCAATCTATTACCTGAAACACTTGATGTCAATAAGTCACATAGAGAAGAGGCCTTTTAAATGTTGCCCAAGGTGCAATTCCATGTGCCCCTGGATTGATACATGGTCACTGGCTTCCACACAACCGTGCAGAAGAAGACTGTAGGGCCTGTAAAAAGTTCAAAAGCAAATCCTTGAAGAGTCGTAAGCAACGGCGCTGGGTAGGCTATGTCACGAAAGCAGACAAAGCAGAGGCTTCTATACTGCTGGAACCTGGAAAACCTCCCAGTTTGGAAGTCGATTCACCAGAGGAACAGCAAAATCCCAAGGAAACAGTCAGAGAAGACTGCTAAATCAGGAAAGGGCTAACAGGCTCCACACAGGTCAAAGCACACAACTCATTAATTGGCACCCCATCTCCTGAGGGGCCGCCTATACGTCAGGCCAGGCGAAGAGAGCATGGCATGCAAAATGCTGTAGCAATAAGTAACCTGGAATCTAAGTATACACCTGTGGAAAAAACTGGTCGGCGTTCAAATTACCATAAGCTTGACACCAAGGCATTGGGGTGCATAGGGCACAAAAAGTATGCAACGGAAGGGTCATGTCATGAATCTCAGGGACAAAAAGCACCACAAACCTGGCAGTGATAGAATTGCAGCCAACAAAGATGGAACAGGCAAGCATGGCATTGAAAGTTGAGACAGATAAATGACACCGTAAATTGGGAACCAACTATTTCGGCACTAAAGTTGCAAAAAGATGCAAAAAGGGTCCTAAACTTGTTCCAACACAATACTGGAATTTGGAACATCCCAATGAGTGTGTTTTCAGGGAAACCATAGAGGCATGGAATTAATGTCGTTATGAGTAGAATTTGCGAATTGTTGCTTTTAGAAATAAGAAATGATTTGATAGTTACTATCATGTTTATTATAAATTCATATGGGATGTTTCTTACTTCACCCCTACCTACGATAGTTGAACACAAAAATATAGTATGAAATTGTAATGCATTTATATGTTGGTCAGCAAGTGAAGAGGTTAGAAAAAATGTTTGATTATATTTGGATATGGTCATGAGTAGATGGAAAAAAGGATCACAACGTCTTAAAAAATATATGAATTGTTGATAGAAAAATGTAAAGCCCATGTTAAGGAATTAATACTATCCACCCCTGTGGAAAAATTCAGGAAAAAGAGGGAAGATTCTTGGTATGTCATTTTTTGAATTCCGAAATAAGCTCATTATATACACGGGGGGAAATAATATATGTCAAGATGTAACAATGAAAGAGTTTATACTTTTTTTAAAAAAAACGGCAAAAAATATTAACTCGCATTGCCAGCTTTAGATCTAGATCTACAAGATTTTTTTTCTTCAGACTTTCTTATAGCGACAAACTACTCTTTGCAACAAATCCTAAGGATTAATATACAAATAAAAAAATATATATTAGTTTTAAGGATTTAACTGTGATTAGGCATATTAATTCATCCGACACAAAGAACCCTACCATTTTTACTGGAATATATCAAACAAAGGATTTAGGTCTTCCAAACGTGACAACAGGTGGAGAGGTTTATAGGAAAAACATGTACATTGGTTAAATAATGTAGGGACTAAAAATACACCAAATCGAAGGGTACATTTAGAGGAGATTGAAATTGAGATGTTTATGGTAAGTAAAATTACAGGTAGTATACAATCATAAAGACATGTTGCAGCCGGATTTGATGAGAAAGCAATGGTTTCTATTAAAATGAATCCAGTCCTTTGGGCTTTCGGTTTTACTCCATTCTTTGATAATGTTATTGTTTTAAGCTTATCCAAGAAAATTGTAAGGGAAACATAACGATAGCAATATTTCAAATGGGTGATAAATTATAGGCTAATTGCTATACAAGATGCAGCGGCTAAAATATTTAATAAGCTGCTAACAATAGTAGGGGTGATGCAGCTATGGTGGGGGAGTCATAGAAAGCGAATACAAATAATTCCAAAAAGCTGCACTAATTAATTCTTGAAATGAAATCAATCTTGATGATTCTGATATGGATAATTGTGGAATTGACAAATTCAGAGCATATAATACCAGTGTACCAAACAGGATTTACTGAAGATGAGACTAATGCTGATATTGGTTTTATATAATTTTATATTCAACTATAATAGAAAGACGACAATGAAATTGTATCTGACAACCTTAGCCCTCTCATATGTCTTTGACAATTCTCGGACTACTGTGTAGTGAAAATTAGATATGTGGGGTATGCCATTGCCCCTTTTATCCATTTCATAGAACTGTATACAGACACCAGAACTAGAAGAAATGCACACAATGGTGGATTAACCTAAACATTCTCTAAAATAATGGTTTGAAACAAAAATGCCTACTTGGCACCAGTTTTGTTTAACTTGTATGCAGACCTTGCAGCTATTTTTCAAGGATGCAAACCCTTAAATTCTCCCCAAATCAAACATTAAGCCAATTAATTTGATCACATATTCACAGGCTGCAGTTCTTTTTGATTTAACCCCTTGTGGGTTGCAAAATTCTTGACTATAGTGTGCTTTTTAATCTTCAGAAAAATAACCTGGAATTACATCTTTTTTAAAAAAAAAAATAGTAAATTGTGTTTTTTATACCCATAATTAACTTGGAAAAAAGAAGACTTTCGTGTGGACGTTATGGGAAGTTATTTTAAACATTGTGGCTATACAAGTATTTGGGAATTTGTCATAATTAAATTGGGGAGCACATAAAAGGTTGGCTATTAAAAAAAAATGTACTTTACAAAATATTAATTTGAAAGATAAAATGAACAGTAGGAAATGGAAACCGTTAAACTCTATGAAATTAAAATCTTACCATTTTAATTTGATTTTATGAATGCTCTTTTTCAAATCAAAATGACTTGGATAAAGAATATAGAAATTCTGTTTTCCATTTAAGAAAATCCAGATCAATTTAGGTGATCCCATTGAAAATACAAAAATAAAGAACTGTGAAGTATATTATGAAATGGAGTAAGGCAAGTAACTTGTTAAAAAATGCTATGGGAAGTTTCTAGGATTAGGTGTATAGAAATAGGAGTAATGAGAAGACCTGCTACTGAAGGGCATCCTGCAGAATGAAGTAAATAATAAATTGGAATAATGAATTGTGGTTTAAATCATTTTATGACTGATACAAGTAGGTAAGCAAGGAACAATGAAGTCCTGAAACTATCTTTTAATAGTTACCAGATGGGACCCCTATAGCAATATGTTTATGAACTATCAGAAGAAAAGATTAGATTTTTTATATTACTAATCCGTTGTTTATCCGAATGTAGGAAGTTGGCTCAGCATACCCTATAATTTAAGGATATGTAGACTATCAAGTGTTGAAACTCAAGACCGTGAATCACGAGACATAGTTAAACAATATAACTAAGGAAATGGTACATAATGACAATATTGACATGACGTAAGTAGAATCAAATCGTGTATTGGACTTTTTTTTATTTTTAGAAGAAGCGAAAGATTTTTTAACTGTGTATTTAATCTTCATTTAGTTTGCTTCAATTAAGTGACTTGTATTATTTATTGAAAACTATAAACATTTTAATAAATACAAATACTGGAATTTGCACTAGCAGAGGAACCATTAACTGGCTCTTTACTCAGCAATAATGCTTCCATGCATACTAGCACAAGAGATTAAGTACACATCCTCCCCAAATGAGGTAGAGAACTATTGGGAAGATTTTCATGTGCTCGAAAAACCTAAAACAGGAACTCTTGCTCATGCTATATCTAATCTAACCTATTTATGAAGGAACGGGAGGCTTCAGGTACAAACCAAAATTACCCATAAGGAAATTTCGGACTCCTCTATCTGTAGTGTCTTGTGCCAGATTTATACATTCACAAAAGGTACAATGAGAAGAAATCATCACTGGAGTGAAGAATTTAGAAGCAGGAGTTCCAGAAGGGGGTGACCTTGAGGATTATCCCATAGATTCACCTAAGGAAAAAGTGCTGCCAATGTCCACTTGCCCCATATAGTACTAATATAAATATGTCTCAGACATATGTCTCAAACATCAAAAGAGCCGCTACACAGTTAAATATCGGGACACAGTGTTAGGTAAGATTTACATATCAATGATGCATCTTCCTGACCTGTGTGAACCCCAGAACATTTTGCTGGACTGGTAGATTATTTTTCCCTATACCTCAGTGAGTGGGAACCTTTTTCCACTCAGTCTTTTACTCCTATTAAGGTGTCCTTTTTAAGACTCTCCATAGTGTCTTTTTAATGTTATCCTCTGACAACCTTTGGCACATACTGCCTGTTGCTGGGTTACCCTTGGGGCTTCCCTTTTTAACTTTCTCTGGCTAACCTTGTGAGAACTAAAATTTCCAAGGGTAGAAATGATCTTTGGATCCCTTTTACATTGTGTTTGGTGAGATCAGAACCCTGCACCTTATGTGGAGTGCTTTGGATATACAATGTATCCGCTTTCTCATTTTAGCTGTAACATTTCTGTTACAGGGACAAGCTTACCTTTTAATGGTTGGTGGCAGTGAACCGTTCAACTAATTTGGTACACCTTTACAGCAGGCTGTTTTGGTTAAGGCACCTCCTGGGTGCTCATTTTATCAAAATGGTCAGTCTTCTTTTTCCCCCCACTTCAGTGTTCCTTGAGCTTTCTTGTTCCTTTCCCTGACCTCCAGGATGGGAACTCCCTTTGCGTCAATTTTATCTTCAGCCAGAGACCTCGGTCAAACCCGACCCCGGTTCCAGAGTGTCTGTGAAGGCAGGAAACGAGGGATGAGTCCAACACTCTGCAGCCCTTTGTCTTCCAGCCTGACTGCAAGAATCCATTTCAAACTGGGAGTCTGGCTGTCCTGAAAGGACAGCCAACCCTCCAAGTTTGAATGTTGCATGGCTGTTTGATTGGATGGGTTTCTGCATAAAAGTCAGATCCTGAAAGCTGAAGAGGTAGTCAACCACTGGCGCTGAAACTGAAGAGAAAGTTGAAGAAACGACAGCCTTAGCGATTTCCAGCGAGCGTAGAGACTGCTGTATAACCAGAGCCTGCTGTTACCTTTCCTTCCAATCGACCTGGGGATCCCTAAAAGGACAACCCAGATCCTGGTGAGACTCACTAGACTCAACAAGATATGCATTTTGAGCCATCCCACGACATGCTTGGACCTTGCGTGGTTGCTATACCCTGGGACCTCGAGCCATTGTGCGGTGCATGGTCTTCCGAATCTTGCTGAATCTTTGTGGACATCCTGCTGGACCTCCAGAGACGTGAATAGAGTCCGAAAAGTCCCTTCATCAGAGTGCTGGACCTTGCAAGTGACGAGAATCCGACCAACGATATACAGTCTTCATCTGGCTCCTGAAAAGGGCACCAAATCCACAGCGCCACATCCAGCTGCAAGTAAACTTTCCTGGAGCCTTTTCTGTTGATACTTGCTTAGAAATCCCTTCCAAAGTCCTGTCTTCCGTCTTGATGACAAAAGAATCGATGGACCAGATTTTTGGCTGCAGATCCTGAAGTCTTCCGTGCTGAGGTACTGTGTTGGCTGGAGTATTTACCTACCTTAAGTCTTTGTGATTTCTGTAAAGCGTTAGGGTGTTTTCTGTGATTGGGAGTCCTCCCATCCAGTTCACCAAGGACCACTACTGGAATCCTCCTAGGGTGTCTTCTCAGAAGTCCATGGACCCTAACTAACTCTAAAGTGTACTGCTTACTTGTTAGAACAGTCTTCCACAGGAACTCTGACTTTTTCTGCAACTGACGGGTACAGGTAGGAGGCAAACACGTAAACATACATCTGCAGTCATTGGGTTACTGGTCGTTAAGGCGTAACCAGGTGCGGGTGTTACATCTGAAACTATAGTAAGACTGATCCCTTCTGAGCTCAACTGGTAGTGCATTCCATTGCTGGGCTGTTTTTACTGGGAAGCTGTTGCCTCCTGTTTTTTTAGTCTGAATCTAGGAATTTGGAGGTAGTAAGAATTGGGTGTCCTGGGAGGTGGTGCAGAGGTTTTTCTAATTATCCTTTCCTTTAGGTATGGAGGGGCTGCGTTGTTGAGACATTTGAAGGTTAATGATACCGTTTTAAAGAGGATTCTATTGCTAATTTTCAACCAGTGATGGTTTCTCCTAACATTGGATATGTGCTCTCAAGTGGGGAGGTTCAGGGCCGTTCTGAGCGCATTATTTTGCAATGTTTGTAATTTGTTAATGATGTATTTATTGGCTCCTAAGTACAGTGCATTGCAATAGTCCAGTTTCGATAAGATGAGGGCATTGGCTAAGATAATGTAGCTTACTGGTGAAAGGAAGGGTCTGCATGCTCTAATGAGTTTGCCAGTGTAGGCAGTGGATGAGGCCAAGGAGTTTACCGTTTTTTTTAGAGTTAACGTGGAATCCAGGTAGAAGCCAAGAGTCTTCACTTCTTTGGCATCTGTAATTATGTTGCCATCAATATTGAAGACACTATAGTTAGTGTCAAGTTTTTTAAAGTTATTGGCCGAGCCAAGGATCAGGATCTCAGTTTTATCGTCATTCAGGCAGAGGCCATGGGTTGCCATCCATGCCTTAATGAGGATGTAGATTTCATTTACTAAGGCTGTATCTGAGGTGAAATTGCCCGAAAGGGGAATGAGGATCTGGGTGTAGTCTGCATAATTTGTTTACGTGACACCAAGTCTGTCCAATTTGTCAAGTAAAGGCTTAGTAAAGATATTATACATGGTTGGTGAGACACATGATCCCTGGGGGACGCCACATGTTGTTTGAATTGGGTCTGCTGATGCTGAAGTGGAGAAGACTCGCATACTTCTGTTGTCTAGAAAGGATTGGACCCAGGCTATGGCTTCACTCAAAGTGGGCAGCAGATGCTAGGTGTTTGCATAATACTGCATGGTCCACCAAGTCGAATGCTGCCGACAGATCAAGGAGGAGTTGCATAGCTGTATTTCCTTTGTTGTTAAGCTCATCAATTTTAGCTTTAAGATCTATTAGTGCTGTTTCCATGCCGTGCTGAGGTCTGAAGCCCGATTGGCGGGAGCCTAGAAGTTGGTTGGTCTCGAGGTACTTCTGAATCTGAAGATAGGCCACTCTATTATCTTCAAGAGGAAAGGGACCATTGTGATAGGCCTGTAGTTTGTGGGGATGGATGGGTCTAAAGTTTGTTTTTTAAGAAGGGGTAGAACCCAGGATTCTTTTAAGCTGCTTGGGACAGTGTTGGATGAGAAGGCAGCATTAATGAGTTTAGAGATAAAGGGGACTAAATCTCTGGCTGCATCCTTCATTATTTGGGCCAGACAGTTGTCGCCTTTGCAGTTTGACGGTTTTTGGGAAGCAATGATTTTTTCAGTTTCCTGAATGGAGATTTTGGTGAATTTAAATGAAGCTAAGTTAGGCTTGTCAATAGGAGTGGTAGTAGTTAGTGTTTCAGCAAAGGGAAGGGTGGCCTTTTTTTTTTTTTTTTTACTGCAATTTTAGTTTGCACTGTTTTTATTTTATTTGCAAGGGCATTTTGAATGCTAGTGCACCATTGCTTGTCTTTGGCTTTGGGTACGTTGTCCGGTAGCGGTATGGGCGATTCTAATTCTCTCGATCACAAATAATTCCTTAGTATTGGAACATGCTTTGGAGATTCTTTCATTGTAGACTTCTTTTTTTGTTTGGATAATTTGTTTCTTGTAATTGCTGGCACCGAGTTTTCGTTTTAGTTTATTTTCTTCCGTGGGGAATGTTGCCAAGTGGTTTCTAACTTCCTTTTTTCCAATCTAAGTTCGTTAAGGTGAGGGGTAAACCAGGTATTAAGGTCGGTCTGTTTACTCTTGCGTACCTTAAGTGGGGCGATGATATCTAGGACTTTAGCCATAGTGTCATTATAGGATTCCACCAGTGTATCTGTGTTGGAGTTGCTTGGCCAGGCATTAATCACTGGAAGGAGGAGAGGTATGATGTTATCTGATGTGATATTTTTCTTCGATCTTGTAGGGAGAGAGGGTGCCATTATTTTTCTGTATTTGTTTCTTTGTTGAGTGTTAAGTTGAAATCAATTAGGTAATGGTCAGTCCAAAGTTGGGGTGTAATTTTAGTGATCATTCTAGGGCAGTTTAAAGTGGCTACCCAGTCTAGGATCCTGCCTTTATCATGGGTAGGGGCGAGGACTTTTTGGATGAGGCCGTGTTCATCAAGCATGGTAGCTATCGCTTGAGCTTGTTTGTCATCCGGATCGTTGAATCCTAGGTTGAGGTTGCCTAGTATAATTATCTGGGATGAATCTTTTATGTTAGCTAAGAGGCTAGATATGTTCTCTTCAAATGAGCCCAAGGGTCCTGGTGGCCTGTATATAAGGTAGATTGTTGGAGTACGGCATGGGGATATAGGAAGTTTCGTCGAAAGTAGTTCGTAGGATTTTAGTGGTGGTAGCGTGGATAATCTTAAATCCAGGTTAGCTTTAGCAATGATAGCTAAGCACCTCATCTAGAATTAGGTCTATCCATTCTTAAAAGTTGATAATCTTCTGGTATGGCTAATGTGAGCGCTGGGCCTGCTGCCTAATGCAGCCAGGTTTCTGTGACCGCTAGAAGGTTGAGGTTGTCAGATGTTAGAATGTCGCTATTTCGGTGGCGTGAGCAACGACAGATCTGGCATTAATCAGTGCTACAACTATCGTAGTTATACTAGGTAATCTCTTGGATTTCAAAGTTACTGGTATATGTTCTTTCAATTTGGCATCTACAGTGGTTTGCAAGTGGGCTTGCGCCGTATGCAGAGTGTTATTTTTAGGGTCAGTACGGCGGTTTAAGTGGGTGTTGCTAGTCATTTTAGGTTCGTAGAGGGAAGAGAGTCTTGCTCGAAGCCTAGTATTTCTATTCAATGTAGGACAGGGTGCATATTTAATTTGATCCATGTTTAACGAGATTAATTGTATGAACAGCAATGGTGTAGATAACAGCAGAGTTTTGCTAACATACATCGTGCTGCAGTTAGTGTTGACTACAGTAGATTGGATCAGGTGGGCTTGAGCTAAAGCCTAGTTGGCATCAGTTGGGTCGGGTTAGATGCAGAGTAAGTGTGGTGGGCTGTGATTGTCTATGTTCAGATATGGCGCAGTGGTTCGGATGGGCTAGGTTTAGCTTGGGCAGGGTAGGTTAGATTCAATATAATTGCAGTAGGCTAAGTTGAGCATAGGCACAGTAGGCTAGATTCAGCAACAAGGGCAGAATAGACTAAAATCAATGTGGTCACAGGCTGAAATTAATATAGTCACAGTATGCTAGATTCAATGTGGTCACAGTAGGCTAAAGTTGAGCATAGGCACTGTGGACTAGATTTAACAACATGGGCGCAGTAGGCTGGTTCAGTATGGGCGCAGTAGTCTGCAATGCAGGCTAATTGTCAGACTGGGTATCACTCATTGTTAAAAATAATGGTAGTACAGTCAGCAGAGTCATATTGGCATAAACAATTAATAAGAAATTGCAGCAGATACAAGAACATTTTGGAACAGCATTTGGGCGGAGGCTCCTGGCTCCCCGTGGCAAACAGGGCCTTTTCAGCACAGGCCTTATCAGATGAGGGCTGGCTTCCGCCTTCGCCGTTGGATGTCTGGGTCTTTTAAACCTGCGTTGCTAGCAACGCAACAAACATGCTCAGAGAGTGGGGGACCATTTTAGGTGCAGGCAGCCGTAGGATAAGTGGACACTTCATGCAAAAAGGTACAAGGCCTATAACATGGCCTATAGGTGACGGGCTATAACAGATACTGACAATGTACTTAGTGGCGAAATGCAGGTTTCAGGTGTCGAACAATGGAGTGCTATTTAGCAAGCAGGGGTGCTGAGACAAGTGAATAATGCAATGGGTTTTGCTCGCAGCTGCTGAGACAAAAGTGTGGCAGGCATAATCTGTATGCACTTTCTTTTGTGTGGGCCTTCTATATGCAGTTTGCCACGGCTTATAGAGCAATGTGGCGGTAATGCATATATGCAATGCCGTGTGAGGATGCACTTCGCTTAGTGGTGAAAATGTAGTCTAGTGTAAAGTTAGAGTCCGGGATGGTAGTCTTATAGATGCGTGGGTACTCGCAGCATACCGCAGACAGGGCCCTTTTCTTTTGCGGCCCTTTAAAGTGAGCTGCCGGCTTCTGCCTCCGGTCGGGAGGCTGGATGCAGATACAGCTGGCGGACCAATCAGCTGATCAGGAAGTCACGGGCCCCTTGTGCGAGCACATGCACATGTCGGCCATCTTCGAAGGGACTTGGTGAGTCAAATGGGATAATGTAAATGCCGAAATCTACGATAAACATAACGTAGTAGTGGAAGTAAGCATCTGTGAGCAGGATGCCTTGCTTACTTGCTCAATGAGAATCCGATGCCTGATAAATCTTCGGGTCGCGCAGTGCAGTGTGTTTTCCTCGCCGGGGCACAGATCTGCCTTGCAGATGGTGGGGCTCCTATAAGGTTGGTTTACTCACCTGTGAATTTGTTGTGTCTCTTCCCAAAAGTAATGCTCTTGGCTTCACTTAATTTTCCAGAATACTTGTGTGTAAGTACACCATCTGGGTCTTGCTTCCCCCGACCTGCTGTATAGCGTGTCTAAACTAAGTCTGCCTTGGGTTTTACCCACATGGAATAACATTGAGTCATTCTTAAAGAGTAACATTGGGTTTCCATGGACTGTTTTATACAGATGCTTAAAAAGTCTTAGGTGAATACCTACCTTTAAGTTGCTGGTATCTCCTTTAAGAGTTATATGGGTTTTACTTACCTTGGGCCATCCTAACATAAGTTAGAAAGATATTGCTTACCTTAGTCTGTGTTCCACTGATCTGAAATTGTATATTACATCAAAAGGTCTTACTCACCTGGTATAACTGTTATCCTGAATGTAGATGTAGTTGTATACTGTATCCTGGTAACCGGGTTGGTTTGATTCCTTAAACTGAGTGTCACTGCTTTACTGAAAGGGTCTACTATCCCTAACTTACTGTAAAGTAATCTAAAAGTAATTTACGGTTTTACTCTCCATGAATAGGTGTGGCCTATACTAAATACTAAAACCACTCCCAACATTCTGACCTGGACAAAAAGGTAACCCTGCTGCATTCCTGGATTATAACTACTATAGACATCGCCAAAGAAAAACCCTTCGCTTCTTCTAATAAACGGTCTATGGCAAAATGGTTCACCCCACTACTTTACACCATGAAAAGAAAAAAACGAAGACTAGAACTTGATTGGAGAAAAAAAAATGATGCAGCGAACAAACTGAAATTCCTACAAACCAACTGGGCTTACAAAAAGGAAATACAAAAAGCAAAGAGGAAACACTACGACAACCGAATCTTCGAAGCACCAAACACCCAAAAAGAACTCTTCAAAATCATAAATGAAATCAAAAACCCTCCAGGATGTAACGCACCAACTCCGTCCGCAAAACTGTGCAACAACCTTGCAGACCACATCAAAAACAAAATCACCAACATCCAACAAACCATTCAAAGCAGGCCGTCTGATCTGACCACAACCCCAACCTACACCCGGGAGGAGCACCCAAACAAACTACGAAGCTTTCCAGAAATATCAGTGGAGACATTCGTCAAACTGGTGAATGAAAGCAATAACTCAGGGTCCCCCGAAGACACATGCCCACCAGACATATACAAATCAATTGTTAAACAAGGAACGCCAATGGAATATCGCAGGAATGTCCTCAACCATTCCATTGCAACTGGGAAAGTGCCACAAGCCTTCAGAATTGCATAAATCAGGCCACTAATCAAAGATACAGCAGGAAATGTAGAGGACCTCTCCAACTACAGACCCATCTCCAACATCCCGTATACAGCCAAGCTGCTCGAAACGTACATATACAAAACAACCCAAGAGTTTATAGAAGAGCACGGCCTACTAGACCAGGCACAAGTTGGCTTCAGGCCACTGTGAGGAACGGAATCGGCTCTACTCTCAATATGGGACGGTCTAAAAATCAACGCAGACTCAGACAACAGAACTGCCTTGATACTCCTAGACCTATCGACAGCATTTGACACAGTCGACCATGACACCCTCATAACGAGATTAGAAGGACTTGGAATAACAGACACCGCCCTACTATGGATCATATCTTTCCTAACAAACAGAACGGAAACTGTATGGATGAAACCCTTCAAATCCAGCCCGAGAGATACCACCTGTGGAGTACCACAAGGATCATCCTTCTCCCAGCTACTATTCAACATCTACCTGCATCTACTGATCAGAATCATCAAAAGCCACAGCCTCACTTGCTACAACTACGCTGATGATACACAAATAATCTTCAAAATACAAGACAACCCAGAAAGAAACTCAACGCTAGAAAACTGCCTCTGCGATGTATTCTTCTGGATGAACTCCAATTCCCTCAAAATCAACCCAGGCAAAACTGAAATGATGATCGTCACAAAAAATGGAGGAGAAAACCAATTAATCCCTTGGCCAAGGGAACTCGAGACAACCCCAGCACCCTCGGCGATTGTAAAAAAAAATAAATAAACCTGGGGGTTCTGATGGACAATCTCACGCTAGAGCCACAAGTAAACGCTCTCCTCAAGAAATGCTTCTTCCTGCGAGTGGCAAAGAGAATCTTACCGCTCTTATCATTTGCCAACAAAACGACCACCATCATCGCCCTCGTCATGTCCAAAGTAGACTACGCCAATAGCCTATACCTAGGCATGCCTGAATGACTCCTTTTAAAAAAAAAAAAAAAAAGAAAATCCTACAAAGCATTCAAAACGCAGCAGCCAGACTACCTCTGAAACTACCCCGAAGAGAACACACCGCACCAGCGCTGAAAACACTACATTGGCTACCAATAAAACAACAAATAAAATTAAAAACAATGTGCATTACGCACAGAGCAGTGCACAACAAAGGCGCTGAGTTTCTAAGAGACATACTGCGCCTACATCAACCAACAAGAACGCTCAGATCAAGCATGGGCATCCGCCTGGAACCGAAGCCCTACAACAAAAGAAACCTTGGAGGATCATCCTTCTCTCACCAAGCCCCGAAAACCTGGAACGACTTTCCAAAGTACAAACGTAACGTAACACAAGAAACCACCTATTATTCAGGAAATTACTCAAAACCTGGCTCTTCGCGTCATAACTAGAAAAACTGGCCACTGAGGCCCCCGACATAACTAAAAATATCAATTAACATAGAGCGACCGCAATACACACCGATCAATCAATAGGAAAAGCTGAGGTAAATATCCCACAACATATTAAAGGACCAAACGGGAGACAGTTGCAATACGACCAAAGACAATAAACATAGCAAACTAAGACAGAAAGACTAGAACAAATTATCAAGAGGACCATGACCTTAACTAGGACCTTCCCCCAACAGCCCTAAGAACAAAACATAGAGAGGGAAAAGAAGCACTGCATCACGGGCCCCAATGCAATTAGTGAGAAATGGAATGTTTCATTACTACACACTGCCCACCAATACAAAGCAGGAAGCACAATGCCCCACCACACAACTACAACTAAACAGTCCCAAGGATGTTCACCCCACGGAAATCAAAGAACCAGGCAGGACAGAAGGATACAAACGTCTGAATACACATGCTCACCAAGACGGATCCACTAGGACAACACTCCAACACCACCCCGACCCTGAGCCATTCAAAGCCTTAACCGACCATGGTCACACTAGATCACCTGAGAATAGATATTACCCACCCAGTCCCACACCTGAAGATTAGGTTCAGACGCACCCACCAATCCCAACTATACTCAATAGGATACAGTTGGATCAGCGATTCACCACCAAAGCGAGTCGGCCCACGAGGAACCAGCAACATCCGAACCCACAGGTTTACAACTCTAACGGAATCATAAGTACCTGAACCAGGATAAAGACCCCACTAACCCAACCCTCAATCTTCTGCATACTTAAACCCACACAAAACCACACAACCCTCCCTCTCCCACCAATCCGCAATCACTTTACCACACCGCATCAACAACACATAAACTTCACCCACAGCACTCGAGGCCTTCATCCGATACTAGCACCAAAGCCCAGCACTCGGTATATACCGAGCTGAAGCTGCCAATAGCACACCACTTCTCCCACTCTCCTTCTCTCCTCCACCTGACTAACCTTACCCACCCTTCCTGTTTACAGATCCGCCAGAGCACATGTGGACCAATCCCGTTGGTGACGGTGCTCTATACAAGTACTGCTAACATAACATAACATAAGGTCAGACTTCTCTAGAATTACTGTTAGTTATTCTGAAGAAGGTTTATGCTTTGGGTCTGTGTACCTTCAAGCATAATGTGTTTATGACTATGACAAAATACTTGCACCAAGACTTAACTTGTCCTAACTGTATTTATAATAAACATTTTTTTAAAATACTTCTGGTTGACTATGTTTCTGTTGAACCCTTGGTATACTACAAGTTCTTTGTACCTTCTTACAGCCCTCTCTCCCTCCTAAAATGAGCCTCGCTGCTCCATCTATGCTACCAAATACTCAGGTGGTACAACCTTATACTAAGAGTGGAGTTTTGTACTGTCTCAGTTGTATGGTTTTGCTAAGCCCTTAGCTGGACTACAAAAAAACTGTCCTAACAAAGGTTTAAATTGATTCAATATAAAACTCTCCAGCGTACGTATTTATCCCCCTATCGCCAAATGAAATTTGATAAAACTGAAAAGGGCAAATGTCCTAGTTGTAATGAACCAGATGCACAGTTTCTGCATATGCTATGGGGCCATCCTAAGCTGCCTGACTTCTGGTGTTTGGTATGGTTGATCACATTTTGGGTGTAGAGATTTCCATGGAATTGATTTGTTGCACGTTTGGGTTGGTGTCCAGATCTGGGTAAGAGCAAGAGGAAATTACACTCCATATGTCACATGGTGGCTAAAAGATGAATCCTGAAGCAATGGTCTAGCCCAATTCCTCCCAGGTCTGATAAGTGGCTGGAAGATCTGTCTTGGTGCTGTGATACAGAAACTGAATTGCGTAGGCTAACACCAGTGTGTTCCAAACAGTGAGATATCTAGGAGCCATTCAGAGAATTTCTTGGACATAGATCATAATCTGATGAAGTGTCATATGAATCGAAGTAGGCACAGGGGTACACTGACTGGAGGTAGGACTGCAGTGCTGACTATGCTCCGCTGCTAGAGGCAAGTTGACCGCACTTGGATGTTCCCATTATAGCAGTTGTGTATGTTTTCTCTTCAGATCCTCTGAGGCTTGTACTTGTTTGCAAGGTATGCCTCTTAACTCAGTTGCACTGTTTTTTTTGTTTTCTGTATATTATTTTACAATTTGCACGTGATATGAATAGACTTACACGAATATACAGTTTTTTTGTTTTTGTTTTTTTTTTATTCACCTCTTACCACCCTCGAAGGACATTATCCTCCTAGCAAAACTTTGGAACTCAATCCCAAAAGAAATCCAGGCAACAGAAGACCATCTGACTTTTCGGAAACTGTTAAAAACATGGCTACTCACCACACCTGGATAGAGACCTATCCACAACCCTAAGACAGGAAACAGACTACAACAACCTGCCACAACGCTGCTACCATTGCACAACTTGACACTTTCTCAATGAATGACGCATCAAAATGACCACAAGGACCACACATCTACTAAACCTAGGAATAGCACCAAACAGGGTTAGCATTCTCAGGATAGCACATTTTTCCTAGTCTTCCCCCTTCTAGCCATTATTATCAGAGAATGCAGGGCTCGAACGCAGAATGAAGATACAACCAGAATTTTATTTTTTAAAGAAAGCTTAAAACACATCAAAATAAATGGAATCCAGCAGACTTCTTGTTAAACACCTTCCTCAACACACGCTCACCAACTTGACAAAATACAACTAAAACAAATACCTCCATCCATCACAACTAAATAAAAAATCTACACCTCTCGTACTGCTAAAAACCACACACAATGCACAAACCCCATCTCCTCTCAGGTCTCTGGGGAAGCACCACAAACTACCAAGGGAACTCGCCCACACAGGTACCAATTGCTCCTGGCTCTATCCGTAATCCCAAAAGTTGTACCTAAAGCCTTGTCTTTCCCCTTTAGCCCACACACCACCCCCTCACCCTATTTATTCTTTCAGATCCATGGGAGCACCTGAAGACCATAAACAGTACCAATGTGCAGTGCATATCCCCGTAGCATAACATGAAGCTCAACAGATTCATGCCTCAAATCCATCACAAAATCTCTCTGCGTTATCCTGTGACCTCTCATTCAAAACAAACCTTGCCAAGACGCCCCAAGCAGCATGGTACCAGCTACCATGCCACCATAGCTCCTCTAAAAGTGGTGCAGCACACCTCTTCACAGGACTAAGAAAATTCAACCAAACCACCCCCATCCTCAAGGAGCTGCACTGCCACACATTCAAGCACACCTCATAGTCTAGAGAGCATTACTTACAAAGCAGTCACAACCAAATGACATCCTACCTGGCCAATAAACTCCCTATCTCCAGAGGCCAGCACAACATCAGAAGTCCCAACCATTGCTTGGCTGGAAACAAAGACAGAAAAAGTACAGAAAATAGGCCTTTTCCTGCAATACACCATTTCTCCAGAACAGTTATCAACACATATAAGACTGACCCCTCCATCTTGCACTTCAGGAAGTACCTGAAGACCGTACTTGCTTCACTCAACTCTATTCTCTTCCTCTTGACCTCTCCTGCCCCCCTCAAATCCCCCCCTCTCCCCACCCCCCAGCTCCTCTGCTACTTTTGAATCCTACTTGGATGCATCCACCTCTATTGCTTCTGAGCTAGTTTTGCGTTTTTAAATCCCATGTAGGCCTGACCTCTACATATGGAAGCCCTTAGTTTGGTCTGTGCTATGCCAGTCTTCCCCCCGCTCTACTCCAACAAGTTTCTCTATAAGAGAAACATAAAGGTGTTTCCTCAAAGCAGATTTGTAGACAATCCTGGGCCTTGATACGTCAAAATCTTCTTCCTGAAAGAGGTTCAAGATGGTCACACCAGCTTAGATTCTTATCAACTCTCCAACAAGGGGAATGGTTATCCACCCTGTATCCTCAGGATACATACATGCATGCACATCCTCATATAGCGCCACAAAGTAGATTTTGGGGATTTGTATCCTCCTCTCCTTGTAACCATCTCAGTCCTTCCCTTCTGACTGAGCTTAGCACCTCGGTACTCTTACGTCCCGTCCCCTTTCCTCCATACTGTATGGGCATCCCTTCCAAGGGACGGGAGACGGAACCTTTTTCACCAGAAAAAAACCTTCTTCCCCTTTATATTTAGAGGCGCTGCCCTGACTCCGCCCTCCGGCGCCACACCTCAGTCCCTTTTTCTGCATCGACTGAAACGGGCCGATTTCACCAGCGCTCCTGGGTTTGGCTTCGGCCATGTAATTCCATGGACGATACTTCTTTGTTTTTTCTTTTTGTCTTATCTTTCAGGTACTCGGTCCTCAGGTGTCACGCTCCTCCCCGGCACATGTCGACTTCCACAGGGTTCAGCAGGTGTCCATCCTGCAACGGGCTCTTCCCAACTTCAGACCCCCATGCCTTCTGCCTACGTTGCCTTGGCTCAGACTAGGGTTGGCGATGATGTTAGACGTGCAACTCGCTGTCTACTCTTCCAGAAGTCTCCTCCAGAGGATCTCAAGAACTTCGTAAAGCATGGAACCAGGCCCAAGGTAGGGCCGATATTCTCCAGTGCACCCTGCAAGGGAGACTCCTTCCCAGGGACTGTCCAGCGTGGGAGGGACCGGCCAGGTCCTTCTACCGGCATGTGCCCCGAGGCTGCTTCAGCCATCAGCCTTCGGGTCCAGGGGTCCTCGGATCCTCCTGGGCGCAGTGTCGAGAGACTGGAAGGTTCTTGTACCGGGTTTACTCCCGAGGGGCTATGCCCTAACACCGGCACAATGGGCGAGGGGCTATGCCCTAACACCGGCAATACGTCAGAGGGGCTATGCCCTAACACCAGCAATACGTCCGAGGGGCTACACCCTAATACCGGCAATACGACAGAGGAGCCGCCTAAACGCAGCTCTACCGACCCCCGGGTCGAGTGTGTCACACCTACCGGGCCGAGGAGCAGGGTAGGCCTAGTGAGCCACACGCAAGAGTCTTGGACGAGGCCGGGCCCAGCGGGCTGAGCAACACGTCACAGACACGTGGCAGACAGCTCGACAAAATGGCAGCTGTGCCAGAAAGGGGCACCAGTCCGACGCCATTGCGTGAACGGCGTAGAACGGGTGTCAAGGTGGGACTGGCTTCAACCAGGTATGTGGCCTACAATCTAACCTTCATTTGCGCAGGGCAACTTTCCTTGGCGTCCATATGGACAAGGTATGCAGCGTCCCCAGCAGAGTCCCCCCACCCCCCGCTACCCCGTCGGTACCCCCTACCACCTCTTTGGCCAGCGAGGAAGTGCTCTTTGAGAAGTTTCTCGGCCTCATGAGGTCTCCTCAGATGGGGGTTATCATCAAAGACGTAGTCAGGGAAGTCCTCCCTGCCATGCTAACGGCACCACAGACGCCTCCATCGGGGCCCCAGTGCAGCCGGCTCCACAGCCAATTTCGCAACCTCCGCCGCCTCCGGCTGCGGTCCCTGTACCTCGGCGCCTTCTACCCCTCCTCCACCACAAGATTGTCCAGATCCACATGATACGGACGAGGAGAAGGATCCAGACTCCTCAGCCAGGGCCTTCTATGAATGTCTTGCAGACCTGGCGGAATACCTTGGCCTCCCCAGATCCAGGCAGCCGGACCGCTAGCTGTCTCAGAACCGACGCAAACAAAAAGGGGGGGGGGTAAGGGCTTTTTCCAGTCCCCCTCCTCAGCCTCCGAGGGAAAGAAGGCATTTACACGCCCCTTCAGGTCCATGTGTCTCCAGTGGGGTGGGGGGGGCAGGCTTGCTCTCCATGCACATTTCTGGTGCCAGAATTTCGCGGACCCCTGGATCCTATCCATAGTATCCACAAGGTACCGCCTTCCTATGCCAGCCTCCCCTCCCCTCCCCTTCCCTCCACTCCCACAGTTTGGGACAGCAACTCTTTTGGCGGTAATCCGGTCATTCGTAGAGAGCCAGGCAGTGGAGGAAGTCCCAGCCTCCCAGCAAGGTTTTGGCTTTTACTCCAGGATTTTCGCCATTCAGAAGAAGAACCAGGTGGGCCTGAGAGTTGTGCTGGACCTTTCCACCCTCAACCTCTCCTTACCCCTGCAAAAAATACAAGATGGTTATGCCAGCTTTTATAGCGGAGACATTGAACAAGGGAGACTGGATGTGCTCCCTGGATCTGAAGGACGCATACCTACACGTCCTGATTTGGCAGCCCCATCGTTCTTTCCTACGGTTCAGGATCATGGGCTACCATTTTCAATACAAGGTCCTTCCTTTTGGCCTCGACTCGGCCCCCAGGGTCTTTATCAGACTCATGAATGCCGTGGTGGCCCTCCTCAGATCGCAGGGCCTCCACATCTACCCATACATCGACGACTGGCTCCTCAGGCTACATCTCCAGAAGCAGTTCACCACTTTTCCCATGCCCTTATGAACACTCTGGGCTTCTCGCTCAATCTTAAGAAGTGACATCTGCAGCCTACTCAGACTCTGACATTCCTGGGCCTTATCTGGGACACGTGCTCCGAGAAGGTATTTCCGTCAGAGGACAATATCTCGGCCATCAAGAGGGCCACTGCTCACTTCCTCAGCAGAGAAGTGACCTCGGCTTGGTGGTACCAACATCTCCTGGGTCTTCTGTCAGCGATTTTATTAGCTGTTCCGCACACGAGACTAAGGATGAGGAGCATTCTTCTGCACTTCGCGGCCTTATGGAACAAGGAGCGGGGCTCTCAATCTGAGATGATCAATGTTCTGCCATCTCGCCACCCGGACCTGTCTTGGTGGTCCAGAGAATGCAACCTGCGGACGGGCAAGCCCTCCCGGCTGCCCACTCCGCAGGCCAGCATCATCACGGATTTCCTCGCCCGAGGGCTGGGGAGCCACCCTGGACGATCTCGGTCCACGGCACCAGGACTCGACAGGAGCAGGAATACCACATCAATTTGCTAGAGCTGAACACCATGTGGCTGGCGCTCAGGGCATTCCTACCCCTTCTCAGGGGCAAGGTTGCCCTCATCCAGACGGACAACTCAACCAGCATGTACTACGTCAACAAGCAGGGAGGCACCAGATCCCCTCCTCTGTGCAGACTGGCGATCAGCATGTGGGAGTGGGCACTGGAAAACATTTACTTTACGGCAGTCCACCTCACGGGGGAATCCAACCTGGAAGCGGACAGGCTCAGCAGGCTGGGAGCGGACAATTAAAGGGGTAGTCCAGCTAAAAATGTTATTTAAAAAATAGATGGGCAACATTAAAAAAAAAATACTAGCACTTTTTTTTTTTTTTTTTTTTAAACTTCCTATGTCAAATTTTGAGCTATTCAAGCTCAAAATTCGCAAAAGCAAGCACATGGGCGCATCCATTTTGTGAAATGGATGCCTGCCTGTGCTGGCTTTTGCTTTTGCGGCACTAATGAAGGAAAAGCCAGCCAGCTGTAGTAAACAAAAGCTACCACTGGGTGGCTTTTCCATCATTGGTGCTGTACGCGGAGGACGGGGACCGGAGACCAGAGCAGGAAAGCTGCAGCTGAATCTCGGTAAGTGCTATTTATTTTAAAAAGAAAAATAAGCACTAGCTGCGTTTTTTTTTCTCTAAGTTTTCCGGGCTGGAGGAGCCCGGAAAACTTAGAAATAAAACCGCAGCTTTAAAAACGTATTTATGTTTGCGGTCGCTTTTGAAGCTACTTTACACATAAATACAACATTATTGTGTTTGAAAACTGCGTTTTTTCTTTCCAAGTTCCTCCGGCTCGGAGGAGCCTGAGAAACTCGGAAAGAAAAACCACAGCGTTTTCAAACACAACCACGTTGTGTTTCTGCCTGCTGTGGCTATCACTTTGGGTCTCCGATGCTCCCCCAGGGGAGCACCGGAGACCCAAAGTGAAAGCCAAGGCAGGCAGAAACACAGCGCGGTTGTGTTTCTGCCTAAATCTGCTTTCCCATTTGGGACTCTCGGGCTCCCCACGGGGAGCCCGAGAGCCCCAAATGGGAAAGCAGATTTAGGCAGAAACACTGCAGCATTTAGCATTTCCCATTTGGGGCTCTCAGGCCCCCCGTGGGGAGCCCGAGAGCCCCAAATGGGAAATCAGATTTAGGCAGAAACACTGCAGCATTTCCCATTTGGGGCTCTCGGGGGGGCCCCCCGTGGGGAGCCCGAGAGCCCCAAATGGGAAATCAGCTGTAGGCAGAAACACTGCGGCATGTAAACACAACCGCGTTGTGTTTCTGCCTGCCTTGGCTTTCACTTTGGGTCTCCGGTGCTCCCCTGGGGGAGCACCGGAGACCCAAAGTGATAGCCACAGCAGGCAGAAACACAACGCGGTTGTGTTTGAAAACCCTGCAGTTTTTCTTTCCGAGTTTCTCAGGCTCCTCCGAGCCGGAGGAGCCTGAGAAACCCAGAAAGAAAAACTGCAGCGTTTTCAAACACAATAACGTTGTATTTATGTGTGCGCTAGCTTCAAAAGCGACCGCAAACATATAAATACAACGTTTTTAAAGCTGCGGTTTTATTTCTAAGTTTGCCGGGCTCCTCCAGCCCGGAAAACTTAGGAAAAAAAACGCAGCTAGTGCTACAGGGGAGTCTCTAAAACCACACTACTCCAAGACCCTGGCAACTCCTCGAAAGGATTGTGAAGAATAACGGAGGACCTGGGAACAGGTAATCCTGGCAACTGTCGCCCAGTATTCTGTTGGAAGAGGAGGGAGAACTCTGAAAACACAGTGCTGGAGACAGGATTCAGTCCTCACAGCCTTAACTCGGACAAACAAAGAAAAAATGAGAAGAGTAATCAATGTGCCCAAAAGTCAAAGAGACAAGAGGAAGGAACCAGGACATATAGGTGCTGGACAAAGGGAACAGCACAGGAGGCAAAATGAGCCAGACAGACAACGAAGATCAGTCCTAGTCCAGGAGCAAAGTTTGGGAGTGACCCAGGATGAGCATACGCTCAACTGGAGCAGAGTAATGGGCGGAGAAGTGGTGGCAGTGAAGTGAAGGCAGTCTGCGGCAGGGACTTATCTGCTATCTGTGCTGGACCTACGCGCTATTGAAGCTGGTTTGCCTTTAACCACTCTGAAGGTGGACTGTATTTAAATGGCTTCCTGGAACAAAGTGCCTGTGTGAAAATGGCAGCAGTGACGTGAAGGCAGTCTGCAGCAGTCCACGAGCCTAACTCTGAATAACCTACAGGTGAGGCGCACAGCAGAACTGCTTTCTTGAGTGGCTCGAACGACTTGTATTTTTGTTTACATTCAAGTCTGGGCCTCAGTAACATCTAGCCCATGCGAGTGAGTGACTGAGGAGCTTGGGGAGCAACAAAACAACCACAATTTGTGAGTCACTTATTGATTTTATTGCCTCTGCTGTCTGTCCCAGTTATTTGTGTTAGTGTGCTTGAACCATCTTGAACGTGGAACGTTGTTTGAATTACTCTCTGACTAACAGCAGCAACATCAGTGACCCTGCAAAGTCAGGTTTACTTAGTCAGTCAGTTAGCCACAGATGGCTACTCCCTCAACTACTTTGGCGGTGGCGACTATGTCCAAATTAAGAAGCAGCAGGAACCTTGATAGTGGTCCTTCCATCTCTGCCGTTAGTTCGGTGGCGGTGACTGACCCGACCAACGTCTTGGTTTGCAAAAGGGCAGAGAAGGCAGTATCCATGCTGAGTACTACCACTATAGCGCTCATCTCCCATAACCCTAATGGCTAGCATAGCCCTCGGTTGTACAAAACTTCAGCAATAAGGCAGACGGAAGGGGGTGACCTAGCCAAGGGTTATGGGGATGGGGTTACTTGCAAACAAAACGCTGGCAACTTGCTATCTGGCATGGCGGATCCCAATACGCTCATTAGTCCCCTCACTCACAAAATGGAATCCTGGAATGAACTTCGAAGCAAATTAACAGCTGGATCTGCAAAAAGGTGTGACGAGGGACTCCCTATGGCACCTAATAATATGGATACTTTTAATGAGCCTTTTGAAGATTCATTGATGCTGGATGCAGCTTTCCTCCATCTTTGCCGTCACATGGGAGATCTTGGCAATTTGGGGGATTATACACACACTTGAGGGATATGCAAACTGGGATTGCCATTAACAAGTGCACATGATGGGAAAATCGGCGTCTCCTGGATCAATCGTTATGCCAGAGGCCCTAGTCAGAAGTTTTCTTCAAACCAATTTTGAATACCATCTTTGAATACCAGATTCCAAAAAAAAAAAAAACACTCCGGGTTGGGTTGATTCTAACACTCTCCCCAACATCAACTCCTTGGGCCCCACGTCTATTTCTGCTCTGCATCTGGCCCTACAGTGTATTGTGCGCTTTTACGACATCAAAGACAGCGTACAGGTTAACATAGAGAAATTGACTTTTAGAAGTGTAAATGTGACTTCCTTGAAGGACTCTGTGGCCAATCTTCAAAATGAAATTCGAATTCAGGGCTGGTGAAGAACGTGTGGAGCCTAGTGAAGAATTCTTTCTAAGCGAGGGCTGGGTGGTTCCTGAGGAGGACCACTCAGATACCTGGACACCTGACAGTCCATCTGCTCTGCTAGCTTGTATAGCAATTTCTGAGGTTCCTCCTGTACCTTTGGACTTTCGACAAAGATCTAACTGAGATAACATCGGTAGAGCTGGACTTGAAACCATCTACGAACCAAGTCATCATTGAGGATCCAAGCCCACAGCAAAAGTGGGAGATGTACAGAGGGAGAAAAAAAGAAGGGACGTAAGGCTAACTGAGTAAGAAGGCGAAGAACCAACCAACAAACGTCATTCATCAAGAACATTTTTGAACAACATATCTGATGTGGATGAAATAATGGACTTGACCCAAGGGGTCCTTATGCATGGAAAGGGCAGGGCCAGGGTGCAAAGAAGTCAAACGGGCCTTAGCTGAGGTCTGGAAATGGGCTAGATTAGATATTGTTTTTGGGGCCTTGTATAACATTTAAGAAATGCACCCAGCAAAAAAATTATAAAAAAGGACATGGTGCTGGAATGCGATGGCCGTTGCCTTGGCTCTGACTGCGTGGGCATGCATGTTGGGCGGGCGCGGCTTGTGCAGGCCCTTGTACGCTTCTTTGATGGCAGAGACCATCCAGCGGGATATGCAAGCCTTAGAGGCCTGATAGCCCGGTCTTGAGCATCCGAAAGTGACAAACAGGGGGTCAGATTTGCAGAAGCCCTTGGTCCTGTCCAAGTAGAATTTCAGGGCATGTCTGACATCCAGGCAGTGCAGCACTCTGTGCTTCGTCCTTGGGATCGGGGGAAAAACGTACGAGGGACTATTTCCTCGTTCAAGTGGAAAGCAGACCGAACCTTTGGCAGAAATGCCAGGTGCGTCCGCAGGACTACCTTGTCCTTGTGAAAGGTGGTATATGGCTCAGAGGCGACCAGCGCCAGGATCTTGCTGACTCTACGAGCCGAGGTAAGGCCGACTAGTAAGGCCGTCTTGATTGTGACCAGCCTGATATCCACGTACACCATTGTCTCGAAAGGTTTGTGCACCAGTGTGCCCAAGACTATGTTTATGTCCCACACCGGGTGCGGTCTCTTGACGGGCGGGTAGAGCCTTGCAAGACCCGTCAGATGTTTCTTGACAATAGGGTTGGAGGAAGAGAAAATGCCCTCCTCTGAGTTCTTGTAAGCCCGAATGGCTGCAAGGTATGTGCGGCAGGTGTCCACCTGCATGCCTGAATGAGCAAGGTGCGCCGAAAAGGAGAGCACGTCGTCCAAAGTGCAAGCCAAGGGGTGGATTCCCTTGGAGTCTGCCCAGTGGCACAATCTGGTCCATTTGCTTTTATACTGGGCCCTGGTAGCTTTGCTCCTGGCGCCTTGTATGATCTCCAGATTGGCCTGTGAGAGGCTAAGGTGCCAAAGCATTACCTGCTCAGGTACCACGCGGTGAGGGCTAGTTTCCCTGGCGCAGGGTGAATGACTCTGCCCCCCCTGCTGTACCAGATGTGCTGGGAGCGTCGGGAGGTGAATCGACGGCACCTCCGAGAAGCTGAGTAACTCCGAAAACCATGGCCTGGCCAGCCACCAGGGAGCTATTAGAATGATGAGGAGTCGGCAAGACTCCTTGATTTTGCAAATTACGCTGTGGATTAGGGGAGTGGGCGGAAAGGCGTAGGCTTTCATGCCGGTCCACTGGAGGTGAAATGCATCACCCAGAGAGCCGGTGCCCTGACCTTGCCAGGATGCGAAATGGGGACACTTCTTGTTGTGCCAAGTGGCAAAGAGATCCACGTGGGGGCGACCCCACCTGTTGAAGATCTCCTGAAGAACGAGGTCGTTTAGCTGCCACTCTTAAAGGGGTAGTCCAGCTAAAAATTTTATTTAAAAAATAGATGGGCAACATTAAAAAAAAAAATACTAGCACTTTTTTTTTTTTTTAAACTTCCTATGTAAAATTTAGAGCTATTCAAGATCAAAATTTGCAAAAGCAAGCACATGGGCGCATCCATTTTGTGAAATGGATGCCCGCCTGTGCTGGCTTTTGCTTTTGCGGCACTAATGAAGGAAAAGTCTGCCAGCTGTAGTAAACAAAAGCTACCGCTGGGTGGCCTTTCCTTCATTGGTGCTGTACGCGGAGGACGGGGACCGGAGACCAGAGCAGGAAAGCTGCAGCTGAATCTCAGTAAGTGCTATTTATATTTTTTTTAAATAAGCACTAGCTGCGTTTTTTTTTCTAAGTTTTCCGGGCTGGAGGAGCCCGGCAAACTTAGAAATAAAACCGCAGCTTTAAAAACGTTGTATTTATATGTTTGCGGTCGCTTTTGAAGCTAGCGCACACATAAATACAAAGTTATTGTTGTGGTTGGGGTTTTCTTGGACTGCACCTGTGGAGTAGAACACATACTTGCCTGGCTTCTATCTTTAACCACAGCGCTAACTCTGCACTTTGTCACGTTTTTCTAAGTAGGGGGAAAAGTAACATCTGTACCCAGTATGTGTGTGTGTGTGTGTGTATGTGTATATAATATATATATATTTCTGAGGCTTGTGGAATCTGCTTAGATCACATGCTGTGCATAGGCCGACATCTAGTGGAAGCTGCGGAGTATTACAGTTTGTTTTTCGAAAGTCGAAAATGGGCGTCGACACAGGCGTGCCAGTAATACTATCCCTAGTGTGACGTCCACTGTACCCAAGATCCCTCACGCGTGTAGGATCCTCAGATTGTTTTTTTCCGCCATACTGGTCGGAAGCATCTTGCGGAGTTCCCTGGCCTTAGCCATACTTTTGCTGTTATTATAATTATACTTCTTATTCATTCCCTTCCCCACCCCAACGTCGACCCTCAACCTCGACGACGGCTGGAGAAGTCATCGACCGTCGGCTGCTGCACGACGGATCTGGGCCTAGGAAGGCCGCCGGCCTCGGCCCGGGCCTAGTAGGCCGCTGGCCTCGGCCCTTACAAGTAGGGAGAGTGGGGGGTGGTACATACTCTTCACTCTTGATATATAGATTTACATTTATATATTCCTACACTTAGCAGCCCGCTGCCTTAAGGTGCGTATGGAGGGTACCCCTTTTCAATTCTGCCCCAAGTGCAATCGCAAATACCCTTGGGTCGACAGGCACGCCACGTGCAATCTCTGCTTGCCGAGGGATCACCCCGAAGCGAACTGCAGAGCGTGTAGTAGGTTTAAACCTAAGACACTTAAGGACCGTTCGACAAAGCGTTGGGCCCACCACGCCAGGCAGGAGGCCATGGCAGCGGAGGGCGCCTTCAGCGATGGCAGCGACGCCGTACTTTCGGACGGCGAGGGCATTATGGCGTCGAAAGACAGCCGACGAGCGCAGGTCCCCGACCTCGGAAGGTCGTCCGGCAGGGCGGCTATGGGGAAGACCCCCGGCGACGCAAGCGCTACACACATAGCATACACTAAACACACTAAGACCAACCGGACCTCGACGACGTCGACTTCCCGGAAAGAGGCACAAAAAGAACGGTCCGACTCGGTGTCCTCTGGGCGCTCTCGATCGAGATCACCTCACGACGCAAGGCAATCATCCACTCTTGCCAAGGGTGCCTCGCTACACACATTAACGGAAGTTCGATCGTCGGGAGACGAAGACGACTTCCACCCCCAGGCCGCGCTCCAAGATACCGAGACCGCGGTTAACACCAGTGAGGCCCCACGCCCAAATACCTCTCCAGACCCTCGGCGCCAGGCGTCGAAAGTCTCTGGGGCCTCCAAGGGACAGGGAAAACATTTTTCCACGCACGGGGAGGGGGGGAAACAGCGGAAAGCACAGCCTTCCACCCCTGTAAAGCCATCCTCTCACCCTAGGCAGACAAGTAAACTCAAGTCTACCCTTGAAAAGTCCCATAAATCATCACCTGCTAAAGTAATACCCTGTTCCAGGGAATGGTCCAGTGTAGACATAGACAGAGTTATGTCTAGGATGTCTTCCTTGGCTGATTTTTATGACAAGAACCCAGAACACTTTCTTTCATATAACCCTCAAGGGGCCACACCCTCAGGCTCCTCCGATCCTATCCCGCTAAGTAAAAAGCCCCGGGTCGAAAGTCCTGAACCCTTCAAGGTTCAGCCTTACTCCACTCCATATTCTACTCCACTCCCCAGTTACCAGGGACAAGTTTTCCCGAAAGAGGACCAGGAGTTAGAAATTATGGAAGAACAAACCGGGACAGATTACTATGCAGAAGATGAGGACCTGGAGGAGGAAGAAGATGAGCAGGAAATGTACAGAGTAGATTCCCCAGTACAAAGCGAAGCCCCAGTTACTGACTCTCCAGTTGATAACCAGCCCCTCCTTAACGAGGTTCTCGCGCGAGCAGCGGAACACTTCCACATCGACACCCACGGTGTACAGGAGGAAAGGGACTTCGCGGAGGAGTTTGTAGGAGAGAGAAGACCGGTCGCTCAGACCATCCCTATCCTCAAATCCATCCAACGAAGAATAGATCCTTCCCTGGTGAATCCTAACCTCACCAGAGCTGTCAACCCCAGAATTGAAAAGATTTTCCGGGCAGCCCAGTCTGACCCTCTGTATATAAGGGGACATCTTAGACCAGATTCCCTAGTGGTGACCAACACTAGAAAAAGGGCTGGCACGCCCTTATCTTCATCAGAAGCTCCTCCCGACAAGGAGAGCAAAAAGCTTTACGGGTTTGGCAGGAAGGTAGCCTCAACGTCCGCCTACCAAGCAAGGATTGCGAATTCCACCACCCTGTTGGCTAGTTACAATTGCCATCAATGGGAAGAAGTCGCGGCGCTCATTGCCTCTGCTCCAGAACCGTTAAAGGGCCAGCTGGCTCGGATCTCGGCAGAGGGGAGAGCCGTGTCTGGTTGCATTTTAAAGGCAACTTTCGACGCCGCTGACAACGCAGGGAGATTGATAGCAGAAGGTACTGTTATCAAGAGACATGCGTGGTTACGGCAGTCGGGATTCAAGACAGAGACCCAGGCTTCTTTAATAGACAAGCCAGTGGAACCCGACCTATTGTTTGGGAAAGCGGTCGAAGACGCACTTAAAAATGCCAAAGATGAATATGAGACTCTCAAATCCCTTGGCCAGCTTACCAACAAACCCCCTAACCAGAGGGGGAACAATAATTTTCGTCGCCCACGCGGCCAAAATTCACAAAGAGGCAACTATGCCCATGGACAGGGTACACAATGGAATAACAACCAGCAGTCTACCCAAAGTTACGGCAGGGGTAACAAGAGAGGTCGTGGAAGAGGCAGAGGCAGCCCCAACAAGGGAGGGGGCACGCCTCCACCAAAACAGTGATGCTCAGTTCAGGGTCCCTTGCCACGCAACCCCAGTAGGGGGACGCATTTCCACCTTCACCCAGGCTTGGGAAGGGATCACCTCAGACAGATGGGTGCTGTCAACAGTATCCGCAGGATATTGTATAGAACTACTGCAGCGTCCCCGGAATCATCCCCCACGACAAAGAGTGCACTCCCTAGAGCATCAAAGGATCCTTCTCGAGGAGATCGCCATTCTGCTAGAAAAGGACGCGATAGAACTCGTCCCAGGACACCAGGTAAACAAGGGTATCTATTCAACTTACTTCCTTGTGCCAAAGAAAGATTTGACAATGCGCCCAGTATTGGACTTACGGCCTGCCAACAAGTATGTCAAGCCCCAAAAATTCCGTATGACCACGCTACAAGAGGTAATCCCCCTCCTAAAAAAGGGGGATTACATGGCAACCTTGGATATGAAAGATGCTTATTTTCATATTTCCATGCTCCCAGCGCACAGAAAGTACTTGCGCTTCAAGGTAGACAGTCGCCACTACCAATTCAAGGTACTGCCCTTCGGGATAGCTTCAGCACCAAGGGTTTTCACCAAGGTACTGGCGGTGGCGGCGGCACACCTACGCAGGGAAGCAATCCCGGTGTACCCTTATCTGGACGACTGGCTCATAACGGGGGAAACCCCAGGAATTTGCAGATCAAACATTCAGAGGACTATCGACCTCCTCCACGAATTAGGCTTCTCCATCAACGAGAAAAAGTCAAGTCTGGTGCCAAGCACCTCAAAACAGTTTCTAGGAGCTATCCTAGATACTCAGAAAGGATTGACCTTCCCTTCGGAAGAGAGAATTCGGAATATACTTCTGCAAATTCCGCATTATCAGTCAGGTCAACAGATAACAGTACGCAAAGCAATGCGGTTACTAGGCATGATGGCGTCATGCATTTACCTGGTCCCCCACGCGCGTCTGCGCATGCGCCCCATGCAGGAATGGTTGGCGAAACAGTGGTCTCAGGCAAGTGGTCAGTGGGACGATCTAGTGGTCGTTTCGCCAACACTAGTACAAAGCCTACTCTGGTGGACAAGAGAGAATCTCGCAAGGGGAAAACCCTTTTACGATCCAGAAGTACAGGCAGTGGTGACTACAGACGCATGCCTGACTGGGTGGGGAGCTCACCATCTCCACCACACAGCTCAGGGTCTCTGGTCTCACTCAGTAGCCAAGAACCACATCAATCTGCTAGAGCTTCTGGCAGTATTCCGAGCGCTAAGGGCGTTCGAGCCCCATCTACTGAACTTGTCGGTGCAGATCAGGACGGACAGCACGACAGCCATGTTCTATCTGAACAAACAAGGAGGGACTCGTTCGCCAAATCTGTCCAAGCTTGCCCAGAAAATATGGATATGGGCACTCAGACGGAACATCTTCCTGTCATCGCAACATGTTCCAGGGGAGCTCAATTCCCTAGCGGATGCTCTAAGCAGAGACTCCCTCCCAGAAGAACACGAATGGGTCCTTCACAGAGACGTAGTAGAAGATCTCTTCTCTCAGTGGGGTTTCCCCACTATAGACCTATTCGCCACAAGCGAAAACAAACAATGCCCAGGATTTGCATCCAGGTTCCCCCAACCGGACTCCCAAGGGAATGCCCTGTGGATGAACTGGTCAGGGATGTTTGCGTACGCTTTTCCACCAACTCCTCTCATCAGGAAGGTGGTGTACAAGATGAACAAGGAATCGATGACGCTCATCCTAGTTGCTCCCATGTGGGCGAGACAACCATGGTTTCCACACCTACGCAGGATGGCGGTGTGCGAACCCATCAGACTCCCAGCCTGGTACAACCTACTGTCCCAGCAGCAGGGTCAAACAGTGCATCAGGAACCCAACTCTATGAACCTAGCAGCATGGCTCCTGAAGTCATAGAGTTTGGACATCTCAAATTACCTCAGAGGTGTATGGACATTCTAAAGGAGTCCAGGAAACCAAATACAAGGCACTGTTACTTTGATAAGTGGAAAAGATTCGTTATCTGGTGCCAGTATAAACAAATCAACCCGGTTGATTGCACTCCTTCCAACGTTGTAACATACATGCTCCACCTGCTGGATGCAGGGTTGGTTTTTAACTCGCTGAAAGTACACCTGGCAGCCCTCTCGGCTTACACCACATCCCATAACAAGGTCTCGTGGTGGAAAGTACCAGTGGTTAAAGCCTTCATGGAAGGAGTAAAGAGACTTCACCCTCCTATTTCTAACCCACCGCCAGGATGGGACCTCAACGTGGTGCTAGCTAAGCTCATGGGACCCCCATTCGAACCCATGCATAAAAGTAGTCTCAAACACCTGACTTTTAAAACGGCCTTCTTAGTAGCCATTACCTCCATAAGAAGGGTCGGTGAAATTCAGGCTCTGTCAGTGCAGGATCCTTTCTTTACTATCCACAAGGACAAACTGGTTTTACGCACACACCCTAGGTTCTCACCTAAATTCATATCCAAGTTCCATGTAAACCAGTCCATCGAGCTTCCGGCTTTCTTCCAGAACCCGCAAAGCTCGGCTGAGGTGAAACTACACACTCTAGATGTGCGTAGGGCGGTCCTATACTATGTAAATAAAACCAGACCGCTAAGGAAAACAGATCAACTGTTTGTCTCCGTAGCTACAGGCAGAGAGGGGGATCGCGTCTCTAAGGGCGCTATCTCGAAGTGGATTATCAACTGTATACAGCTGTGTTACTCTCTTTCTGAAAATACTCTGCCTTTTACGCCAAGGGCCCACTCTACTAGAGGCATTGGTGCCACTCTGGCTTTCATTGCAAATGTTCCCCTCGACACCATTTGCAAAGCGGCTACTTGGAGCTCTATTCACACTTTTACTCAGCATTACTGCATTGACACTCATTCCAAGGCAGATACACAAGTGGGACAAGCGGTTCTAAGACACCTGTTTGCTCATGACCCTTCTCACATCCCACCTCCTTCTTCTGGTACTGCTCGCTAATCTATGCACAGCATGTGATCTAAGCAGATTCCACAAGCCTCAGAAGGGATACATTACTCACCGTAATCGTATTTCTGATGCTTGTATCTGCTTAGATTCACATGCGACCCACCCTTCCTCCCCTCCGAGAGAAGGCGCATGATTGCTTGTGGTCTTACCTTTCTGTCTATCTGCTTGGATTATCTGTACTCACGCTACTCCTCATGCTTCCTCATGTCAGAAAAAATACAATCTGAGGATCCTACACGCGTGAGGGATCTTGGGTACAGTGGACGTCACACTAGGGATAGTATTACTGGCACGCCTGTGTCGACGCCCATTTTCGACTTTCGAAAAACAAACTGTAATACTCCGCAGCTTCCACTAGATGTCGGCCTATGCACAGCATGTGAATCTAAGCAGATACAAGCATCAGAAATACGATTACGGTGAGTAATGTATCCCATATATATATATTTCTGAGGCTTGTGGAATCTGCTTAGATCACATGCTGTGCATAGGCCGACATCTAGTGGAAGCTGCGGAGTATTACAGTTTGTTTTTCGAAAGTCGAAAATGGGCGTCGACACAGGCGTGCCAGTAATACTATCCCTAGTGTGACGTCCACTGTACCCAAGATCCCTCACGCGTGTAGGATCCTCAGATTGTTTTTTTCCGCCATACTGGTCGGAAGCATCTTGCGGAGTTCCCTGGCCTTAGCCATACTTTTGCTGTTATTATAATTTTAATTCTTATTCATTCCCTTCCCCACCCCAACGTCGACCCTCAACCTCGACGACGGCTGGAGAAGTCATCGACCGTCGACTGCTGCACGACGGATCTGGGCCTCGGTAGGCCGCTGGCCTCGGCCCGGGCCTAGTAGGCCGCTGGCCTCGGCCCTTACAAGTAGGGAGAGTGGGGGGTGGTACATACTCTTCACTCTTGATATATAGTTACATTTATATATATTCCTACACTTAGCAGCCCGCTGCCTTAAGGTGCGTATGGAGGGTACCCCTTTTCAATTCTGCCCCAAGTGCAATCGCAAATACCCTTGGGTCGACAGGCACGCCACGTGCAATCTCTGCTTGCCGAGGGATCACCCCGAAGCGAACTGCAGAGCGTGTAGTAGGTTTAAACCTAAGACACTTAAGGACCGTTCGACAAAGCGTTGGGCCCACCACGCCAGGCAGGAGGCCATGGCAGCGGAGGGCGCCTTCAGCGATGGCAGCGACGCCGTACTTTCGGACGGCGAGGGCATTACGGCGTCGAAAGACAGCCGACGAGCGCAGGTCCCCGACCTCGGAAGGTCGTCCGGCAGGGCGGCTATGGGGAAGACCCCCGGCGACGCAAGCGCTACACACCTAACACACACTAAACACACTAAGACCAACCGGACCTCGACGACGTCGACTTCCCGGAAAGAGGCACAAAAAGAACGGTCCGACTCGGTGTCCTCTGGGCGCTCTCGATCGAGATCGCCTCACGACGCAAGGCAATCATCCACTCTTGCCAAGAGTGCCTCGCTACACACACTAACGGAAGTTCGATCGTCGGGAGACGAAGACGACTTCCACCCCCAGGCCGCGCTCCAAGATACCGAGACCGCGGTTAACACCAGTGAGGCCCCACGCCCGAAGCACACAGATACCTTTCCAGACCCTCGACGCCAGGCGTCGAAAGTCGCTGGGGCCCCCAAGGGACAGGGAAAACATTTTTCCACGCACGGAGAAGGGGGGAAACAGCGGAAAGCACAGCCTTCCACCCCTGTAAAGCCTAAGCAGACAAGCAAACACAAGTCTACCCTTGAAAATAAATCACCTGCTAAATTAATACCCTGTTCCAGGGAATGGTCCAGTGAAGACATAGACAGGGTTATGTCTAGGATGTCTTCCTTGGCTGATTTTTATGATAAGAACCCAGAACACTTTCTTTCATATAACCCTCAAGGGGCCACACCCTCAGGCTCCTCCGATCCTATCCCGCTAAGTAAAAAGCCCCGGGTCGAAAGACCTGAACCCTTCGAGGTTCAGCCTTACTCCACTCCATATTCTACTCCACTCCCCAGTTATCAGGGACAAGTTTTCCCTGAAGAGGACCAGGAGTTTGCAATTATGGAAGAACAAACCGGGACAGATTACTATGCAGAGGATGAGGACCTGGAGGAGGGAGAAGATGAGCAGGAAATTTACAGAGTAGATTCCCCAGTACAAAGCGAAGCCCCAGTTACTGACTCTCCAGTTGATAACCAGCCCCTCCTTAACGAGGTTCTCGCTCGAGCAGCGGAACACTTCCACATCGACACCCACGGTGTACAGGAGGAAAGGGACTTCGCGGAGGAGTTTGTAGGAGAGAGAAGACCGGTCGCTCAGACCATCCCTATCCTCAAATCCATCCAACGAAGAATAGATCCTTCCCTGGTGAATCCTAACCTCACCAGAGCTGTCAACCCCAGAATTGAAAAGATTTTCCGGGCAGCCCAGTCTGACCCTCTGTATATAAAGGGACATCTTAAACCAGATTCCCTAGTGGTGACCAACACTAGAAAGAGGGCTGGCACGCCCTTATCTTCATCAGAAGCTCCTCCCGACAAGGAGAGCAAAAAACTTTACGGGTTTGGCAGAAAGGTAGCCTCAACGTCCGCCTACCAAGCAAGGATTGCGAATTCCACCACCCTGTTGGCTAGTTACAATTGCCATCAATGGGAAGAAGTCGCGGCGCTCATTGCCTCTGCTCCAGAACCGTTAAAGGGCCAGCTGGCTCGGATCTCGGCAGAGGGGAGAGCCGTGTCTGGTTGCATTTTAAAAGCAACTTTCGACGCCGCTGACAACGCAGGGAGATTGATAGCAGAAGGTACTGTTATCAAGAGACATGCGTGGTTACGGCAGTCGGGATTCAAGACAGAAACCCAGGCTTCTTTAATAGACAAGCCAGTGGAACCCGACCTATTGTTTGGGAAAGCGGTCGAAGACGCACTTAAAAATGCCAAAGATGAATATGAGACTCTCAAATCCCTTGGCCAGCTTACCAACAAACCCCCTAACCAGAGGGGGAACAATAATTTTCGTCGCCCACGCGGCCAAAATTCACAAAGAGGCAACTATGCCCAGGGACAAGGTACACAATGGAATAACAACCAGCAGTCTACCCAGAGTTACGGCAGGGGTAACAAGAGAGGTCGTGGAAGAGGCAGAGGCAGCCCCAACAAGGGCGGTGGCACGCCTCCACCAAAACAGTGACGCTCAGTTCAGGGTCCCTTGCCACGCAACCCCAGTAGGGGGACGCATTTCCACCTTCACCCAGGCTTGGGAAGGGATCACCTCAGACAGATGGGTGCTGTCAACAGTATCCGCAGGATATTGTATAGAACTACTACAGCGTCCCCGGAATCATCCTCCACGACAAAGAGTGCACTCCCTAGAGCATCAAAGGATCCTTCTCGAGGAGATCGCCATTCTGCTAGAAAAGGACGCGATAGAACTCGTCCCAGGACACCAGGTAAACAAGGGTATCTATTCAACTTACTTCCTTGTGCCAAAGAAAGATTTGACAATGCGCCCAGTATTGGACTTACGGCCTGCCAACAAATATGTCAAGCCCCAAAAAATTCCGTATGACCACGCTACAAGAGGTAATCCCCCTCCTAAAAAAGGGGGATTACATGGCAACCTTGGATATGAAAGATGCTTATTTTCATATTTCCATGCTCCCAGCGCACAAAAAGTACTTGCGCTTCAAGGTGGACAGTCGCCACTACCAATTCAAGGTACTGCCCTTCGGGATAGCTTCAGCACCAAGGGTATTCACCAAGGTACTGGCGGTGGCGGCTGCACACCTACGCAGGGAAGCAATCCCGGTGTACCCTTATCTGGACGACTGGCTCATAACGGGGGAAACCCCAGGAATTTGCAGGTCAAACATTCAGAGGACTATCGACCTCCTCCACGAATTAGGCTTCTCCATCAACGAGAAAAAGTCAAGTCTGGTGCCAAGCACCTCAAAACAGTTTCTAGGAGCTATCCTAGATACTCAGAAAGGATTGACCTTCCCTTCGGAAGAGAGAATTCGGAATATACTTCTGCAAATTCCGCATTATCAGTCAGGTCAACAGATAACAGTACGCAAAGCTATGCGGTTACTGGGCATGATGGCGTCATGCATTTACCTGGTCCCCCACGCGCGTCTGCGCATGCGTCCCATGCAGGAATGGTTGGCGAAACAGTGGTCTCAGGCAAGTGGTCATTGGGACGATCTAGTGGTCGTTTCGCCAACACTCGTACAGAGCCTACACTGGTGGACAAGAGAGAATCTCGCAAAGGGGAAACCCTTTTACGATCCCGAAGTACAAGCCGTGGTGACTACAGATGCATGCCTGACTGGGTGGGGAGCTCACCATCTCCACCACACAGCTCAGGGTCTCTGGTCTCACTCAGTAGCCAAGAACCACATCAATCTGCTAGAGCTTCTGGCAGTATTCCGAGCGCTAAGGGCGTTCGAGCCCCATCTACTGAACTTGTCGGTGCAGATCAGGACGGACAGCACGACAGCCATGTTCTATCTGAACAAGCAAGGGGGGACTCGTTCGCCAAATCTGTCCAAGCTTGCCCAGAAAATATGGATATGGGCACTCAGACGGAACATCTTCCTGTCATCGCAACATGTTCCAGGGGAGCTCAATTCCCTAGCGGATGCTCTAAGCAGAAACTCCCTCCCAGAAGAACACGAATGGGTCCTTCACAGAGACGTAGTAGAAGATCTCTTCTCTCAGTGGGGTTTCCCCACTATAGACCTATTCGCCACAAGCGAAAACAAACAATGCCCAGGATTTGCATCCAGGTTCCCCCAGCCGGACTCCCAAGGGAATGCCCTGTGGATGAACTGGTCAGGGATGTTTGCGTACGCTTTTCCACCAACTCCTCTCATCAGGAAGGTGGTGTACAAGATGAACAAGGAATCTATGACGCTCATCCTAGTTGCTCCCATGTGGGCGAGACAACCATGGTTTCCACACCTACGCAGGATGGCGGTACAACCTACTGTCCCAGCAACAGGGTCAAACAGTGCATCAGGAACCCAACTCTATGAACCTAGCAGCATGGCTCCTGAAGTCATAGAGTTTGGACATCTCAAATTACCACAGAGGTGTATGGACATTCTAAAGGAGTCCAGGAAACCAAATACAAGGCACTGTTACTTTGATAAGTGGAAAAGATTCGTTATCTGGTGCCAGAATAAACAAATCAACCCGGTTGATTGCACTCCTTCCAACGTTGTGACATACATGCTCCACCCGCTGGATGCAGGGTTGGTTTTTAACTCGCTGAAAGTACACCTGGCAGCCCTCTCGGCTTACACCACATCCCATAACAAGGTCTCGTGGTGGAAAGTACCAGTGGTTAAAGCCTTCATGGAAGGAGTAAAGAGACTTCACCCTCCTATTTCGAACCCACCGCCAGGATGGGACCTCAACGTGGTGCTAGCTAAGCTCATGGGACCCCCATTCGAACCCATGCATAAAAGTAGTCTCAAACACCTGACTTATAAAACGGCCTTCTTAGTAGCCATTACCTCCATAAGAAGGGTCAGTGAAATTCAGGCTCTGTCAGTGCAGGATCCTTTCTTTACTATCCACAAGGACAAACTGGTTTTACGCACACACCCTAGGTTCTCACCTAAATTCATATCCAAGTTCCATGTAAACCAGTCCATCGAGCTTCCGGCTTTCTTCCAGAACCCGCAAAGCTCGGCTGAGGTGAAACTACACACCCTAGATGTGCGTAGGGCGGTCCTATACTATGTAAATAAAACCAGACCGCTAAGGAAAACAGATCAACTGTTTGTCTCCGTAGCTACAGGCAGAGAGGGGGATCGCGTCTCTAAGGGCGCTATCTCGAAGTGGATTATCAACTGTATACAGCTGTGTTACTCTCTTTCTGACAAGACTCTGCCTTTTACGCCAAGGGCCCACTCTACTAGAGGCATTGGTGCCACTCTGGCTTTCATTGCAAATGTTCCCCTCGACACCATTTGCAAAGCGGCTACTTGGAGCTCTATTCACACTTTTACTCAGCATTACTGCATTGACACTCATTCCAAGACAGATACACAAGTGGGACAAGCGGTTCTAAGACACCTGTTTGCTCATGACCCTTCTCACATCCCACCTCCTTCTTCTGGTACTGCTCGCTAATCTATGCACAGCATGTGATCTAAGCAGATTCCACAAGCCTCAGAAGGGATACATTACTCACCGTAATCGTATTTCTGATGCTTGTATCTGCTTAGATTCACATGCGACCCACCCTTCCTCCCCTCCGAGAGAAGGCGCATGATTGCTTGTAGTCTTACCTTTTCTGTCTATCTGCTTGGATTATCTGTACTCACGCTACTCCTCATGCTTCCTCATGTCAGAAAAAATACAATCTGAGGATCCTACACGCGTGAGGGATCTTGGGTACAGTGGACGTCACACTAGGGATAGTATTACTGGCACGCCTGTGTCGACGCCCATTTTCGACTTTCGAAAAACAAACTGTAATACTCCGCAGCTTCCACTAGATGTCGGCCTATGCACAGCATGTGAATCTAAGCAGATACAAGCATCAGAAATACGATTACGGTGAGTAATGTATCCCATATATATATATATATATATATATATATATTGGTGCTACTCTTCTGAGTTGTAGACAAGGGGCCCAGGAATTGGAAAGGCAGAGGGTAATGGACAGGAGAAGGCTGGACTAGGCATTGTGTTGCACTTGGGGAAAGGCTGACCTAGTTTGGTGATGCTGACCTCTGCACAATTGCCTGTGTGTGAGAGAACTGGTAGGAAAAGCATGAACAAAGCCAAACGTTTTGCCTTGTGCTCGCCAAATTCTCATAAGATGGTTAGCTTTTGCCATCAGTTATTAGCAAGTATGGCAGTGTTGTAGGCTATTTTGGTAACTTACCAATATGTGAAAATAACACAGGTATAGGGCTCTCTTGCCAGTTGTTGACATTATGTACCCAGGTACTCACATTTACGATGGTCATCATGCCCTTTTCCATATATTGGCATCATGTACTGTCATACCTGAATTTCTTAGTGTAACTTGCAAGTCACAGGTTTGGAACCTGATGAGACCACCCGATGTGTTAATACAAAGATCCATGTGTAACCTACAGACCACACAAAGCCCTAATAAGATACCCTAGATGTTTGCTTTCTGTACCCAGCCTGGAGGCACCTCAGCAAAGGTGCCTTTTTCAATTTCAAACAAAAATGACGTCTGAATGCTGACACTTACACTTCTGTTTTGGTCCTCAATTTTTCTCCAGTCAGTTGCGAGCAGAGGCCACAGATGTGTGCAGAGGTTTACCGAATACAGAGCTTACAAATTGATGCAAACTTGCACTTTAAGCAGTTTAAATTGGTAGTGGAAATGCAGGCACTTTTTGAGGGTCATTGGATGGCCTCACTTGTGAGGCCCTCTTTAAAACAGCCTTTCAGGTCCTGAGAAACTTGAGACTGGTTCCACCCTTTCTGGTGCCCTTAACAAGAGCTACAAGTCTGGGTCCATCCACAACTCAAATTCTCAGTGCATTGTACCAATGCGCAATCTCTAACGGCCTGTTTTCAGATGGCAACTCACGTAGGCTCTGTTCCTGCAGGACTTCACAGTTGTAGCTGCTCTCGCCTGCAATTTCAAGTTCAATTTCAAGCCCAACACACAAAACGATGGATAGCAGATCAATGACCTTTATTTTAAGTAGAGCCAAAACGCTCACAGGGAACCATCACACAAAGCCTACCCAAGGATCCTACTGAAATCCATTTCCATCAGGGAAGCACATTCTAGATCCTAACCACAAAAATGTAAAATGTATATAAAAATGTCATGCCATAGGGAACACCCCCTCCTCCATGCACATTTTCCAACAAAGGATCTGGTTGTATACAGATATTTATTTAGAACTATTGACAAAAGGTGTAACCGGTGCACCTCCTAGAGAAATTGCAGGGGTGGGGGAGGCACCCTCCTCCAGGGCGGCAAGCAAATCCTTTATTCGAATGGATTGTGTCCTCCCACGTATTCCTCATCTTAGATATATCCTTACCTTCAGCTTTGCTGCTTTGGAAATTTTTTCTCTCTCTCCACCAGAGGGCGCTCCACTCGAGGCGACGGCATCGATGTCCCTCGGCGGCATCCGTCGAGTGTCGCCGTCATCCGTAGTATAAATGCCTCGAGCGCGCCCGTTGGCCTCAGTTCCGTTTTTCCGTTAGCTTTGCTTCGGATCGAAATAAAACGGCGCTTCAGTCTTAAGCGATTATATCGTCTTCCTCAAACCCATCTACTCCGAAAACGGGGTTTAAGAAGTGTCTAAGGTGCGGCAGAAAAATGTCGCTGACCGACCCTCACCGTAACTGCCTCTGGTGTCTCAGGTCCGAACAGCGGATCGATGACTGCGGTTCGTGCCAATCCATGACCCACAAGGCCTTGAAAGAAAGACGAGGTAAACTGGCGGTGGGGGAGGAATCCTCGAAGTTTTCTTCGAGAGGGAAGAAAGACTCGGCTGAGTCTTCGGCAAAACACCATAAAAAATCACGATCGAGGAGTAGATCAAGGAAGTCCTCTTCTTCTTTGCCCAAAAAGGCAAAAAAGAGACGACACCGATCTCCTTCTTCTTCTTCCTCGACTTCGGAGGAAGTTATTACTTGTCCAACTAAACATGACTCCCCTAAAAAGTGGGAAGTATTTAGAGAGTCTATGATGAACATTTTTGAGAATGCGGCCCAGACCCCCCTCAAAAATGTCTGTTGAAGGTCATGTCTCTAGTCACAAAAGTGACAGAGGAAGGTCTAAAACTAAGAAGTCTGACAAGAAATTGTCGAGGGTGTCTTCTAGGGACTCTTCCCAGACACCTAAAAAGACAGACTCTACGAAAAAGACTTTCGACGTCGGTAAGTCATTAAAGCCTTCGACGAAAACATCTTCGAAGCCTCTTTCGAAGGCTGTCGAGTATAAAGGGTCGACGACCCAACAGAAAAAAGTCACGTTGAATATTTTATCAACGACCTCGAAGATTTCTTCGACGGCGTCGAGTGTTTCAAAGACTACTTCGACAACATCGACTCCCTTGAAGATTCCTTCGACGCCATTTGTAGTGCCTTCGAAAACATCGAAGAATACCTCGACAACATCGAAGGTAACGGCCACGACTTCGACGCTTCTGTCGACGTCGACACCAGGGTTGAAACATATTCCTGAAAAAATATTTCACCCTGAAAAAAGACATGATTTTTCCATAGTATGTCATCTGTATATGGAGAAATGTCATCAGAAAATGAAGAATATGAAGAACAAGATGAACGTGAGGTTACATCAGCAGGGGTAAAATATGGGACAAGAGACGTTCCAGAGGAATTAATAAATCCTCAATCAAAAATGTAGGATTTGTATGAATGTTTACAGTCTGCAAGTGGAATAGACACATCTCCTGAATATGAATTTGAGAGACCAGATCCAGCAGAACATGCTGATCTGGGTTACAGAAAACTCTTGAATAGAGTAACAGAGTTTATGGGGTGGGGTAATAATGCACCTGTATACCAGGATGATGACATGACGGATATTTTGTCAGGAGGTCCTCAACCAGACCCCATACTTCCTTTTCATATTGCCCTGCAAAGGAGGGTAAATGCTGCTTGGGAAAGACCTCAATCTAGTCCAGCAGTACATAAAAAATATGTGGCAAAATACAGACCTTGTAACTCTGACCCAGAGTATTTGAGTAAACATCCTTCTCCTGAGAGTCTGGTAGTTCAGGCAGCCACATCAACAAAAAATGCTGCATACTCCACTATTCCCCCTGATAGGGATGACAAGAAAATAGATACTTGGTCGAAAAAGATCTTTACATCAGGGAGCATGGCTCTGAAGTCTACCAATGTATCTTGTACATTGGCTAGATTTAATTATACTCTGTGGGACTGCATGTCAGCGGCAGCTCAACACATCCCGGAAGGAGAGGAACGTGATGGTTTCCTATCCATAATTAAGGATGGTAAGGAGGCTTCGGGAGAATGCCTTCAAGCAGGTTTGGACACTGCTGACAGTATCAGCAGGTCCATGGCATCTAGCGCAGTGCTACGCAGATTTGCGTGGCTAACGAAGTCAGGTTTTGCACCAGATGTTCAATCTAGACTACTTAACATGCCATTTGATGGCTCGAGGTTGTTTGGCAGCAAGGCGGATGAAACTTTGGAGAAGCTGCAGACCTCCAAGTCAGCGGCAAAGTCACTTGGTGCCGCTATACGACAACCTCAGCAACGCCCCTACACAGGCTCATCTTCCTGGAGGGGTCGTCCCTTTCGTTTTTACACCTCATTTGGGAGAGGAAAGGGACAGGCCAATCAAAGGGGGCAAAGAAAATTTCCTCAGGGGCGA
This sequence comes from Ambystoma mexicanum, assembly GCF_040938575.1. NCBI lineage: Eukaryota > Metazoa > Chordata > Amphibia > Caudata > Ambystomatidae > Ambystoma > Ambystoma mexicanum. Next base: position 1,177,337,055 of record NC_090927.1, on the reverse strand, counting down.
GGTAGAGGCGCTAGATCTGCCCCAGCAGCACCTGTCCCTTCAGCCGCTGCTGGAGCTGCTGCAAAACCACTCTGAGGTTTTGACTCACAAGACACCAGTGGGAGGCAGGATCTCACAGCATCTGAAAGAATGGCGGGGCATTACTTTAGATGTTTGGGCACTGGAAACAGTATCCCAAGGTTACTGCCTTCCTTTTCTAAAGAAACCTCAGAATCACCCACCGGAATACAACTCTACCAAAAATCCAGACACGCTCCTGTTGCAGGAAGTTTTAACCCTGCTACAGAAAGGTGCAATAGAACATGTACCTGTAGCGGAGAGGAACAAAGGTTGGTATTCTCCATATTTCCTCATTCCAAAGAAGGAAGGAGGACTGCGACCCATCTTGGACTTGAGAAACTTGAACAAGTTCCTCAGGAAGAACACGTTCAAGGTGGTCACTCTTTCTCAGATCCTTCAGGCTCTCCAACATCAAGATTGGTTGGTATCATTGGACCTTCAGGATGCTTACTTTCATGTGCCAATCCATCTCAAGCACAGAAAGTACCTGAGGTTCGCGATTGGCAACTCTCACTATCAGTTTCGAGTTCTGCCTTTCGGGTTGACCTCCGCCCCAAGAGTTTTCACCAAGTTGATGGCGGTAGTGGCAGCGAGTCTCGGAAGAGGGGGGATTCATGTCTATCCCTATTTGGACGATTGGATGATCAGGGCACGTTCTCCAGAACAAGTCCAGGATCATCTATCCAAGACTTGCCACTTCCTTCACAAACTAGGGTTTTCTCTGAATGTAAAAAAGTCAAACATGCTACCATCACAGAAGCTCCAGTTTATAGGAGCAGTCTTGGATACTCGTTCGGGCAAAGCCTCGCCTCCCGAAGAGAGAGCTCACCACATTCTGCAGATGGTGACAACATTCCAGAATGCCCAATATCTACTGGCCTTCGATTGTCTCAGGTTGCTCGGCCTCATGGCATCCTGCATTTTTCTGGTACCAGAGGCCAGATTGAGGATGAGATCCCTTCAATGGGCCCTCAGGACTCAATGGTCCCAATTTTCAGGGGAAATGACAGATCTCTTACAAGTTCCAACCAGAGTAGCTCAGGACCTACAATGGTGGGTTTTTGGCAACCATGGCCGGAGATCACTGTAGTGACGGACGACTCACTCACGGGGTGGGGAGCCCACACCAACGATCTGACAATCAGCAGTCGTTGGTCTCCATCGGAGTCCAGACTACGCATCAACCTTTTGGAGCTGAGGGCGATCAGACTAGCGCTGAAGGCCTTCCTGCCCTCTGTACGGGGAAAGAATGTCCTGATCATGACGGACAACACAGTGGCCATGTACTACCTCAACAAGAGAGGAGGTGTAGGGTATTTACCACTGTGCAGAGAGGCAATGCATCTCTGGTTCTGGGCAATACAAGAAGGGATCTCTGTATCTGCCATTCACCTATCAGGAGAGCAAAACACAGCGGCGGACGCTCTGAGCAGGCAGAGCACAGTCTCTCACGAGTGGGAGATAGCTCAGGAAGTCCTTATGGAGATCTTCGCCCTTTGGGGAACCCCTCAAGTGGATCTGTTCGCGACCATTGTCAACAGGATGTGCGAACTGTACTGCTCAAGGGAATTTCCCCCGAGAGGAGCTTTAGGAGACGCATTTGTAGTAGAGTGGGATTTTCCTCTTCTATATGCGTTCCCTCCAGTCCCTGTGATCCCTCAGGTAATCAGGAGGTTGAGAAAGTTCAGGAAAACAATGATCCTGATTGCCCCGGATTGGGCCCGGAGAACGTGGTACCCGGACCTTCTCGACATGTCCATCTGCCCTCCAATACATCTTCCAAAAAGAGAGGATCTTCTATCGCAAGAGGGAGGTCACGTTCTCCATCCAGAGGTCAACATACTCAACCTTCACGCATGGCTTCTGAGAGGTTGAGATACAAGGAATGGGACCTTCCGGATGATGTTATGGAGGTGTTGCTTTCGGCCAGAAGGCCAGCAACAAAATCTTTGTACCGGTGTCGTTGGAATAAATTCAATAACTGGTACAGGGATAAGAATGTGTATCCTTTTGAATGTGACATTCCAATGGTATTATCTGTTCTATTACATTTAGCTAATCTGGGTCTCCAGGTTAAGACAATAAAAGGATATGTAGCAGCGCTATCTATCTTCAAGCGCTCATCAGAAGAAAGATCTTATTTTAAGATACCCTTAATAATACAATTTCTAAAAGGTTTAAGCAATGTTTTTCCACCAGTACCTATTCAAGTTCCTGTGTGGGATTTAAATTTGGTACTTACATTTCTGACATGTGCACCGTTTGAGCCTTTACATTCTTGTCCGTTAAGGCTTCTTACATTAAAAACTATACTTTTAATTGCATTGACATCAGCCCGCAGAGTAAGTGAGTTGCAGGCACTTTCGGGTGGTCCTCCTCACACCATCTTTCATAAAGATAAAGTTGTCCTTTGAGTTGAACCAACTTTTCTGCCAAAAATAGTTTGACTTTCATCTGTCACAGAAAATAATTCTACCTGCGTTCTACCCTCCTCCTCATACATGTAAGGAAGAGGAAAGACTAGATCCCAGAAGTGCTCTAAGCTTTTACATCTCAAGATTGTCAAAGGTACGTCAGTGTGATCAACTTTTTTTGGGATACGCTGGCCGTAAATTGGGACTAGCCGTAACCAAACAAACATTATCAAGATGGATCATTTTAGCCATAACAGAATGTTATAGGCTAGCCGGAAAAGATCCCCCTGAGGGCTTAAGAGCCCATTCAACTAGGGGCATAGCAACTTCAACAGCACTTAAGAGGGATGTCCCTGTGCAAGATATTTGTGCAGCAGCCACATGGTCATCCATGCATACTTTCATCAAACATTATGCTTTGGACTCAACTACATCTCAAGGAGGTTTATTTGCCAAATCTGTACTACATTCGGTACATGACTAAAAGGCATCTGTACTCCAGCCTCCAATACAAAACTGCTTTGGGAGTCTATCTAAGATGAGGAATACGTGGGAGGACACAATCCATTCGAAGAACAAGTTACTTACCAACTGTAACGTTCTTTCGATTGGATGTTCCTCCCACGTATTCCTCATCCACCCTCCCATCCTACCCCACAGTACAGTTTACGTGGTTTACACTCTAAATTCTTTCAAGGCTGGGGTGAATAAGAGGCACGCCTTTGTTTATAATACAGGGGCTCTGATACGAAAAAACAGAACTGAGGCCAACGGACGCGCTCGAGGCATTTATACTACAGATGACGTCGACACTTGACTGATGCCGCCGAGGGACATCGTCGCCTCGAGTGGAGCGCCCTCTGGTGGAGAGAGAGAAAACATTTCCAAAGCAGCAAAGCTGAAGGTAAGGATACATCTAAGATGAGGAATACGTGGGAGGAACATCCAATCGAAAGAACGTTACAGTTGGTAAGTAACTTGTTCTTCCTCTGGTTGCTTCACAAGCTAAGATGCAGCCCAAATTCCTATCAGAATGGCTCCCTCATAGCCTAGTAGGATCTGGTAAACAGGATTGACATGCACCCATGCTTAGGTGATGAAACTACTGCAGTGATGTTTTGGCATAATATAAAAGCAAAATAACCTAACATTCAGACCTCCTAGACCTCTTACAGTATTTCTTCCTTCTACAAGGGACCTTCTGATGCAGGAGTGAGAACCGATTTTCCTTCCATGCCCACACCCACCAATTACCTTACCCTCAGGTCCTGGCTTTGGGAGACCAGCAGAGCTACTGGTACAACCAGGACATTCCATAAGAGCACAGAAAAGACTCCACTAGAATGCAGACCAGGTTCTGCTACTAGTGCCATGCACAGGCAACTAAACTCTTAGGTCTGTACCCTGATCTCCTTCTCCATCACTGACTCAACCAGGTCAGCCATCAAGCTGGTTGCCTGTAGGAACTCTAGAGCATCCATAGCATTACATGGGCATTACTCCTGGATCTCTCTGCTGCCTTTGACTTGGTTGACCACAAGATCTTATGTAAACATCTAGCTGACAATGCCCAATTCTCCCCAAGAGGCCACCGTCTGGATCACTTGCTTCTTGGAGGGCCGAGCTATGCGGGTCTTTTCGGACCAAGCCTCAGCTTCTCCAACTCTGATTGAATGCGGAGTACCACAAGGATCCTGTACAGCCCCCACCCTTTACAACCTCTTTACCCTCCCACTTTTCAGAGACCTAGAAGACTTCGGCATAGCTTTCACAAACTATGCCGATGACACACAAATTCTTCTCCCCCTAACAGGAAACTACGAACAAGACCTCCACACCCTGCAGCTAACATATGCACGCATCCAGGCTTGGATGGCAGCCAATGGGCTCTGCTTAAACGGGGAAAAAACTGAAATCCTGCTAGTAGGACCCAAAGAAGCCCTAAAAAACTGAAAGTGAAGTATAATTCATTCATTATTGAGAATACTACCATTACAACCTCCACATCAGGGAAAACCCTTGGGGTTTACCTTGACTCTACCCTAACTATGGACAGGCAAGTCAGCGCCATCTCATCCGCTGCTGCCCTCACCACAAACATTATAAATGCAGTAAAACCCCACCTTTCTGCAAGCAATCACCTTAACATTGCGAGAGCCACAATTGGAGCAAAACCTGACTACTGTAACATCCTTCTCATAGGCACTTCTGCCAATAACATTAACAGAATACAGATTGCACAAAACAACGCCCTCAGAGCCGCCTTCAGCATCCCCAAGAGAGCACATCTCCCAGGCAATAAAGGACGCCCATTGGCTACCAATCAGATAACGCATAACATTCAAAGTCCTAACCATCATACACAAGTGCCTCGCCAAGACCGGCCCAGCCTACCTAGTAGACAGAATACACCAGACTACAGACCTAAACGTGACCAATACTCCCACCTCCTATCGGTCCCAGCGTTCAACAGAGCTAAAGCTGGCGGCACCAGCTTTGAAGTATTAGCCCCAATAGCCTGGAACGCACTACATCTCAACTTAAGAAGCGAAGAATATCTCAGTGTTCAGAAAACTGCTATAAACAAAGTTATTTAACTAACACCTTTTACAAATGTACTTTCTCCACCCTGTTCCACTGTAACCCTTGGAACTCTTTCTCTACACTGTCACTGAACATGTACCAACTTCTTCACTACCTATGTATTACTTGTCCTACTGTACTAAGTAACTTGCTGTAACAGCGCCACGATGCCTCTGGGCCGCTGGGCGCTTTATAAATTCAAATAAAATAAATACATAAATTGCTCTTTTCTTAGTCTAATTAAACTGTAAATTGGCAATTCAATAGTCTAAGGAATTGTTTCCACAGATAGACTTTACACCCATTGTGTGAACTCAATATATTCCTTCAATCCTGACTCTCAAACCATTCAAGGTCATGGATTCTGCAGACAACAGAAGGTTACTCACTGTAGTGACTGTAGTCGTAGTCCCCTTTTCTCTATACTGTATGAGTGTTCCTGCATAGATACAGGACCAGAAACCTATTTGCCCACAAAAATCACATTTCCTCTTTAAATCTGAAGCACAAGGGCATAACCATGCTACACTAGCCCACCATTCCAGCATGGACAGACAGTGAGATGAACTAGGAGTGCATTAGTCACTATGGTGAGTAACTGTCTTACTCCTTTGTCCCGTCGCCTTTCTTCTGTACCATATGGGTGATTTCAACACACCTAGAATGATGAGGTGGACTATTTACTGAATATTGGGCACCAACAAGTTCTTCAAAAATGCTTTCTCAAATGCAGCATCTGATTTGTAACTGCTGTCTAAGCAATAGTGTTTCCACCTCTGAAAAGTTACTGCTGAAGCTTTTGCTCCAACGGCATGTGCTCTATTCTGAAACCTCTGTGCTTCCAAGATGGCTGCTGCCGTCCATATGGTTATGGAGGCCTTGTGAGCTTGATTGCCTGGGGAAGAAACCCCACATGTCACACAGAGCATCTGACTTCCTGAAAGATTTAGTTGTGGTATGGTGAAATGTTAGTGTTCACCTTAAATCAGTTTTCCGTTTCTGTATTTGGAACCATTTCCTGATTAATATGAAAAGCTGAGATGGCCTAAGGCAAGAACTTGGGATGAGTGAGGAGCCCTCCATTGTACCTGTGAAATACTATAATCAGTTTGGACGCAGCCAAAAACTATCTCACACACCCTGCAAGCTGATGTTCAAGCCACCACAAGTGTGGTCTCTTTGGTAAACCATTTTATGGCCTCTGATTCCATTGCCTCAAACTGCTTATGTGCTAATACTGATAAAACCACATTAAGGTCTAACATGGGGTAGGGCATCTGACTGGAGGATTTATTCTAGCCGAGCCCAGAACATTTCCTATACACAGGATTAGAAGACGAGAATACTATCTCTTTCTGTAAGCTCCAGTGGTTGCCAGGTATGTGCAGCATGTGTCTACAATAGACTCCAGAATGCGCCTATAATGCTGAAAGATATGACATTATTCAACAAACATGTAACAATGGCCGACATAGTTCATCACTCGCCCAGAAACGAGAGTTGTCTTACTCTTGTAATGTGCCTGTGTTGACTCTTCTTGATTTCCGAATAATTTGAAGAGTTTATTTAGATTGTCCCAGTGCCAATTATTCAGGAAACCAGCTGCTAGGGATAATGTGCCTGTAGTCCGATGAATCACTGCTCCCGCCCCTGCAGGGTCAGCAGTTGGTTGTAGGTTATTTGCATTGGAATAGTGCCATAAATCGCTAAGCAAATTAGATCTGAATACCACACTCTGGAGGGCCATTTCAAGGTTAATAGAATCATTGCACCGCCGGTTGAACTCCCTGGGGAAGTGTTGTTAGAGGGAACGCATACCACCACATATTTCTGAGGGATCTGGAAAGCAGCCCTCAGAGACCCTCTGCCCAGTCGTTTCCATGAGGTGAAGAGACAGCATTTTGAGTTCATGTCTGTGACAAATCGATTCACCTCCATGTGATCCAAACGCTAAAGCACTATGGCCTCCTAATGCATTTCCCATTTGTAATCGTTTCTTCCCAACCTAAGTTGGTCTGCTTCTTTGTTGCTGTTTCCTGGAAGATAAAAAGCCCTGAGATGCGTGCTCTGGGACAGGGCCCAAGCCCAAAATTTGCATCACCAGCGTGTAGGCAAGAGGCGATCTAGCGCCTCACTGCTTGTTGATGTAAAACATGGATGTTGAGTGGTCTGTCCTGATTATGCCACTGTTCTTGACAAGCAGCAAAAAGGATCCGAGGGCTAACCTAATTAGCTTGAGCTCTAGGAAATGTATATGAGAGGCCCTGTCCTGATCAGAACAAATGCTGTGGGCTGAGTGAGCCTTCAAGGTGACCCTCCAGAGAGAATCCCTACTGAAAGCAAAATTTGTCCTAGTGGTGAACCCTCTCATAGGGCCTCATTAGGAGTGTGGAGGTCCGGAAAAAAGGGTGCCGGTAGCCACAGAGACAGTCCTTTGATTACAGAGCCATGAGACCCCATTGAGCTAGCCCCAGAAGAGTCTGCAGGCCGTTCGGCATGAATGCCGGTAGATCATTGTGCCTCAGGACAGGTACCAATACAAAGATCCACAAGACCCTGTCCAGGAGAGGAACACCATGGAAAGAAGTCCTCCTGCAAGGGTGCTTTAATAAAAGGGGGCTTATTTTGGCCCGTTTCAACTAGCATCCCACAAAGGCCTGCCAATGGTTCAGAGGAGTACTTGAGAAAAATCTCACACCATCTGGAACTTTCCTTTAATGATTACAGTGTTGGGGCGTTGCACGCTGTGCTGGACTCTGCACCACTGGTCTGACCCCAAGCACGCTATACAGAATGCTTGCAGATCTAATGCTGTTCAGAACCATCACAGGATGCACACTTGCTGAAATTAGTCCCGCCCAACATACGGTAGGAGGAGCAATGTACCAAGGCCAGTGAGAAGGCAAAAAGAACACATTGAAAACAGTCTTACAGAAGATACAAAATAAACAGATCTGTCTGGGTGAAAGTGGACTAGGGGGCAGAGCTAGTTTCACCCACAGCCATCCACTCACACACCTCTTTATTCACAGGGCAAACAGGGTTCCCATGCCTCTGTAGAGATGTCCATGCTCTATGGAAGAACAGGCACAGGACTTGGGGTGGTGTTTCCATGAAGGCTGCTTTTTTGCTGAAACCCCAGCACATAGGGTTTTGAACTGCAGGTACAATGGGACAGCCCTTTTCATATTTTACACAGGGTTTACATGGTTGTCCGCTTTCACTCAAAGGAATCTGAATTTCACTAGCAGCAGGAAATCGGCCACCATTTTCTGTTTCCTCGAACCAAGAGTCTGCAGCACAATTTGGACATCAGCAGAAGTTTAACCACGAAAGGAGTTGACATTCTTCCAATGACTAGTTCATCACTGATGACTCTTCTCTCAAGGTGTAGGCCATGATCACCAATTGGATGGCGATTTTTGGCAATCCAGTCCCTCATAAAAATGGATTCACCAACAGGGCTTCACACATTTCTGGGGAGAGCACAGGCAACCACTCTAGATTGCCAGAGACATGTTCTCGTAGCTGGATTTTACACGGTGCAATGTGGGCCACTCAACATGCTTTCTGTAGCAATTACTTCCGTAGAACAGATAGTGAGTTTGCCAAAGCTGACCTTACATTTGGCTAGCCTGTCCTTGTCTTTATTACCCATCACCATCGTCTCAGCAATTTAGGGTGGTTTCAAACACCCACATGTACAGAGTAATTCTCCTTTTTCTGCCAACCCCCTTCTAATAATGGCATGTATGAGGAAGGTACACGAGGGGGTTGGAGGACAGGGCATGCAGAGTAGGAGTATATCAGTCACCATGGCGAACAACCTGTTTTAATGACTTACGTTTTCTTTTTTTAATGACTTTAGGCATTGCATCATTCATAGGAGCCCCAGTGAGCTAGATCGGAAGCTCAGCACACACACAAAAAAGCCAAAACCTGCATGATAGCCATCTGAAGCACATCAAAAGCCCAAGACTGACTTTCAGCAGCTTTTGGTTGAACTTTCGAGTCATATCTTGCCAAAAGTATACATTGGGCGGGACTATGACAGATTTAAAAAAATTATCTTATGCTAAGACACAATGTCATTTATAAAAGGCACCAATACAGGAACGAGCTAAGACACATAACGCGATTACCTAATCTTGACTATTAGAAGCGTGACAAGCTAATTACACACACAAAACCAGAAACAAACATGTGTTAGTGTTACAACTCCCATTCCCAACACATTAAAATTGTGTGCCAATGGAACTTGCTGCATTAAAGACTCTACACCGTCCCTTCACATTAGCCACCTGAGGGATGTGAAATTGTCTGGTTTAACCAAGGGTAGGGGCGTGAACTATGAAGCCTCCAGAAACGGTCACGAAAGCCAAGCAGGAGGCAGAGTGTCTGACTCGGGCAGCAGCAGTGAGATGTTTAGTGGTGAAGCCAGGCCTCCGACCCAGGAACCACTGTATGGAGGAAGCAGACCCAGTCGGGTGAGCGTTCGCTTTAGGAAGCACGGATGGAGAGACCCAAGAGTGCCTATCCATTCTCCCCCCAAATTCCCCCCCCTACCACCCCCGGCATAACCCCACTGAGTTAGGAGCAGTGACGCGAGCATTACCGGGTGTCAGGAAAAATTTCTCTTTACTGCACCTTTCCTTCCATCTTTATGGAACCCCCAAACTTTTCTCTTTTATTTTTGAATCTGACCTGTACTTTTTGCAGTGCAGTTAAGCTTCACTACACTGGCCTTTGCTCACATGTTATGGGGAAACTATGTCCTTCAGGCTGTTAGTACTGGGAAATATTGTTTCCCTTAGTCGTGTTACTACTTTTGTATCACTTGTGGCAATTTTTTATCATTGTGCACAGCAGCTTACACTGCAATGCAATGGGGTGCATTTTTTGTTTTTCCCTAGACTCTAGGTGTGCTAAAAGCATAGGCTGGTGGCAGCAGTGACTATTTCCCACTTTTTGGGGATTTTTGTTTCAGCTTTACCGCGTTTACCTACTAACTGTGGCTATTGGTCAAACACGGCCATGCCACAAGATTTTTCGCCTGTTCTTTTGCTTTGCCTCAGAGGCCAGGAAAATCCTTATAAGGACTTCAAGTGTCCAGGAAAGCAGGAGCTTTTGGCGGGCTACTGGAGGGCTGTGTGCGTTTGCTGGCAGGATGTGGGTTGGGGTCTGTCTGAGTGCTATGCATGAATGTTCCTGTCAGTGGTCCTGATTGGACCACTGCTTGCGGGGGGTGGAGGGGGTGGCTGGCTAGTGGGAGTTTCAGCTCTTACCTGGCTTTTAGGATAAGAAAAGCACCCCTGCACCCATTTTGGAGAAACCTGAAGGAGCCAAGTATCCTATACAGTTGTGAGACCCGCAAGGAGTCCTGCGACCCGATTGGAGGAGGCCTGGCAACCAACTTCTGCTGCTGTCTTGGAGGAGCCCCGTCTTGGTCTTGATCTTTAGTAGTCCTGCAAAGAAGCTACGGCCCTTGGAGTGGAGGGACCATCCATTGCCAACGTCTGCTCGGTGCCCTGCCAAAGGAAGCCTTCAGAAGTGCCTTGGAACCGTCCTGCGGGTGTCCAGCTTTGTTTTTGGGCTGCCGCTGTCACAGTACCGAGTTTCGGACTAGACTACCTCCTGCGAAATTTCAGCGTTATAGCATCAAGGGGACCTGTGATAAAAGGGAAAGGCCAACCGCGGCTGCTGAGTCCGATTGTGTCACCGTGCGCAGTGACCACCATCCAAACATTGCTTACCTAACCTGAATCCAGTCCTGAGAGGGGTGCTGCATTGAGATTTTCTGCATTCTTCGACCGAGAGTCCTTGCAACAGTAAAAGACACCAACCGGAGATCAGCTCAAACCTGCAACCCCTGGGAATCAAGAACTGCAGCTTTTGGCAGGAAAAGCAACATCAGACACTCTTCCTTTGTTCTGCCAAGTCTGGGGAAGAATCGGAGTACGGGGGGGGGGTAAGTTATAGAGTTTCTAACCTACCCCTATACTCCCATTATAAGTCAATGGGCTTTACTTGTGCAAAACGTAGGACTGTTGAGCATTAGTCTAAATTGAACCCTAACCTTAAGAAACCTTCACTGGACCCCAGAGACCCTACCTGCATTTTGTCCTGCATCCTAAATTCTGTGGAACTGTATTCTGTACTATAGGGCACAAGGCCCTAGGCACCTTAGGGCTGGACAATTTTAGATAGGGATCATCTCTGTGGACCTTTTTGTGCATAATGCTTGTCTAACCTTTCCTTTGCAGGAGTTTCTGATTTGTATTATGCCTTATAACCAAGTGAATGTATATATGTATTTGGTTTGATAGTGTTGTGTGAAAAGTCTACCTGCTTGTAGTCTTTCTTTCTATAGTGTGTTTTGGCCATAATTAAATAACTATTTTCATACATCCGGTCTAAATGTAATCTTTGATTCCCTTTGTGTGACCTCATTGTGGACCCTTTGCGAGCTCACCCCTCTGAAGCACTTAGCCTAGGCTGCCTGTCACTGCTACCTAAACTAGTCTGGCTACAGCTTCCCAGAGTGGTTCCTGTCACAATATAGGTTGGCCTTCTATACATCTGTCCACCAGGCCAGACTATAGAAAATCAGTCCTAACACCAGGTGCTTGAAGCAGCCGACGCAGATTAGGGACGGCTAGTACATGAAGGCGGGAAAGCAAAGTACTCTCCTCCAGGGTCGGATTGGACCCTCTGCCTTTCGGACCGTGGCCGGGCCGAAATTGTCCCTGGGGAGTGGTGGGCCGGTTTCTCCCCACGCCTGGGCCAGTTTTGAAAGAAAAATAAAGTTAAAAAAATATATATATTTTTGGAAAAAAATAACACCTGCAACGGCATAATTCATCAAAGAAAGGTAAAACATGTTACCTTGCTTTGATGATTTATTTGCATGCATGATGTGTACATCATAAATGATGATGCATGCATCATTCACATGCTGCTGCAGCATGCAAAGTTGAGGGGCCGGGGCTGCCATTGTCTCTGTTACGATCATCACAAGACATTCCATATCGGTGACCTCAGTCACTTGACAAAATCCTTGTGCCTAAAAGCTTCTGTACAGTGTAGAAATATTTGACCATAGCATATTAAGTGGCAATTGACTTCATTGTGCCACAATGAATGCTTTGTTGTAATGTGTCTATCTTTCCCTTCTCCCTGGCATGCTCTTCGGGATGTTTGTTTGCATGTATGGGGTAACGAGTATGGGATGTCCTGTGAGTGTGCTGCTTTCCCTATTTGCCCACCTCTGAAGCCTGAAAGTAGATGAATGCAGGCTTGACATGCAGCCAACTTTGCACCAGACCTGCAGATGAACTTAACTGGTCTGCTGTTAAATCCAGTTTAATGGTATCCACTACAGAATAATTGCTAATTTTACTATAGCTGATATGATAGCTCAGTGCGTTAAGCGCTCGATGCTGTAATTTGTGTGTGATCTGCAGGTTCGCCTCCCAGCAAGGCCATCTCAGCCTTTCCTCCTTCTGAGTTCGATAAATGAGTACCAACACAGGCTGGGTGATATTGTATGCATATTTGTTCTATTAAAAAAAGAGCTTTAGCGCAAGTCCTATACAAAATCTTATCATTTGGCCTTGGACGTCTGCTTGCATTCACTGTAATTTGACAATATGGATCTATACACACAGATATTTTTGTTGTCTACTTGGGACCAATGCTATTTGATGCCACTTCCTGTTTTGTCAAGGGGTGACAGGTCAGGTTTCATCGCTTCTGGGATGTCCCTTTGGAGTGGGGTTATATGACATCACTTCCGGTGATGTCATGAGGCGAGGGGTGGGCCACTTTATTTTGGTTGTCCGGGCCTATTTCTTGTCCCAGTCAGACCCTGCTCTCCTCCCAGAGTTGGACAACTGGGTTAGACTATTAAAAATCCCTCTGGGCCGATCAAGGAGGAGTGACAAGGCCCCAACTTCCCTGACTCCAGAGAGGTGCGTGATAGCACAGATGGTGTGAGTCAATTGGAGAAGGAGACACCAGTCAGTGCATTCACAGCACATTTGAAAGAAGCTATGGTGGCCTGGTGCAACCTTTCTGGCAATCAAATTGAGAGACGCTGATGGGAGCCGATGGACACCAGAGGCTCCTTGGACATCCCAGGACCCCATGCCATTTTTCCTTATCAAGGTGATTAAGCTGGAAGGCGGGGGTGGGGCATGAACATTCTTCGGGAGATAAAGGTACTAAGGACGTATATTCAGGTCTAATTTCCTGAACTGAAAGGGAGGGTGGCAAAAGTAGAACGAGTGGAGGCCCTCGATGATAATCACGGGTCAGTGGAAATACTGGAACTTGGCATGGACAACAGAATAAAATAAGACCACCCAACAGACTTGGCCCAAACTTGTACCGGACAATTCCCCACACCCAGTACAACACCACAAGACAGCCGGACCAAAGCAAAAACCAACTCGGCATCAACAAACGAAAATAAAAACCAACAAAAAAAACGCTCCAACTCAAAATGCCACGCAAAACGAACTGGACCAAAGGAAAGACAAAGAGCGGAAAGAACAAACACAACTGAACACCACCGAAGACTCAACTGCAGAACACACTCCCACAGAAGGAACAACAGAACCAAAGCTGAGAGAAGAGAAAGCCCTCTACCTAACTCCATACCTTGCAAATAACCAGCCACCAGAACGAGCCAACCCAACGTACGAATCAGCAATAGCAGACAACCAAACACAACCACGCAGAAGAAGAACGGACAATGCTGGAAATAAGAACATAATCAACACACTAACACCTTACATCACCAAAACAAGAGGAAATTCCACTCGACAGCAACAAAATTTAGAGGAATCTGATGAAAACAAAAACCCAAGACTGAACCTAGAAGAACTTTTTGACGACAGACACAACTGTACAACAGCTCAACAAAAGATCGACCTTGAAGGAAATCGCAACACCACTCAGGAAGCAACGCCGACAGTAAAACACAAACCAAACTACACCTTTAAAATCCACTGCAACCTAATAAACGCAAGATCCATGTCAAAACATTCAACGGAGATCTTTGACCTTCTCTGCGACAAAGGCAGTGACACCCTATTCATCACAGAAACATGGATGGATGATAATTACAAAATCACACTCCAAAGCTGCCTCCCAACCAACTGCAAATAACTTCAGGAGAACAGGAAAAATAAAAAAGGAGGAGGCCTCGCTATAGCATTCAAAGGACACCAAGAAAATAAAAACAGACAAACCTCCTCAACATCAACTGCAAAACCATGGTCATACACCTATCGTCGAATCCAAAAACAAACATCACATTAATTCTGGTTTGCAGAGCACCGACATACGATGCAGCCTTCGTCGACAACTTCATAGAAGCCATCACCAACATAGCCATCAAGCACGAACATCTAATAATCCTGGGGGGCTTCAACATTTGGTTCAAAGAAAAACACACCAACTCCCAAAACTCACTAATTGGGCAGCTAACAACCATGAAACTACAACAGTTGGTCAAAGGGGCAACACACTCGGCAGGACACACCCTAGACACAATCTTTGCCAAGGAAAACCTTATCACCACGGCACCTCCGATACAAATACTGTGGAGCGACCATCTCATCATCCCATTCGTGATCACACTACCAACTGAAGTCCACATCCACCCCCCCTCCCCCCCAAGCTCACAACCATCACAAAAAGCAAAACAGGAATACCGGCAAAGCAAGCAACCTAATGCAACAACTGGAGATGCCCAAACCCTCAACTACAGAACTAGAGCTGGCTGACCTAGACGGGAAAGCGGAGCTACTCCACAAATGGATTGCTGACACAATTGGAAACATCGCCCCAGAAAAACCATTTACCGCCTCAAAAAAAAGAGCGATGGCAAAATGGTTCACTCCGCTACTAAGCACCATGAAAAAGAACAAGATGGAATTGGAATGGAGGAAAGAATACAACCAAGACAAGAAAATACTGTTCTAGAAACATATCCGCGCATACAAGAAGGAAATACAAAAGGGGAAGAGAAGGCATTATGATGACAGAATCACCAATGCCACAACACACAAAAAGAAATGTTCAACATCATTAAAGAAATGAGAAACTCACCTGCTACCGACAACACTCCAACCCCCTCAGAGAAACTTTGCAACGACTTGGCAGACCATTTCAAGAACAAAATCGACGACATCTGACAAATCACACAAAACAGACCAACCAACCGTAAAACCCAACCAACCGGACACAACGAAGAGCCACAGCACAAACTCAAACTTTCCTGAAATATCAGCAGAGGCATTCGCCAAGCTGGTAAAACACAGCAAGAAAGCGGGATCACCCATGGATCCCTGCCCCCCTGACATCTAGAGATCAAACCTCGCACAAGGGACGCCATCAGAATACTACAGAAACATCATAAATCTCTCACTCACAACAGGAACTGTACCAAGATCCTTAAAATCTGCATATATCAAACCGCTTTTAAAAAACACAAGTGACTATGTGGAAGACCTCCAACTACAGGCAGATTTCGAGCATTCCCTACCCGGGAAAACTCCTAAAAACTTGCGTATACAAACTAACACAAAAACATGTAGAAAAACACCATTTGCTAGACCAAGCACAAGTCAGTTTCAGACCCGCAAGAGGAACCGAATAGGCACTACTATACATCTGGGGCGACCTAAAAACAAACGCAGACTCCAACACAACCTCAGCTCTGATTCTGCTCGACCTCTGCGCAGCCTTTGACAGAGTTAGCCATGTCACCCTAATCGAAAGATTGGAAGATATAGGTATAATGGACATGGCACTACTCTGGCTTGAATCATTCCTAGCAGACAGAACATTAACAGTATGGATAAAACCCTTCAAATCTACTCCATGAGTTAACGACTGGAGTACCACAGGGATCCTCACTATCACCACTATACTTCAACATCCACCAGACTCCAGTAATCAGAATCTTCAAAAAATACAAAATTACATGCTACAACTATGCAGACAACACTCAAATAATCTACAAAAACGAAGACCCTCAACCCGATCACTCAACCCTAACTGAATGTCTAAAAGAAGTCTAACTGGATGAACGCCAACAACTTGAAAATCAACCCAGGAAAGACACAAATCATGATTATATCCAAAAACCAAGAGAACAACACCTACATTCCCTGGCCGATGGAAATGGGAACGGCGCCCACACCATCTAAGGTAGTAGAAAATCTGGGAGTCCTGATGGACAACACCCTAACCTTAAAACCACAACAAATGCAAAAATCAAGAAATGCTTCTTCCTCCTTCACACATAAAGAAGACTCTTACCTTTCCTCTCCTTCACCACAAAACCCTCACAATTGTCGCCCACATCATGTCAAGAATAGACTATGCAAACGGCCTCTACCTCGGGATGTCAGAATACCTCCTGAAGAAACTACAAGGCACCCAAAATGCAGCAGACAGACGCCTCAAACTATCCAGAAGAGACCACATCACTCCAGCACTAAAAATACTACATTGGCTTCCAGTCAAACATCGCATCAGCTTCAGGGCAATCAGCGGACAGGGAGCTGAATTCCTACAAAAGAAAATAATCTACAAGCCAGCGAGACTCCTCAGATCAAGAAAGGAAATCCGCCTGGAACCAAAACCAAACCTCATGAAAAAATGAGGGGGCTCCTCCTTCTCCCACCTAGCCGCAAAAATCTGGAATAACATCCCGAAAGAAATAAGAAACACTAAAGACCACCTACAATTCAGAAAACTACTAAAAACCTTCAACACTGCAGATTCAAATTGAAACTAAACAATCAAACAGGAAATACAAAGAACAGGTTGACAGAATTTAGGATGACACTGACCACACCCAGAACCAACTAAGGGAAACTCCTACAATTACAAGAGGGACAGCGATAGGTTGAATAGGACCCAAGCAATAACCCCATGAGGACAGAAATTCGCATCCCGGCCCAACTCCATCTAACAACCTCACCCACTCCATGAACGCTACCAAGTACCATACTTGGATGGACTTGTATGAATGTTAGCAGTAGCCACACTTGAACGGAGTTGTGGACATTGGCATGCGCCGGGCCCGGACAGAGTTGTGAATTATGGCAGATGCCGCGCCTGGATGTAGTTGGGACTGTTGGTATGTGCCACGCTTCGAGGGGGTTGTGCGCACTAGCAGCTGGATGGGACTGTGGGTGCCGACCATTGCCACATCTGGATAGAGTAGCAATTGTTGACAAATGCTGCGTCTGGACTTGATTGGGGGTGCTATCATGGCCGGATTTGGATGCAGTCGCGAACGCTTGCTTGCCTTGCATACAGACAGGGTTGTCGGAGGTCAGCGGGGGCCGAACTTGGACGTGGTTGTGAATGTTGGTGGGTGTCATGTGTGAAAGGGATTGGGGGTGTTGGCCGGTGCTGGATGTGGTTGTAGGTGCAGGGATGTTCCTGTACCGCACCTGGAGGGAATGTGCAAGTTTAGCACGCCGCTTCTAGACAGCGATGCCAATTAACCAATCCACTAACAATTTAACCCCCTGCATACACCTCTCAAACTCTAACCAAACACAACCACAACCCTATAACACAACAATTCGCACAAACTTCACTACACTGTAACAACAAAACAAACCACACAGACTTGCACAACAGCACACAACGGCTACCGACCGGAACACACCCCAAGCCCAGCAAACAGTGTACCGGCACATCACTGCTCTCTTGCGCTTTTTCCGGCTTATTACCACTAACTCGCCCCCCTTCCTTTTTCAGAGCCGCCAGAGCACCAGGGGACCACTCCGATGGTGATAGTGTGCGGCACAAATCTCCTTTGACATTGACACCTAGAGCACAAAGAAGGAAAATGCTATTAAAATTGAAGATTTGGAGAATCATGAAAGGAGAAACATATGCATTCTCAGGATACTGCAAAATTAAGGAGTCTGATAGAACAGGAGGGGAACGTGAAGACAGTTCTACCTTCCTGGTACGAACATGAAGCAAGCTGATACTCCTGGATAGTTTACAGGTGGGGATCCTGTAGGAAAACCAAAATTTTTGGTGACAAAGTGTCACTATTTTGGCAACAAAATTGACATTCTCAACAGGGCAAGGAATAAAGGCACATTACACTGTGGCGGTTTTGAAGTCTTTTCCAGGACCCCTCTGTATGGACACCGGAGAGGAGACATTAGCACAAGCCTCTTAGACCTGGACTCACAGGAAAAGATAAAAGATAAGTGGGGATAGCCATTTTTCCTCTCAGAGTACAGAAGCACATATAGACTCACTAATGTGGAGGAGGTGCCACAGATGCTGCAGTACCTGCAGGGTAACCACGGTGTAAGGGACCAGAAAGCAGACAGAGAACCAAGACAAGTTCTTGAGGGCTTTTGCAGGAGGAGGAGCGGGGAAGATGATGTCCGGGACTCTCAAATTCCAAATAATGACACCTACATCCACCAGAATCAAGTAAAGGGTGAATTGAGCTATATCGGAGAGAAACTGATGAAATACATGAGGGGGCACATCAGAGGAAGGTGCAACTACATTTAGGTTATCCGTTAATTCAAATACATATTTTGAGGACACTTGAGGGAAATGCTAGAGGCTTCAGGTGGAGGTCCGATTGGCCTGGAGTAATATAGGCATCTCACAAGTGGGTTAGATATATCCTAACACAAACAGCCTCAAACTTAACCCAGGCAAACAGAAATAATGGTTGTACCAAAAAAATGGGAAAACAAACACTACATCCCAGGGCCCACAGAAATAGGAACTGCATTGATGCCGTCGACAACAGTCACAAATCTGATGGACAACGAACTAACACTAGAACCACAAGTAAACTCAATCAAGAAAGGTTTCTTCCTCCTGCACACGGTAAAACTGGCTCCTACCTTTCCTCTCCTTCACCCATAAAACACCATCATCTCCTTCATGTCCAGAATAGACTATGCCACCAGCCTATACCTTGGAATGCCGGCACGCCTACTAAAGAAACGGCAACGTATCCAAAATGCAGCGCTCAGGACTACATCACCCCAGTGCTAAACATGCTACATCAGCTACCTATCAAACAACAAATAAGTTTCAAGGCTATGTGCATAACGCACAGAGCAATCTACAGCCAAAGGATAGAATTCCTACAAAAGAAAAGAACAATTTACCTACTGACACAACCACTCCGATCAAGCAATGACATTCGCCTAGAACCCAAACCATACAAAAAAGAAATTTGAGGTGGGGGTGGTTGTCATTCTCCCACCTGGCAGCAAAAACTTGGAACTGCCTCCCAAAAGACATACGCAATACAAAGGATCTCCTAAAATTCAGAAAACTACTTAAAACCTGACTTCACCTCAGAATCAGAAGGGAACGACTAGGAAAAACAAAGACTCCACTAGAAACAGGGCACATCAACAAACATAAATCGAAGGAACAAGCCAGGGAGAGAGCCCAAAAAGTACCACTCCCTACAATCCACCACTCTAGTCATTTCCCCAGAAACAGGAACCCCAGATGCAGACAGGGCAGCTTTAACCAATAAAGGGGCACCCAAGGATGCCTTTGTGCACACCGGCCCTCAGTGGGTGTGGATCCTGCACAAGAAACCCAGGGAGACAGCCAAAACCGCCAACCTTGGCCATCTGCGGCCCACAGTGGGGCGGCCCTTACCAACCTCATGCCCACAAACTACTTGACAATTACAGAGGAAAGCCACCACCATGCGCAATACCCGGCGAACAAACCGCTACAAAACGCTCAACATACAGCAAAGAGATGATGAGCACAGACGCCCAAAGCAACAATGTAACAAAAGCCCTATTAACCCAACCATAAAACCTCAAGTTCTGCAAACACTTTTTAAATGCAAAACAAACCACCACCTCTCTGCACAGTAATCCACATGCACTTCACCACACTGCAACAACAGAACAAACCACACATAGCCCTGCACAAAAACACATGGGAATCTACTGAGCCGTAAATCGCACCTAAGCTTAGCAAATGGTGCAAACTGAACTGAAGCTGACAACAGGACATCACAACTCTCTAACTGTTCCCGCTATACCCTACTAACCTAACCAGAGATCCGCAAGGGGACCACTCCGGTAGTGATAGTGCGCAGTACAAATGATCTTTAACATTAACATATCCAATATGGGTTGGAAATTGGTAAGTGTTTATTGACGTTGTGGTTGGGGAGGTGGGGAAGACCACAGTCCAACTGCAAGCAACAGGGGGGTGGGGGGGTAATCTTGTTCAAGAACCAGTGAGAACCAAAGTCCCCAGAGTGACAACGCAGTCATGTTGAGAAACCCCATGCATGTTGCAAATGTGTGATAGGTTTACTTGGACAATAAGAGTGGGCACCCTCGTTGTGATGGGATTGAACACATCAGAAAAAAGGTCTTTATTGATGAGAAATGACTAGGCACAAGCTCTCAATACTCTTTACACAGGAGATGCACTAAAAAATGAAAGAGGAACAGAAGCCAGAGTGGGAGGTGAAAGCACATTTATTTGGGTCATTTGTGGCGGTTATGAAAGCATCTTGTTGAGCCAGATTTCCAATTAGATGACGTGGAGGTAGATTGTTCATGGTGAAAGGAAATTTGATTAGAAAGTACACCACCCTAGCAATCTATGCCCCAAATATACAGCGGCTAGTGTTTGTGGGGGGTGGGGGGAGTACTAGAGTTCATAGGCATGTGAGCAGAGGGGGACAGGATACTTGGGGGTGATGTGAATATGCTGGTACAATGGGAAGTAGACTAATTGTTGTTCCACAGCTTTATTTCGGCGTAAAGCCATAAAAGAACAAAAATACATTAGAGATTAGGTTAAAACAATTGTACAATATTGTCACATTACATTAAATACAAAGTTAGTGCAGTAGTTCTTCCTTGAGGAAGAGGGCAGGAGCCCTTTCCTTCCTTCAGGAGCAGCACCTCGGCCGCAACGAAGCACAAGAAGGAGCAGCTGAGCTCTTCGGCTCCAAAGGAGCATCCGCATCAGCGTTGCCTTGCAACATCTAGGGTGAGGAATATAGCTACATTCCCATCCCTAAATTAATTATTTTTGGCCTCATTATCATAAACATTCTTTGCCGATCTGCGGCAACCCAATTTTGATGATTACAACGAGCTCTCTGCTCGCATCGCTGTGCCTGACCCTGTCACATTCCTGTGCCTGACTCTGGCAGGACGGGCACAACACTGCACGATAACGAGGCTCCACCTCGTCCCTAAGCAACAGAGTTGCTATTTGAATTTAGAACTTCCGCTAGCAGGTGGATACGCCCTGTTTGCCCCTGTTCGCCGGTGCGGCAGAGAGGCCAGGCTTCTTCAGTGCAGAACAACCTTAAGTACTGTAATCCCTCCGCTTCCTCCAATGTCTGCGTCCCGAACCTATAAGCGCAGCACAACAAGTACGCCCGCATAGCTGCTGCAGCGAGCTGGACAGGTCAATATCCCTATAAACACACTAGTGTGACCCAACACTATTGATGTGTCACCCTTCAGACAATCCTACCCATGACTATATGTTTAAACTACTAACCACACCAAACCAGTTCACGGCATCACTGTACTTTTGAGCACATGCATAGTTCTTGTCCGGGATACTAGATTCAGCCTACTCCTCTGTGCCACCTATCCCTGAGACAAAGGGAATTAGCCTACTTCACTGCTTTGTGTGTCTTATTCCACGTGTGTGTACTAAATGGAATCGACCCTTTCCATGGAGGGACCTGACCTTGTGCCAACGGAACTAGACTACTATAATTTACAGTCTAGCATGACCCTGTGTTATTTCCATTAGCCCTGTGTGTGTATTTTGAAAATATCCCTATGCCACTGATCAAGCTCCTATGCTATTTAAACTAGCCTTGCATAGTTTGAACGAATATGATCTTGCTGCCCTGTGAAAACTAGAATCAGCCTATTCTGTGAAATCTGAATTAGCCTATTTGGTGAATATTTGAATCAGCCTATTCTGTGAAAACTGAAATAGCCTATTTTGTGAATATTTAAATCAGCCTATTCTGTGCATATTTGAATTCGCCTATTGTGTGCATATTTGAATTCGCCTATTCTGTGATTATTCGAATCCGTTAAATTCTGTGAAATTTAACTTGGCCTATTCTGTGCATATTTGAATTAGCCCATTTTGTGCATATTTGAATTAGCCTATTCTGTTCAATTTGAATCAGCCTATCCTGTGCATATTTGAATCAGCCTACTCGGCTGAAGCGTATTAGTACCTGCTCCTATTAGTACCTGCATCTTACTACTCCCCACCGTTGTATGCCCGATTCATGTCTATATTATTCAACAACTGATGGTGAAAGCCCCCTACTAGTATTACCTGACTTCCTTAAATCTGACCTTCCAAAGCGTATCTGGAGACCAACTTTAATCAACCGTATCCCTGAATACTAACCTGACCACTGATTGACTGACAACTGCTTAGTAATTACTACTTCATCATTATAAATAACGTTACAGCATCTCTAACATATTGTGTCCTTTGGATTACCTTATGGATACAATTCCTAAAATGCGCATATTAAGATGCCCTTTGTTCTCCTCCACTATATTATTAGCCATACTTTGTATATATACAATTTATTCAGCTCCCCACCATATAACTCTTAACTCCAAAATGGCCCAGTACACTACTGATTCAAATAGCCTGATTCATACTCAATGGTCAGTAAAACCTAACACTGTACCTCAGCAGCCTCCTATGTATCACTGCCAACCTTGTAACACTATTGCTAGAAATTAAAGACTCTGCGCAAGACTAGCCAAATTATATGAACCTCTAGCAAGAACTCTCGCCAGTCCAAATAGCAGGACAACTAACTTGACAACTAACTTGACTTCCTAGCTATCACCGAATAATGGCTACATGCCGCCGCAGGCCCAGCCCTCTCATTGGCTATTCCCAATGACTACACTATTTTAAGATCTGACAGAAACGAAGCACGAGGCTTGCCCTTATTGCTAAATCTTTGCTAAATCTAATCTTGCAATTAGCCTAGCTCCACCCCTCGACATCAAATCATGTGAAAATCTCACAGCTAAGCTTACTATCAACAACTCCCAGACTCTCACAATACATCTGATATATAGACCTCTGGGCCACATCGGATCCTTTGAGGAAGATATATCCAACATCTTGTCTAACAATTTAAAAAAATCCTCACAAGTTCTCCTATTAGGGGACTTGAACCTAGGCTTTAATGACCCTAAAGACACACATGCATCTAGCGTGGCCAACATCTTAAGTGAACTAGGCCTTTTCCAGAGAGTGCTCCATCCTACTCAAAACAAAGGTAGAACACTCGACTGGGCGGCAAATTATAACTGCAACACCTCAATTTTATCCAAATCCCCCCCAGATCTGGACTGACCACCACCTCGTAACCTTTGCCCTAGCAACGGTAAAACCTATTTCCACTCCTATATCACTAGCTCCACCCATACCCACAAGGAACAAAAAGAACATTACCTATGACAATTTACTCCCTCTCATTCTCCCTGCTCTCAATGCGCTTCCTGAAAATCTGGGGGCCTAATGCATTGGTCAAGGAATATAATCAAGTTATGGCCACCTCACTTGACTCAATAGTGCCACTTAAACTGAGACATAGCAAACCTAAAACCCACCTCAATTCATGGTACACACCATACCTGAAAACACTACGAATAAAGAAGACTATGTGAGGCATCCTGGAAACTACTACCATCTGAGGAAAAAAAAGACTAAGCTCAGCACTAAAACCGCTCTCTATAAAAGTGAAATTCTTTTAGCTGAACGCGAAACTTAAAATTTCAGAATATCACAAGCCAATTCAAGTATGAAGGAACTCTTTGTTATCCTGAAAGAGCTAGAAGCCCCAATCCCAGTGCCGGACAACTGCATAAAAGATAAACCTTGGTGTTCCAACATACAGCAAGCACTAGCCAATAAAGTTATGACCCTACAAACAAAAATTGCCAAGAAAAAGCTCCTCTAACTTGTACCACCCCCCAACCCCCATAATCGCCCCTGCACCACCTAGTAACACTGCTAATCCCCCTTGCTTTAAGTTCTCTAAAGTCACCATAATTGAAACTGAAAAAATCCATGTTATCGCTTAAACCTTCTAACTGTCAGGGTGATCAATGCCCTGCCCAACTCTAAGGATGCAGCCAGAGACCTGGCCCCTTTCATCACAAAACTCATCAATGCCTCATTTTCTTCAGGCATTATTTCATCCAACTTTAAGAATCCTGGGTGCTCCCATTACCTAAAGAAACAGTCCCTAGACCCATCTATGCCTACCAATTACCGACCGATTACAACAGTGCCTTTTCTTCTGAAAATTATGGACAAGATGGCCTCACAAATACAAAAACACCTGGAATCCAACCTTTTACTAGTATCACGCCAGTCTGTTTTTCAGCCTCAGCATGGGACTGAAACAGCTCTAATAGATTTGAAGGCCCAGATTGACGAATTTAGGTATAATGGGAAATCAGCCCATGTTCTCCTCCTGGACCTATCGACTGCATTCGACCTTGTGGACCACAGGGTCTTATGTAGCCATCTGGACTCTGCCGCTCACTTTTCAGCAGAAGCCATAGCATGGATACAATCCTTTCTAAGTAATCAGACTGAGAGTATTCTCCCCCATTGCATCTGCAGACCCCATCACTTGCGGAGTACCTCAGGGATCCTGCATCTCACCTACTCTATACAGTAACTTCACAAAGCCCCTTTTCGATGATCTGGATCATCTTGCTATCACCTACACTACGCAGATGATACTCAGATCCTCCTACCACTTACTGGGGATTATGAAAAGGATTTGGCCTTGGTGAATAGGATACATATCATCATCCAGGCATGGATGGCCACCCATGGACTATGCCTGAATGATAAGACTGAGATCATTATCCTGCGCACTACCTCAACCCTTAAAGAATTGAGCCCCAAATACTCTGCCTTCAACATCGACAATAACACCATCACCGTCGCTAACGAGGTGAAAAACGTAGGTTTTTATCTGGACTCAACCTCATCTTTCAACAAGCACCTCCATGCCATGGCCTCGGCCACAGCATACACTTGTAAATTGATTAGAGCAGGTAAACCCTTCTTATCCAACAACAGTTGTATTACTCTGGCCAGAGCGCTCATATTATCAAAGTTAGACTATTGTAATGCGCTGTACATAGAGGCTAATAAACAAACCATTAAGAAAATCCAATTCCTCCAGAACAATGCCCTTAGAGCCGCACTTGGAATTGCTAGGAGAGAACATATCTCTGAGATTAGAGGATCTAATAACTGGCTCTCAACACATGGCAAAATTAAGCTAAACGTCACTTCACTTACATATAAATGCCTGAACAACGCAGCACCTTGCTATTTGACAGTAAGATTCTCCAGGAAATCCTCTACGAGATTTACCAGACTATCCAACACTAACTGCCTCTTAGTCCCAAGATTTAAGCTGTCTAGAGCAGTAGCTTCCTGGTCAAGGCAGCCCAATTTTGGAACTCCTTACCCCCTCCACTGAGAGCAGATCAATCTTACCAAAACTTCCGCCAGAACCTTATAAAACGGTTCAAAGACTGACAAGTAAGGCCTGATCCTTGACACCTATAACTGACCTTGTCTGCTTCTATGTAAATAATCTTATTAGTGCCTACCTGCCCATGATATTAATATCATTAGTTCTATTTTTACTATACATTGTATATGTCCTCATCTCCAACTATGTCATGCCTATGTTGTCACTTGATCTCTGCTTGTACATTGTGTCTTTTCAGTTTAAATCATGTGTACTGTATTACTCTGATATGTAACTAAGCTGTAAGTTATCTTATGCTATGCACCCTGATACCCACGGGTCTGGTGCGCAATACAAATAATAAAACAAACAAAAACTTTGGCAGACCTTGTAACAGGATTAACAGTCCTATTTACAAGAGCATGTTCTCCCATAGTAAAACGGGCTCATAGATTTTTTCCAAGCTTTCTACCAAAAAGAGTAGATTAAAACACTACGATAAAGTGCAAGTACAAATAAATAACATTCAGTGTCCCTATAGTATACTCGCACCCCACTGGGATACAGATTTCATAAGTTGACGTGCATCCTTGTGCATGCATAAAGTATCCTATTCACCAGTCCGCAATCGCGATCAACCACTATAATTATAGTGGTTGTTCGGTTTGATCACAGTGGCGGAGGAACAGTGAGCTGTTAAATGGCTGGCCACAGAGAAGACCTCGGTAGAGGGCGGTTTTGCTGTTGTGTTTTTTTTTTTTTTTTTAATATAAATTCTTCAAGCTTGGGTAGTTGCCCCTTTTTGTTTCAAGTTTTCAACGAGGTCCTGACTAAGGGGGAAATTCCCCTCCCTCCCTTCAAGCTCTAATTACACTTAAACCAAAAGGAGGGGAAGGCAGAGTTACTGGATTAATGTAGTTAGCTATTAAAAAAGATATTGGCAACTAAGTCGAGCAATATCTCCTCAAGCTAGTCCATGAAGATCAGGCTGAATTTGTTAAGAATAGACAGGGTTCCAATAATTTGAGGAAGACCCTGAACCTAATGGCACGTTCTGGGAAATGCCCAGCTGACTCAGCCATACTTGCATTTGACACAGAGCAAGTCGTTGGTCGAGTTAGCTGGGCATTCTTACACAGGGTCCCAACCAAGCTTGAATTTGGACTGAACTGGCCTACATGGATGAGGGGCTTATAGTCCAACCACACCTCTAGAGTTATGTCGGTGGTACCGAGTCAGAAGACCCATCCCTGCAGAGGGGGGCGAGACAGGGATTCCCGCCCACCTCCCCCCGCTATATGTGGTGGTCATGGAGCCACTTACTATTAAGATATGACAAAAAGAATGATAAAGGACTTAAAATTTCGGGGCATGCTGCATAAATTGGCTCTATTCAAGAACTACTTGCTATTGTATGTCAACAACCAGAGGGAGACTATGCGCTACATCCTGGCTGAAAACCAGCCATATGGCAGGAGCGCCAGCTTCAAAGTAAACTACATAAAGTCCACTGTGGGTGAATCTGTACTTCTCAGAACGGGGTTTTATGATAGCGGATCATAACAATAGACACCTAGAATTACCTTCCATGAACCTTAAAAGATCTCTATTCTGAGAAGAACCCAGAGTTGTGGGCGCAAATAAAGATGATCTGAGGAAATTAATATTTTAAAAGTGAGCAATCTCTTCCAGATGCTACCCACGATGCTCCGGAGGGGCTTTGTTGGGGAAGTGAAAAAGGAATTCTTTAAATTTCTTTGGGGTGGATCCAAACCTAGAATTAAATGCACTACCCTCTTGCGCCCAAGAGAACAAGGTTGGGTGGGTTTTCCAGACCTAGAAATGTATTACAAATGTCACAATTGAGAGATTTAATACAGCATCTAGGTCCCGGTACTGTGAAACGAGGAGTTCCACTTGAGAATGTGGTCAAGTACCCAGTCCTAGTTGGTGATTGGCTCTGGGTGCTGCATATCAAAATTCCAGGTAGGATCCTTTGACCAACGCTATTGCAGGTTCTGTGGGAACTGTGGAAGGAGAGGGGAGATAATAGATTGCCATCTATATGGCCATCACCATTAGGTTGTATGGGCTCCCCCCTATTCGGGATAGTATCACTGACCCAAACTGTTTTAAGACCTGGTGCAGTGCTGGGTTGGAGAAGGCAGGGCAGATGTGGGTGGGGCAAATCTTTATCTCGATTACAGTTACAGGTTCTGTTCTAGGTAGGCCTGCTCTCTGCATTTGTGTATCGTCAACTTGAAGGGTAACTCACTGATAAAAGGTAGGGAGAGAGCCTGAAGAGGGATTGGACAGCTTTCGAGAATTACCTATTGACTCCCAAGGGTGAGAGAGGTTATTATATTGCCTACCTATAACTATTGTTCTCCAGCATGGGTCTGGTATGGATTCACATCGGAACCCTCCCTCCGGCCCCTCTGCAACTCTTTTTGGTCATACTGCCACTTTACGTGCTTACCAAATCTGAAGATGACTGCCAGAGGTGGGGCTCATGAATATTCCCAGTCATCAGGCTGGGACTCCTCAGTAAAAGAAAAACCAGTTTCACTTTAAAACTGTACTTCTCCTCTAAACCAACCACTGTCCTCTGGCTCATACTGCCCCCATCCAATTACAGTCCTCTCCCTAAGCCCCGCCTCTGGCAGCCATCTTCTGATTTGGTAAGCACATAAAGTAGCTGTATGGCCATGAAGAGCCACAGAGGGGCTGGAGAGAGGGTTTGCATGTGTATCCATGCTAGACCCATGCTGGAGAACAATATTTACAAGTGAGTAACTTAAACCTTCTCTGGCATGGGTTCACATGCTCATGAATAACGAATACACAGCAGTACAACATTACACAACCAAAGGAGGTGGCAAGGTTCAACAGAAGCAATTAACTCTTATCTCTGAAACAGACTCGCCCCTCAAGCGAACAGGTTGTGTAGTACTGCTTGGCTGACTCTGGAATCCCTGTACAGGCAGTAGAACTTCGTGAAGGTGTGCATGGACATCCACGTAGCAGCCCTACAGATGTCCAGCAGGGGCACACCAGACAGGAACGCTATTGTCGCAGCGATCGCTCTGGTGGGGTGGGCTCTCGGACAGCCGGGCAGCGGTCGGTCCACCAACCGATGACCGTGTGTGAGGCAGCCGGAGAGCCACCTTGAGATGGAAGCCTTGGACAAGGCTTTCCCCTGGTTCACAGGACCAAAGTTCACAAACAGTTGAGAAGTCTTCACGCGTGTCCGTAGAACTTCAGGGCACAAGCAACGTCCAGCGAGTGCAAGGCCCTTTCCGCCAGTGATTAAGGTTTTAGGAAGAAAACGGGTAACACCAAAGGTTGAGGTGGAATTCCGACGGGACCTTCAGCATGAAAGAGGGGGGCGTACGCAGTACCACCTTTGATGTGTGGAAAGGCAGGTACAGCTGTTTGCAGGATAGGGCCTTGATCTCACCTACATGTGTGGCACAGGTGATGGCCACAAGGAAAGCAGTCTTCCAGGAGAGCAATTTAAGCGGGTTCTGATACATAGCCTCAAAAGGAGCCCCCTTGAGCCTAGTCAGAACCATGTGGAATTTTCACGCCGGGCAGGAGCCTACACTGGCGGGAAAGATAGAAAAGTCCTTTGAGAAACTCCTTGACGAGTCTATGGGACCAAAGCACGGGTCTTCCTGGGGATCTGGTGTAGCGGGAGATAGCCGCCAGATGCACCTTGATTGAGGTGTGCGCCAGACCAGCCTTTGCCAAGGATAGCAACTATGGAAGTATCTGCGGCGCCTTGACACTCAGAGGGGTAATCTTCTGCGACTGGCAAAACGCTTCCACTTATGGCTTGACGACGCCCTGGCCTTGGGCAAGTACCTCCCTGCAGTCTGCTGGCAATCCATAGCCTCCAAACTCTAAGGCTGCAGGAGCCAAGCCCTCCGGTTCAGCGATCCTGGGTCGTGATGAAGGATTGCTCCTTCTTCACTGGCAACTTGACTGGAGACGACGCTGACAGGCTGAGAAGATCCGGATACCAAATCTGCCTTGGTGATGAGTTTCATCTTGCATTGACACTGTCTGAGTGTGTTGATGACTCATAACAGGAGATCGAATGGGGAAAATGCATAGAGAAACACCCCTTCCCACGGCTGGCAAACCTCTGGCATTTGGAGTTCACCGCCATCGCAAACAGATCGATCTGGGGTCTGCCCCACTTGACAAACAGGAGGCCCACCTGATCATGACATAGCTCCCACTTGTAACAGGAGCGCAGTTCCCTGCTGAGGGAGTCTGCAGTGGTGTTCTTGACTCCTGCTAGGTGAAGAGGGACATCCCCTGTCCGATGGCCCAGTGCCACAAGTCCTGCTCTTCCTTGAGAGCATGGGGAATCGAGTGCCCCCTTGCTTCCCGATGTATAACATGGTGGTGGTGTTGTCCATGAAGATTCTCACTACCTTGCCTTTCAGAGAAGGTAGAAACAACTTAAGGGCCCAGAACACTGCCCATAGCTCCAGGATGTTGGTATGCAGATCTTTCTCCCCTGGCAACCACAGGCCTCTGGTGTGCTTATGTCTGGTGTGCACTCCCCAACCTTCCAGGGAGGCATCTGTGGTAGGTGTCAGGCACCCACTACAAACAAGCAGTGCCATAATCACCCGATTCCACCAGATGAGGATAGAGATCATGGTAGGGGGGTCAGTACCCCTCCAGCAAGCAGCAGCTTCAGCACCAGGGTACAGATTATGGTATCCATAGGGGTATTTGTCGACTCCGCTATCCCCACAGCAGCCCCAGGGCAAAACCTCAGAGAAGGGGACTTCTTCCATTTCACCCAGGTGGTTGGGAGGATAACACTGTTTGATGAGAAGTGTGGTTGCTCGGCTTCCAAAGCACTAGCCTTTGAGGGCATGACACCGGGTCACCACCTCCTGTATCTTAAACAACCAGCCTCCTTCCAACTTATCACTGCCCCCAAACCCTCTCCTGTTGGAGGTCAGTGAGCTTTGCTCAAAGAGTGCCATACAATCGTTGGCCCTGCTCAGAGCAAGGCAAGGGCTGAAACTCCCTTTACTTTCCAGTTTCAAAGAGACTGAGCCCATTTCCTGTCTTGGAAGTGATGCTTTTGAATTTGTACCTGCGGAAGAACAAGTTCAGGATGGTCATCTTGGCCCAAATCCTTCAAGCCCTCAAACTGCTGGGCTGCCTGTTATCTCTGGATCCACAGGGTACCTACTTCAATGTGTTGAACTATCCCAAACACAGGCAATACCCAAGATTTGCAGTCAGGACTTCCCACTATCAGTCAAACGTTCTGCTCTTCAGACTTTCATCTGCACCTACTGTTTTCACCAAACTGGCCAGTGGTGGCAACAGCTCACCTTTGGAAGTATACAAGTTATCCCCTACTTCAACAACTGGCTTGTCTGAGCCTGGACTTGGTTTCAGCAGATACTCCACACATACAGCCTACTGAATGGAATGGGTTTAACATGAACTTCAAGAAATCACAAATTATGTTGGATACATTAGTGCAATCTTGGACACTCATCCGAGTAGGGAGTTTCTAATGGATTGTGTTCTCCCACATATTACTCATCTTCTGATGTCTCTAATATCCAGCTTCAGCTGCTTTCATGAGAAGAATTCAGCAGAGGGCGCTGTGTGTCGATGCAGTAGACTATGTCCCTCGAGGATGATGTCATCGAAGGTATATATAGCATGCGCAGCACCCATTGGCTTCAGTTCCGTTTTTCGGCGTAAACTTTCCCTTCGTGAACTAGGGCTCGATTCAGAAATCTCTTAGAGAATTATCAAAACATGTCTTAGTCTTTGACAACCCCGAAGACCGGGTTTAAAAAATGCCAAGACTGCGTTGACTGCCCCACATCGAGAATGCTTGTGGTATCTCGGTGTGGAGCACAGGACCTCGGCCTGTCAGAAGTGTCAACATTTACAGACAGCCAGTGGATTGGACACTTCACTAGAGTTGGATTTTGGTAAGCCAGAACCAGATGAGCATGCAGAGGTCTCTTACAATTAATGACCAAGGTAGTTGATTATCTGGGATGGAGCAGGCCTGCCCTCCCATTCGAACAGGATGACCTCACAGATATCCTGGACAAAGGGATCCTATACTACCCTTTCATGTTGCTCTACAAAAGAGTGCAAGTGCAAATTGGGAAGCACCGGAATCAAGTACGGGAGTCAATAACAATTTGAGAGAAAAAATATAAGCCTTCAAGTAGTGACCCCAGCTACTTGTCAAAACATCGTAACCCAGAAAGTCTGCTGGTGCAAGCAGCAACCGCTACCTCCAAGCAGGCTGCCTATCGGACCATCCCACCAGATCGGCATGATAAACGTATAGATGCCTGGTCAAGGAAAGTCTTTTCTGCTGGGAGCATGGTTCTCAAATCAGCCAGCTCTACATGTGTCCTTGCAAAATTCAACTACACTCTATGGGACTGTATATCTATGGCGGCTGAACATAATCCTGCAGGGGAGGAAAGAGACTGTTTCTTGGCCATTGTGAAAGATGGCAAAGAGGCCATGTGTGTAGTCTCTTCTGCTGAGTTTGGATTCTGCTGACAGGATCAGCAGAGCCATGGCAGCAAGCACCACAATATGCAGGTTTGCGTGGTTAAGGAAGTCTGGATTTGCCCCAGACGTGCAGTCTAGACTCCTTGATATGCCTTTTGGCAGCAAGGCTGACGAAAGCCTTGAGAAGCTGCAGACCTCGAAGGCGACAGCCAAGTCTCTAGGTGCCGCTATTAGGCAGCCTCAGCCCTTTCACCCCAGTGGACCGTCTTGGAGGGGTAGATCCTTTTGCTACTACTCCTCAGTTGGAAGAGCGAGAGGAATGGCTGGTCAAATAGGGTGGTGGGAGAGGTGCAGAGCCTGCCAAAGCAGCAGCATCTTTCCCTATCAGCCACTGCTTCAGCCGCCTCAAAACAGACACCCCAATGTAAGGCAGACATTGGCGGTTCTCATTATCAGTTTCGAGTTCTTCCGTTCGCGCTGACTTCCGCCCTGAGGGGTTTCACCAAACTTATGGCAGTGGTGGCAGAGAGTCTCAGGAGAGGGGGGGATTCACGTCTACCCCTACCTGGACGATTGGCTGATCAGGGCTCTTTCTCTCGAAACAAGTCCTGGATCATCTCGGCATGGCCTGCCACACACTCCACAGACTGGGCTTCTCCCTCAATTACAAGAAGTCCCACATGATACCATCTGAAAAGCTACAGTTCATCGGCCGGTACTGGATACATCCGTGGGAAAGACCTTGCCAACCGAGGTGAGGGCTCAAGACATTCTGCAGATGGTCACCAAATTTCAGAGTGCCCAGCGTTTCCCGGCCTTTGGCTTCGAGGTTGCCCCGCCTCATGGCATCCTGCATTTTCCTAGTGCCCGAGGCTTGTCTGAGAATGAGATCCCTTCAATGGGCTCACAGGACACAATGGTCTCAATTATCAGGCAACATGTCAGACCTACTTCAGGGTCGTACAGGATCTTCTGTGGTGTGCCTGCAAGGATAACATTCTGAAGGGAGAATCTTTATGGCAACCATGGCCGTACATAACCATAGTTATGGAAGCCTCACTAATTTGGTGGGGACACCACGCAAACGATCTGACAATCGGCAGTCGGTCTCCCATTGGAGTCCAAACTGCACATCAATCTTTTGGAGCTGAGAGCAATCAAACTTGTGCTGAAGGCTTTTCTGCCCTCTTTATGGGGAAAGAATGTCCTGTTAATGACAGACAACACAGTGCCCTTGCAAGTACTACCTTAACAAGAGAGGTGTAGGTTCACTACTGTTAGGCAGAAACCTGTGCAGTTCCCTTAGGGACCACTGCAAAAGATTTAAGACTACAGGTGTTAGCAGTAAACCCACTTGGTAGCAGTCTGTACCACCCAGATTTACCTGGTAGCTGTGGCTGAGCAGTCAGACCTCCCTCAAGAGAGTTAGGCAGTATGCAAAGTATACTCAATAGGCACTCCGATACAATAATACAAGCAAGCACTGACCAGAGCTTTGGTATCAAAGTATATAATTATTTATTTATAAACACACAGTTGAAACACTCCAGCACTCTTACTGAAAAATATTCTAAACACAGTTACTATCATGATATATACACCCCTTTTTCCCTTATTAGAAAATCACAGTAAGACACCACTTATTTTCATACAGAGGTGAGCGCTTGACTAGATTGCATTATACTAAGGTTGTGAAAAAGGGAGGGAAAAAGACAGAATATGCAGGGTTACACCACTCTACGATTCGGGAACACTATTAGCAAGGCAGAGAGCAAAAAGTCACTGGTGAGCCAAAGTCCAAAGGCTGGGCCCACTCTTAGAGAGAGCAGAGCACAAATGCGCCCAAGATCACACAGTTACACTAGGCTTAGAAAGTCTTGCAGAGGGTTCAGAAAAGAGTTTAGAGAGGCTTAGAAAGTTTAGCCAAGGTGTCCCAGGCTAACCCAGGTTCGAAAGCCGGGGGCTAAATCTACCCCGTACAGTCGGTTGCAAGGGAAGCCAGGCGTCGTCGTCCAGGGGAAGAGAAGATCTCGACGTGGAGGAAAGATGCAGGTCGTTGCACTACCAGGGCAGAAACCAGCCGCTGAGTTTTCCGGTAAAAGGTGGTACCTTTATCTTGCGGTCGTGGTAAAACGTGGTATCCCGATTGCCGGGGTGCTTAGCATGGGCAAGGCGGCCACGAGATACGTCGGGAAAGCGAAAAGACGGTGAAACTGGTTATCCCCACCAGTCAAAGGAAGAAGACTCTCCGGCGGGAGATCTCCTCTGTCGTTGGGAAAAGTGGTGAGGCGGTCCAGCAGGGCTCCACCGGTCGTGGTGTCGTGGCAGGTCGGCTCAGCTTCTCCCTCGTCGGATTCTTAGGTCCTGTGGCGACTTCTGAAGTTCCAGTCCCCAAAGCCCTGCTTTTATGCAGCAAACCCCCATTCACTCAGCCTAGCTGTCACTCAAACATGCTAAGTGGTGAGTCAGCCGGCTCACCACTTGGGCCAATCAGGATGGAGTGCGACTTGAGTTGCCTAGGCAACTCAGTCCAGGGTGCCTAAATTCCCCTCCACCCCTCCTAAGTACCCCAGACAGAGTGGCACCACTTTGGAGGGCTTCTGTGGAGAAGCCCGCCAAAAAGTGGAACAAAGGGCTCGACTTGGGTTGGAGTCACAGAAGAGAACACAAACGCCATTTTAGAATCTAGTTTTGGCAAAAAATACCAACCGGAGAATTAATATTAATTGAATAAACCGGCGATATGTTCGAGGCTACCTTAAATAATTAAATAAAGATAGTAGCCTAAAACAAAGGGAAATCCCATAGGAAATTATTCGCGGTTGAATATAGAAAGTAGTATCCACTGCCACCAGCCAAAACTCGATCAGGGGGGACGGAGACGTGCCCCCTCGACTAACAGACCCTGGGGCAATCGAATTGCCCCAGCCAGTACGTCCACAATATGATGGTTTGTACGGATTCTGTTCAGAATTTAAGACTAGTAAAGTCAATGGTGACTTTACATGCCCTGGGAGACAGTAGTCAGTCCCAGGGTATGGAGTCTATACTGGGGGGTCACTATGACACCCCTGTGTTACTGCACGGAGGGTGCTGTGTAACACACATCACAAAAACACATGAAACCCTATGGAGTAAAAGACCCCATAGCCCATTAAACACATCTAGATTCAAAGAAACGCACTCAAATCATGTCCAAGAGCGAGGGTAAAAGAGTCTCACTCTTGGCAGGAGAAAAAAATAAACCCCAAAAATCCAGCAAAGCTGCTGGGGGACTCACTAAGTTAGGAAATTCAGCCTAAACAGAGAATTCTCCCTAACAACTACCACTGTGCAGAGAGGCATTGCAGCTCTGATTCTGGCCAATTCAAGAAGGAATCTCACCATCGGCAGCTCACCTAACCGGAGAGGGGAACATGGCGGCAGATGCTCTGAGCAGGCAGAACAGTCTTCCACAAGTGGGTACTAGCTCAGGAAGTCCTTCAAGAGATCTTTACCCTTTGGGGAACCCCTCAAGTGATTCTGTTCGCGACCAGTGTCAACCGAAAGTGCGAACTGTACTGGTCCAGGGAATTTCCCCCAAAGGGGCACTAGGGGATGCATTTGGAGTGGACTGTGAATTTCCACTTCTGTACGCGTTTCGTTTCCTCCAGTTCCTGTCATTCCTCACGTGATCAGGCGGTTGAGAAAGTACAGGAAATACATGATCCTAATTGCCCCGGATTGGGGCAGGAGGACGTGGTACCCAGAACCTCTGGACACATCCATCTGCCCTCCAATAAGTCTTCCACAAAGAGAGGACCTTCTGTCGCGACAAGAGGGTTGAGTTATCCATCCAGAAGCCAGGACACTCAGCCTTCAGGCATAGTTTGAGAGGCTGAGGTATAAGAATTGGGACCTCCTCGATGTAATGGAGATTTTGCTTTCGGCCAGAAGGCCAGCAACGAAGACTTTGTACTGCTGCCGTTGGAACAAATTCTGCAGCTGGTGCAGGGATAAGAATGTGGATCCTTTGCTATGCAAAACACTGGAGGTGTTATCTTTTCTGCTGTACTTGGCCAATCTGGGGCTCCAGATTGGGATCATTAAAGGTTACTTGGCAGCGCTTTCTGTCTTAAAGCGCTCGTCTGAGGAAACGTCATATTTTAAAATACCTTTTGGTGATACAATTTCTAAAGGGACTCACTAATGTGTTCCCGCCATCCCCTTTCCAGGTTCCGGTTTGGGACCTTAACCTTGTTTTAAAGTTTCTAATGTGCGCACCATTTGAACCGCTCCATTCATGTCCCTTAAGACTACTACCATTCAAAACCATCCTGTTGGTAGCGCTAACATCAGCCCGTAGGGGGAGTGAGTTGCAGGCACTATCTTCTAAGCCACCTTTTACAGCCTTTCATAAGGACAACGTCCTTAGGGTCAAACCTTAATTTCTACCTAAGGTCATATCAGATTTTCACTTGGGACAAAAGTTAGTACTGCCTACTTTCTACCCTCCATCTTATCCTGGCAAGGAAGAAGATAGGCTACACAGACTAGAACCTCAAAGGGCTCAGAGTTGCTACATTTCAGATGTCAGTTTCATCAGGATGACCAGCTGTTTATAGGATACACTGGTCATAGGGTGGGACAGGCTGTAACCAAACAGATCTTGCCCAGATTTTAGCCATTACTGAATGCTATAGGCTGGTTGGGAAAGCTCCCACCCCCCAGAAGCTGTGAAAGCCCATTCCACTAGGGGCATGGCTACTACTTCTGCTCTGCAAAGAGGTGTTCCTATTAAAAAAAAACATTTGTGAGGCAGCCACTTGGTCTACAATTCACACTTTTACAAAGCATTACTGCCTTGAGTCCATCTAGTCAGGATGGAAGCTTTGGGAAAGCAGTGCTTCCTTTGGTTCATGACAACCCTTCATTTCAAAATTCTTACTCCCCCCGCCAAAACTAACACTGCTTTGGGAGTCTATTAAAAGATGAGGAATACGTGGGAGGACACTAACCATTCGAAGAACAAGTTACCTACCCCTGGTGACATTCTTTCGACTGGATGCTCCTCCCATGTATTCCTCATCGCCTCGCCCAGCCTACCCTGCAATAGAATGTCCATGTTATTGCAGCATACGCTCCTTCAGAGTCTAGTATGGTGTAATCCACGTTAATGCTGGTAGCTGTACTTAAGAATGACATGAAAAAACAGAACTGAAGCCAACGGGCGCTGTACATGCTATAAAGACCTTCGATGACATCCTCGAGACTGAGTCTACCGCATCGATGCACAGCACCCTCTGCAGAAAAACATTTTTCTGAAGCAGCTCAAGCTGGATATTGGAGCTATCAAAAGATGAGGAATACTTGGAACATCTAGTCGAAAGAACATTACCAGGGATAAATAACCTGTTCTTCTCCTCCCAAGAATCAAGTGCTGAATTACTTTGATATGGTTCAAGTCTTTCAGTCCCAGAAATTGACTCTTGTCTTTGCGCACCTACCTAGCTTCATGCACCCTAGTGGTGCCAGAGGCCTAGTTATACATGGTCCCTCCATTTGCTAAGAAGGTGTCATTGGTCTCGGTCAGAGCTTTTGCAGATCTGAGACAATGGGTCTTGAGATTTCGTAGGGCTGCCCTTGCAAGACAACTTTAAGGAGGGAAGGGGGGGTTGCTTTATGACTGAGTGGTCATGAATGTGTCCCTGAAGGGCTGGGGTGCTCACCTATTAGGCCCCTATAGTGGGCAGTCTCTGGCAGAAGCCCAAGAGCACATCATTTTACCTGAGTTGCAGGCAATCGGGCTGGCCCAGATGGTCTTCCCTCCCCTTTGTGCAAGGGAAGAGCTGGTCTTGGCAGACACCAGTGGCTACGCATTACCTGAACAAACTGGGGTATGTGGTGTCATTCCCTCTGTGCAGAGAAGCAAGACAGGTCCTGGGCTCTGTGGAACATGTCTGACTGTAGCCCATCTCGTCAGGTCGGAGAATGTTGTAGCAGATGTTTTTTGCAGACAAACTTCATCCACCAAGTGGGAGCTGTGGCAGGAGGTTCAGGCCCTGGTGGCTTTCCTTCAACCAGTACAGGTTACATGTCCTGATTTTGATGGACAACATGGTGCCACATGCCTCGACAAGAGAGTTGGTGTAGAGTGTCTGCATATGTTCGGGACAGCATCTTCACACATTGAGAGACCCCTAAAGTGGTCCTCTTGGCTTCCAGTGTGAATAGGAAGTGAGAGATCTGCTGCAGAGTTTCCATGTCGGGGTGCTCTGGAGGACACATGGGCAGTCGTGTGGCACTTTCATCTCTTTTGTGCATTTCTGCCAATCCATAATTCTGCTGGTTCTCAGGAGACTAGCTGTTAGTGTCCACTTTGATTCAGGTTACTCCAGACTGGGTCCAGATTATATGGTAATTAGAGCTTCTGGATATGTCAGTCTGCCCAACCTGGTGCCTCCCAGGATGGGTGAACCTGTTCTCCCAGTCAGGAGGTCTCTCATCAAAGCCTCAGCAGTCTGAATCTTCATGCTTGGCTGGTTGGGTGAGGTATACAGAGTGGCATTAGTTGGATAACATCCCAGATGCACTCCTTTGGGCTCAAGTCCATTGATGCATGCATATGGCATTCATTCTCCGCTTGGTGTATGTACCCTTTCTCAGTCCCACCGCTTCCGTTTTGGTTTTTCTGCTCTCCTTAGCCCAGACAGGCCTGTAGATTGACATTTTGAAATGTCACCTGGCTGCCATCTTGGTCTTAAAAGTGCTCCCAAGCAAGACTCTTCACGGTTTCCATTGTTGTTCAGTTTTTGCGAGACCTCTGCAACTGGTTATACCTATGCCAATTTGATGTCCTATGTAGGACTTCAATTTGGTACTAGCTGTCAACTCATCCTCTGTCATGGTTGCAGCTTCCATGTAAACACTCTGGGTTGTCTTTGGCTGGCTCTACTACCAGTTCCTTTTCCAATGAGGACATGTTTCTCTAGTCCTTAGGGAAGAGAACCTACCTCAATGTGGGTCTACATTTCATAACTCAAATGCCATCCTCGCTGCAGCGTATCAAAAGTTGTGGAGGTTAATGGGAGATTTCCTCCCTAGCTTGCTGCTGCATAGCCAGCCCTTTTTTAAAACGGGTTTGGCTGTGGCGCACACAGTTACGCAGGATCTCCTGGAGTCCATATTCTCCCACATTGATACAGACAGGAGGGGTTTATGTCTTGGCGTAGAAATAAGAACCACCAGGATGCATGCAGTTTTCAGTTGATGTGTAGGACAAGGATCCTCAACCTCCCCTCCAAGGGCTCAGACTTATTCCGCACGTCCACAGACGAACGAACTAAAAAGAAAACATCCACACAGACTGTAAAGTCTCTGGCAATCCTTACAAAGCCAGGTCCCAAGCCTTTCCTCCAAGGTCACAGGAGGTCAGACTCCAAACCACGCTAATTTGGCAGGTTCAAGGGGTTTTGTGATCTGAGAGCTTGCCAACCGGACAGGTCACTGAGGGAGCACAGAATGAAGCAACAGCGGACCACACAGGGTTTCCCTCACTCCGCCCTCCTTCACGCCTACCTTTTACAATAAGAAGCAATGAGGTTTGGGTCAGGGACCACAGTTCTCCTCTGGGGGACCAACTGGCTCTGTTAGTAAGCAACTGGATGCTTTTTTTCCTTGAATCTTTGGATTCTGTCAGCGGTGTCGACAGGGTTCAATCTCTTCCTTCTACCCCCTCCTTTTTCACCACTGTTGCTGCAGATGGATCTCCCCCAACAGAGCACAAGACCCAAACACCGGTGGAGCCGGTGCCTCCGCCAGACAGGGGCTCTGGATATTTCATGATTTTTGTGGTGCCGAAGAACAACCAGGCGGTCCAGAGGGTAGTCCTGGATCTTTCTTTCATCAACTTTCGCTCCCTCGCTAAGGCTTCGAGATGATAACACTGTCTCATATAGCGTAGCTTTTGTGCACAGGGGACTGGATGAGTTCCTTAGACCTAAAAGATGCATACCTGCATGTCCCCATCTTCCAACTGCACCGGATGTTCCTGCAGTTCACGATTATATCATACCATTACTCATAAGCCCTGCCCCCTTTCCTCCTGCCTTGTTGGCATTCTCCCAGCACAGGGACAGTGCCGGAACCTTTTTTGGCAGCAAACAAAATGAGCTCTTTAAAATAAGGGACTCGCTGTAGAGACAAACTTACTCCTAGTCCATACTCCCCTTTCCTCCATACATCATGGACGTCCCTTGCTAGGGATGGGAGACAACCTTTTTCACCAGAAAACATCTTCCCCTTTAAATTTAGAGGCATGCTGGGGCGCGCCCCGGGGAGCATGCACTCCCCTGACTCTGCCCACCGGCGCCACTCCTCCGTCCCTTTTGACACGTTGACAATAAAACTGGTGTCATTGGGCAATGTTAATATTAAGGACGTAGGGGGAAAGGGGACTATGGACCAGGAGTAAGTTAGTCACTAAGGTGAGTAACTTATAATTACTCCCATTTCCCGTCCCCTTTTCTCCATACTGCATGGGCGATTGCATCTGAATGTAGCCCCTGGGTGGAGAGGTTACCCTCCTAAGAAAACAAGTTCCTTAACACTGCCTGCCCAAATGCTGCGGCCGACCTGGAGCTGTCATCCAAACAGTAGGGCTTGCAGGAGGATGAAGGGGTAGCCCATGTAGACACCCTGCTCATGACCTGCCACGGAACGCGCCTCTGAAAAGCCACAGCTGTAGCTTTGGCTCTGATAGCATGGGCATGTATATTTGCCAGAAGCGGTCTGTGCTGCCCCTCATAGGCCTCCTTGATGGCCACTACCATCAATCTTGCTATGGAGGCTTTGGAAGCTTAATAGCCTGGCCTTGACCCATCAAAGGTGACCGAGAGCTTCAGATTTGTGGAAGCTTTTAGCCCTGTCCAGGTAGAATTTTAGAGCGCGCCTGACGTCTAGACAGTGCAGAACCCTCCGAGCATCGTCCTTAGGGTCTGCAAAGAAAGCGATAACACCATCTCCTCATTCAGGTGGAAAGAGGCGACCACCTTTGATAAGAATGCAGGGTGCATTCTAAGCTCCACCTTGTTCTTATGGAAAGCAGTACAAGGCTCTGAAGCCACACGTGCCTGGATTTCACTGACCCTGCACACAGACTTAAGTCCCACCAATAGGGCTATCGTAAAAGTAACTAGCTTGATGTCTGCGGACGCCATGGGTTTGAATGGTTTGAGCCAGGGTGCCCAAGACCAGGTTACGGTCCCACACCGGGTGTGGCTTCTTGATAGGTGGGTAGAGCCTGGTGAGGCCCGCCAGATGTCAACCATCGGATTAGAGGAAGAAAATACCCCCTCATCAGAGTTCTGGTAGGCTCAGATTGTCGCCAAATAGGTGCGACATGTCCACCTGGACCCCCGAGTGTGCAGAGAAGGATAGGACATTGTCCAGAGTGCAGGTTAGTGGATCGAAACCCAGTGGCAAAACCTAGTCCACTTGCTTTTGTACTGGCCTCGGGTAGCATAGCCCTAGCGCCCTGTATAATGTCTAGGTTAGCCTGAGACAGATGTAGATGCCTTAGTGTGACCTGTCCTCGCAGCGTGGTTCCTGAACTAGTTTCTGGGGGGCATTGTGTATAACCGTGGTGTGACAGTAGGTGAGCTGGACCCAGCGAAAGGTGCACCAGGGCCTGTTCGACAGGCTGAGAAGTTCCGAAAACCATAGCATCATGGGCCACAGCATCGCTATCCGGATGACCTGGAGGTGTCGGGACTCCTGATCTTGCATATTACCCAGGGGAGTGGGAGGGAAGGCATACGCGCTCATGTTGTCCCATTATATCTGCATCGTGTGAGTCGCTCAAAGAGCCCCAGCCCTGTCCCTGCCAGGACGCCAACTGGGGAGCTCCTCCTGTTGGACCAGGTGGCAGAGATCCACCTGAGGCATCTGTTGAAGATCCCTGAAGGACCTGTGAGTTCAAATGCCATTCATAGTTGTCCGCACCCAGTCTGCGGAGCCTGTCCGCCTCCAGGTTGAACTCCCCCGGGAGGTGGATTGCCCTCAAGTGTATGTTCTCTAGAGCCCATTCTGAAATGCTGACTGCCAAGGTGCATAGGGGAGACCTCCTGGGTCTGCCTATCCTCAAGTTGTAGTCAAGGTCCTGGTGGAGAAAGGGAGGAATGCCGACATGTTCCACCTGGGAACCCTGCCCCTGACTCCATGAGGCTGCAAAGTGCAGTTGCAATAGTCTCATTTTGCGCCTTTTGTATGGCACTGCCAGTAGAAATGCTTCCATGATACCCCGGAGGTGTTGGTACCACCATGCTGAGGTCACTGTTCTGCTGAGAAAATGACCTGTGGCCCTCTTGATGCTGTAATCTTGTCCTCTGAGGGAAAAACTCAGAGCTTGTATCCCAGATGAGGCCCAGGAACATTAAATTCTGTGTAGGCTCCAGCTGTGACTTCAAGATTGATGGAAAATCCCAATTCGTGTAGTGTATTCATGAGGGCGGAGGTCTGATTGACCACCTCTGGGGATCTCGCCCTGATGAGCCAGTTGTCTACGTATGAATAGACATGGTGACCCTGGGCCCTGAGAAGGGCTGCCACCGCATTCATAAGTATGGAAAAGACTGTGGGGGCTGAATTGAAGCCAAAGGGTAGAACCTTCTATTGGCAAAGAAAGCCCATGATCCCGAACCTCAGAGAGGACTGATGAGGCTGCCAAATCAGGACATGTAGGTATGCGTCCTTCAGACCCAGGGAGCACATCCAGTCTTCCTTGCACAGTGTCTCCGATAAGCACTGGGGGTAACCATCTTGAACTTTTGAAGAGGGAGGGAAAGGTCCAACACAACTCTTAGGCCAGCCTGGTTCTTCTTGTGTATGGCAGAAATCCTTGAGAAGAAGCCCATACCCTGCTGGGAGGCTGGGACTTCTTCCACTGCCTGACTCTCTACAAGCGATCGAATTTACAATCTGTGGGAGAGGAGGGAGGAAATTATAAGTTACTCACTGTAGTGACTAACATACTTTTAGTCCATAGACCCCTTTCCTCCATACTGTATGGGCGTCAGTTCCAAGGGACGGGAGACGGAAGCTTTTTCACCAGAAAAACCTTCTTCCCTTTAAATTTAGAGGCACGCGGGGCGTGGCCCAGGGAGCATGCGCTGCCCTGACTCCGCTGCCACACCTCAGTCCCCATTGACGCATGGACAATAGATTTAACATTGCCAAATGACACCAGTATTATTAAGGGGGAGGGTCGATGGGACATATGGAGGAAAGGGGACTATGGATTAAGAGTGCATTAGTCACTACGGTGAGTAACTTATAATTACTCTTACGTCCCGTCCCCTTTCCTCCATACTGTATGGGCGATTACAACTGATTGTAGCCCCAGGGTGGAGAGGAGACCCTCTTTAAGCAAATAGGTGCCTGAGAACCGCCTGTCCGAAAGACGCATCAGATCTAGAGCCAGCATCCAAACAGTAATGCTTGCAGAAAGCTGAGGGAGAGGCCCAAGTGACCGACCTGCTTATGACTTGCCAAGGGACATGACGCTGGAATGCGATGGCCGTTGCCTTGGCCCTGACTGCATGGGCATGCATGTTGGCCGGGAACGGCTTGTGCTGGCCCTCATACGCTTCTTTGATGGCAGAGACCATCCATGGGATATGGAAGCCTTAGGGGCCTAATAGCCTGGCCTCGAGCTACCGAAAGTGACAAACCGGGTGTCCGACTTGCGGAAGCCCTTGGTCCTGTCCATGTAGAATTTTAGGGCACGCCTGACATCCAGGCAGTGCAGCCCTCTCTGCTTCATCCTTGGGAAAAAACATGGGGAGGACCATTTCTTTGTTCAAGTGGAATGCAGATGGAACCTTGGACAGAAATGCCGGGTGCGTCCGCATGACTACCTTGTGAAAGGTGGTATATGGTTCAGAGGCGACCAGTGCCTGAATCTCGCTGACTCTGCGAGCTGAGGTAAGACCGACTAGTAAGGCTGTCTTGATGGTGACCAGCCTAATGTCCAAGGACGCCATTGGCTCGAATGGTTTGTGCGCCAGAGAGCCCAAGTCTATATTAAGGTCCCACATGGGGTGCAGTCCTCTTGACAGGCGTGTAGAGCCTAGCAAGACCAGTCAGATGTTTCTTGACGATAGGGTTGGAGGAAGGAAAAATGCCTTCCTCAGAGTTCCTGTAAGCCCCAATGGCTGCAAGGTATGTACAGCAGGTGTCGACCTGTACACCCGAATGAGCGAGGTGCGCCGAAAAGGAGAGCATGTCATCCAAATTGCAGGCCAAGGGGTCAATGCCCTTGGAGTCTGCCCAGTGGCAGAACCTGGTCCATTTGCTCTTGTACTTGGCCCTGGTGGCTTTGCTCCTGGCGCCTTGTATGATCTCCAGATTGGGCTGTGAGAGTCCAAGGTGCCAAGCGTTACCTGCTCAGGTTCCACGCTGTGAGGGCTAGTTTCCCTGGCGCGGGGCTGATGATCCTGCCCCCCTGCTGTGCC
Organism: Ambystoma mexicanum; assembly: GCF_040938575.1. NCBI lineage: Eukaryota > Metazoa > Chordata > Amphibia > Caudata > Ambystomatidae > Ambystoma > Ambystoma mexicanum. The sequence continues at coordinate 1,177,292,389 of NC_090927.1, read as the reverse complement.
AGAAGATGTGCTGGGCCCGTCAGGTGGTGTATCGGGGACACCTCTGAGAGGCTGAGGAGCTCCGAAACCATGGTGCAATCGGCATGATGAGGAGTCGGTGCGACTCCTTGAACTGGCAAATTCTCCAGTGTGGGGTCTGGCATGGATTCACATGCTCATGAATATGCCCCGTCGTCAGGCTGGGAATCCTCGGTAAAGAAAAAATCAGTTTCAGTTTTGTTTCTGAACTGTCTTTCTACTAATAACCAATCACTGGTCTTTGGGTCATACTGCCCCCAGCCAATGACTGCCCTCTACCTAAGCCCCTCCTCTGGCAGCCATCTTCAGATTTTTATCGCACGTTCAAGTGTTGGGAGTCCTCGCGAGCTTTTATTGCGTTTTTTCTTAGTTTACTCTTATTTTTTCAGTCAATTCGAGCCTCAAGCTCCACCGATTCTTCTTCCTATCAACAGGGACACGTTTTGGAATTTTTCTACGCCCCTCAAGGGCAGATTGTCATCGAATTACACTTCTTGGAGGATTCCGGAAGACCTTTGAGGCCTACCCTGTCGGACATGGCCCATGATGCCTACTGAATCCAAACTGTTCAGGAACTGCCCAGGATGTGGACTGTAGAATGTCTTTAAGGAGGATGAGTGCTCTCAGTGCCTCTACTGCCTACACACCGACAAGTTGCACGTGGAGGAGGACTGTGCGTTCTGCAAGAACATGTCCGTCCAGACAATGAAGGACCGTCGTAAACGTCTCGCTGACTGGCTGGAGGCTTAGAGCCCAGGAGCAGGTGAGAAGAAGTTTGAGCGGGCTTCTAAGTCCTTTGAGGGCGCTCTGGCGACGGGGGCCCAACAAAAGGCAAAGCACTGCAAGTCCACGGGCACCAGGAGCGCCGTTGGTTTGGGCTCCTCTGCTGCCAGGCAGGGCGCGATGACACTGACGCCATCATCCACGAGCCAACGCTCTGGCTCAGTGAAAAGGAAGTCTGAGAACCTGCGTAAGCTTCGGGAGAAGCTTCGAACCCAACGGAGAAAGCCAAGGGGGTGGGGGGAGGGGTGGTGACCCTCCCCCTAAGGTGAAGGCCTCAGACGCGCCCAAGGTTGTGAAGGCCCTGATTCACCTGGCAAAGGCCTCGATTGAAGGAGTCATAGCGACCCTGGCGAAGCCTGTGGAGGTTACCCCAGTGGAGAAGACTTCCAGGCTTAGAGTTTCCCTACCACCCTGGAGTGAATCATCTTTCCAGCCTATCGAGAAGACCCCTGTGAAACCCTGGGACGAGAAAGAGGGTGGGGGGCACAGTAGCCCTAACGGACACAGATACCACCTCCGAGGATGAGCTGGCTGGCATCAAAGCCATCGTGGACAAGAAGTTTGAGGCCTACGGGAGGGATCCCGAGGAGGCGGACGTAGAGAGCAACTGTGGAGCCAACAAGGAGCTGTGGGCCGTGGAGCAAACAGAGGATCCCGCGCCCCAACCGATGCCTACGCCACAGGACAATTCAGGAGCAATCTTTGATGGCTTTGCAGACCTTGTGTATGGAGATAAGGACAAGGTTGCCCTTACCCCAGCGGACGATCCATCGGCGCCTGGACCGTTGGGGAGCCCACCGAACAAGCGGAGGCAAATCCATCCTCTCCCTCCCTTCCATCCTTCACCTCCATCCCCTCCACCGAGGGATGAGACGGGAACGGAGATGACGGGGACAGACGACAACGGTGGTGACGGGATGGATCTCCCATCACCCCCCAGCCCAGGCCTCCCCTCCTGACGAAATGGGCTCCTTTCACGCAATCATCGCCAGGGCATCAGAGCTTTTCCAGCTATGCCCCGAAGAACAGAAGAAGGAAGGTTTCCTCTACCAACGACGGAATGCCAAGATGAAGACTGTCCTTGCAGTCCCGTTTCTGGACGACATCTGGGACAAAGGGCTGTCCCTGCTGAATAACCCGTCCACGGCCCCTGCAAAGAGGGACCGGTATGAGAAGAAGTACCGGGTCCCAGACTCTGCTCCTATGTGCCTCAGGGCACAGCTGTCCCCGAACACTGTGGTCTCCGCGGCGACCAAGAAGAAATCGGCAGGGGCAACGGCATCAACTTCCACTTCCCCACCTGACTGCGAGGAGAAAAAGCTGTACGCCATGGGACGACGGGCCCCCTCTTCGGCAGCGATGACTATCAAGGCGGCCAACGCCCTAGCGATCGTGGCGCGCTACGACAGGGAGCTGTGGTTCAAGATCGCTCCCCTCCTGAACTTCTTCCCAGACAAGAGGGTGGAAGCCCTTGCAATCCTGCAGGAAGGCGAGGTGGCTTCGGACCACGCCATCACGGTGGCCACGGACATCGTCGACACCGGCTTTTGCCAGATGGGCAACAGCATTTGCCTTTGTCGGCGCGGTTGGCTCAAGGCCACAGATTTCCATCAGGATGTGCAGACCAGGGTACTGGACATGCCCTTCGATGGGAACAACCTGTTCGGCAAGGCAGTGGAAGAATCACTGCAGGCCATCAAGGTGGATACCGAAACAGCCCGGGCCTTGGGTTCTCTCCATCAACGACGACCGTCCTTTCGGACATCCGGAGGCAAGTCTCGAGGTGCTGCTAAAGGATTCGGCGGCGGTTCCTCCTCGTACCGCCAAGCTGCCCGTTCCTCGTACAGGAAGCTTACAGAGGCCGCAGCAAGACCGGTGGATACCGTTATCTTTGCAAAGGAGCCTAGGGTGGCAAGGCCTCAGCGAAACAGGATTGAACTGGCCGTGACGTCGGGCCCCCACCTAAGCACCTCGGTGGGAGGCCGGTTTGTGAACTTCATCGGCGTGTGGGAGTCAATCTCCACCGACCGTTGGGTGCTGGATGCCCTGGCCCACGGACACGCTCTGGAGTTTCAAGGAAAGTGCCCCAATTTCCCTCCTGTGGCCAGGAAAGAAAACCACGTTCCACAGCTGCTTCTGGAGGTACGAGCCATGCTGAGAAAGGGCGCAATAGAACTCGTCCCAAAGAGGCTCCGGAGTATACTCACAGTACTTACTCATCCAAAATAAGACCGGCGGCTGGCGACCCATCCTGGACCTTCGACGCCTCAACATATACATCAAAGCCCAGAAGTGCCAGATGGTTACCCTTCAGCACATGCTGGGACAGCTGGAGGAAGGCGACTTCCTGTCGTCTCTCGACTTGGAGGATGCTTACTTTCACATCCCCACACACAAAGGACATCGAAAGTTCCTATGTTTTGTGGTCTAAGGGCGGCACTACCAGTTCAAGGCCCTGCCCTTCGGGTTGAAGTAGGCCCTGAGGGTCTTTACCAAGTGCCTGGCACCAGTGGCAGCACGGCTGCGGCTGCAGGGGATCCATATTTACCCCTACCTGGACAGTTGGCTCATCCGAGCAAAGTCAAGAGAACTCGCTGTCGACCACACAGCGAAGACCGTCTGCCTGCTCACAGAGCTGGGATTCTCGATCAACTTTGCAAAGTCCCACTTAGTACCGTCGCAGGACGCCCTGTTCCTGGGAGCCCTGACTTGACACAGTGGCGCAGTTGGCTTCACCGTCGGAAGAGAGGACGAAGGCTATCCTGGGCAAGGTACAACAGCTGTTGACCATGGAAGTGGCCAGGGTGAGGTACATCAATTCCCTGCTCGGCATGATGTCATCTTGCATCTACCTCGTGCGCCTATGCAGGCTGCGGATGCGACCACTGCAGGAGTTCCTCGATGTCCGTTGGATGCAAGTGGCGGGGAGCTTCAAAGATAAGATCTCCTTCAACAAGACTTTCAGTCAAGCGATCCAGTGGTGGGGCACCCGTGCGCATCTTGCAGAGGGCATGGACTTCCAGACCCCAACACACCAGGAAACCGTGATGACGGACGCCTCCCTGGAGGGATGGGGAGCGCACACCGGAGGTCTCCGCGCAAGAGGCCTTTGGCTCCCAGAGGAGAGGTCCCTGCACATAAACGTCCTGGAGCTCCGGGCCGTGTTCTAGGCCTTCAGGTCTTTCCTTCCGTCCCTCAAGGGCAAAGTGGTACGGATCTTCACTGACAACACCACCACGTTCTACATGCGGAAGCAGGGGGGGGGAACCAGATCCCCAGCCCTATCCAAGGAAGCGCAGGATCTTTGGCACTGGGCTGTCACCAGGGTATGTTCCTGGTACCTTTTCATCTGGCAGGAGTGAAAAAGTCGCCGACTCACTCACCAGGGAGCTGCGCTCTTGCCACGAGTGGGAGCTTCGGCAGGATCAAGTGGATCTCCTATTCCGATGATGGGGCAGTCCCCAGATCGAACTGTTCGCGACGGCGGCGAACACAGAGTGCCGATGGTTCGCCAGCAGGTTTCCCCAGCCTGGGAGCATGGGCGATGCATTCTCCTTCCCCTAGGACGGCCTGTTCCTGTTTGCGTTCCCACCGTTGCTGTTGCTTCTGCGACTCATCAGTCAACTCAGATGCTCCTGGTGCAGGATGATCCTTGTCGCATTGGCGTGGCCGAGGCAGATATGGTTCCCAGACCTTCTGGACTTGTCAGTGTCCCCCCCCACCCCCCAAGGTCAAACTGCCGACAGACGTGGATCTTCTCGCCAGGGAAGGAGGCGCCATCACCCATCACGACCCGGGATCGCTCAACCTACAGGCCTGGCTCCTGCAGCACTAGAGTTTCGGAGGCTACGATATCCTGGCGGACTGCAAGGAGGTACTTGCAAAGGCCAGGGCGGCCTCTACTCTTAAGTGCTATGGACATAAGTGGAAGAGGTTCTCTGTCTGGTGCCGTGCACAGAAGATCAACCCTCTACAGATTACAGCCCCTCAAGTGCTGCCGTACTTCCTGTCGCTGGCCAAGGCGGGGCTGGCACATGCCGCCATCAAGATCCATCTTGCGGCTATCTCATGCTACACCAGAACTCCGCGGCAGTCGTCACTGTGGTCTCACCGCTTGGTGAAGGAGTTCATGAAAGGACTGTTCCGCTGGTGAAGGCTGTGGCCCCGGCGTGGAACTCAACATGGTGCTGACCAGGCTCCTGGGTCCCCCTTTCGAGCCCTTTCATTCGGCACCACTGAAGTTCCTATCGTGGAAGACAGAATTTCTTGTGGCCATCACCTCTGCACCAGTGGGAGAGATCCAGGCCCTCTCCTGTAAACCTCCATACCTGACATTCCACGAGACGAGGGTAGTGCTAAGGATGCACCCCTCCTTCATGCCTAATGTGCCGTCGGACATCCATCTCAATGAGCCCTTGCCGTTACCCGTTTTCCTCCCGTCACCGGCTGAGAGGACTTTGCACTTGCTGGATGTGGCTAGAGCGCTGAAGTTCTACGTGGACTTCATGAAGAGTTTTTGGAAGACCTCACAGCTGTTTGTGAACTTTGGCCCTGTGAACCAAGGGAAGGCCCCCTCGAAGGCTTCCATTTCTACATGGAGGTCGACGCATACCTTCACGAGATTCTGCTGCGTCGACCGTGATTCCAGGGAGGAGTCCAGAGTCAGCCAGGCAGTGCTGCGCAACCTGTTTGCTTGAAGGTTAGCCTGGTGAGGAGGTAAGAGATGCTTAATGTTGAGTTGTTGAAATGCTTGCTGTTGAGCCTTGCCACCTCCCGTGGTTTTGCATGTGTGTACTGCTATGTATTCTTGTAGTCATGAGCATGTGATCCATGCCAGACCCCATGCGGGAGAAGGAACAAGTTACTTACCTGTAACTTGTTCTCCAGCATGGGTCTGGCATGGATTCATATGGGAACCCTCCCTCCAACCCCTCTGCGGCTCGTCTCTTGGTCCTACTGCCACTTTACGTGCTACCAAATCTGAAGATGGCTGCCAGAGGACAGTTCAGAAAAGAAACTGATACTGATTTTTTCTTTACCGAGGATTCCCAGCCTGACGACGGGGAATATTCATGAGAATGTGAATCCATGCCAGACCCATGCTGGAGAACAACAGTTACAGGTAAGTAACTTGTTCCTTACCCTGTGGATCAGGGGAGGGGGCGGGAAGGCGTAGGCCTTCATGCCGGTCCACTGGAGGTGAAATGCGTCGCCCAGAGAGCTGGGGCTCTGACCCTGCCAGGATGCGAACTGGGGGCACTTCTTGTTGTGCCAGGTGGCAAAGAGATCCACTTGGGGATGACCCCACCTGTTGAAGATCTCCTGAATAACGAGGTTGTTTCCAGCCTGCTGAGCCTGTGCGCCTCCAGGTTGGATTCCATTGGGAGGTGGACTGCTGAGAGGAACATTTAGTTTTGCAGGGCCCATTCCCACATGCCGATCGCCAGTCTGCACAGAGGAGGGGATCTGGTGCCTCCCTGCTTGTTGACGTAGTACATGCTGGTCGAGTTGTCCGTCTGGGACAACCTTGGGGGGTGGAGAGATAAGTGGGTGGACAAGTGAATAGATGATAAGACCCACTAACTCAATACATTACATGTACATTTTATTTTATCAATACAAAAATATATATGCAATATTTATTATGATACCAGTGCGTATCAATAGCATAAAAAGATAATTTTTAGCACAACTACAAATAATCAGGCTTGTGCCCAAATTGTCTCCAACATTCATTCACATACACTCACAAATTAGCAATGGCTTTTCTTCTTTTTTGTGTAAACACTTAATAATACACATATCTCATAAAGGTGCTTATGCAACATATTGCCTGGAAGCCTGCCGGTGAGTGTGTGACCATCTAGGCCTCGAATTTAACTTCATTTCACCAGCTCGGAGCCCCCCCCCTGGCCCGTGTGCAGCCCCATCAGCCCCGCTTCCCACATAGTTTCACTTCTGTGTCTGTCCCCCCCCCCCCCCCCCCCCTAAGCCCGCCCCCTACACTGATTGGTCCCCCATCTAGGTCATAACTGACTCCCCAGGGCAGCCCTTCTGCCCGTGCAGCCCTAAGGCTAAGGGCCCTAAGGCCAAGGGCGGCTCCAAGAAATGTCTGCAGGGGGAAGCAGTGGCCAGCCGTCAGTCATCTACAAGGACCAGTAAGGTAGGAGTGGCCTGGGTCAGGAGTAGAGCAACTACCTCTGCCCCAGATTCCGAGCCACTTACCAAACCCAAAGTAAAGAAGCTGATTGCATTGTATGATGTTTAGATCGCACCGATAGGCCTCTCTCCCAATATACAGGTCTCTCAAATTTAGCAGGGGTTCTGTCTCCAAATTGCATTGTCTGATGTTAAGATTGCACTGATAGGCCTCTCTCCCACTATACAGGTCTCTCAAATTTAGCAGGCGTCCTGTCTCGAAACCGCGTTGTATGATGTTTAGACTGCATGGTTAGGCCTCTCTCCCACTTTACAGGTCTCTCAAATCGAGCAGGGGTTCTGTCTCCAAATTGCACTGTGTGATGGTTATATTGCACTGATAGGACTCTCTCCCACTATACAGGTCTCTCAAATAATCTAACTGTGCTTAGTTCAGTACTCTATCAATCCTGGAAACCCACCACAACCTAACTCAATTAAGTCCCATTCCAGCAGACCGTTAACACCCTAACCCGCCCCAACAGTGCACCCTTAGGAAACACCCTACCCACCGACAGAAAAGCAACACAGAGCCAGAGAACACCTCAGCGTTTCCAGAGAAGGAAAAACCGAGGTCACTGCGACTGCACAACACAGCATAGAGGACCAACTACCTTACTACGCCTGCACTTAAACTGGAAAATGGCCTGACCCAGAAAAGAACGCTGAGAAAGAGAACAAGATCGTTTAACAAGAGACGTGAACTCACAACACCGACAGAACCCACAAGAAGCAGCCCCATTGGAAGGAAACGCGCCTTACACAGCCATAACCGAAAAAAAAAAAATACAAGAGAAAAATCCTTATACCTCACACCTTACCTCGCAACAACCACGGTACACTGACAACCCAACATGGAAACCTCGAAACATGCAAAGAACTTCCTGAAATATGCGGAAAAAAGATGGGAGCACTCAACAAGAGAGTGGGAGAGTTCTGACCACATACCCCTTACATCACAAGAACAGAGGGGGAAACATCGATTTCCACTACATCCCGCACAATAAGGCGAAGCACCGACAACCAGCAATGCTACCTCCCACTCAACAATCGGACTCAATGAAGAAACCACAGCTGATCTTCATCCGAGCAGCATCACAGCAGAAACACAAGACTAATCAGCCCTCTTATCAACTTAATGGACCGCTTCAATGAAGAAGCAGCGGTCTCCTTTCTTCATCCTACCGACATCAACGCGAAAACACCACAGACAGACAATTACAAACTTGAACCACAAATAACCTCAAAACAAAATCTCACCCAGAGAATCCACTGAAACCTAATAAACGTAAGGTCAATGTCCAAACACTCAACTGAAATATACGACCTCCTGTCAGAAGGAGGCATAGACATCCTATTTGTTACCAAAACATGACTAGACGACAACTACAAGATCACCCTCAATAACTGCCTACCTGAAGACTTCAAATGCATCCAAACAAACAGAAAATCCAAAAGAGGGGAAGGGGGTTGGGGGGGACTACCGATCATCCACAAGGAACAACTGCCATCAAAATGGAAGATCCACTAAACATCTATAAATGCGAATCCTTAATACTACGACTTTCAGTAAACCCCAAAACTAACCTGAAATTCATACTGATATACAGACCACCAACCTACGATGCGACTTTCATAGATGCTTTCACAGAAACAATCACCATCCTGGCCATCAAGTACAATCATCTGATCATCCTCAGAGATTTCAACATCTGGTTTGACTAAGAAACCACAACCATCCAAAAATCCTAACCGCCCAACTAGCAGCCATGAACCTACAACAACTAGTCAAAGGAGGAACCCATTCAGCAGGGCACACTCTTGATGCAATCTTCGCCAACAAGGATCTCATCACCACGGCACCCCCAATTCAAATACTCTGGAGCGACCACCTCCATTTATAATCACAATGGCCACCCCAACAAAAAAGCAACAAGAAAAACGACCCATCATGATGAAAAGAAATTGGAGAAACATGAAAAACTCCAACCTAACCGAGCTCCTAGAACTCAGCAAACCACAAGCATCAACCTTGGAAGAAGCAGACCTAGACAAATAAATTGCCCTACTTCATGCCTGGATCGCAACAACCCTAGACAACATCGCCAAAGAAAAGCCCTTCACCCAATCACTTAAGAAAACTAGAGCAAAATGGTTCACCCCACTACTCAACGCCATGAAAAGAAAAAAAACGAAAACTAGAATCTGAATGGAGGACCAACACCACCACCGCAAACAAATTGAAATTCCTACAACAGAGCTGCTCATATAAAAAGGAAATACAAAAAGTGAAGAGGAAACATGACAACCGAATCTTCAGAGCACCAAACGCTCAAAAAGAACTATTCAAAATCATGAACGATATAAAAAACCCACTGGGTTGCAACACATCAATTCCATTGATGAAACTTTGCGAGGACCTCAGAGACCACTTCAAAAACAAAATAACCTCCATCCAACACACCATACAAAACAGACCAAGCGATCACAGCTCAAACCCCACCGACGAGGAACATGCAAACAAGCTACGGAACGTCCCAGAAAAATCAGTTGAGGCTTTCGTCAAACTGGTAAACCAATGCAACAAATCGGGCTCTCCTGAAGACACTTGCCCCCGGACATGTACAAAACAATTCTCAAACAAGGAACCCCCATGGAATACCACAGGAACCTCCTTAACCTCTCAATCTCAACAGGTAAAGTACCACAAACATTCAAATCAGCTTACATGAAGCCGCTACTCAAAGACGACAAGAAACGTAGAGGACTTATCCAACTAAAGACCCATCTCCAACATACCCTACATAGCCCAACTGCTAGAAACGTACGTCTACCAAATAACCCAAGAATTCATAGAAGAGCATTGCCTACTAGACCAGGCAAGAGTTGGTTTCAGACCCATGAGAGGAACAGAATCAGCTCTCCTCTCAATATGGGATGACCTAAAAACAAACAGACTCGGACAACAGCCCCACCCTGATTCTCCTTGATCTGTCTGCAGCTTTCGACACAGTCAACCACGCCATCCTCATAGAGAGATTAGAAGGACTAGGGATAACCGACACTGCCCTACTATGGATCAAATCCTTCCCAACAAACAGAACATAAACAGTATGGATGAAACCTTTTAAATCCAAACCCAGAGACTCCACATGCAGAGTACCACAAGGATCATCCTTCTCCCCACTTCTATTCAACATCTACACATGTACCTATTAATCAAACTCATCAAAAAACACGGCCTCACATGCTACAACTATGCAGACAATACTCAAATAATCAACATACAAGACACCCGAGAAGAAAACACCACACTAGAGAATTGCCTTCGTGACATTCAACTGGATGAACCTTAACCATCTCAAAATCAACCCAGGCAAAACAGAATGTTTCAAAAAAAAGGAGACAACTACATCCCCTGGCCAAGAGAGCTTGGCACCACACCAGAAACAACATCAACTGTAAAAAACCTAGGGGTCCTGATGGATGACAACCTCACTCTAGAACCACAAGTAAACTCGGTAATCAAGAAATGTTTCTTCCTTCTGCAAGCAGCAAAAAGGATCCTGCCGTTCGCCAACAAAACACTTCTCATCGCTCTGATCATGTCCAGAGTAGACTATGCCAATAGCCTATACCTGGGCATGCCCGAACGACTTCTAAAAAAACTGCAACGCATACAAAATGCAGCAGCCAGACTCCTCCTCAAGCTACCCAGAAGAGAACATCACACCTGCGCTAAAAATACTACACTGGTTACCACTAAAACAGCTAATAAAGTTCAAGTCCAAGTGCATCACGCACAGAGCAATACACAAACAAGGCGCAGAATTCCTAAGCGACAAACTACACCTACATCAACTGACAAGAACAGTAAGATCAAGCACCAACATATGGCTGGAACCAAAACCCTACAACAGAAAAAAAACTGAGGATCCTCTTTCTCTCACCAGGCACCCAAAACCTGGAATGACCTACCTAAGAATATACGGAACACAACAAACCACTTAGCATTCAGGAAACTCCTCAAATCATGGCTCTTCACAGCGTAACCACAACAGAGACGCACTAGAATGCCCAGACATTAAAACAACAATGAAAATAACTCCAACCTCGGCCACTCTCAAATTGGACACACACTCAAACCAAAAAACCAACCACTCGACAGAGTATAAGATATCATGGAAAATAGCCACAAAAGGAAGGCTCCAGAGACTGATAACATACTTGGATCCAGACGAAAGCCCTCAAGTGACTCACCCACTCGTACGTACCGGACGGACGGACCATATCCAGACCGGCAGACGCATTTAGATAGAATTGTGACTATTAGAATGGCCACACTTAAATGGAATTGTGGATATTAGCCTGCGTCGCATCTAGATAGGACTTTGAATGTTAGCATGCCCGCACCTATGCAAAACCTGAAGACTAGCAGAGGCCACACTTAGAATTGTGGACATTGGCCTGCGTCGCATCTAGATAGGATTGATTGAAGGACACCATGCCCGCGCTTAGATGAAACTTGAATGTTAGCATGTGCCACACTTAGAATTGTGAACACCAGCCTGCATAGCATCCAGATAAAGTTGTGAATGTTAGCATGCCCACACCTAGATAGAATTCTAAACATAGGCCTGTGCCGCATCTAGATGGGATTGTGAAGGCCAACAAGTACCATACTTAGACAAAACTGTGAATGTTAGCATGCTAAAGGTCAGGTAACCCACTAACCAATATAAGCTGAAGCTCTGCATACTTATCTCACTCAAAAAACTCACAACCATCTCTCGCACTGAAAGGGGCCCCTAGGGGACCCTGACATCTATGGAAACAAGCCGAGTCACCACACACGATAGATACGCCAGACACGAGGTTGTATTCCCAAAACTAGGATTTATTGCAAAGCAAAAAGTCTCCGTTGGCCAACTCGGTCTCACGCCCTGCGACGTGTATCTCTAGACCTCGAGGGACGCAAGAGAGTGCAATTACGTACAACAGTTACATATATACAAAATGCATATCAAACAATCAGCTATGACCTGTTTAACACCCCCCCCCCCCTTTATTGGGGTTCTTTGAAGTTGGTGTGATGATGGACATCTCCGACTACTAGGACACCTTCAAACATCTATTCTAGTAACAATTTTCAATTTGTGAGTGCGAAGGCATCTTTCAGTTGTTGAATAGAACACAGTGCTTCTGTTCTTGGAAGCAAGCTACATACGAGGGGGGAAGAGTTGCATTCCGGACCTTGCTATCTATTAGGTGCTATTAGTGTCCTGGGAGCCGACACGCTCTAGCGGGCTCAGCAAAGGGGGGCCGTAAGAAAAGCATAATTCAAGCCTTTAGCGGTATTATTCTAACATATTCTACCATATAACGAGACTGGCTGGCAGCTGCGAAATGATTAAATGCCCTGCAGCTCTGCTTCAAGGCTACATTCGGGAGGGAGCCGGGCATCCTTCCTGGCGCTGCCTAAATTTGTGTTTCAACAAACACTTGTTATCCTCTCGGCCCTGCGGCCTTGTCCTTTTCACATACAATGTTTTACAGTCGAGCAGTGTAAGCGGAAAATATACTGCGAAGCAATAGGAACAGAAAGCAATAAACAATGGTTAGAAAAAATGGCGATTGTTACATCAAAATGGCCGTTCATTGGCAAACTCTAAAACCTATATTCTGTCATTTCGTGCATGAGACGGTTGGCCCACGGCCACCAAAATACGTTTGCGGTCACACAGTAGCGGTATCAATTTTTCTAGACTAACAGCACAACGAGCTGCACACACTTCACAACACTGCAACACCACATAAGCCGGAGCGACAGCACACGCGGACTGACACCAATCCAATACCTGCACCAAAGCTCAGCACCCGGTGTACACAGAGTTGAAGCTGCCAACAGAACACCACTCCTCTTACTATCCTACTCCCTCTTCACCTTACTAAACCATTCCACCTTATCGTTTACAGATCTGCCAGAGCGCCTGGGGACCAATTCCGTTGGTGACGGTTCGCGGTACAAATACCTTTAACATGTTCTGACCCTATCTTTATTACTGGTGTCGTTGGCTAGTTTGTTATAATTTCAAACAGATTGTATAGTCGACATGTGTTTCGGTCTCCTGGAACTGGTAAGTGTCCCTTTCTTTTGTAGACCTTCCTCAGGACGTAAAGTCAAAATTAGTTGCCTATCATGGACTGGAGTAAACCTCACCATCTGCGTATAATCAATTCGGAGAGGTAGCAGATGTGATGGAATGAATCCCTCAATGGTACCAGGAATACTTAAGGTCAATTCACAGTCAGGAACCAAAATCGTATCCCGTAATGGCTTCTATTCAGGCTGTGGAAGCTCCCACCGGACTACAACAGATATGCGTCCTCTATTTGGGTATCCCGCTCTGTGCGAGTCCTCTAGTAGATGTGTTTCTTTTTCTTAGCGGTATATTCTTTCTTCTTTAGATGGAATCACTTTTTTCATAATTCTTTTTGTAGTTATCCTTTGCGTGTCCCAGATTAGAAGCTTAAATTGAAATAGTTAGCTCAGAAACGTGCCGACGGACGCCCTTGAGAAGAGAAGCGGTAGGAATGCTCGGAGCGCTAGCCAGATGGTGTTGAGCTCCAACCAATTGATGTGGTATTCCTGCTCCTGTCGAGTCCAGGTGCCATGGACCAAGAGATCGTCCAGGGAGGCTCCCCAGCCCTCGAGTGAGGAGTCTGTAGTGATGGTGACCTGCAGAGAGGGCGGCCCGAAGGGCTTGCCCGTTCGTAGGTTGCAGTCCATGGACCACCAAGTTAGGTCCGGGTGGAGAGATGGAGGAACGGTGATCATCTCGAATTGCGAGCCACTATCCCGACTCCATGAGGCTGTGACGTGCAGCGGAATCCTTCTCATCCTTAGTCTTGTGTGCGGCACGGCTAACAGAACCACCGCTAGTAGACCTAGGAGATGTTGGTACCACCATGCTGAGGTCACCTCTCTGCTGAGGAAGTGGGTGGTGGCCCTCTTGATGGCCGAGATCTTGTCTTCTGATGGGAAAACCCTCTCAGAGCACATGGCCCAAATGAGTCAGAGGAAAGTCAGTCTGCGTAGGGAGCAGCTGCGACTTCTTGAGGTTGAGCGAGAAGCCCAGGTCGCGCAGTGTGTTCATAAGGGCATGAGAAGAGTGGTGAACTGCTTCTGGAGATGTAGCCCTGACAAGCCAGTCGTCGAGGTATGGGTGGATGTGGAGGCCCTACGCTCTGAGGAGGGCCACCATAGCGTTCATGAGTCTGGTAAAGACCCTGGGGGCCGAGTTGAGGCCAAACGGGAGGACTTTGTATTGGAAATGGTAGCCCATGATCCTTAACCGTAGGAAAGAACTATGGGGTTGCCAAATCGGGACGTGTAGGTACGCGTCCTTCAGGTCCAGGGAGCACATCCAGTCTCCCTTGTCCAATGTCTCTGCTGTAAAAGCTGGCGTAAGCATCTTTAATTTTTGCAGGGGTAAGGAGAGGTTGAGGGTGGAAAGGTCCAGCACAACTCTCAGGCCCACCTGGTTCTTCTGAATGGTGAAAATTCTGAGATCAATAAGCGCCACTGTGGATTCCATGAGGTCATGCACCATGAGCTTGGCTTCCACTAGCCCCACCTTAAAGCATGATTGGCATTGGGTGGGGAGTTCTGGGAGGAAGTCTGCAATTTCCCGCCATAACCGTTGGTTGGCAGCAGCCAGCATCGCATCAGCATTGGCCTGACGGATCTTCTTGCCGTATGCATCCAACATCTTCTCCTCCTTGCCTAGCAGCGCCGCAGAGGAGGAGGAGGAGGACGACGACGACGACGACGACTGAGGCTTGGAGTAAAGTGATGCTGCAGCGATCACCGAGGAGTGTGGCTCAGGATGGGCCGAGAGCAAGAGTGCATCCCTCTCCATCTGCCTGTACTTGGCATCCAGGCGTCAGTTGACTGGCTGGACTGAGTGGGGCTTGAGCCAACCCTTCTTGGCCAGGGAGACTACATTGGTTTGCAGTGGAATCCCCGTGTTGGCAGAGGGGCTTCTTGTGAGGATTTCAGCCAGAACCCCCTCTGCCGGCTGTTCGACCTCTGGTTGGGGGAGGCCAAGTACTCCGCCAGGCCAGGAAGACGTTCATGGAAGGCACTGGCTGAGGATGGCGTGTCCGGATCCTCCTCCTTGTTCGTATCCTGCAGATCTGGAGGATCTTGAGGAGGATGGCGCCGGAGGCTGGGGTACAGGGACCGCAGCTGGAGGCAGCGGAGTTGGCTGTGGAGCCGGAGGAGGCGGCTGCACCGGGGCCTGGGGGCCCGATGGAGGCGTCTGTGGTGCTGTTAGCATGGCAGGGAGGACTTCTCTGACTGCGTCTTTGATGATAACCCCCATCTGAGGAGACGTCATGAGGCCGAGAAACTTCTCAAAGAGCACCTCGTCACTGGCCCAAGAGGTGGCAGGGGGTACCGACGGGGTAGCAGGGATCTGCTGGGCTGTCCATATGGACGGACAGGAAAGTTGCCCTGCGCAAACGAAGGGTAGACTGTAGGCCACATACTTGGTTGAGACGAGTCCCACCTTGACACTCGTTCTTTGATGAATTTGTGGAATGGCGTTGGACGGGTGCCCCTTTCTGGCGCAGTGGCAGTTTTGTCAAGCTGCCTGCCACGTGCCCGTGAATTGTTGCCCAGCCCGCTGAGCCCGGCCTCGTCCAAGACTTGTGTGTGGATCACAAGGCCTATCCTGCACCCGATAGAGCTGTGTTTAGGTGCCCGCTCTGACCTATTGCTGGTGTTAGGGCATAGCCCCTCGGCCATTGTGCCGGTAAAAGGGCATAACACCTCGGGTGTAGCCCCGGTACAAGAACCCTCGAGTCCCTCAACGCTGCGTCCTGGAGGATCAGAGGACCCCCTCGACCCGAAGGCCGGTATCTGCAGTGGCCTCGGTGGATGTGCCAGTAGACGGACCTGGCCGGTCCCTCCCACGCGGGAGAGTCCCTGGGAAGGTGTCTCGCTTGCCGGTGCGCTGGAAAATCAGCCCTACCTTGGGCCTAGTCCGATGCTTCACGAAGTTCTTGAAAGCCTCTGGAGGCGACCTCTGGAAGAGCTCCCTCCACCTGGCTAGTCTGTTCTTCAGTGCCTTAGAGGACAGCAAGTCACACGCAGAACATGATTGCCAACCATGGTCTATGCCAAGGCAACGTAGGCAGAGGGCGTGGGGGTCTGAAGTTGGGAAGAGGCCGTTGAAGGATGGACACCTGCTGAACCCTGTAGAAGTCAACATGCGCTGGGGAGGAGCGTGACGCCTGAGGACCGAGTACCTGAGGGATAGAAAAGACAGAAGTATATGCGCGTGGAATTACATGGCCGAAGCCAAACCCAGGAGTGCTGGTGAATTGGCCCGTTCCAGTTGACGGGGAAAAGGGGACTGAGGTGTAGCGGCAGAGTCAGGGCAGCGCATGCTCCCTGGGCCGCACCTCCAAATTTAAAGGGGAAGGTGGTTTTTCTGGTGGAAAAGGTTCCATCTACCGTCCCTTAGCAAAAATATACGACAGCACCCTTAAGATACCAGTCGACACCATAGCCCCACTTCAACAAAAAAAGAGCCAAAGTGATAAAGCATGCAAACTCTTGGTTCACCTCTGAGCTTCAGGAATTATGCACTCTCAAATGCAAAGCCATCCACAAGATTCCTTCAAGGATGAATTAAAAAAACTATCCAATCAATACAAAAAAAAAAGCTATTATCACAGCTAAAGCCAATACTTAAGCCAGAATATTGAAAGCCACATCAGAATCAGAAATGTGGGCCATCTTCAGAGAACCAACTACTCCTGCCACAAGTTCACAGGACATTGTTAAAATTAAAGTCTGGTGCTCAAGTATCCAGTCAGCCATGCTCAATAAAATTGGCCTCCTTCAGACAAAAATTCAAGCCCACCACAAAGCCCTGACCAAATCTGACCCGCCTACCTCTCCCACAAAAAAACACTCCACAAGGACAAAAACCTATTCTCCTTCAGGGACATCTCAGAATCTTAAGTGGTAGCACTGCTAATTCAACTGCAAAGGAGACATTTGCCCAGCTAGAATAGTCAAGGAATGCATAGACATCCTTGCACCTTTTCTAACAGCATTCATAAATGCTTCCTTTGCCTCTGGGATTGTCCCACCCTGCCTCAAAGCAACCTGGGTTCGCCCGGTCATATATTAAAAAAGCCTACCGACCCCGCTGCCACCTCCTCCCCCCCCCCGCTCCCGCCCCCAACAACTACTGTCCACCACAGTAGCTTTTCTTTGGAAAATCCTCGATAAAGCTGCCTATACCCAAATCCAGCATTTCCTTGAATCCAATGGCATCTAAGGGAAGATGCAATCAGGATTTCGCCCGGGTCATTGAACTGAATCTGCCCTATTGGATCTAATAAACCAATTTGCTGAGATAATGGAAGGCAAACACGCTCTTCTTCTGGATTAGTCTGCAGCATTTGATCTTGTGGACCACAAGATCCTCTGCAGACATCTCACCAAGTCAGCACACTCAACCACTCATGCCACCAACTGGATCACTTTCCTGGAAGCGAGAGCTATGAAAATCCTCAGACCAGGCCTGTGCCACCCCACAACCATTCATTGTGGTGTGCCAAGGCTCAGGCACATCGCCCACCCTATACAATATTTTCACCAAACCGCTTTGACAAACTTGACGCACGCAGCATAGCCTACACAAACTATGCTGACGACACGCAAGTCCTCCTTCCCCTCTCCGGTTCATATGAACAAGATGCTAAGCCACTGCACAAAGTTTATTCCACCATCCAAACATGGATGGCAGCCAACGGTCTCTGCCTCAACGGGGATAAAACAGAAATCCTCATAGCTGGCCCGAGGGAACCTCAACAAAACTTGGTCAACACGGTAATCACTGTCGTCGGTCAAGACTCTGGGGTTTACCTCGACTCTACAGAACAAGTCAGCACCATTGCATCTTTGGCGTCCATCACAACTAATTCAGTCAAGCCATTCCTGTCCAAACAAAATTGCCTCAATAGCCAGAGCCACCATTGGCGCAAAACACGATTACTACAACATTCTCTTTGCCGGCAGATCCTCCAAAACCATGCATAGTCTCAAAGTTATCCAAAATAATGCACCTAGGATGGCTTTAAACATCCCCAAAAGAGAGCACATCTCCCAGGCCAGACGCGAAGCCCATTGGCTCCCTGTCAAAGAGTGCATCATATTCAAAACGTAAGCCATTATGCACAAATGCCTCACTCACAGCCCCTGCTCATCTTTCAGAAATAAATAGTCAAGAGTTAACACTTCCAGACCTAAAGGCGCAAACTATGCCAACCAGTTGAACATCCCCACTGTCAAAAAGGCCAAAGCTAGTGGTGCCAGCTTCCCTTTCATTGCTCCTAAACAATGGAACGCCCTCCCAAATCACCCTCAGGAACCAGAACTCCCACACTGCCTTCTGAAAAGCCCTCAAAACCACGCTCTTTAACTAGCCTGGCCTACGCTACAGGGTTAAAGATTGCCACTCAGCCCAATTCCTCCGATCGCTATCAAGGGTTGGACTCAACCACTAAATCCCCTTCCCCAATGTACATCTCATGTTCTACTGTTTGTGTTACACTCCTTAATGTTACGGACTGACTGTTCAGATGGTCTTGCATTGGTTCACTTTAAAGGGGTAGTCCAGCTAAAAATGTTATTTAAAAAATAGATAGGCAACATTAAAAAAAAAAAAAAAAAAAAATACTAGCACTTTTTTAAACTTCCCATGTAAAATTTTGAGCTATTCAAGCTCAAAATTCACAAAAGCAAGCACCTGGGCGCATCCATTTTGTGAAATGCATGTCCACCTGTGCTGGCTTTTGCGGCACTAATGAAGGAATATCCAGCCAGCTGTAGTAAACAAAAGCTACCGCTGGGTGGCTTTTCCTTCATTGGTGCTGTACGCGGAGGACGGGGACCGGAGACCAGAGCAGGAAAGCTGCAGCTGAATCTCAGAAGGTGCTATTTTTTTTTGTTGTAAATTATTTTAGAAAAAAAATAGCTGTGGTTTTTTTTCTACGTTTTCCAGGCTGGAGGAGCCTGAGAAACTCGGAAAGAAAAACCGCAGCGTTTTCAAACACAGCCGCGTTGTATTTCTGCCTGCTGTGGCTATCACTTTGGGTCTCCGGTGCTCCCCCTGGGAGAACCGGAGACCCAAAGTGAAAGCCAAGGCAGGCAGAAACAACACGGTTGTGTTTACATGCCGCAGTGTTTCTGCCTACAGCTGATTTCCCATTTGGGGCTCTCGGGCTCCCCACGGGGGGTCCCCCCCAAGAGCCCCAAATGGGAAATGCTAAATGCTGCAGTGTTTCTGCCTAAATCTGCTTTCCCATTTGGGGCTCTCGGGCTCCCCGTGGGGAGCCCGAGAGCCCCAAATGGGAAAGCAGATTTAGGCAGAAACACAACCGCGTTGTTTCTGCCTGCCTTGGCTTTCACTTTGGGTCTCCGGCCACCGGAGACCCAAAGTGATAACCACAGCAGGCAGAAACACAACGCGGTTGTGTTTGAAAATGCTGCGGTTTTTCTTTCCGAGTTTCTCAGGCTCCTCTGAGCCGGAGGAGCCTGAGAAACTTGGAAAGAAAAACCACAGCGTTTTCAAACACAATAACGTTGTATTTATGTGTGCAGTAGCTTCAAAAGCAACCGCAACCAAATATGTTTTTAAAGCTGCGGTTTTATTTCTAAGTTTTCCGGGCTCCTCCAGCTAGGAAAACTTAGAAAAAAAACGCAGCTAGTGCTTATTTTAAAAAAAAAAAAAAAAATAGCACTTACCGAGATTCAGCTGCAGCTTTCCTGCTCTTGTCTCTGGTCCCCGTCCTCCCCGTACAGCACCAATGAAGGAAAAGCCACCCAGCGGTAGCTTTTGTTTACTACAGCTGGCTGGCTTTTCCTTCATTAGTGCTGCAAAAGCCAGCACAGGCGGGCATCCATTTCACAAAATGGATGCGCCCATGTGCTTGCTTTTGCGAATTTTGAGCTCGAATAGCTAAAAATTTTACATAGGAAGTTTTAAAGAAAAAAGTGCTGGTATTTTTATTTTTTTAATGTTGCCTATCTATTTTTTTAAAATAAAATGTTTAGCTGGACTACCCCTTTAACCACAAACCTCTTACAGGATATCACGTCCTTGTTTCTCCCCTGCTTTTTCATGTCATGTAACTAAGTTAGTTGTCTTGAAACAGCGCCATGAGGACCCAAGGGCTGCTTTGTGAGCTTTATAAATGTAAAAATAAAGTTACTCACCGTAGTGACTATAGTACCAAGTCCCAAGTCACCTTTCCTCCATACACCGCACCCACCTTCCCCTGCTAGTATGCCAAGTGCTAAAATTGTCAGTATAGCCAGGTTTACAAGCATCCAATGTGTCCATTCCTACGCGCCCAGGGCCACGCACTATACTAAATTTAAAGGGGGAGCTCATTTTCCACTGCCAAAAGGTTCAGGTACTGCTCCTGGTGCTGGGGCACAGCCAGAAGGATGTAGCAAAGGGAATTTAGGACTTCAGTCACTACAGTGAGCAACTCATTTCCAATACAAGGTGCTCCCATTTGGCCTCAATGTAGCCCCTTGCATGTTCACCAAAGTGATCAACGTTATGGCGGGACACCTTTGGTTGGAGGACTACCACCTACACCCATATTAGAGCAAGTGGCTCTTGAGGTCCAGCTCCCCTGAAGGAGCACTACTCCTGCCAGAGGTTGGCGGATGTTCTCCACCAACCGGATTTTTACCTCAACCAAAAGAAGTCACAGGTAAACCCCTCACAGAAACTCTTGTCTGGGGTCCAGGTGGGACACAGTGGCTCGGAGGGTCTGCCCACAGCCGATAAATTGAATTCTCCCTGGAAGGTGGTTCAACCTCCTGTGGTGGTTTCAACACTTGCTGGGCCTCATGTCCTCCGACAGTACAACACTCCAGACTCAAAATAAGGTGCATTCAACTTCATTTAGCGTCCTTCTGGGACCAGGAAACAGGGTCTCAGACAGGCTGCACCCCCATTGTTGGCTCCTCAACCGCAATGTGGCTTTGGGAGCTCAGTTTTCGCAGCCAGAACCCACTCTGGTGGTGACAAGTCTTCCCTTCAGGGCTGGAAGAGGGGTGGGGGGCGCAACTCTGGACAGCTACTACATTCATGGCTCATGGTCTGGGGAGAGACCTTCACACATCTGCTGGAGCTCAGGGTGGTGGGCCTAGCACACAGAGCACTTCTGCCATTGATCAGGGGCAAGGTTGTCATGGTCAGGACTGACAATTCAACCAATGTTCTACCTGAACAAACGGGGCGGGACCAGGTCCCTATTGCTCTGCATGGAGGCAGTTTCAATCTGAGAATGGGCCCCGCCAAAAGGGCTCTGGATCAGCAGTTCATTTCCTGGGGGACAGCAATGCAGAGACGGACAGGTTGAGCTACATGTACGAGTGGGAATTGCACCCTAATTCTGATTGCCCCTCAATGGCTATCAGAGAAGTGGTTCTCCGACTTCCTACAGCTCAAGTCACAAGGCCTGGTCCATCTTCCAGTCCTCAGCACGGGCTTACTCACTCAGCAGCACAATGCAGTGGAGCACCCAGGCAAGCTGGTGCGCTTGGCTCTTGATCAGCTAAAGCTTCACCCTGTGCACTTTTAATAGAGCAATGGGTAAATTACCCACAATGCCTTCCATTTGCTTAAATGGACGAGATTATACCATTGGGTGCATGAGGGTGGGGACCCCCTCACTTGCCCCCTTGACCAGGTTTTATCTTTCCCTGCACATCTGGCTCGCTGCAGAGTCCAGGTGGATACTTGCTGCACATCTAGCAGCCATCATGGTCCACACAAATTCAGGGGAGAATTTCTCGGTAGCCAACCCGGTGGTCAAAGCAAACCTCAAGGGTTTAACAAGAAAGTTTCTGCTGGCACACAGGCCCCATCCCATCTGGGGCCTAAATGTGGTGCTAGCGGCCTTGCAGTGCAAGCCTATGAAGCTAATGGCTTTAGCCTACATTAAGTGGGTTACGCTCAAGTCGGTCCTGCTGATGGCACTCACCTCAGAATGTAGGACTGGTGAGCTGCAGGCAGTGTTGTGCGAACAGTTCAGTTTTTCCCAATGATAAAGTACCTCTGCTCACCTATCCCAAATGTTCCCCTTTCGTCTAAATCAGGAAATATGTTTGCGGATTGGGAAGAACACTGGCAGTCAGAAGCCTACGCAGCCACGGGCAAAATGGTGCCTCCAGGTATCCATGTGTTGAAGGCCAAAGCGGCCGCAGGGGCTTTTCAAAGATACACCCCTCCTGGGAGGTAATCAGCATGGTGGCTATTTGGTCCACAATCGGCAAACACTACACTCAGAACACCAGTTCTAGGAAGGATGCACAGTGGACAGACTAGCTGGAGGCACAGAGGTCCCTGAGAACAATCTGTCAGCTCCACAGAGTACTCTTGTTTTGATGGAATCACCCATAAGGATGGCGAAAAGGGGATGCAATGTACGAGTAATATGTTACTCACTGTAGTGACTAGAGGCCTACCTTCCTTCTCCTGCTAGTAGGCCAAAAGCTAGTATAACGGCATAGCCAGGTTTACCAGCGTCCTACGAGTCAAAAGGGGACAGAGGTGGCGCTGGAGGGCGGGGCTAGGGGGGAGTTCCATGCCACTACGCACTATACTATATTTAAAGATTAAGCTCACTTTTTTGCACTGCCAAAGTTTCTGGTACCATTCCCATGCCTGGGAAAACTCACACGGATGGAGGAAAGGGGACTAAGAGTACTCTAGTCACTATGGTAACTTATGATTCCCTTTACTTCATTCTCCCTTAAACTTCCCATTTATTCCCTGTGACTTTATATACATTTTGATTGCACCCACACTACTTAAGCTTGCTTAATGGCAATTGATTCCTACCATCTTATTCTTCCTCGTCTCCATCCACGTTTCTGGCTCTCTTGAGATCAGTTTTGCTTAATTTCCTTCTGAAGCCTGTTCGCACTCAGCCTCATTTCCTCCCCTTCCTGTTCCTAGTTATTCCCCTTCTGCTCCCTCCTTAAAAGATCTTGACCTTTGCTCATTTAACCATTTCATTTTCATCACCTTTACTCATCTACTGTGTCCCTTCACTCCTCCCTCATATCCACTCTACCATCCTTCCCATAGCCCCTATAGCCTTAGCTTACCCCTCCTCAAATCCCTTTGCAAAGTTGAGCGCCCTTGCAAAAAATCCCATCTCCCTTCGGACCTAGACATGCTCTCCACTCATCCTAGGATTCCCCACTTTCTGCCCAAAGCAATGCTTCCTTTACTTTCACCATCCTTGCCGTCTTTCAACTTTTCAACATTCTTTCTCCTTGCCCTCCTGACCTTTCTTCTCTGCCACGACTTTGCCGACTACTTCACTTCAAAAGTTGCCTCGCTCCATTCCATCTTTCCCTCCCACATTACCTCCACCCTCACGGATTGATACTGCACTTTCTATCCCACACTCCCCATGCTTCGCCCTTTAACCTATCCCTTCCCACCTAACTCCCCCTCAATCAAACCATCATCCCCATCTTGAAGAAACCCTCTTCTCGCTCCCTCCAACTTTCACCCCATTTTCATTCTCAAAGTTCAGAGCAAATGGTTAACCCAGCCTCCTCTTTACATCTTTACCAATTTCTCTCCCCCTTCCCTACAATCCGGCTTCCGTCCCCCACACTGTACATGTTTCCAACTCTTTCGCTGCTTGCCCTAATAAACCTCAGTCAATACTCATTCTCCTTGATCTTTCAGCAGTCTTTCATACCACTGACCATCCTACCCTTTTTTCCATCCATTCTTCCATTGGTTTTGCAGGCCCCATACTCAAGTGGGCCCATTCTTACCTTTCTGATCGTTCCTATTCAGTCTCATGAGCTGGTAATCCTTCTTCCAGTCTTCGCGTCACTCATTTAGTCTTCTTACCTCCCTGGCCACTTTTAAATCTACTCACAAACCTCTTTACTTTCTGATACCCTCCACTTGAGTCACCGCCTGTCTTCTTATTATCCAGACCCGGACGTCCTCACTTTCTCCATCTGAACCCCACTAAAATAGATCCAGTTCTTCTGCTGACCCTTAAATGACCTCACCCCCAACCCCATCTTTGCCTGTGTCCCTCCTCCTGGCTCCCCTCCCCTAACCTCCCCATCTCCTTGGCGTCATCTAACTCATTTCTTTCTATACTGCCACATCTCTCACTGCATGCAACTTCTGCTTTTTCAATCTTGTTCATGCTAGACCTTTCTTTTCCAATGCCGCCAAACTATTTCCACCCCATCCATGGACTATTTGCTCATCTATTGGTCTCCCTGCTTCTTATAACACTATAATTTTGCCATCAGTCTTGTATCCCTTCTGCTACCCCAGCCCCTCGTTCTTCAGCATCATACTCCCTAAAATTGGCTTTGAAACTGCCCTACGAATGCTCCTTTTCCATTTCCATAATCTTTAAGTTTCTTCATGGCCTTGCTCCTTACATCTCCTCCCTAGTTTCCTTCTCAACCACTCATCCACTCTACTGACAGTCTGGTTTTCTTCTTGTAGTTCCTAAATCACCATGCACATTCTACTGTTTTGGCAAATCACTCTTCCAACTCCCAAGCACTGGAACTGTTTGCTCCACATCTTTCGCACCCACTGAAAAGACCATTTCTTGCCTCCGATACCTAGCTTTAACCACTCAATTACTAGTGACTACTTGATTTTCATCATTGTACCTTATGTACTCCCTGTGCTAAGTGCTTTGGCAAAATCGCTAAACAAATACATATGGCCTCATTACAACCGACCTGGTATGGAAACAACGGTGGCTGTAAACCCGCCGCCACGGTTGTTTCCATACCGGGTGATCACAACTCCTGCAGGCGGAGGCGTCAATACCGCCAAGTCTGACCTGGCGGGTTTAACACCGCCTGCCTGCAGGCGGACGAGGAAACACCGGCACCATCACGAGATGGTGCTGGTGTTTCCATGATCCCTGTTCCCATTGAGTCCTATTGGATTCAATGGGAACGGGGATTTACACCATTCCCCCTCCAGAATTCCCAGGTCACCGGGGTAGTAATACCCCGGTAATTCCAGGAATCACGGAAGCAGCATGGTAATAAGAGTCTGGTGATAACCAGACTGTTTTACCGCCTCTGTTACTGCCGGACTCGTAACGAGGCCCATAGTCACTTAATCCACACCCATTTACACTTAACCTTCTGTAGACCAACATTCACCAACTCCCCCTCTTTTCATAGGGTGCTGCCTTAATGTCTTCTGAAAATTGTCCTGAAACAAGGCTGTCATTTTAGACTAGGGTACCCAGCATTAAATGTTTAACTTGCTTCAAAACCTCTATGAAATATAAAATGAATGTGCAGTGGCAATTGTTACACATTTCCCAAATGGTTACTGATTTTCCGAAGAAATATTTAACATTTGTCGGCTGCTACAGCATAAATCATTGCTTTAGTCAGGATGCCCCCCTTATTTCTTTTGCTTTGTTTTTTAGGTCAACATACAAGGTGGAGCCATCTCTCTCGGTCATCCTCTCGGAATGTCTGGTTGCCGGATTCTAGTCACTCTCCTGTATGCACTAGAACGCACTGGTGGGAAGCGTGGTGTGGCTGCCCTTTGTATTGGAGGTGGAATGGGAATTGCAATGTGCATTGAAAGAACCTGATCATGCAGGCTGCCTTACTAGTTCAGAAAAAGTATCACTGCAATTCATTTTTATTAATGTTAAGTTATGTGGAGCAATATCGCCACCAAATGGCTTTTAGAAAGACCTGGTTAGTGGCTTCTCAGACACTTCGTTGGCAGTTAGGAGCTAGAAGATAAAAGGGAGAATATTTTCTGCTAATGCTGAAAATCTTGTCTTTTCAAGAGTCCTTAAAAGTCCAGAGCAACAGAAACGTCCTCCCATCCTGCTCCCATATAAAGACAGTTACATGTGTGATAATCACTAATCTCATCATTCCAGCAAGCTATCTTTATGATTTGTACTGTAGGGAGCTTGTGTTCAAAACGAATACAGGATATAAAATTCCACAATGCGAAAAAAGTAGCATTTCAATTGATGTCACCAACACCTCGATATGGCACAATTTCTACAGTAATTCACTAGAACAACCTCCAATTTTACAATAAAATATGAACACTACTTGTCTATTTGGTTTTATTTTAAGTTTGCAGTTTGTACAGTGCGGGACAGGTAAGTGCAAGATAAACAAGACTGATCCTTTATTATAAATTAAGAGCGCAAAACTAACAAAATTGGAGGAACTCAGTTTTCAAGTGAGCCGGATTGAACTGCATCTTGATAAGATTGTCCTTTGTCATTACTCTCTGGGTACAATTTAATTAGGTCGTCAATTCGTAGAATAGTAATTGCAGCCTCTGTTGCAAACTTCAAGCTCTTAGTCTTTACCATGGTAGGCTCAAAAACACCAGCTTGTTTGTTATCTCTTGCTTTTCCATTAACCAAATCTAGACCAATCCTGCAGGAGAAAGAAAAGCACATTAATAACTTTATTCATGCAACATTTGGTAATCATCCCCCCGCATTCAACCATGCTAATCTGTCTAAAGAATGTGGTCAGTGTTAAAATGATATTTCAGTAGGGTAGGATTGGCCTTGAAGGCTCAACCACTGCTAGCAATAGGTGACTGAAGATGCCAAAGTAACTCCTATGCCTGCATGTGTACTTTACTGTAGCACTACTCCAAGCCATGAGGGGGAAAAACGGTCAACACATGCATTTCACACATCCGAGGAAGTACCAGGTAGGTGTGCAGAATAGGCCCTATCCAGAGAAGTAGGTATCTAGGAAATGTCAGTGTGGTATTTCTTGCTTCTAAGGACTTGGATTACTGGGCTCCTAATAATATGACGAGTGAAGAACAAAAAAAAAAAAAAAACAAAAAAAAAAAAACATCTTCGATAGTGTAATGACTGAGCCAACTCGGCATGTGTCCTCAGATAAAAGGCAGGCTAACTCAATCATACTATTTAAAAAACACTGATTATAGTTAATTAACTTGCACAAAAGTCATTGATGGTGAAACATTTGCCAGCAGAGAGAAATGAAGCACAGGGAGATTAGACTTGGCTCTCAATGTGGTTATCAAGTTTACAATGATTCTCAGTCAGATCAGACCAGGGAAAGTTTTGCCAAAGATGATATGAGAAGAGGGTCGGAAACAGGAACTACCAGTTGCATTGTTTCAGAATTATGGAAATGTTTTTTGAGAAGTCAGTATGTGCTTCAACAATATTGACAAACTGACTTAACGTTTTAGTAGAGTATGATTGACCCAACTATTAAAACTAGTAATGAAATTATATTTTATGTATATCTCGCTCATACACAAGTGTTTCAGAGCGCAACCAGGCAAAGGGAGGTGAAATGGGAGAACAAAAAACAACGATCTTGGGAAAGGGAGGGAAAGTGCATGGCAGTGGGGAGAAGTGGAAACTGCGGAACAGGAGAGGACAGAATATTGATTAGTAAAATAAAGGCAATAAACAGTGGTAGTGCAGCCAACAAGTGGCAAGTGCTAGTAGTCAGATAGGGTATATCTGATAAGTGCAGGTGGGGGACTGTATGGGTACAGATACAGACCCCAGTGCAAATGGTGGCCCCGGAGGCAGTGCGGATGGGGGTGGCAGGGTGAGCAGGTACCTAGGCCTGAGAGGGTGGCCAGATGCACGATGCCAAGAGAGAACAGATCAGCAGGGGAGAAGGCGGCAAAAGGCAGAGCCGAACAGGAAGGTCGTGAGGTGCTTCGGGAACCGGGGATGGTTCTCAAGTTTCACGGTGGCAGGGAGGCTGTTCCAAAGTGAGGCCCCAGCCGAAGGAACAAGTTACAGGTAAGTAACTTGTTCTCCAGCATGGGTCTGGCATGGATTCACATGCTCATGAATATTCCCCGTCAGGCTGGGAATCCTCGGTAAAGAAAAATCAGTATCAGTTTCGTTTCGTTTCTGATCTGTCTTTCATAGTAACCAATCACTGATCTCTGCGTCTTACTGACCACAGCCAATGACTGCCATCTCCCTAAGCCCCGCCTCTGGCAGCCATCTTCAGATTTGGTAGCACGTGAAGTGGCAGTATGACCAAGTGAAGAGCCGCAGAGGGTTCGCATGTGAATCCATGCCAGACCCGTGCTGGAGAACAACAGTTACAGGTAAGTAACTTGTTCCTTCTCCAGCATAGGTCTGGCATGGATTCACATGTTCATGAATAAAAGAATACATAGCAGTACACACATGCACAACCATGGTAGGTGGCAAAGGCTCAACATTAAGCATTACATCCAAAACTCAACATTAAGCAATTCTTACCTCCTCACCCGGCTCACTTGAGGCGAACAGGTTGCGCAGCACTGCTTGGCTGACCCTGGACTCCTCCCTGGAATCCCGATCGACGCAGTAGAATTTCGTGAAGGTGTGCGTCGACCTCCACGTAGCAGACCTGCAGATGTCCAGCAAGGGCAGACCAGATAGGAACGCCGTGGTAGCTGCGATCGCTCTGATGGAATGGACTCCGACGACCAGGCAGCGGTCGGTTTGCCAACCGATGACAGTACATGATACAGCCGGAGAGCCATCTGGAAATGGAAGCCTTCGAGAGAGCCTTCCCCTGATTGACAGGTCCAAAGTTCACAAAAAGTTGTGACGTCTTCCGAAAACTCTGTGCGGTCCACGTAGAACTTCAGCGCTCTAGCCACATCCAACGAGTGCAAAGTCCTTTCAGCCGGCGACGAAAACAGGCAACACCAAGGGTTCATTGAGGTGGAAGTCCGACGGCACCTTGGGCATGAAGGAGGGGTGCGTCCTGAGCACTACCCTAGTGTTGTGAAAAGTCAAGTACGGGGGCTTGCAGGAAAGGGCCTGGATCTCTCCCACCCGTCGTGCGGAGGTGATGGCCACAAGAAACGCTGTTTTCCACGTCAAGAACTTCAACGGAGCCGAGTGCAGAGGCTCGAACGGAGGTCCCAAGAGCTTGGTCAGCACCACATTGAGCTCCCACGCCGGGGCTGGGGCCTTCACTGGCGGGAACAATCTGAACAGTCCCTTCATGAATTCTTTCACCAGACGATGAGACCACAAAGACGTCCCTCCCGTGGTTCTGGTGTATCGGGAGATCGCAGCAAGAGGAATCTTGATGGAAGCATGCACCAGTCCAGCCTTGGCCAGCGTAAGCAGGTACGGCAGTACTTGAGGAGCCGTAATCCGTAGAGGGTTAATCTTCTGTGCGTGGCACCAGACAGAGAACCTCTTCCATTTGTGTCCGTAGCATTTAAGAGTGGAGGACGCCCTGGCCTTTGCAAGAACCTCTCTGCAGTCGGCCGGTATGTCATAACCTCCAAACTCCAACGCTGCAGGAGCCAGGCCTCCAAGTTCAGCGACTTCGGGTCGTGATGGAGGATGGCGCCTCCTTCCCTGGAGAGAAGATCCGCGTCCACTGGCAGCTTGATTGACGGGGACGCTGACAAGTCCAGAAGGTCCGGGAACCATATCTGCATCAGCCATGCAGGTGCGACGAGGATCATCCTGCACCGTGACCTCTTGAGCTGGTTGATGAGCCGGATCAGCAGCGGCAATGGAGGGAACGCATATAGGAACAGGCCCTCCCAGGGGAACAAGAAAGCATCGCCCATGCTCCTCGGCTGGGGAAACCTGCTGGCGAACCCCGGCACTTGGAGTTCGTCGCAGTCACGAACAGATCGATCTGGGGAGTGCCCCACCGTCGGAAGAGGAGGTCCACTAGATCCTGTCGTAGTTACCACTCGTGGCACGAGCGCAGCTCTCTGCTGAGCAAGTCGGCGATGGCGTTTATTCCTGCCAGATGAAACGGCACCAGAAACATCCCTTGGGCGACGGCCCAATGCCACAGGTCCTGCGCCTCCTTGGACAGGACTGGGGATCTGGTACCGCCCTGCTTCCCGATGTAGAACATGGTGGTGGTGTTGTCGGTGAAGATCCCCACCATCTTGCCCTTGAGGGAAGGAAGAAAGGACCAGAGGGCCCAAAACACTGCACGGAGTTCCAGGACGTTGATATGGAGAGACTTCTCAGTCGGCAGCCAATGGCCCCTCGCGTGCAGATTTTCGGTGTGCGCTCCCCACCCTTCCAGGGAGGCATCCGTGGTCACTGTCTTCTGGTGGCCCGGGGTCTGGAAGTCCATGCCCGCCGTCAGATGCGAGCGGGTGCCCCACCACCGGATCGCTCGTCGGAAGCTCCCGTCGAGTGTGATCCTGTCCTCGAAGCTGCCCATCTTCTGGATCCAGTGAGCGTCCAGGAACTCCTCTAACGGGCGCATCCGAAGCCTGCACAGGCGGATGAGATAAATGCAAGAAGACATCATTCCGAGGAGGGACTTGATTGACCCCACCCTGGCCGCGTCCGCAACCAGCATCCGCTGCACCTTGCCCAAGATGGCCCTCGTCCTTTCCTCCGACAGAGAGGCCAGAGGCGCCACTGTCGAGCTTCGCTCCCAGAAACAGTGCGTCTTGCGCGGGCATAGGTGGGACTTGGCGTAGTTTATGGAGAATCCCAGGTCCGTGAGTAATTGGATGGTCCTCGCTGTGTGCTCCGCGGCAAGTTCCATTGTCTTTGCTCGGATGAGCCAGTCATCCAGGTAGGGGTAGATGTGAATCCCCTCCAGGCGCAGCCGCGCTGCCACCGGTGCGAGGCACTTGGTGAACACCCTGGGTGCCGACCTCAATCCGAAGGGAAGGGCTCTGAACTGGTAGTGACCCTTGGACCACGAATCTGAGAAACTTTCGGTGTCCCTTTAGGATGGGGATATGGAAGTAGGCATCCTCCAAATCCAACAACAGGAAATCGCCCTCCTCCAGCTGACCCAGGACGTGCTGGAGGGTGACCATCCGGAACTTCTGTGCCTTGATAAATTTGTTCAGTCGTTGGTCCAGGATGGGACGCCATCCTCCTGTCTTCTTCACGAGGAAGTATCTTGAGTAAACTCCGGAGCCCTGAAGCCTCTTTGGGACGAGCTCGATGGCACCTTTGAGCATCGCCTTTACCTCCAAGAGAAGTTGAGGGACGTGATGTTCCTTCCTGGCCACGGGGGAGGCAGGGGGGGGTGGGGGAACACGCGGGTACTTTAGAAACTCGAGCGCGTGACCCTGGGCCAGGGCGTCCAGCACCCAACAGTCGGTGGAGATGGACTCCCACACGCTGACAAAGTTCGCCAGCTGGCCTCCCACCGGGATGCTTGGGTGGGGGCCCGACCCCATGGCCGGTTCAGTCCTGCTTAGACGAGGCCTTGCCGCCTTGTCCTCCCTGGCGACGACAACGGGGTCCGCCCGACTTGCCTCGTCCCCTGTAGGCTTCCTGAGACGACGAACGGGCTGCTTGACGGTAGGTGGAATATCCGCCGCCGGAACCTTTGGAGGCACCCTGCTTGCCTCCGGCGCTCCGAAAAGGCGGCCGTCGTTGCTGGAGAACACCAAGAGCCCGGGTTGTCTCCATGTCCGTCTTGATGGCTTGTAGGGAATCGTCCACTGTTTTCCCAAACAGGTTGCTCCCGTCGAATGGCATGTCCAAAACTCTGGTCTGCACGGCCTGCCGGAAGTCCGTTGCCTTGAGCCATCCACGCCGTCTAAGGCGCACGCCGTTGCCCAACTGGCGAAAACCAGTGTCAGCGATGTCCGTCGCTATCGTAATAGCGTGGTCCCATGCCACTTCTCCCTGCAAGATCTCTAGGGCCTCCGCCCTCTTGTCATCCTGTAGGAAGTCCAGCAGGGGGGCGATCTTGTACCACAACTCCCTGTCGTAGCGGGCTACGATGGCTAAGGCGTTTGCAGCCTTAATCGTCGTCGCTGCCGATGAGATGAGACTGCGTCCCATCGTGTCCAATTTCTTTCCCTCGCCGTCCGGTGGGGAGGTAGACGTAGAGGCCGAAGTGCCCCCCCCCCACCGCTTTCTTCCTGGCCGCCGCGGAGACGACCGAGTCCGGGGTCGGCTGTGCCCGAAGGCACAAGGGGGCGGCGTCCGGGACCCGGTACTTCTTCTCGTACCGATCACTTCTCGCAGGCGTAGTGGATGGGTGGTTAAGACCCTCATCCCAGATATCGTCCAATAGAGGTACAGCGAGGACCGTCTTCCTCTTGGTCTTGCGCCGTTGATAAAGGAAACCTTCCTTCTCTTCCAGGCAAAGTTGGAAAAGCTCGGATGGCCTGGCGATCATGGCATGAAACGATCCAATCTCATCGGGCGGGGAGAAGGTGACGACGGAAGATCCTAGTCGTCTGTACCCGTCGCGGCCGTGTCCATCCCCGTATCATCCCCACGGGTCGTGGACGGGGAGGAGGGCTGAACAGGGCGCGATGGTTGAAAAGGAGGTTCGTCTCCTACGTCGGGATCCCTCCCGATGAGCTGGTCTTCCACGCCAATGCCATGGCTTAAGACTTCGATCAGCTCCTCTTCAGAGGTTGAGGCCGAATCCACAACGAGCTCTTGGCCCCCCTTTTTCTTCTCCAGAGGTTTCACGGGGGTCCTGTCGATGGACTTGAAAGAGGACTCCCTCCGCGGTGGCAGGGAGACTGAGCCCCGAAGTCGCCTCCACTGGTGTAGCCTCCACAGGCTGAGCCAGGGCCGCTGCGACTGTCGATAGAGGCCTTGGCAGGGTGGATCAAGGCTTTTACCACCTTCGGTACGCTCACCGCCTTCTCCTTGGGGGGAGGGTCACCGACTCGCTCACCCTCCGATGGGGCCTTCGAGCTCGACCGGGGTCTCTCCAGGAGCTTCGCCGGGTGCTCGGTCTTCCTCTTACCCGAGCCAGAGCGTTGGCTTGTGGTTGATGGCGCCGGGGAGGATGCGCCCTGCCTGGCAGCCGTAGAGCCCGACCGTTCGGCGCTCCTGGTGCCAGCGGACTCGCGGTGCTTGGCCTTCTGTTGGACCCCCGTCGCCAGGGCGCCCTCAAAGGTCTTAGAAGACTGCTCGGACTACTTCTCGCCTGACGGGCTTTTACCTTCCAGCCAGTTGGCGAGACGCAGATGGCGCTCCTTCATGGTCCGCTCCGACATATTGCCGCAAAACGCAGTCCTTCTCCACGTGCGTCTTGTCCTCATGCAGTCAGTAGAGGCAAAGGGAGTGTTCTTCCTCCTTAAAGACATTCTGAAGCTGGCATCCAGGGCAGACCCTGAACAGCTTTCCGGGCGTCGAGCTTCCCTTCTCCTGGGCCATGACCGAGATGGGCCTGAGAAACTTCTGGAGTCCTCCAAAAGCGTGGCTCGACGAAATCTTCACCCACGAGGGGCGTAGAGGAATCCGACACGGGTCCCTGTTGATCGGATAAAGAAACGGTGGAGTTTGAGGCTCTTTTGACCGAAAAAAGAATTTTCCTATGAAAGCGCGAAAACGCACTACAGCTCGAGAGCAATAGCACGAGGATCCCAACACATGAGCGTGCGGTAAAAATTTGAAGATACATGCCAGAGGCGGGGCTTAGGGAGATGGCAGTCATTGGCTGTGGTCAGTACGACGCAGAGATCAGTGATTGGTTACTACTACGAAAGACAGATCAGAAACGAAACTGATACTGATTTTTCTTTACCGATGATTCCCAGCCTGACGACGGGGAATATTCATGAGCATGTGAATCCATGCCAGACCCCACGCTGGAGAAGAGATATTTACCCCCGGCACGTTTCTTTGAAATACAACTGATCCTGAGGGACTCAGAAGTAGAGGAGCAGAGGGCTCGAGAGGGGAGTTATTTACAGGGGGATAGTTGAAGGTATTCGAAAGCCTTGTGGACAATGCAGTGTTTTAAATGTAATCCTTGCATCCACTGGGAGCCAATGGAGGGATTTTAGAGCTGGAGAGATACGATCCCTGGGCTGGAGGCCAAGGACAAGTCTCAAAGTCCTGTTCTGGATTAGTTGTAAAGGGCGCAGAGTGGAGGCAGGTAGATTTAGAAAGGCTGTAACAGTAATCCAATCTGGAGAGAACCAGAGTTTGGGAGACAGTGAGCTTCTGATGGAAGGAGAGGAAAGACGGAGTACCTCTGGAGGAGGTGCAGCAAGAAGTTAAGATTTTATTTGTTGAGACATCCGAGATGTGTGAAAAGGACAGTTTGGAGTCAAAGATGACCAAAGTTCTTATCCTCGCAGGTGGGGGGAAGGAGGAGGGCCAAGGGAGGCCAGCCAGAGTGTGAGGCGAAAGGATGGTGTACCAATGAGTAGGATCTCTTGTTAGCATTTAGACAAAGATCATTGGCGGCTCACCAATTTTGAATGGCGATTAGGCAATCAGATGGAGGAGAGGTGGTGGCTGAAGGAAGCCTGAAAATGAGTTGTGTCATCAGCATAGCACTGGTAAGTTCAGTTGAAAATGGAAGTGCAGTAGGCAAGAGTTGCCAGGTATTGGTTGAAAAGCCAGGACGAGATGTTAGACCCGTGGCGAACACCACAGGTAGAGAGGGGAAAAAAAGATAGGCAGGGCCCAAGTTGTACCTGGGAGGGTCGATCAGAAGAAAGGTCAGCTAGGCCAGAGCCTGATCAGTGATACCCAGATTGTCAGACGGTTGAGCAGGGTGGTATGGTGGACCGTGTCGAAAGCAGAGGAGAGATCAAGTAGGATGAGGACAGAGTCAAGGTTGTAGAGAAGGTCTTGACATATGATATGGCATTTATAACGTGCCTATATACAAGTGTTTCAAGGCGCGACGAGGCAAGGGAGGGGGGAACAAAGGGAAGACAGACAACGATCCCACTAGGCCAGGTGTCATTTAGATCGCACAAGTGCAAGAGAAGGGGAAAGGGAAAAGTGCGTGGGAGAAAGGGAGAGGGGAAGTGCAGTACATGGGGTAGTAGAATAAATACGATTAAAAGCGGCAAGTTGGTGGCAAGTTAAGTGCAGACATAGGTGCTGGTAGGGTGACTGTAGGGATACAGAAAAAACAGTCCCCAGGTGCAGGGGTTGCCAGGGAGGCAGTGCAGGTGTGCAACTGACAGGGCCTGGGCCCGAGATCATAAGGGTGGCCAGGTATCCATGCAGTTTCAGCCAGGAATTCAGCAGGGGAGAGAAAGCAGAAGCAAAGAGGAAGGTTTTGAGGTGCTTACAGAACCAGAGACGGTTCTCCTCAAGTTTCAGGGAGGCAGGAAGGCTGTTCCAGAGGGAGGCCCCTGCCAAAGAGATCGACCACCAACTCGCTGCTTGGAGAAGCGACTGACCCTGAGGGAGTTGGAGGCAGATGAGCAAAGAGCTCAAGAAGGAAGATATTTAGTAAGAGGGTTGAAGGTAACAGCCCCAGAAGGCCTTGTGGACAATGCAGAGGGTTTTGAACTTAATCCTCGCAGCCACTGGGAGCCAGTGCAGAGATTTCAGTCCTGGAGAGATATGATCCCTGGGCTTGAGGCCAAGGACAAGTCTCAGTCCTGTTCTGGATACGTTGCAGAGGGCGGAGAGTAGAGGCAGGCAGATTTAGAAAGGGGCTGTTGCAATAGTCCAGCCTAGAGAGAACCAGGGCTCTGGAGACAGTGAGCTTCTGGGGGAAGGAGAGGAAAGGAAGAATATGAGGGAGTGCAGCTGGTAGTGTGACTTCTTCGAGACGTCAGAGATGT
Organism: Ambystoma mexicanum; assembly: GCF_040938575.1. Lineage (NCBI taxonomy): Eukaryota > Metazoa > Chordata > Amphibia > Caudata > Ambystomatidae > Ambystoma > Ambystoma mexicanum. The sequence continues at coordinate 1,177,256,747 of NC_090927.1, read as the reverse complement.
GAGGAGAGAAGGAGAGTGTAGAGTCGAAGATGACCCCGAGGTTTTTTGCCTTGCAGGTGTGAGCAGGAAGAGGGCCAAGAGAGGCCGGCCAGAGCTGCAGGGAAGGAGGGAGCGGGTGTGCCGAAGAGTAGAATCTCAGTATAACTGGCATTAAGGCAGAGGTCATTGGCGGCACACCACTCCTGGATAGCAGACAGTCAAATGAGGGAAGGAGAGGAGGAGGCCAAAGGTAGCCTGAAAATGAGCTGGGTATCATCCGAATAGCACTGGAAATTGGGGCAGAGAGTAGCGATGCGGTGGGCAAAGAGTGCCAGGTATTGGTTGAACAACCAGGGAGAGAGGTTGGATCCCTGGGGGACACCACAGGTGGAGAAAAAGGTGTTTCCGTGCTTCTGTCAGCTCTGAAGCCAGATTGGTGATCATGGAGAGAATCAACAGAATTGGAAAGAAGGTCAATCTGAGAGATGGCCAGCTTTTCCAGGAGTTTACCCAAAAGGGGAGTAATGGAAATTGGGCTATAGTTAACCGGACAAGAAGGATCAGCTGTGGGTTCTTAAGAGGATGCTCAAGGGTGTGGTTCAAAAGCAGAGGGGAACGCTCCAGAGGTAAAGGAGAGGTTGCAGAAGTCAGAAAGTGCCAGAGTGAGGGTATCGATATGGTCCTTAATGGTTTTAGAGGAACAGGGACGGACCGGTTTGGATGAGGCTTTGAAAGATCGGACTTGTCTAGCGATCTCAGGGGGGGGTGGGAAGGAAAGGAGGAGAAAAAGGGTTAGGGGTAGCCAAACGGGGGTTAGCAAGCAGAGGAGGTGTGGAGGAGGAGAGGGGGACAAGATGTCCTGGGTTTTAGTGATAAAGCGAGGCAAGGGCATTGCTAAGAGCCTGGGGCGAGAGGAGGGGTGGAGAATGCAGCAGGCTTGGCCAGCTCCATACAGATTTTAAAGAGTCTGGATGCCGCAGAGACACAGGCTTGAATGTGGACTCTTCTTGGTGCAGACACAGCTTAGGTATTGCCTTTGGAGCAGGGCGCAGTTCAGTTTGTCAGAGAATTAACAAGAAGCCCTCCATTTCTTCTCAGCCACCCTATACTTACGTTTAAGTGTAGTTAAGTCAGGGTTGTACCAAGAATTGCACTTGGCTTTGGACTTCAAGCGGATCCTCATGACAGGGGCAAAAGCATCAAGAGTAGCAGAAATAGAGGAGTAGAGCAGGGACAGGGCTGTGTCAGGGTGCGAGTCAGCCCGGGATGGAGGGAGATGGGGAGAAGGTGGCAGCAAAAGCCTCGACTGACACAAGTCATGGTCTGCATGTCCGAGAAGGTGGGTGGCAGTCTTGGCTTGAAGGGAGGAGATGGACAGATGAGGAGAGGAGGCCGTGATCACTCCAGGAGAGGAGTGGTGAGGGGGAGGCCAGAGGAGATCAAGACATCAAGTGTGTGACCAGCAGAGTGAGTCGGGCCCGAGGGGAGGCTAGAGAGGGAGAGTGAATCACAGAGGTCGTGAAAGAGAACAGATGAGTAACAGGTAGAATCAAGGTGGATGTTGAGGTCACCAAGGAGGAGGAGTTGAGTGGTTGAGGCCAGGAGGGAGGAGAGGTCAGCCCACTCAGAAAAGGGGCGATTTGACCAGGGAGCCGGTAGAGAGTAGCAACAGTAAGGGAGTGGCTAGGAGAGAGAGAGCACCTGCAAACAAGGCATTAGAAAGAGGAATAGGTCTGATTGGGGATGATGGTGGCAGGAATCCACTTGGGGAAGATCAGGGCTACTCCACCTCAAGGCTGGGTTGATCTGGGTGCAGAGAGGATCTTCTAGCCATCAGGGAGGAGTGTGTCAAAGCTCGTGACCGAGCTGGCTGTGACTAAAAGTTGGGAGCGGGAGGCACTAGCACACAGTAAATTTAATCGAAAATATCTAGAAAAATATCGATATTAGTATTGATTTCGGATAAACTTCAGGTGCAAAGGGGCAAATGCCACGAGGCCACTTGGGGCTAATTGGAGACTAGAAAAAACGAAACAGTGTGTCACCACCCGGTAGCCCCATATGCACTCCAAGTGGGAAAGAACTGTTTTCCCCAGGTATCGTTCAAGAGTGTCTCCCCAACAGTCCCAAAATTGGGATACATAGGGAAGTATATAGACTGTCACCAGGTAAGTTTTTTTAAAAGAAGTGTTCATGCACAATTTACTAATGTTGCTCTCAAACTGAGAGAAGGTATACTTTAAATGTACAATTCTAAGAACATTTTTTCAAACAAAAACAGATATGCATCAAGCGTGTTTTAATACAAAAAAGTAAAACATAAGGAGGAGTACAATTGTAAGTCCAAATAGTACCCTACACTGTTACAGAAAACCCTATATTTCATCTTTCAGAGTAGCTCTGGAGCAATGGTTGCTACTTACAAATGTTCAAAAAGAAAGGGACATCTTCAAAACAATTTGTAATGACTAGTGTTCACAACATTCACACTAGAACATTTTTTGGTGAATCAACAAAGTCCATTCAAATGATTCCAAACAGCACCATTGAGTTCAGTCAATTGCCAATGCGTTTCGGATTACTACAGAATCCATCCTCGGGACTATGGTTGCTATTTGTTCCAACTCTTTATGGTTTCCCACAATTCTGATTTCTATAAAGTAACAAGAAAATACTATCACTAAAGGTTTTAGGATTAACACAGTTAAGTCACTTATGTTATTGGGAAGACCACCAACCTCGTGGTTCATCAGCAGTGGTTACCAGGTAGAAAAATCAGGTTCACTGGACCACAGTGCTTCTGAGTCGGTCTACAGATTTGTGTCGAACTTGAGAATACCCCGTACCCTACGGGGAGGAGAGGATGGTATATCAGGATTAATGTGGACGACCTCATTGTCAATTAACATTAGACTCTTAAGATCTAGAAATTAGTCCAATGTGCATGTAACCCCCCCTGTACCAATTCACACATCCCACAAGTGTTAGAGAATCAAACGGCTCAGAGTGTGCCTGTGTAGTATAACCGCCCATTTGAAAGGACCGGCAAACACTTATACCTGTATACAGCTAGCTGTGGTCATGTGAGTGAAGACCATACCGCTCTGTGTTACCAAAATCATAATAATCTTTACTCAGGTATAGTCGGTATTGCATACGGTGCTCAGAACTACTAAAAATGCCATGCTAACTATCTAGAATGGAAAATAACATCCATATGACTCATCTGAACTCAGGGCATCCCGCACGAACGGACATACCCGCGTGTCAATCTATGGCGTTATGCCACCCCTAACCAAAGTTCCAAACCTACACATTGCGTGGTGACAATCTCACCAAACCCGGTCAAAATCCTGGACAAGGACCTCAACTGAGCTCGACACAAACGTATTGTCAATCTCAAAACAGCCCGAAATTCTAAACTTCCAGAACACCCACACAGCGGCAGATAATTAAAAAGGATCTGCAGGGCGAACACTCACCTTGAACGGGGAGCCAGCCATCTGACGCGTAAGCGCGGGGCTGCCTTACATTGTATGTTTGTTGCCATGGCAATTTCGCGCATGCGCGCGAGGCCAGCGGCCGCCATCATGGTGTGGGCAGATTCAAGCCTCATACAACGAGGTATAAAGTCTGTCAGCGAGGTAAACGCCAGTGAGGACATAAGTCACGGGGGTCTAAAAAGGACATTATATTAACTTTATGTGGTGTTGGAGTCTCAATGTTAAGTGCACGCCGACCAGGCACTAAAACATACAAGCATTCAATACCTATAGCACAGTAGATACATGTGGTTAACCTAACGGGTCAATAAAGTGTGCCAAAATAAATTCCTGGAGGTGAGCATGGGGGGGGATGCAGATCATAGTCTGCTGGGGCCCCCATGGCCACGGAGTACATGTATTAGTACCAATGTGTTTGAACGTCACAGCATTCCTACTGTCATCTTCTAGGGCCGCCCATGTTTAAGATAAGTATAAAAACTGCTACCAGGTACAATCCCGCATCATCTTGTGGTTACAGGAGGCCCAAGTCAATTGTTAGTGTAAAGATGAATGACTGACAGCAGAAATCAAATGACAGACCTGCCTCTCGTTGCTGCCGCGTTTGGAACACCCTCAAGGAGCATCCCAGGTGTGCACATTCTTAAAGTTGTAAAGTATCAATAATCAATTTGTCCTCGTGTTCCACTGCACTAAGGACCCCCAAGCAGAGTATTCAAGCCGTTCAAATTTTATGATCATTTGGCAACATATTACTTTGCAAAGAACGTGACATTTGTTAAGATTGTTAGCAGCTTTCCACTTTCATCCACAAAGATGTGAGAGACCACTGTCTGCCTCATCATCCTGCCGCACATGGAACCCCAAAGCAGAGTCTCCAAGCCGTTCACATTCTAAGGGTCATTTAATGGCATACAGCTTTACAAAGTAAATAACAGTTGTCAGACACCTCCACTTCTAGTCTACACAGGTGCCACTTGTAGTACACATGCGATCAACTTCAGTTGTCACCCTAAAACCAATTAATTCAGGAAGCTCTTCACCCAAAACCCGGACCTTTCAAACGAAACACATCAAATCCAATTCAAGATTCATACCCCTTGGACTGAGACAATCCAGCAGCTCAATCCATAGGATTTCTGTTGGAGCTTCCTTAAAATGTCACCACCCCTTGGGCCCAGTTTCACTTGTTCTAGTATGACACATTTAAGTTGCGTCACTGTATGTCTGGCTTCTGCAAAGTGCACTGCCACTGGTGATTTCTGGCTCTTGGTGCGGATGTTTGACTTATGCTCCTTCCAGCGTATCTTGGCCTTCCTAGTGGTCATCCCCACATAGTAGAAGCCACAAGGACATTTCAAGCCGTGAATCACATTCACTGCATCACATGTGCATGAATGTTTGAGCCAAATTGGTTTACCCGAGTGTGGATGCCTAACACACCCTTAATGACATTTGCACAATGTTGGCAATTCAAACAAGGGGTCGTACCCTTGTATGCCCTAGCATCAGGTCTCGGGATGTGTAATTCTGCTTTAATAAGGCTGCTACGCAGTGCCTTATTATTCTTGTATGCAAATGTGGGTTTTTGCGGAAAAAGCTGTTGAGCTTTGGGTCCATTTGTAACATTGCCCAATGTTTCTGTATTATCTTCTTTTCCTTTGCGTAGAATGTGTCGTCACAAGCGTCTCACTGGTCTTCCGAGCTGTGTTGAGAATCCTAAAACCTTTAGTGATAGTATTTTCTTGTTACTTTATAGAAATCAGAATTGTGGGAAACCATAAAGAGTTGGACCAAATAGCAACCATAGCCCCGAGGATGGATTCTGTAGTAATCCAAAACGCGTTGGCAATTGACTGAACTCAATGGTGCTGTTTGGAATCATTTGAATGGACTTTGTAGATTCACCCAAAAATGTTCTAGTGTGAATGTTGTGAACACTAGTCATTACAAATTGTTTTGAAGAGGTCTCTTTCTTTTTGAACATTTGTAAGTAGCAACCATTGCTCCAGAGCTACTCTGTTACAGAAAACCCTATATTTCATCTTTCAGAGTGTAGGGTACTATTTGGACTTACAATTGTACTCCTTAGGTTTTACTTTTTTGTATTAAAACACGCTTGATGCATATCTACGTTTCTTTGAAAACATTTTCTTACAATTGTACATTTAAAGTATACCTTCTCTCCGTTTGAGAGCAATATTAGTAAATTGTGCATGAACACTCTTCTTTTAAAAAAACTTACCTGGTGACAGTCTATACTTCCCTATGTATCCCCTATGTATTCCTTTTATATTCCCTATGTATCCCAATTTTGGGACTGTTGGGGAGACTTTGGTTAGGGGCTTCAACGATACCTGGTAAAACAGTTCTTTCCCCACTTGGAGTGCATATGGGGCTACCGGTTGGTAACACAGTTTCGTTTTCGAGCTGGCCGTGAACCATGTCTCAGTAAGACAAAGGACATAAAGGTCAAGTTCTTCAAGGAGGTGGCAGATGTCAGAGCAGTGTGACAGAGCGAAGATGAAGGTTGCCAGCCTTAAAGACCTTCCGGGGAGGGGTATACATCAAGGGTATGCCATGCGGAGGTGTGGAGGGAGCTTGAGTAAAGGCAGAAGAGGAAGGAAGAGGGCAGGGTAGCCAAGGGAGGAGAGTAGGGGACAGCTGGAGATGAAAGTTGAGGCGGGGGAACCACCTATCAAAGAGGAGATTGGCCTGAGGGCCCTGCACCATGACAGTGCCCATTTAGGTAGACATTAATGATCACTCTGGAGGAGTCAAAGGAATCCATGAGGACTTCCCAGGAGGTGCCACCATTAATGGGAGAGGGGGAACAGGACAGCACAGATCATGAGGGGTCCAGAGAGTTGGCAAAGGGACGACAAAGAGGATGTCAGTGAGGGTTTGTGTGGCAGAGGCGCTGTAATAGGCATCAGCGATGGGGCGACCTGGGTTTGAGGCCAAGATATCCTTTTTTCAAATTTCTTCTTACCAGACTTAGTGAGAAGGGAAGGATAGTTGATAGAGAAGCAGTTGGAGTAGATGGGAGAAACAGATAATGCCATGGGCAGGTAGAGGGAGGGGGCAGTAAGTATGGAACAGTCACTGGGCTAGCAGGTAAACACCGAAATTCAACTTTCAGAAACACACCCAAAATGTACCACCCAAATTTGATATTAAAAGGTAAATGCTAAGGCAACATAGGTAAAAGCAATGAGGTAGGAGTAGAAGCGAGTCCTGGAACAAGAGCATTAGAGAGCATAACAGGGAGAACAGTTTGAACAGGCAGGGAGGGGTGAGGACCATGAAGGGAAAAGAAAGGGTAAAGCTTAAGATTTATATACATTTCAGTAATCAAGTCACTGAATAGAGGCCTGCAAAGCAGGCAGCAAAACTAACAGCAATTGCTACACAAAATTGAAGTGCATGGCTATAATCCATATTCTAATTCCAAAGTTTATCATTTTGGCCACTAAACCATATATGATATGGTATTTGTAACGCGCCTATACACAAGTGTTTCAAGGCGCGACGAGGCAGGGAGGGGGGGAAACAAGGGGGAGACAGACAAACGATCCTACTAGGCCAGGTGTCATTCAGATCGCGCAAGTGCAGAGGTAAGGGGAAAAAAGGAGAAAGTGCAAGGGGAGGAGGTGGGGGGGGGGGGGGAAGTGCAGTACAAGGTAAGTAGCGTAAAATAATAAATAAAAGGGCCAGCTGGTGGCAAGTGCGAGGTAAGTGCAGAGCAAGTGCTGGGAAGGGGGCTGTAGGGATACAGTGACCGTCCCGCAGTGCAGGGGGAGCCAGGGAGGCAGTGCAAGTGGAGAGTGGCTGGGCCCTGGACCGAGGTCGCTGCGCGTGGCCCAGTTGCAGGTTTAGTGCAGATTCAGTGAAGAGTTAAGCATGTTTAGCAGGGGAGAGGGAGAGCATCTCCTTACCAGTTATGCTGGTGAAATACTGCTTCCTCATACTAGTGATCAGGGCCTGTGTCTTCTCTTTTCACGAAAACAGTTTGAAGCCTGTGTTACTCGGTCTTGTGTTTCTAAAACTGGCAACTTCAAGGTGCTGCGTCTTGCCCCTTCCAAATGTATTAATTTAATCTAGATCATCATTCTGGTGTTCCATTTCCATACCTGGGCCGGCTCATTGCTATGCCAACTATCAATTTAGTGAAGTGGTTGAAGGCAGGATATTAATACATATTTTATTATCTGTTGTGCATTTTTAAAGGGACTAATGCATCAAATAAATTGTGTTTCAATGCGCCCACAGGGCAACAACATGGGAATGGAATGTTAAAGTTAAAGGATATTTGTACCATGCACTATCACCACCGGAGTGGTCCCCTGGTGCTCTGAAAAAAAGGGAGGGTGGGGGAAGGTAAGTTAGTGGGAATAAGCTGGAGAAGTGCAAGTGAGCAGTGATGTGCTGTTGGTGGCCTCAACCCTGTTAACTCCGTTGGCTGGGCTTAGGGTGTTTTTCAGTCAGTAGTAGAGCGCTGTTGTGCGAGTCTATATGGTTGGTTTTGTTGCAGTGTAGTGAAGTTTGTGCAGATTGGTGCATTATAGGCTTGTGGTTGTGTTTGGTTAGAGCTTGAGAAGTATGCAGAGGGGTGAAATAGTGGATTGGTTAATTAGCATTGCCGTCTGGAAGCGAGGCGCAAAACTCTGGAAGGCAAATACAATAATGAGAAGGAGGCAGTCCTACTAAGCCTTGTGAGCATTCAGAGAGTGCAAGTAAAGAGGGGGTGGAGGGTAAGTTCTAGGAGTTCCATTAATGGAAATGCTAGTGAGTACGTTGCAGGCAGCTGTTAAGTGCCTAGCAGAGATCACTTGATAAGAGGTCATCTGCCAATACAATAAGTACAGGCCTGTGATATAGCACAAGCCAGTGTGCACCCAAGGGCAAGTGCTGGGAGTGGGCAGAACAAGTTACTTACCAACTGGTAATGTTCTTTCGACTGGATGTTCCTCCAATGTATTCCACATTTTTGACATGTAATGTCCACAGCTGTGCACTTCAGAAACTTTTTCAGCAGAGGGCATCCTGCGTCAATGACATTGGGTCGATGTCTCTCGAAGGCCTCCGTGAAGGGCGATGTCACTGGAGGTTATAAATAGGACGCACGGCACCCGTAGCCTCCGTTTAAGTATTATCCCCTCAGAACATGTGGCACCAGTCTCATGCCTGCTTGACTGCACAAAGCCTTGCGGAAACATAAGCTGCAATCGCATAGGAAATTCTCCAGAGGGGCAGGCTGGGAGGGCGATGTGGAATACGTTGGAGGAACATCCAGTTGAAAGAACGTTACCAGTTGGTAAGTAACTTGTTCTTCGAATGAATTGTGTCCTCCAACATATGCCACATCTTTGACAGACTCCCAAAGCAGTACCAGTAAATGGAGGGAAAAGAATTTAGAGTACCCAATCAGATTGCAGAATTAAAAACTGCCTTACCAAAGGCCATATCCTGACCATGGATTGTATCCAGGGAGTAATGCTTAACAAAGGTATGGATTGAAGCCCATATGTTCCTAATAGAACCCCCCCCAGCCCCCCGCTGCAGGGCTGTGGAAGTAGCCATGCCCCTATTGGAATGAGCTTGCAACCCTTCAGGAGTGTCCTTACCCCGCCAATCAGTAACACTGCGTAATGGTGAGGATAATCCACCTAGACAAGGTCTGTTTATAGGATATCCTGGACACCGATTGGGCCAGGATGTTACCAAAGAGTTAATCGTTCACTCTGAACCTGGACATCCTAGAAATGTAAAAGCTCAGCTCTCCTAGGATCCAACCAATTAGTAGCTCCTCTTCCTTACCAGGATGAGGAGGGTAAAAAGATGGAAGAACCACCTTTTAACTCAAATGATATTCAGAAACCCTGTCCTTGTGAAACAGAAAAAAGTGGCTTAGAGGAAAGTGCATGCAAATTCACACTCTACGAGCGGAAGTAACCGCAACCAAGAACAGTCTTGAAGGACAGTAATCTCAAAGGGCAAGAGTGCAAAGGTTCAAACGGAGCACCCTTAAGAAATTTCAAAACCAAATATAAATCCCAAACCGGCACCTGGAAAGGGGACGGCGGGAATACATTAGTCAGTCCTTTAAGATTCCTTTGATTTCTCAGTTTAAAGAACATTCTTCAGACGAGCGCAGCCAGGTAACCCTTAATGGTACCGACTTGAAGGCCCCTGTGGGCCAAAGAAAGTAAGTGACAAAAACCATAGGAATGGAGCACTGAAAAGGATTAACATTGTGACCTCTGCACCAGTCGCAGAACTTCCGCAAACCGTACAGGGATTTTGTTGCAGGACACCTGGCCGAAAGCAACACCTCCATCACGTCATCCAGGAGGTCCCGATCCTTATACCTCAACCTTTCAGATACCAAGCGTGAAGGTTGAGTCTTGATCGCTGGATTGAGACCCAGGCCCCAATCTGGAGCAATGAGGATCATGTGGGAACTGAACCTCCATAACCTCTACAACACTTGAATGACGGGGACTGGAGTAAACTCTTACAATAGTTGGAACGACCAATCCACCACGAACACGTCTCCTAAGGCTCCTCTTGGAGAAAATTCCCTTCAGAATCTCTGGCACTTCTGGTTGACACTGGTGGCAAAGAGATCCACTTGCAGGGTTCCCCAAAGGGCGAAGATCCCCTGAATGACTTCCTGAGCCTCCTCCCACTCATGAGAGACCGTGCTCTGCCTGCTCAGAGCGTCTGCTGCCGAATTTAGTCTCTGGCCAGATGAACTGCCGAGATCAAAATTTCCTGCTAGGATGGCCCAGAAACGGAACTGCAATGCCTCTCTGCACAACGGAAGTGACGCTAACCCCCGCCCCTTTTTTTGTTGAGGTAATGCATGGCCACTGTGTTGTCCGTCATGATCAGGACACTCTTCCCCCGTACAGAGGGCAGAAAAGCCTTCAGGGCTAGCCAGATGGCCCTCCGCTCTAACAGATTGATGTGGAGTCTGGACTCCGATGGAGACCAACGACCGCTGGCGCTTAGGTCGTTGGCCTGAGTGCCCCATCCTGTGAGGGAAGCGTCCGTCACTACCGTCACCTCGGCCACAGTTGCCAAAACGGTCCCCCCAACCCCAAATCAGGTTCCATTTGTTGGCCCACCACAGACGATCCTGGGAGACAGTCTCGAATCTGAACAGGATCCGTCATCTAGGTGGAGAACTGCGTCAACTCCAACTATCTCCTGAAAAAAGTGGAGCCTCATCAAGTTCACCAGGGTACTCAAACTCAGACCTTTCTTCCTCTTCATAAATGTCATCCAGAGGGGGCCGAAACCTAGGCCTGGAGACAGAAGAGGGCCTGGAGGCCAAAACTGGCTGCAGATCCTTCCCAGTAGCCTTTCATGGAGGATCCACGAGATCTGGGTACTCCCATGGCAAATTTCAAGAAAAAAAATCCCTGAAGGCGCCGATGGCTTAGACGCCGAGAGCGTCGACAACCTCGACTCTCTGAACGCCAAAGGCTTAGGTGCTGTGGGCCGATACGATGGTAAAGTGTTGACGTCTGAGTCGGACGACAGCGCCGACCAAGTCGACGCTGGCATAGAGCCCGCAATAAGTTGCTTTCTTGCTAGGGACGAGGACCGAGAAGCAAATCTCTTGCGACTTTTCGAATCCTTGTCCGTACGGGACCTCGAAGGCTCCCGATGCGAGTTGCGACGTGGACCCGAGCGTATGCGAGCCACAGAACGAGACCGATCCTGGTGTTAGGCAGAATCCTGTGCAGTTCCCTTAGGGAGCACTACAGAAGATTAAGACAACAGGTATATGCAATAAATCCCCTTTGGTATCAGTCTGTACCACAAAGATTTAGTTGGTAGCTGTGGCTGAGCAGTCAGACTTATCTCAAGAAGGAGATGAGCAGTATTCAGGGTTTACACAATAGGACTACAGTACTATGGAACAAGGAAACACTGACCAAAGTTTTGTAGCAAAAAGAATATATATATATTATACACTCTTAAATTCACACACAAATCACAATCATTAAAGCAAGTTAAAACAGTCAAGAAAAGTATACACAACTCTCCATTTAAATTGTGGACCAGTTTGAGCAAGAGTGAAAACTGAGCAAAAACGGCACAGTGTAAACCAAGCAAAAATGGCACTAACAATTTCTTCAGAGGAAGGGAAAGGACAAGTCATACAGGGTTAGACTCCTAAACACACCAGCAACACTTCCCAATTGGATTGTGAACAAGTTAGGCAAGGTAGTACTTTAGCATAAGCAATACTTTGGTGAAAACCGAGCAAAATGGCACTTCAGCAATATATAAAAAAGGGAAGGAAAGGTGGTTATAAGAGTTTAGGTGCACCAAAACATTCGATGAAAAGCAATCTAGAGAAGGCAGTTGTAACAGATTTAGCCAGAGTAGAGGCCTGTGCCAGAGTCAATGGTACAAAGCAAGTGCCCAGGATCAAACGGTTCAAGTAGCTGCAGTCAAGTCTTACGATTTGAAGAGGCGGTTGCAGAATGTAAAAAAGATAATGTTAGACGATAGGGGCGGCCAACCCAGAAGGTAAGTAAAGGATTTAATACACCTTTAGCAGTACCCAACGAAACGGGAGGCCTGGCAGAACAATGTACCTTGAAAGTGGAAGAGGCTCTTGCGGTGGCAGTAGTTCATGGAAGTTCCTGCAGTTCGGGAGATCCAGCAGAGGAAGAGGCTCTCGTGGAGGAAGGTTCAAGTTCCTGCACTGCCCAGGAATGAAGCCAGCCGCGGTGATGCCAAAATGGAATAAAGGGTACGCTCCTTTAAATCGCGGTCGTGGTGGATGGGTGCCTGGCTATCCGGTCTCCTGGTGCTTGCCACTTGCGATTCAACCAAGGCAGGTCCTGGAAGGCGATTGGTGAACTGGTTGGCCCCACCAGCTCAGGGGAAGAAGACTCTTGCAGGTGAAGATCTCCGAGTCGTTGGGAGAAAAAATTGTGAGGATCTGCAGCAGGGCTTCACCAGTGGTTCAGTCGTTGCAGATGTCTTCAGCCTTAGCTGTCACTCACACAGTGGGGTGGCTATCCTGGCAGGATACCCCCCCCCCCCGCCTATCAGGGCAGAGTGCTACTTGGGTTGTCTATTCCCCCTCCCACACATCCAGTCTACCCCAGACTCAGTGGTGGGCTTCTGTGTAGAAGCCCGTCAAAAGGACGAACAAAGCATCCCCTACCTGGGTTAGGATTTCGGAGAAATACACGAGAAAGAAATATTATGAAATATCTGGCAATAAAAACCTACCTGAGTAAAGTCATTAAAATAAACCAGCGGTATGTTTAAGAAATGTCAGTAAAAGTGGTAGCCTCGAACAATGGGAAAATCCCATAGGAAAATATTCGCGGTTGAATATTTACACTAGTAACCACTGCCACCAGCCAGAAACTTTGGAGAGAGGGACTGGACGGTACCACCTCGAAAATGAACACCAGGGAAAAACTATTAACCCTTTCCAGCACTTCCATAGTAAGATGGGTTGTACTGGTTTTGTTTGTTTACTATTGAGTAGTAAAGTCAATGGGGAACTTACATGCCCTGGGAGACAGTAGTCAGTCCCAGGGTATGGAGTCTATGTTTGGGGGTCCCTAGGACACCCCTGTGTTACTGCACTGAGGGTGCTGTGTAACACCTGTAAAAAGATTATACCTATGAGGGTGAGACAAACCCCATAGATCATAAGCACAAAAGATAGCCTAAAACACATCAGCAATATGTCTAAGATTGGGAAAGAGTCTCACTCTTAGCAGGAGAGAAAAATAAACCCTTCAAATCCAGCAAAGCTGCTGGGGGACTCTATAGGTAAGGGAAATTAGCCTTAGAAGAGAATTCTCCCCAACACCTGGCCGGCTTAGTTAGAAGGCGTGACTGGACCCGTGCCCCGCGATTAAAAAAATAATAAAAAAAAACGAACATTTGTTCTTTAAATGCTGCCCATTCCTCCGGAGTCCAGGACTTCACTACCTTCCTCAAGGCACCATCTTCCGAGGACAACGGGGAAGGCGGCCGGTGACGGCGCTTCCTAGAGTGCCAGGACGAGGAAGACGAATGGCAAGAACCACTCCGGGACCGGACTCCTTCCGACACGGAGAGTCACCCCTCGAGTAGTCGGTGGAAACCCCCCCACCCCTCCCCCCCCCTGGATTTGGATGTACGGGATTAAACAGGCTTAGAGCCCCTACCTGAGCTTCCCCTTTCGCAAGGCCTTGGCAGTCAGCAACTGGCATTTCAAGCAGTCTGTCGTGCGACTCGCCCAGGCACCACAAACAAATGTGGTGCGGGTCGGTGAGTGACATTTTCGACTTGCAGTCTCGGCAGGTCTTAAAGCCAGACCGCGGAGTCGGAGGGGCGAAGAGAAAGACATTGTAACGTTGAACACTCGAGGCACGGCGAGTTTCACGAAGCACGTTTGCGGAAAAAACAGAACTGAGGCTATGGGCGCCGTGCTTCCCATTTATAACATCTGGTGATGTCACCCTCGATGGAGGCCTTCGAGGGAAATTGACCCAACATAATCGACGCAGGACGCCCTCTGCTGAAAAAGTTTCAGAAGTGCACAGCTGCGGACATTACATGTCAAAGATGTGGAATACGTTAGGACACAATCCATTTGAATGATATGGGGGGCGGGGAGACCATGAGTCAGTGGTTAGATTTTAGGGCTGGAGAAATGCAGCCCCTGGGCCTGAGGCCAAGGATAATTCTTGCAGCCCTATTCTGGATAAGCTGGAGGGGACAGAGGAAGAGGGTATATTAAGGAAGCAGTTGCAATAGTCCAGCCTAGAGAGTGCCAGAGCTCTAGAGACATTGAGCTTCTGGAGGAAAGGAAGGATTCCTTTGAGCACGTGGGAGTTGAAAGTGGGCCTTCTTGGCAAAGTAGAGGATGTGAGGGAGAAAGAGAGGAATCTGCAGTTTAGTCACTGCATACCTCCACTCTTGGGCCAGTCTTTATGGTTTCATAACAAAACAAAGTAAGCTAGTTTCTAAAAGCACTGCTAAATCTAGCAGTTTAGGAAAGTATAAGTTAATCACCGTAGTGACTAATGTACTCTTAGTCCTTAGTCCCCTTTCCTCCATACTGGAAGGGATGGGAGACGGAACCTTTCACCAGAAAAAAATCTTCCCCTTAAAATTTAGAGGCACGCAGGGTTGCGGCCCAGGGAGCATGCGCTGCCCTTGCCGCCTTGGCAACGACGGGATCCTCCGGTCTTGCCTCGTCCTCTGTAGGCCTCCTGTGACGAGGAGCAGGCCACTTGGCGGTACGAGGAACCGCCGCCAAATCCTTTGGAGGCAGCTTGCTTGTTCCGAAAGGACAGCCGTCGTTGAACGCCCAAGGCCCAAGCCGTCAGTGTCAGCCTTGATGGCCTGCAGTGACTTGTCCACTGTCTTGCCGAACAGGTTGTTCCGTCGAAAGGCATGTCCAGAACTCTGATCTGCACATCCTGGCAGAAATCGTTGGCCATGAGCCAACTGCGCCGGCGAAGGCAAACACTGTTGCCCATCTGGCGAAACCCAGTGTCGGCGATGTCCGTGGCCACTTATGGCGTGGTCCGAAGCCACCTCTAGGATTTCCAGGGCGTCAGCAGAGCTATCTTGATCCACAGCTCCCTGTTGTAGCGTGACACGATCGCGAGGGCGTTTGCTGCTTTAATCGTAGTCGCCGACGACCCATTGTCCCATGGCGTCCAGCTTCTTACCTTCAGGGGGGGGGGTGTGGGGGGCGTGGGGTTCAGAAGTTGAGGCCGTTGCTCCCGCCGATTTCTTCTTGGCCGCCGCGGAGACCACCGAATCCAGGGACAGCTGTGCTCTGAGGCACATAGGGGCAGAGTCCGGGACCCGGTACTACTTCTCGTACCTGTCTCTTAGCGGGAGCCGTGGCCAGGTTCTTCAGGAGTGCCAGCCCCTCGTCCCAGATGTCGTTCAGTAACGGGACTGAGAGGACAGTCTTCCTCTTGGCCTCCCGTTGTTGGTAGAGGAAGCCCTCCTTCTGTTCTTCGGGGCAGAGCTGGAAGAGCTTGGATGCCCTGGCGATCATGGCGTGGAAGAAGCCAACTTCGTCAGGGGGAGGACCCGGGGAGGTGGCGATGGGAGGTCCATCCTGTCACCACCGTCGTCGTCACCTCCGTCCCCGTCTCATCCCTCAGGAGGGGAGGGGGGTGAAGGCTGGACTTGTCCGCTTGTCAGGTGGGCTCCCCGACAGTCCAGGCTCTGCTGAGTCATTGGTGGGGGATAAGGGCATCCTTGTCCTCATCTCCATACACAGGGGCCTGTATAGCCATCAAGATCGCTCAATTGTCCCCTTGTACGGGTACCGGCTGCAACAGGGCCGAAGGCTGGGGCGTGGGGCCTTCCGCAGCCCCATCTTCCTCATCGGCTCCTCCGTTGCGCTTTGTCGGCCTAGTCCGGATCCTTCCTCTGGGCCCTGGATTCTTCGGACTCTCTGTCCAGGATCCTTTGGACGCTAGCCAACTCATCCTCAGAGGTGGTATCCAAGTCCTTTATGTCTACCGCGCCCCCCCCCACTTTCTCCTGCTGGGGTTTCACTGGGTCTTCTCGATAGGCAGAAAAGATTGCCTCCGGGGTGGCAGGGAACCACTAGCCCCTCGAGCCGTCTCCACTGGGGAAGCCTCCATAGGTTTCGCCAAAGCTGCCACAACGCCTTCAATCAAGGCCTTAGCCGGGTGAATCGGGGCCTTCATGACCTTGAGTGTGCC
This sequence comes from Ambystoma mexicanum, assembly GCF_040938575.1. Taxonomy (NCBI): domain Eukaryota; kingdom Metazoa; phylum Chordata; class Amphibia; order Caudata; family Ambystomatidae; genus Ambystoma; species Ambystoma mexicanum. The sequence goes on along the minus strand of NC_090927.1, from coordinate 1,177,240,534 downwards.
CGAGGCCTTCACCTTGGGGGGTGTCACTGCCTCGCTTCCCCCTGGCCATCTCAGTCGGGAATCGACCGGGGCTTCTACCGAAGCTTACCCGGGTTCTCCGAGCCAGAGCGTTGGCTCGTGGTTGAGGGAGTCTGATAATGCACCCTGCCTGGCAGCGGAGGAGCCCAACCGATCGGCGCTCCCAGTGCCCGCGGACTCGCAGTGCTTAGCCTTTTGTTGGGCCCCAGTCGCCAGAGCGTCCTCAAAGGTCTTAGAAGACCGCTCAGACTTCTTCCTCTTCTCATCGCCTGCTGCTGGGCTCTTCCCCTCCAGCCAGCTGGTGAGCAGAGTAAGACGATCCTTCATTGGCCGTTCGGAGATGCTCTTACAAAACAGTCTTTCTCCACGTGCAATTTGTCATTGTGAAGGCAGTAGAGGCACAGAGTGCTCATCCTCAAAGATGTTCTGTAGTCCGCATTCGGGGCAGCTCCTGAACAGCTTGAATCCAACAGGAGTCATGCTTCCTTTGTCCTGGGCGATGTCCACGAGGAGTAGGCCTCAAAGATCTTCTGGAATCCTCTGAGAAGTGGAAACTCGACAAAAAAAGATGCCCTTGAGGGGCATTGAAAATTCCGAAAACGGGTCCCCGTTGATCAGAAGTAGAATCGGTGGAGCTTGAGGCTCGATTGACCGAAAAAATAAGAGTAAACTTCGAAAAAACGCAGTAAAACCTCGAGAGCTACAGCACGAGGACTCCCAACACTTGAACGTGCAGTAAAAATCTGAAGATGGCTGCCAGAGGAGGGGCTTAGATAGAGGGCAGTCATTGGCTGGGGGCAGTATGACCCAGACCAGTGATTGGTTACGAGAAGCATGACAGTTCAGAAACGAAACTGAAACAGATTTTTCTCTTTACCGAGGATTCTGAGCCTGACAAGAGGGAATATTCATGAGCATGTGAATCCATGCTGGAGAAATGTGGTCTATGGCTCTGAGGCAACCAGCGCCTGTATTTCGCTCGCTCTACAAGCCGAAGTGAGGCAGACTAGCAGAGCAGTCTTGATGGTGACCAGCCTGATCTAGCAGACGCCATTGGCTCAAAGTTTGTGCACAAGAGCGCCCAAGACTATGTTAAGGTCCCACACGGGGTGCAGCCTCTTGATGGGCAGGTAGAGCCTTGCAAGCCCAGTCAAATAGTTGACTTGCTGGTCGAGTGGTCTGCCTGTATGAGGACAACCTTGCCCCTGAGAAGCAGTATGAATGCTGAGCGCTAGCCAGATGGCGTTCAGCTCTAACCAATTGATGTGGTATTCCTGCTCCTGTCGAGTCCAGGTGCCATGGACGGACAGATCGTCCAAGGTGGCTTCCAGCCCTCGCGCGAGGAGTCTGTTGATGGGGAGGGCGGCCGAAAGGGCTTGCCCGTCCATAAGTTGCAGTTCCTGGACCACCAGGTTAGGTCCGGCTGGAGAAACGTTGATCATCTCAGATTGGGAGCCCCGCTCCTGGTTCCATGATACCGCAAAGTGCAGCTAATCTTCCTCATCCTGAATATAGTGTGTGGGACGGCTAAAAGGACCGCCGCCAGGAGATGCTGGTACAATCAAGCAGAGATCACCTCTCTGCCGAGGAGGTGGCCCTCTTGATGGCGAGATCTTGTCATCCGAAGGAGATAACTTCTCAGAGCCCGTGTCCCAGTTGAGGCCCAAGAATATCAGTCTGCGTGGGCTGCAGCTGCAACTTCTTGAGATTGAGCAAGAAGCCCGGTCGTGCAGTGTGTTCATAAGGGCATGGGAGGAGTGTTGAACCACTTCCAGATATGTAGCCCTGATGAGCCAGTCGTCGAGGTATGGCTAGAGGTGGAAGCCCTACACTCTCAGGAGGGCGGCCACTGTGTTCATTAGCCTGGTAAAGACCCTGGGGGCCGAGTTGAGGCCAAAAGGGAGGACCTTGTATTGAAAATGGTAGCCCATGATCCTGAACCGTAGGAAAGAACAATGGGCTGCCAAATCAGGACGTGTAGGTACACATCCTTCAGATCCAGGGAGCACATCCCGTTTTCCTTGAACAAGGTCTCGGCTATAAAGGCTTGCGTAACCATCTTGAACTTGTAGGGGTAAGGAGAGGTTGAGGGTGGAAAGGTCCAGAACAACTCTCAGGCCCGCCTGGTTTTTCTTCTGAATGGCAAAAATCCTGGAGTAAAAGCACAAGCCTCGCTGGGAGGCTGGGACTTCCTCCACTGCCTCTCTACGAGATACCGGATCTCAGCTACAAGAGTTGCTGTCGGAGGAGAGGCTGGGATGGGCATGCGCTACCCCATGGATACTACAGAGGATCCAGGGGTCTGCAAAATTCTGGCACCATAAATGTGTATGGAGAGCAAGCCTGCCCCCCACTGGAGACAAGTGGGCCCGAAGGGGCGTGTCATGCCTTCTTTCCCTCAGAGGCTGTCATGGCGGAGGGGGACTGGAAAATGCCCTTACACACCCGCAACCCCCATTTTGTTGGTTGCGCCGGTTCTGAGATGGCAAGCGGTCTTGTCGCTTGGATCTCCGATCCTGGAAGCTGCGGAACCCTCCATATGTACACCCCCCGTTGGAGCGCTGCTGTGACTGGGTGCACGACTTGGGCATTGTCTTTGTCAAGATGGATAAAGACTTGGCCGTTTGTGAGCTGTTTTTCTTCTTGTCCAGCTCTTCGTCCATGGTGGAGTGGAAGAGGTCTTGAAAGGTAGATCTAATATGAGTTCCTGGACGTCTGGGTCGAATTTTGTCACCCAGAGCCAGGCTGTCCTCATGACATGGCAATACAGAGATGGCACGGCCATAGGTGTCCATATGGGCCACAGTGGATCCCATGAGGTCCATCTTTGCCTCAGCCAGCCCCGCCTTAAAACGTGATTGGCTCTGCGTATGGAGTTCCATCTGCCTGTACTTGGTGTCCAGGCGTCGATTGACCGACCGGACCGAGAGGGGCTTAATCCAACCCTTCTTGGCCAGGGAGACTAAATCAATTTGCAGTGGAATCCCTGTTTTGGCAGAGGGGCGTTGCATGAGGACTTAATCCAGAACTCGCTCAGCCAGCTGCTCAACTGCGGGTTGGGGTAAGCCCAGGTACTCTACCAGCCCAGCAAGATCCTGATCCTCCTCCTCCTCCTCCTCCTCATCCTCATCCTGAGGATCCTGCCGAGGAGGTGGAGGAGTAGCCAGAGGCAGAGGCTGGGGAACAGGGACTGCAGCTGGAGGCTGATGCGGTACCGCCCAAGGAATCTGCTGGGGAGCCGGAGGCGCTTGTGGTGCCCCTAGCATCATAGGGAGGACTTCCCTAATGGCGTCCTTGAGGATAACCCCCCATCCGAGGAACCCCTCGAAGAATCCCTCTTCACTGGCCGCAGAGGTGGTATGGGGTACCAACGGGGTAGCCGGGAGCTGCTGCATACCCTGTCCGTGTGGGCCGTATGGGTTCAGTGGGAAGCTGCCCTGCGCATAATGATAGGCTGCAGGCCACGTACCTGGTTGAGGCCAGTCCCACCATGACACTCGTTTTTCGCCGAACTCCTGGAATGGCGTCGCACGGGTGCCTCTCTGGCACGGCAGCAATCTTGTCGAGCTGCCTACCACGTGCCTGTGATGTGTTGCTCGGCTCGCTGGGCCCAGCTGCCTCCAAGACTCTTGCATGTGGATCACAAGGCCTACCCTGCTCCTCTGGCCTAGGCCAGGTACATGGGACACCCTTGACATGGGGGTCAATAGAGCTGCGTTTAGGCGCCCCCCTCAGACGTATTGCCGATACTAGGGCGTAGCCCCTCTGCCATATTGCCGGTACAAGGGCGGAGCCTCTCCAATGATAATCCTGTACAAGAACCTTCCGGTCCCTCAATACTGCCACCGGGAGGATAGCTCGGCCCGAAGGCCGGTAGCTGCAGCAGCCTTGGTGCAAGCGCTGGTACAAGGACCTGAACAGTGCCTCCCACGTGGGAGTCCTTGGGAAGGAGTCTCCTTTGCAGGGTGCGATGGAAAATAGCGGCCCTACCTTGAGCCTGGTTCACCGTTTCACAAAGTTCTTGAGGTCCTCTGGAGGAGACTTCTGGAAGAGCTCCCTCCACCTGGCTAGTCTGTTTTTCAGCTATTTCGATGACAGCGAGCCATGCGCTGTACAAGCTTACCAACCGTGGTCTGGTCCAATGCAAAGTAGGCAGAGGGTGTGGGGGTCTGAAGTTGGGAAGAGCGCGTTGCAGGATGGACACCAGCTGAACCCTGTGGAAGGCAACATGCGCCAGGGAGGAGCATGATGCCCAAGGACAGAGTACCTGAATGATGAGAAAAAAGTATCTACGCGTGGAATTACATGGCCAAAGCCAAACCTAGGAGCGCTGGTGAATTCGGCCCGTACCAGTCGATGCGGAAAAGGGGACAGGTGTGGTGCCGGAGCGTGGAGTCAGGGCAGCGCATGCTCCCTGGACTGCAACACCATGCGCCTCTAACTTTAAAAGGGGAAGAAGGCTTTTTCTGGTGAAAAAGGTTCAGTCTCCCGTCCCTTGGAAGGGACGCCCATACAGTATGGAGGAAAGAGGACTATGTAGGTTAGTCACTACAGTGAGTAACTTATACATTTTTCTCCACACACTGAAAGGCCGGGTCTCTTGCCTCCTCCCCTACTGCCTTCACCCTCAGTTGGTTAGTCTCCTGACGAGAATGGTATCCAGGTGGCTTACGGGTTGATTGGACCCAACAACTCAAAAGGACAAAGTCATCCTTGAAGGGTCTACTCTGTAGAGATGAACTTGGCAATTCGGACCTGTAGCAGGGCTTCACCGGGCAAACCAACGGTCCAGGAGTTGCAGCAGCCGTCCTCTTCCAGCTCATCTTTGGTCCTTTCGTTCCAGTGGTCAACTGCTTTCCAGTCCAAGAGACTTGCCTTTTAAACAGTTTTCTCCCTTTCATTCCAGCCTAGCTGCCACTCACCCAGCAGGGTGGCTGTCCTTGCCAGACAATCATGCCAGAGTGCATTTGGGTTTCCTAGGAGACTAAGCAAAGGGGGTTTCTGGCACCTCCCTCACTTCCTGCCCACCCCAGACACTCCGGCGACAGAGGCGGTCTTCAGTCCTGAAGCCTGCCAAAGGCATAGAAACAAAGGTAGCAAACCTGGTTTGGCGTGCAGAGACAAACACTAGAAGGACCTTTACAAAAATAAATCGAAAAAAAATAAGACCAGGACCTGTTTAAACAAAAAGGGGCGTAAGGCGCCAGCTTGAAAAACATGGCTCTCGCGATTTGTAGCTACCGATGTTCGCGGTCGGGAAAAATCATGGTAGTTTGTTGTAAAACCACTGCCACCAGCCTTTGCAATAGGAAAGGATAGCATTTGACCGCTTCATGAGTTTCTAGGCACAGGGGATACTAAGTAACCCCTTCAGCACTCTATAGGAAGATCGTGTGCTGGTCTAGGAATTTAAAAAGACTAGTCAAGTCAGTATAACTTTACATTCTCTGGGAAACCGAAGTTTATCCCAGAGAAGGTATTTAAACCTTTGAGAAGTCTAAAAAGACATCACTGTGTCACTGCACTGAGGGTGCTGTGTAACACATGAAAATATGCCCTTGGAGGTCTTAAAACTCAATCCAAGAACACAATGGGACGGGACAGAGGCTGACGGGTTGGATGACTTCTTCCTAGCCTCAGCTGAGACAGAGTCCAGCGATGGTTTTGACCGCAGACATTTGGGTGCAGATTCTGGCACCCAGTCCCTCTTCGCTGAAGCAGCCTTCATCAGAGCCAGCCCCTCATCCCAGACATCGTCCAGGAGTGGTACCGACAGAATGGTCTTCCTTTTCACCACTTAGCGTTTTCACAGGAAGCCCTCCTTCCCTTCTAGGGTGAGTTGGAAAAGTTCCAACGCACACTCGATCATGGAGTGGAAGGAACCCACTTTGTCTGGTGGAGAAGCCCTAGGTTGGAAGAAAGATACCACCATCTGTCAGTCCCAGATATGTGTCCCCCATATCCCTGGGGGCGGGGGGAGGGTGCGGCAGTGACAGTTGGAGTGGACGTGTGGGGTGTCTCCTTTTCTCCGGTGGTGACCCCAGTGTAAACTGAGTAGTCGCTGGTGGTGCCGTCGGCAGAGTTTTCTGACTCGCCGACACCAGAGTGTGGCAGGTCGAAAGAATATCCTGCGCCTGATCTCTGGGAGGTGCCTTGGAAACAGGGTTGCTGGGCCCAGCACCTATGTCGTCCCCGCTGCCGCCGCCTCTGCCGGACATCTCGTTGGTGTGGACAGAAGATCTGTCCTTGTCGGACGAAGAAATATCTGTGCCCTGGAGCTCTTCCACGCCTCCCCCCCTTACCCCCCCCACCCCTCTTTGGGTCCTGAGGGGTCAGATTCAGGATAAGGTCTGGCATACTCTTATCCAGAGTCTTCTCCACCGGTATGGCTGAAGCACCTGGGAGGATGAGCCCCTCTGCCCACCACCAGGGTACCCTGGACTGGGTGGGTCAGGCCCCTTCACCTGCGAGAGCGTGGCCGCAACCATCTTGATGGAAAGGACGATTTGGCCTGGGTCACCTGGGCCTTAACTGGCCGGCTGGACACCTTGTCCTGCTTGGGCTTCTCTCGCAGCTTCCCCAGGGTAACAGGCTTCCTCTTTGACGAAGAACTGGAGCGGTGGCTGGAGATAGAGGGCGACCGACGGAAGCAGACTCTTCATGCTTGGCCTTGTCTTGGGCTCCCACAGCACCCTCAAAGGACTTCGAAGCCCACTCTGGTTGGATCCGGATGAGGCATGCCCCTGTGGACCACACGGGCTAGAGGCCCTTCCTTTGAGCCACGCCGCCAGTCAAATGTCCCGATCCTTTATCGTGCGCTTGGAAAAGCCACGGCAGATCTCGCAATCTTGCTTGTGCGTCAGGTGAAGACAATACAGCCACTGGGAATTTGTTGGCTGTGGAAACATTCTGCTAATCGCAGCTGGTGCAGAGCTTGAAGAGGGAAGCCCCGTCGTTGACATGATCGTTGCAGTGTAGGCATGATGGCCTTCTGGAAAATTCCAAGAACAAACACTTGATCCCCTTGAGGGACAATGAAAGTTGCCTAAAAACGTGTCCCGTTAATCGGATCACTAAACGGAGCACATGGGCTCGATTGAACAAAAACAATGTTTCCCTAGCCAAAAAGTGCAAAAAACACAAAGCTCCAAGAGCAAAACACGAGGACTCCCAACACTTGAACGTGTGGTAAAAAAATCTTAAGATCGCTGCTAGAGGAGGGGCTTAGGGAGAGGGCAGTCATTGGATGGGGACAGTATGACCCAGAGCTCAATCAATGGTTTATAGGAGAAAGTTAACAAAAGTGAATCTTACCAAGGATTCCCAGCCTGACAGGGAATATTCATGAGCATGTGAATCGATGCCAGACCCCATGCGGGAGAATAAGTGTTGCAGCTTTTCTAGGTTTGACAACCTAAGCATACTTTCAGTTCCGCAAAATGGACAAGCTGTTATTTGGCTTACATGTTGCTTCAAAAGAACAAAAGCAATAAAGTGAATTTGCTAAAAACAAAATGGAACCAGCTATGCTTGGCACTTCAGGGGAGTGAGGTCACATCACAAGAGTTAATAGCTTGTGGGGTGTATTTAGATCTAGGCCTATTGACTGCCATGTCTAGAATGGAAAATTGGGCAGCTGGGTAAACAATGCATGACAAAATATATGACACTGGTCTCCCAGAAGCATTGAATATTAACTCAAGTGGCGGTTGCTCAATCTCACTATTAAACTGGTTTAGTACTATATTTGCCCGACTGACCAACTTGACAATTTAAACCTGCCGAGATGGCGACATTGGAAACTACATTTTCTGAAAAGGGTGGCCTACACAAATTTGCAACAAAGTATAGAGTACAACAATGCAACAGGAATATACTTGCCATTTCAGATTCTTGCGATCAGGGTTCACCTGGGCCTCATTGTGAAAAGCTCTCAATTTAGCAACAAGATCTGTGGAATCCTGTGCAGCGTTTACCGCCAATGTTTTTGGAATAACAAGGAGCGATCTTGCAAACTCTGCAATAGCTAGCTGTTCTCGTGACCCCTAATGGAATATGAATCGTTAGATGACTAAACACAAAGAGTTATGCAATACAGAGTAGTAGTACATAAATTTCAGGTTAGCAGGTATCTAGTAAAAGGCTAGCAATATGAAGCACACATTTAAAAATTAAATACATACCATATACAAATTTGGGTGGAATAACGGCTATATAACCTGAAGTATTGCAAAGCAACTGACACTACATTTTTTGCAACTACCGACTGATAGTTAAGTAAAACAGTTCAGCAATCAGGTTTTCCCAGCAAACTCCTCTACCTTTTTCTTTTGTATGAAGGACAGAGGAAGTAAGCATTCACTGACAATAGTTTTGCCCATTTGTGCAGTAAAAAACAGTGTTCATCAACAATGGTGTGGAAGCTATACGGAGGGGAAAGCCAACAAAGCAGAGAGGGGGCAGGTGTCTAATATAAATGAGGACTGATTGACAAATGAGAGCGAAGGAGGATGCGTCAATGAACGTTGAAGAATAGACATAAGGTTATGGTGCTGGGTAAAAGTTTAAAGACATTGCTAGTGAGGCTGTATGGACGCATACATGCATGTGTGTGATCTGGATGAATGGATTGAACAAGCATGTAGAGATGCATTTTAATAGATTTTCCCCCATCCTCGCACATTTATCCAAGGATGAGTGAGGACAAAATTGTGAAGCCCCACAGTAGAGCCACATCATTTGATCTCAATATTTACTGTGCAGTGGCCAGTAGGAGAATGACTGTTTATAACTGTTGGGGAGAATTCTCATAAATGTGCCAATTCCCTTCACCTTAAAGACCCCCAGCAACTTTGCTGGATTTTTGAGGACTTGATTTTCTTACCTGGTAAGAGTGAGCCTTTTTTCCCCCCCACTATTTTGATGTGCGTTTTACATTTGTGTTCTTTGATTATGGAGTTTTTAGAGAACTCCATTGGCATCATCTTTTCATGTGTGTCACACAGCACCCTCAGCGCAGTGACACAGGGATGTCTTTTTAGACTTCCCAAAGGTTTAAATACCTTTGCTGGGATAAACTACTGTTTCCCAGAGAATGTAAAGTGAAATTGACTTTACTAGTCTTTCCAAATTCCTAGACCCAGCACACACCATCTTACAATGGAGTGCTGCAGGGGTTACAAAGTATCCCGTGTCTAAATACTAATGTAGCAGTCAAATGCTACCCTTTGCTATTGAAAAGGGCTGGTGGCGGTGGTTTTACAACAAACTACCATGATTTTTCCCCCGACCACGAACACCGGTAGCTAAAAATCACAGGAGCCATATTTTTCAAGATGGCGCCTTAAGCCCCTTTTTTTAAACAGGTCCCGCGCTTTCACTTATTTTGCAAACGTCCTTATAGCGTTTGTCTCTGCGTGCCAAACCAGGTTTGGTCCCTTTGGTAGTGTACCTTTGGCGGGCTTCAGGACTGAAGTCCGCCTCTGGCGTCCGAGTGTCTGGGGTTGGCAGGAAGTGAGGGAGGTGCCTGAAACTCTGTGCTTAGTCTCCTAGGAGACCCAAATGCACTCTGGCGTGATTGGCTGGCCGACTGTCCGGCAAGTACAGTCACCCTTCTGGGTGAGTGACAGCTAGGCTGGAATGAAATGGAGAAAACGGCTTAAAATGCGAGTCTGCAGTGCTAGAAGGTAGAGTTGACCATTGGAACCAAAGAACCGAAGACGAGCTGGAAGAGGACGGCTGCTGCAACCACTGGACCTTGGTTTGCCCGGTGAAGCCCTGCTGCAGGTCCGAACTGCCAAACTCCATTTGACAGAGAAGCTACTTCAAGGACGGCTTCTTCCTTTGAGTTGGGCGGACCAATCAACTCAGACACCTGGATACCATTCTCAAGGCTTTTTAGGTTTGACCAGAAAGAGGGACACCAGTTTGTGTTATTGAATCCACATCTACTGGAACTGAAGTGACTTATTTCGTTTACTTTCTCCAACAAGCCCATGCAGTGCAGGAGAGCTAGGCTGGAATGACGTCAGACGTCCTCCCTCTTGTCCCCACGACTGAGGCTCAGGAACAGCGAGATCTGCAGGAACCACTACTTCAGCAACATTTGTTTTCTTCACAAAAAGGTACTCCGCCAACCCTATTGAGAGAACGCCACTCGCAGAGAAAGTTTGGAAGCTTTCCCAACTTGCTGGACTAATCAGCTTGTGACCCCACAAATGATTCTTTTTCGCCTAAACTATGTGAGAACTTTTGCAAAGACTTTACCGTTTGATGCCAGAACTGCTCTTTCCTATCCAGAACACTAGCCCATTGACTTTGGCCTGGCCCATTGACTTGAATTGAACTATTCTGGTGAACTGAAACCATTTGCACTGCCTAGAAAGTATATATAATCTATTCTACTGGTTTCCTTTTTTCTCACTGCTAAGTAATTGAACTGCCATTTGGCTCCTTTTTCAAGGGTGCTCAAACCGTCTCAAACTTAGACTTTTGTATTGAAGTGTATTGGTCTATAATAAGTTTTCTTCTAGTGAAAGGTTTTTATAAATGATTGTGTGAATGAATGGTTTTACCAAAAAACCTTGAGTATAAGTGTCTACTTGAACCACTGATTTTGTCTAACTACTTGTAATGCTCACATTCACTCTTGAGATAATCCTGGCTGCTCAGCTCGCTACCAACCAACTGTGTGGTACAGACTTATACCAAAGGTTGGTCTTGCTTACACCTGTAGTCCTAATTGTGTGTGGTGGTCCCAGAGAGTACTGCATGCAATTCTGCCTAACACAGGATGAGGGCTGTTTTGAGTGTGAATCAGAAAGTGTGCCACCACCGGAAGCACATACATTCTTAACTTTTCAAGGTTCAGTGGTGCCTTAACATTTTCAGGGGAGGTGCATAAATATGTCCCCAAGATAATGCAAACAAAATATAATGAGACCCCCCCATGTTAAAAAAGAGGGGCCATTGTGGCACTTTCTCCCTTGACATTTTTCTGGATTAAAGGGACGTATTTTAAAGCAAAATGGGGGAAATGTGGTAAAAGCCACATGATCTGCATAGTTGAGCAGCATGAAGAAAAAAAAAAAAGATGCCAGGTCACCAACAACATACAGGAGCATTTAACACCAATTCCACGATGGCTGTGCTCACAAGATATGGCAACATTTTCAAAAGAAATACTACATGAAGAAAAAAAAAATTCCTTCCATGGAGCAATTGCCTTTGCTCCTATCTGGGGAAGCAAAATCCAGTTACAGGCTAACAAATATACACCGAATAAAGCTTTTACGACAAGGAAGGAACAAGTTACTTACCTGTAACTGTTGTTCTCCAGCATGGATTCAAATGCTCATGAATATTCCCAGTAAGGCTGGCAATTCTCTAAAAAAAGAAATCAGTTTCATTTCTGGACTGTGTCTCCTAATAACCAATCACTGAGCTCTGGGTCATACTGCCCCCAGCCAATGACTGCCCTCTATCTAAGCCCCACTGGCAGCCATCTTCAGATTTGGTAGCACGTAAAGTGGCATAAGGACCAAGAAAAGAGCCGCAGAGGGGTAGGCAGGAGGGTTCGCATGTGAATCCATACCAGACCCATGCTGGAGAACAGTTACAGGTAAGTAACTTATAACTTCTCCAGCATGGGGTCTGGCATGGATTCACATGCTCATTAATAATGAATAAATAGCAGTAAAACCACATGCATAACCACAGAAAGTGGAAAGGCTCAACATAAGCATCTCTTAACACCTCACCAGTTTCACCTTCAAGCGAACAGGTTGCGCAGCACTGCTTGGCCGACTCTACACGCCGCCCTGGAATCCCTGTCGACTCAGTAGAATCTAGTGATGGTGTGCGTCTACCTCCACGTAGCAGCCATGCAGATGTCCAGCAGGAGCACACCAGACAGGAACGCCGTAGTTACAGCAATCGCTCTGGTCGAATGGGCTCTCGGACGGCCAAGCAGCGGTCTGTTTGCCAACCGGTGACCATGGGTGATGCACCTGGAAATGAAAGCCTTGGAGAGGGCCTTCATGGTTCAAAGGGCCAAAGTTCACAAAAAGCTGCGACGTCTTCTGGAAACTCTTCATGCCCAAGTATAACTTAAGCGCTCTAGCCAAATCCAGCACCTTGGGCATGAAGCAGGGGTGCGTCCGCAGCACCACCCTAGTGTCATGAAAAGTTAAGTAAGGTGGCTTACAGGACAGGGCCTGAATCTCTCCCACTTGTTGTGCAGAGGTGATGGCCATGAGGAACATTGTCTTCCATGACAAAAACTTCAGTGGAACTGTCTGGATAGGTTCAAATGGAGAACCCATGAGCCTAATTAGCACCACATTGAGCTCCCACGCCAGGGCTGGAGCCTTCACCGGAGGGAACAAAACAGAATAGTCCCTTGACAAACTCCTTAACCAGACAGTATGACCATAGCGACGACCGTCCCGGAGCTCTGGTGTAGCGGGAGATAACCGCCAGATAAACTTTGGAGACATGGGCCAATCCTGCTTTGGCCAATAATGGCAGATAAGGCAGCACCTGCAGAGCTGTGACTCGTAGAGGGTCGATCTGTGCACGGTGAACCTCTTCCATTTATGTCCATAGCATTTAAGAGTAGACGATGCCTTGGTTTTGGCAAGCACCTCCTTGCAGTCCGCTGCAAGGTGGTAATCTCTGAATTCTTTTGCTGCATGAGCCAGGCCTTCAGGTTCAGCGATCCTGGGTCGTGGTGCAGGATTGCGCCTGCTTTCCTGGCGAGGCCACCGGAAGCTTGACTGGAGGGTCCGCTGACCAGTCGAGAAGATCAAGGTACCATATCTGCACCGGCCAAGCCGGTGCAACGAGGATCATCCTGTACTGGGACAGTCTGAGCGGATTGACTAGTTGAAGCAGCAACGGAGGGAACACCTACAGAAACAGGCCATCCCAAGTGAAAGACAATGCGTCCCCCATGCTCCCTGCCTGTGGAAACCTGCTGGCGAACCTCTGGCACTTGGTGTTAGTCTGTCGCAAATAGACCAACCGCAGGATTGCCCCATTTGCGGAACAGGCGATCCACTTGGTCCTGACGAAGCTCCCACTAGTGGCAGGAACGCAGCTCCCTGCCGAGAGTCTGCGATTGAGTTCTTCACTCCTATCAGATGAAATGGGATGAGAAACATCCCCTGGTTGATGGCCCAGTGCCACAGTTCCTGTGCTTCGAGAGCGCCCAGGACCTGGGGCCCCCCTGGTTCCTGATGTAAAACAGTGTGGTGGTGTTGTCCGTGAAGACCCTCACCACCTTGCCCTTGAGGGATGGAAGGAAAGTTGAGTCCCAAAATACAGCCCACAGCTCCAACACGATGTGAAACGTTTTCTCCTCCGGTAGACAAAGACCTCTTGCGTGAAGACTTCCGGTGTGGGCCCCCCCATCCTTCCAGAGAGGCATCTGTCGCGAGTCTCCTGGTGCGGTGGGATCTGGAAATCGCATACACCCCCCCCCCCCCCACCACCAGATTGCTCGACGGAAGCTCTCGTCGAGCTGGATAGTTTCCTGACTTGACTCCAACGGTCGAGGAACTCCTGTAGCGGATGCATCCATAGCCTGAACAATCGGATGAGGTAGAAGCATGACATCATGCCGAGCAGAGACTTGATGTCTTCACCATGGCGACCTTCAGTGCCAACACCTTTCCCAATATGGCTGCAATCCTCTCCGACAGGGACACCAGGCACGACGTCGTGTGGAGCCCGGATCCCAGAAACAGAGCGTCCTGCGATGGAATCAAGCGGGACTATGCATAGTTCACAGAGAACCCCAGATCCATCGACAGATGAATGGTCCTCGCTGTGGACAGCGATGTCCTTTGAGCTGCCCCAGATGGGTCAGTTTTCCAGGTAAGGTTAGACTAATATCCCCTGCAGCCACAGGTGCGCTGCCACTGGTGTCAGGCACTTGGTGAAAACCCTTGATGGAGACTTCAATCTGAAGGTAAGGGCCTTGAATTTGTAGTGCTTCCCTTGAACCACGAAGCACAGACATTTGCAGTGCCCCTTGTGAATTGGGGGGGGGGGGGGGGGGGAGATGTGAAAGTATGCATCCTCCAAGTACAGCAATGAAAGGAAGTACCCTCTTCTAGCTGACCAAGCACGTGCTGAAGCGTGATCATATGGAACTTTTGGGACTTTATGTATTTGTTTAACGCCGGAGTTCCAGGATGGGCCTCCAGCCACTGGTAATTTTTCCGAGGAAGTACCTGCAGTACACTCCGAGTCCCAGAGCCTCCTTGGGACGAGCTCCATCGCGCCTTTCCTTACCATGGACCGCACCTCAAGCAGCAGCTGGGTGACGTGGTTCTCCTGACGGGCCAAACGTTATCTACAGTGACTTTTGTTGAAACTCCATGGTGTGTCCGTGGCGAGATCGTCCAGCACCGAACAGTCAGTGGAGATTGTCTCCCACACGCCGGTGAAGTTCACCAACTGGCCTCCCACCGGGCACCCCCCCCCCCCAGCACTCGGGTCAATCCTGCTTGGACATCGAAGGGCCGCCCTGGGGATCCTGGCGGCGACTTCCTCCTAAGGTCTTGGAACGGCCCCTGTTGGTTTCCTGGGCCAAAGATCAGGAGGGCTTGCAGTAAGAAGCGGAGCCCCCGCCGAAACCCTTGGACCAACCTTGGATTTTGCTTCCTGAGGGCTGAAAGGACGGCCTCAGTTGTTCCAAGTCCCCATGCCCGAGCTTTCTCCCCGTCAGTCTTCATAGCTTGCAAAGACTCATCCACGGCCTTCCCGAACAGGCTGTCTCCGTTGAAGGGCATGTCCAACACCTTCGACAACGTCCTGACTAAAACTGGTGGTCTTTAACCAGTGACCACTAAGGCAAACACTGTTGCCCATTTGGCAGAACCCCGCTTCGGCGATGTCTGGCCACCGTGATGGCATGGTCCAACACCACCTCGCCTTCCTGCAGAATTTACAGCGCCTCTGCCCTCTAGTCGTCGGGGAGGAAGTCCAAGAGGGGAGCGATCTTGAACTACAGCTCCCGGTTGTAGCGCGCTGCGAGGGCGTTGGCAGCCTTGATGGTAGTTGTCACAGAATAGATGACCAGTCGTCCCATGGCATCTAACTTCTTTACCTTGCTGTCCGGAGGGGTGGCTTCAGTTGAAGAGCTGCACGAGGACTTCTTGGCCGCCACTGACACCGAGTCTGGCAACGGTTGGGCCCGCAAGCACTTGGGCGCAGAGTCCAGCACCCTGTATTTATTCTCAAGGCAATCCCTTTTCGCCGGGGCTGTATAAGGGTTCTTCATGAGGGAAAGACCCTCGTCCCAGATGTCATTCAGGAGTGGGACCGAGAGGAGGTCTTCCCATTAGCCTCAAGGCGTTGATATAAGAAGACCTGCGTCATCTCTGGGGTGAGCTGAAAAAGCTCCGAAGCTCTGGAGACCGAATGAAACGAGCCCATCTCGTCCAGCGGTGAAGATCTAGGCGGCGACGGGAGGTCTCCTAATCCGCCGTCGTCCGTGCACATGCCCGTCTTCGCCGTGTCCAGCATCTCCTCTCGGGGAGGGAAAAAGCGGCGAAGAGGGCGAATGGGGTAGGGAGGTGGAGGCTGAACTATTCTCGGTTGGAGGCTCCCCCGTTGCCCGGGGCTCAGCCGGCGCAATGGGCAACCTTGTCCATATCTCAGGTCAGCGTATGCAGGGCTGAGAGCATTTCCACCGAAAGGTCTGGGAGGTAGTTGAGGCAGGGTTGGCAGCTGATGTTGCGGAATAGGCAGCTGGGGCACCAGCGGTGCGCCCAGGCAGTAGTCGCCTTGCCGCTCCTCCTAGACTGTCCTCGCCGTGGTCACCTTCATAGTCGCGCAAGTCAACATGCTCGTCTTAGAGCCTGTCCCTTACGTTCCCTTTCTCCTTGATGGGTTGCAGGCCAGTGAGCAGCTCCTCATCAGAGATACCCATACCTTGGAGTGCCACTGCACCTCCCCGCCCCCCCTTTTAGTCCTCCAGTGGTGTAGGTCTTGGGGAGATAAAGGGCATCTTCTCCAGAGTCTTCTCTATGGGACGGAACGCCATCTCCCTCCTGGAAGGAAGGGACACCCTCGTCTTCGGGGTCTCGCCCTGCGGAGCCACCTTGGCAGCCTTCAGAGACACCGCCACCCCTTCGATGGAAGGCTGGGCCTTTGCTGGGTGGACCTGGGCCTTCTTGGTCAGGGCCGGAACCTTGTCCTGCTTGGCCTTCCCCTAAGGACGATGGTCCGAACCCCGATCCCCTTGGTGTTCTGCAGTAGTGCAGACTTGGGCGCCTCCTTGAGCTTACCCGGAAGATCAGACTTCCTCTTGGCCGAAGATCCTGAGCGTTGACTGGTGCTGGAGGCGAACACGCCCTGTCCGCCGGGGAGCCCGCCGCAACAGCGCTCCCGGTGACAGTGGACTCGCAGTGCTTAGCCTTCTGTTGGACCCCCACGGCAGGGGCGCCCTCAAAAGGTCTTAGAAGCCCGCTCAGCCCTCTTTCCAGCTGGGAGAGGCATGCTGCTGGGATCCACCCAGAGCAGGGGCCTTGGCCTGTAGCCACTCGTTCAGTCGCCTGTGTCCATCCTTGATCGTGCACAAGGACATCTACTGGCAAAACGCACAATCTTCCTCCTTGTGCGCCAGATACAGGTAGTAAAGCCATTCAGAATGTGTGTCGTCCGAGAAGACATTCCGCGAGCCACAGCTGGAGCAGATTAGACATGTCCACGTGGCGTAGGCCTGAGAATCTTCTGGAAGCCTCCACAAAGAAACTCCATTGAGGGGCACTGAAGAAATCAGAAAACAGGTCCCCGTTAATCAGATGGGTTGATCGAATGAGCACAAGGCCTGATTTACCAAAAAATAGAGCAATACTGTTAGGCAAGATTGTATGCAGTACCCTTAAAGTGCACTACAACAACCCTGTCCTCCTGGCAGTAGTAACCAACCTTTGGTATAAGTCTGTTCTACACAGGTTGTTAGTGTGGACGAGTAGCTAGGCTTCTCAAGAGGGGTCAATGTGAGCTGTAGGGGAGTTACAGAGGTTCACAGTGACAAGTAATCAGGTAGACACTTACACACAGTGTTTCTTGATAACTATTATGAATTTATTTACCAGTCAGTTAATAAGCCTTCTTCAGAAGGGAGCACTACAAAACACCACACAAATATACATCAAAATGATACAACCTCTTAGTTCAGAATCAGTAAATACCCATTTGGGATGACATACAGCAGAGACCCACAGGTGACTTCAATTACTAAGGTGCTGTTGACATTAATGTATTACTGTTGGCATTCAGAATGAGTTAACAGCAAGCAACAAGGAAACGATTATTGGAGCAAACAGGCAACCACAAATATTTCTTAAGCAGGCAAATACTTTCAGATCCCCCAATAAGTGTCATTCAGTTTAAACAGGCTAAGCCAAAGTCAATAGGCAAGAGTCTATATGGACTGAAGCACTTCTAAGGCAAGTAGAAAAGTCTTTCTACAATGTTTCAGAAGTTTGAAGAAAAAGATTAACGTAGGGCCACAAGCTGTTAGACTTGTGAGTAGTAGAAGATGCAAGTAACTCTACAGCAAGAGGCAAGTTTTTAGACTTTGTACAGTACCTTTAAAATGAAGAAAAGATGCAGCAGAGGACTCCTGTTCCTGTGCAGCTCTGCAGATCTCACCGTTCCTGGGCCTCAGTCGTGGGGGCAAGAGGGAGGACGTCAGGGACCTCCTGCATTGTACTGGGAGGGTCAAAATTTGAAACCGGCAAACTTAACTTTCAGTGGCTGTTCAGTGTTTCAGCTCCTCGAGTTTACCGCAAATAGCAACACTGCGGTTCCTGGCTGTCGAGATGGACTTTCCTTGCTTCTGGGGTCCCGTACTCTGTTGAGGGGGCTCAGGCTTGGTCAGTCCTGCTTCCTGGGAGTCCGGAAGATCTTCCTGGAGCTCTTGGACAACTTAAAAGCAACGCACAAAACTGGTGTTCCTCTACCTGGCTCTACAGTTTCCAGCAATAATTCTGGAAAATTCAACCAGTTCCGAGATGGATGTCCAGATAGCTTACTTTGAAGTTGATTGGTCCCACCAACTCAAGGGGAGAAGTCGTCCTTGCAGGGGCTTCTCTGTCGTTGCGAACTTGGTGTTTCGGCACTGCAGCAGGGCTTCACCGTCCAGGAGTTGCAGCAGGCGTCCTTTTCAAGTTTTTCTTCGATTCCTTCGTCCAGTGGTCGACTGCCTTCCAAGCCAAAAGACTTGCCTTTTATACAGTTCTCTCCATTTAATTCCAGCCCAGCTGTCAGTTACCCAGCAGGGTGTCTGTCCTTGCCGGACAGTCAGCCAATCACAGAGTGCATTTGGGTCTGCTAGGAGGCCAAGCACAGGGAGTTTCAGGCACCTCCCTCCCTTCCTGCCCACCCCAGACACTCAGACGCTAGAGGTGGTCTTCAGTCCTGAAGCCCGCCAACGGCATAGAAACAAAGGGACCAAACCTAGATTGGCGCGCAGAGCCAAACACTAGAAGGACCTTTCCAAAAAGAAATGGTGAGAAAATAAGACCAGGACCAGTTTAAACAAAGGGGCTTAAGGCGCCATCTTGAAAAACCTGGCTCCTGCGATTTTTGGCTACCAGTGTTTGCGGTCAGGAAAAATCATGGTAGTTCGTTGTCAAACCACGGCCACCAGACATTGATAGAAAAGGGTAGCATTTCACTGCTACATGAGGTTCTAGACATCAGGGATACTAGGTAACCCCTCCAGCACTCTATAGGAAGAAATTGTGTACTGGGTCTAGGAATTAAAAAAAAAAAAACACTAGTCAAGTCAATGTAACCTTACATTCTCTGGCAAACAGTTTATCCTAGAGAAGGTATTTAAACCTTGGGACACCCTAAAGGCTTCCCTGTGTCACTGCACTGAGGGTGCTGTGTGACAAAAAAAAAAAATAATAAAAAAAAGATGCCTTTGGAGTTATTTAAAACTCCATAACCAAAGAAAACAAACGCAAACAATTAGAAAGTACAGAGTCCCAAAGTTCAGCAAAGGAGCTGGGGGTCTTTAAAGTAGAGGAATTAGCACATTTTGAGAATTCTCCCCAACACCCCCCCCCCCCTTCGACATGGTCCAGCGTGCGGTGTAGGCCCGATGGCCTTCTCGAATCTTCAATGAAACTCAACGATTCTTGCCCTTGAGGAGCATTGAAAGACGCCGACAAACTGATCCCTGCTTGCCGGTCAAATGAACGAAAGCACACGTGCTCCATTTCTCAAAACTAGAAACTTTTTATCGTAAAAGCACAAAAACCTAGAAAAGCTTGGAGCAAAAACATGGACTCCCAACACATGAACTTGCAGTAAAAAAAATCTAAAGATGGCTGCCAGAGGAGGGACTTCGGAAGAGGGCAGTAATTTGCTGGGGACAGTATGACCCAGAGCTCAGTGATTGCTTTATAGGAGACAGTTCAAGCGAAACTTTTTTAAACCAAGGATTCCCAGCCTGATGGGGGGAATGAGCATGTGAATCCATGGCAGACCCCCTGCTGGAGAAAGGCAATTTTGCATAGGGCATTGATCCAAAGCAAGCCTGCTGCAAGGGGTGAAATACATGCCCTTATAACATCACACCCAGAGTACCTTGCACACAGGAAATGGTAGAGACAGGAAAAAATAGCCCCAACAGAAACCAAGACGGTGGGCCCCTTCTCCATATAGGATATAGGTCAAAGGTTCGAATGAAAAGGATCGAACAACAAAAGGGTAGAATCAAAAAACAAAAAGGGTCGATTTTTTTTTCCTATACGGAAACCCCAAAAGAATATATTTTTTAAAAAAAAATTCAACCCTTTTGTTTTAGGGGAGATATATATATATACACAGATTGTATGCAGTACCCTGTGGGAGACTGCACCAACCTTGTCCTCTTGGCAATGTTAACCCAGCCTTTGACATAAGCATGTACTACACAAGTAGTTAGAGTGAGCAGTAGGGTTGTAACGGACTTTCACAGTGACAAGTATCCAAATAACACTTTTACTGAAAGTTTGATTAAACAATTATTTATTAATTTAACAGTCAGTTTGAATAAGACTTCTTTAGAAGGGAGCAAATATTTAACACTTAAATATACTTAAAAATAGTTTCATTAAATCAGTAGGTACCCATTTGGGATGGCACACAAACCCCTACACCCTGAGGCGACTTCAATAACTAGGACACTGGACATTGATAGATCACTGGTACATTTAGAGCAATTACATTTAGAGCAATGCTGAGTTTGGTGTCAAAAGGAAACGATTAGTGGTGGAAACAATGACCAACAAGTTTCTCAAACAGGAAAGCACTTTTAAACCCCCCCAATTCAATGTAGATTAACCCTTTCCTAGCTATACAAGTAATGAATGCATTACTTTTTGGAGGTACAGATCAAAACACAAACTCAGAGGTTAAGAAGAGTCTTCAGGGAGCCAGGACAGCCAATGTCACTTGAGCAGAGTCTAGAAGAGCCGAAACACTTCATAAAGGCAAGTAAAAATGATTGCACAATGTTAGAACTTTGTAGAAAATGAAATCACTGTTGGGCCATAAGCTCGAAGGATTGTGATGGGCAAAGCTGCAAGCAACTCTACAAAAGGTAACACATGCAAGTCCCAACTGAGAGCAAGCACATTACACAGCAAGAGACAAGTACCCCTTAGTTAAAGTACCTTAGGTCTGAAGAAATTTGTTCCAGCTGGCTTCTGTTCCTGTTGTAGTATGGCAGATCTGTTCCTGGGCCTCAGTCGTAGGGACAAGGGGGAGGACATCTGGGGACTCCTGCACTACGATTCGAGGGTCAGTGGCAGCAATAGGCAAACTTCTTATCAGCGGCACTTTGTGGTTGCTGCTGCTCGTGAATAGTACCACCACGGTGCTCGGATACCTTGTGGGCTTTCCTTGCTTCTGACGTCCAGCACTCTGTTGAGGTGGCTCAGGCTTGGTTAGTCCTGCTTCGAGGGAGTCTTACGATCTTCCTGGAGCTCGGGTCCGACTTAAAAACGATGCACTCGATTCTGGTGTTCCTCTTCCTGGCACTCTGTTCCTACAGCAGCAAATGAAGTACAGCCAGCAATATGAGTATTTCCAAATTAGTTTGTCTTGGGGTCAATTGGTGCCACCAACCCAAGGGAAGAAGTAATCCTTAGCAGGGCTTCTCTAATCGAGGCAAATTTAGAGCTTCGGCACTGCAGCAAAGCTTCACCGGGAAAACCAACGGTCCAGGAGTTGCAGCAAGCTTCTCTTCGAAGTTCTTCTTCAGATTCCTTCGTCCAGTGGTAGACTGCCTTTTGTCTAAAGGACCACCTTTTAGGCATGTTTCTTCCATTCATTCGCAGCACAGCTGACACTCACAGCAGGGTGGCTGTACTCCAAGGACAGTCAGCCGGCCAATCACCTTTGGGTGCATTACTGTAACCAAGGACATTAAGCCCACGGAGTTTCAGACACCTCACTCGCTTCCTGCCCTGCCAGATACACTGGAGCCAGAGGCGGGCTTCAGCAGTGAATCCCAACAAAGACAGAAACAAAGGGCCTAAACCTGGTTTGGTGCGCAGAGTAAATCTCAAGAAGGCCCTTTCCAACAAGAAATGGCCACAAAAAAAAAAAAAAAAAAATACCACGATCAGGGTTATTGACAAAATTGGCACCCACGGGTGCTTTACTGCAGCTGAAATTGCAGCCCGCGGTAGGAACACAATGGTAGGAAAAAGTAAACCACTGACACCAGCCATTAATTGTAGAAAGAGTTAAAAAAACGTTTGCATGAGAAAGACATACGGGGTTACCAAGTAACCCCTCCAGCACTCGGTAAGATAGTGTGTGCTGGGTTTACAAAGTTACAAAACGTAAAGTCAATTTTACTTTTCTTGGAAACAGTAGTTTATCCAAGAGAAGGTATTTAAACCTTTGGGAAATCTTAAAGACTTCCCTGTGCCACTGCACTGAAGGTGCAGTGTGTCACAATTTAAAAATATTATGCCTATGGAGTTTGTCAGACATCAAAACCAAAAGGAAGTGTTCAAATCAAAGAAAAATACATGGAGTGGGAAAAGTCCACTCTCCAGGATAAAATTAAAGGTCCTAAAGTCCAGCAAAAGAGCTGGGGGGTCTCTAAGGTAGAAGGGAATTGGCACATTTCTGAGAATTCTCCCTAACAAGCACCATTCACAGGAGACCAAGGGGATAGTCTATGGCGGGGGCATGACCTTACGGCTGGAGTATAAAGGGGCAGCATCATGGTTAATTGTTCCACATGGCAGCTGTGGAGCTAGTCAGACCAGACGTCAATTTGAATATGGTTCAGTTCTTCTTACAGCGCAGACGATTGTGTGATATTAAACTGCTGTGGCTGTGCCACTGTCATTAGCAGTCAACATGCCACAAAACTGGAATGACAAAAAAAAGACCACAAAAAAAAATATTCAGGTGTGCAGGAGATTAGTCACCTCTACCTGTAAGAACTTTGTGTTCTTGCAGCACTCCAGAATGGAAATAAGACTTTAGAGCCTGCTCTGTGCCACAGTAGAGCTGCGGGTGTCTGTCCTTTTAGCAAAGGCACACGTTTGCACTAATTCTGGCATGTAGCATCTATGAAAGGTGGGCCTGATTTGCAGTCCTTCCTTTTCATAAAAGAAAAGGAGCTAGATGACTATTGCACTCCAGTACCCCAATAGCCATTTTGTACCTTGGGCTAGAAGTAAAAAAAAAAAAAGAAAAAAAAACTTTCAAAAACGAACAAATTACAAAGATGCTTATGTACGAACACATTTGAAGGTTTGATTGGCAGGTTTAAGTATATTTTAGCAGTTCAACTAGCTTAGCTGCAACATCTTTGAGTTGAATGAAACTTCAATTCATAAGCTGCCCAAACCAAACAGACTACATCCTTACCATGCTGGTAGCATAATTTTCAAGATAAATTGAAAGTGCAGCCTCCACAGCACCACCTCCTGGGACTACAGACTTTGACTCCAATACTCTCTTCACCACACACAAGGCATCATGAACAGAACGCTCCATCTCATCACACATGTAATCATTGGCTCCACGAAGAATGATGGAGGAACAGGTTCGTGCTTTGGTACTGTTAGAAATCGAAATTATCACAGCATTAATGAAGGTACAGCTGAATCATTACTTTTAAATATTACAGATACCTATAACACAAATACGAATGCATTACCTTTCTATGCTCTGCCTATTCTATGCTCTTCTTTGTCAAGGCCTCCCACTCGTCCCTCAAGTTGGCTACAGTGGTCCTGCAAATTGTTTAAAGATATACGCGAGCAGCAAGAAGTTACTGCCACTCAACTGTCTGAATGGCAATCGTGAGGCTTTTATGGATATAGATCTAATTATCAAAGCCAATAAATAGAACATTACATTAGATCTAGAGTCTAGTACGCAAACCAGCAACCTTGTCTTCTAGACTAAAGGATGGCAGGTAGCCACAGTACTGTGCTTTGCAGAAGACTATCTTAGCATACCTGGTTTTAGAGAGTGTTTAGGAGGGGGGCATCCATGTGCTACAATATGCTTGGGTTAGGTGAATTCAGACAAGGGGAGGTTTTCCGGGTGATGGGCGATTTTGGGGCGGGCTGCTACTGAGTTAAGACCTGAACTTTGTACAAGTAATTAAAGATTCCTACCAGGATGCATGGCTAGTGTTGCTATAGCTCAATTTTTCTAGCATAATCAATTAATATGTACAGTCACTGTATGAAGGATGGACCATGAGTTAATCCACCCAAACTGTCAGCAACTAGTTATACTTTCCCCCACGCGTATAACTGCCTGCACATTCACAGGTGCAACAGCAATTTTAATGGGGAGAACCTGCCAAATTAGAATGTTCCAATAGAACCTTACTTTTTAACAAGGATCAGCTCGTCATCACATATTTTGTCCTGGACAACTTCTTCTGCCTGTCCAAGCATGAGGGACTCAAAGCTTTCTTCACCATCCAGATTAGCCAGGGTTGAGCAAACAGTCGCTGGTTTATAAAACGAAAAACCAAAAGCAGTGAGTTTGATAGAAAAAAGATAACCAGTCACAAAGGCAAAGTAAAAAGGCACATGTAAAAATGACACCAATTCCCTACTATGAATTCGATAAATTTAACATGCTTGAAAATATTTAACTAGACAGAAAAGTTAAAATGGAATGAACAGGCGCACAAATGTTAACTAGAGTAGTGCCAACTGTTGTACCATTCTCAGGAATATTTACCCAGAGACCAAGCAAGGCCTCCAAGACTACAGAAAAAAGTAAAGCTACGGTTCCCAAAGGCTTCTCTTGGCAGCTCTAGTGTAGCAATCAAGGCCAATCTCCAGGTCAGTCTTTCAGGGATTGCATCTAAAATGGGAGTCTACTTGACCAGACATACACTGGGTACTTTTTAGACACTCCACCCGATACACTTAAGGTCTCAGTGAGCACAATGTACAGAGTTGCATCTTTAGGAATAGGGCTCATTAGAAGAAAGGTCAGTGAACCAGTTCAAAATAAGCAAGATTCATGCCAAAGCCACAGTTTAAAACATTCACCTTAACAGTAAAACGCCATTACCTCCAGTTGCCTTAGCGATGCGTTTGAGGTCCTTCTTTAAGACTCTGCGCACTGCCATAGCACCCGCATCCACAAAATACTTTAAGCACATATCGTCGATGCCCCCAGTGGTTAAAATAACATTGGCGCCGGTTGCAAGAATCTTCTGAACCCTCTCTTTTGTGATGTCAGACTCTCTGTAAGGCAAGGAGTTGAGAACAGTATTATATGTTTGATGTCAAGTGCAGGCCTAATTTTAAACATGGAATCCAATAACAGAACCAGTTTGCATCTTACTCTGCAGTAAATCAAAGACCTTCAGCACTGTCCATTATTTGCCATACTAATACACTTTGGAAAGTTTAGGAATTAAGTCAGCTGTTATGGAATTTGAACCTGTAGGTCTGAGACTCGACATCTGAACTGTAGAGCTATTTTACCATTGTTTACCTATTACCAAAAGGCAATTTGTTGCAGCAACTGAATAAAATAAAGCATATATGGCTTCATTGTGACAGTGTTAACTTTTCTGTATCCCACACGTATAGCTGCTCATACCACCATATTGGTTTGGCAGTAAATTAAATGGGAAATTAGAATGCATCAGAAAACGCACCGGTCACAGCATCCTACACTTGCATAAGCTTCATTGGATATTAGTAACAGCCAAAGACAAGCATTCTGCATACCTTCTAATTCTAGCGATTCATGTTAGGAAAACATATCCAAAGCCACAACCTCATGAACAGTCCACTTCTGCTTAAACATTTCAAACCCAATTTGGTCGCTCCCATGCTGCTCACCTCATTATTACTAAATAAACGACTACGATAATGGCATTACAAGTAACAGCACATACCTCTGTCTGATCTGGTCCAGTTTTTCGGGATCAGAAATGAGAACTTGAACACCAAGCTTCATTTTTGTTTTCTGCAAACTGAAGTCAAGGCAAGCGATCTTTGCACCAACAACTCGTTTAATCATTCCTGGAATAAAGTTTCAAGTCGGTCATAAAACTGTAGAAATACATTTGTATCCAAATTCATAAAATGCCACTAATAGCATGTTAAATTTCATGCAAAGTCAAATACACACGCATGCACATGCATTTATGCAGTAACTTTAATCAGTCTCCCCCAGACGATGTTCACTCACATGCTTACCTTGAGAACCAACGGTGCAGTTTAAAGCATAACCGTTAACAAGAATGCTCTCAGACTGACTGCGCCCATGTGCCTTCAGGACATTAACAGAATTGATGGGATAACGAGCTTGGCCTTTGGCATCTGTAAATTTGACAGCCAGTGCAGCATCCACAACCAGATTAGCAAAGAAGTCGCTATCACTTAGAAGAGGAGTCAAGGCAAACCAGCTTTAAGTAAAGCATTGTCAAACACTAAGCATAGCATATCCCACTCATGTTTACTGGGACTCTAATCGGGCTCTTAGCCTGAACAATTACATAACCATTCGATTTCTAGCACAATAGACCTTTGATGGTGCACAAGGAGGACAAAATTAGATCGGCTATAAAGGTTATTCAGTTACTATTAAAAAAAGAGATTGACATGCTGGAAACGCACAGATTTAATCTAGGATCACATTGGCAGTCTGTAGAAGGTGGAAACTGTCAGGAAAGATTTCCCTTAGCAACGGTCCCGCCATAGTTCTATGCACCACCAAACCTTTTGCTTTTGAACACGTCCTGATTTTACAGGGAAGTGGCGCCTTCATCTTCACTCACCTGGTATTTTGCTCATTTCGTTATGAGGAAAGGAACAAGTTACTTACCTGTAATTGTTCTCCAGCATGGGTCTGGCATGGATTCACATGCTCATGAATATTCCCTGTCAGGCTGGGAATCCTCGGTAAAGAAAAAACATCAGTTTCACTTCTGAACTGTCTAACAACCAATAACTGGTCTCTGGGTCATACTGCCCCCAGCCAATGACTGCCCTCTACCTAATCCCCTCCTTTGGCAGCCATCTTCAGATTTGGTAGCACATAAAGTGCAGTAGGACCAAGACAAGAGCCGCAGAGGGATAGGTGTGAGGGTTCGCATGTGAATCCATGCTAGACCCATGCTGGAGAACAGTTACAGGTAAGTAACTTGTTCCTTCTCCAGCATGGGGTCCGGTATGGATTCACATGCGGATTAATAAATACATGCAGTACACATGCACAACCACGGGAGGAGGCAAAGCTCAACATAAGCATCTCTTACCTCCTCACCAGGTTCACCTTCAAGCGCACAGGTTGCGCAACACTGCTTGGCCGACTCTGGACTCCTCCCTGGAATCCCTGTTGACGCAGTAAAATCTCGCGAATGTGTGCGTCGACCTCCACGTAGCCTCCCTGTAGATGTCCAGTAGGGGCACACCAGACAGGAACGGCGTATTTGCAGCGATTGCTCTGGTCGAATGGGCTCTCGGACGGCCAGGCAATGGTCGGTTTGCCAACCAGTGATAATGGGTGATGCAGCCGAAGGGCCACCTGGAAATCTAAGCCTTGGAGAGGGCCTTCCCCATGGTTCACAGGGCCAAATCTCACGAAAAGCTATGACATCTTCCGGAAACTTTGTGCAGTCCACAAAACAGATATGGCGAGTCAAAAAAAGAAAGCTTTGACCACAGAATAAAACAAGCGAAATCAGGCACTAAGGAGCTCTTTACAATACTAAAAAGAATTGCAGCACCCCATTCCGGCAACTGGTAACTGTAAAAAATAAAATATGGTGCTCCAGCATTCAGAAGGCTTAGTGACAAAATTGCCAGTCTCCAAGTTAAAATAGATAAGAAAAAACTAAACATACCACCTACCACCGCTCAAATTGACAAATCACAAACTACTGCCAAACCAGAACAGAGATTCAACTTTACTAAAGTATCTATACTGGAAGTTGAAAAAAATACTATCGTTTAAACTGTCAAGGCGATAATTGCCCTGCCCAAATAATAAAAGACGCAGCAAGAGATGTATTTCCATTTATTTCCAAGCTTATTAATGCCTCCTTTACCTCCGGGACCACACCTAGCAATCTTAAGGTATCTTGGGTCCTCCCTCTCCTCAAGAAGCTATCACTGGACCCGGCCATTCCCCCAAATTTTAGGCCAATCACCACGGTGCCATTCCTACAAAAAATATTAGAGTGGCCTACTTACAGATTCAGAACTTTCTAGAGCTGCACCAACTCCTAGGCACCAGACAATCAGGCTTCAGACCACAGCACGGTACTGAAACTGCACTTATTGATCTGAAGACCCAGGTCGACTAGCTTCGAGACCAGGGAAAAACTGCCTTACTTCTCCTCCTGGATCTCAGCAGCTTTCGACCTGGTGGACCATAAAATACTCTGTAACCACTTCGATTCAGCATCGCATTTCTCGTCCCAAGCCATAGCTTGGATGAAATCATTTTTAAGCGAGAGAACTATGAGGGTCTTCACCACAGCAGCTGAAGACTCCGCTCCTATCACGTGTGGTGTAACCCAGGGATCTTGCGTTTCCCCTACGATGTATAACATTTTTACTAAGCCCTTGTTTGATGATCTGGACCTTCTAGGGGTCACCTATACTAACTATGTAGATGACACTAAGATTCTCATCCCACTTTCGGGGGATTACAAACAGGATTTTTCCTTGGTGAATAAGATAGAACTCATTATCCAGGCATGGATGGCACTTCACGGTCTAAGCCTGAATGACGACAAAACAGAAGAACAAGTAACTTTCTTAGATGGTAACATTCTTTCGATAGCCAAATCTTGCCCATGGCTAGAGTCCAGGGAATAGTGTTTTACAAAAGTAAGGACAGAGGCCCATGTGGCTGCTTCACAAATATTACGAATGGGAACACCCCTCGGCAGAGCAATAGAGGCAGCAACACCCCTAGTAGAATGAGCCTGTAAGCCTACTGGAGGATCCTTACCCGCCAACTAGTAACATTCAGAGATCGTCAAGATGATCCATCTAGACAAGGTCTGCTTAGAATCAGCTTGACCTAAACGCCTTCCAGCGTATACTACAAATAGCTGATCGTCCACTCTGACCCAGGACATCCGTGAGAGATAGAAACTGAAAGCTCTCCTAGGATCTAACCTATGGAGACTCTTCTTCCTTACCAGGATGCGACGGAGGATAGAACGCCGGAAGAATGACCTTCTGGCTCAAATGAAATTCCGACAACCTTCTGAAGAAAAGAACAAACTCTAAGGACAACTCTGTCCTTATGGAACACCGTGAAAGGTGGCTTGGCGGAAAGTGCCTGCAACTCACTCTGCGAGCGGAAGTAACCGCAACTAAAAACACAGTCGTAAAGGTCAACAGTCTCAACGGACAAGAATGTAAGGGCTCAAACGGAGCTCCCATTAGGAATTTTAGAACTAAGTTCAAATCCCATCCGGGCACCTGGAACGGTGACCGTGGAAACACATTAGTTAGCCCTTTTAGAAACTGAGAAATCAAATGAATCTTAAAATAAGAACACTCCTCAGACGAGCGCTTAAATATTGACAGCGCCGCCATGTAACCCTTAATGGTACCCACTTGCAGGCCCTTGTGAGCTAATGAAAGCAAAAGAGACAAAAGGAACAAGTTACTTACCTGTAACTGTTGTTCTCCAGCATGGGTCTGGCATGGATTCACATGCTCATGAATATTCCCCGTCGTCAGGCTGGGAATCCTCGGTAAAGAAAAAACCAGTATCAGTGTCGTTTCTGATCTGTCTTTCGTAGTAGTAACCAATCACTGGTCTCTGCGTCATACTGACCACAGCCAATGACTGCCTTCTACCTAAGCCCCGCCTCTGGCAGCCGTCTTCAGATTTGGAAGCACGTGAAGAGGCAGTATGACCAAGTGAAGAGCCGCAGAGGGGTAGGCGGGAGGGTTTGCATGTGAATCCATGCCAGACCCATGCTGGAGAACAACAGTTACAGGTAAGTAACTTGTTCCTTCTCCAGCATGGGGTCTGGCATGGATTCACATGCTCATGAATAAAGAATACATAGCAGTACACACATGCACAACCACGGGAGGTGGCAAAGGCTCAACATTAAGCATTACATCAAACTCAACATTAAGCATCTTACTTCCTCACCAGGCTCACCTCAGGCGAACAGGTTGCGCAGCACTGCTTGGCCGACCCTGGACTCCTCCCTGGAATCCCGATCGACGCAGTAGAATTTCGTGAAGGTGTGCGTCGACCTCCACGTAGCAGCCCTGCATATGTCCAGCAGGAGCACACCAGATAGGAACGCTGTGGTAGCTGCGATCGCTCTGGTGGAATGGGCTCTCAGACGGCCAGGCAGCGGTCGGTTTGCCAACCGGTGACAGTACATGATACAGCCGGAGAGCCATCTGGAAATGGAAGCCTTCGAGAGAGCCTTCCCCTGATTGACAGGTCCAAAGTTTACAAAGAGTTGTGAGGTCTTCCGAAAACACTTCGTGCGGTCCACGTAGAACTTCAGCGCTCTAGCCACATCCAGCGAGTGCAAAGTCCTCTCAGCCGGCGACGAAGGCGACGGGAAGAACACAGGCAACACCAAGGGTTCGTTGAGATGGAAGTCCGACGGTACCTTGGGCATGAAGGAGGGGTGCGTCCTGAGCACTACCCTCGTGTCGTGAAAAGTCAAGTACGGGGCCTTGCAGGAAAGGGCCTGGATCTCTCCCACCCGTCGTGCGGAGGTGATGGCCACAAGAAACGCTGTTTTCCACGACAGAAACTTCAACAGGGCCGAGTGTAGAGGCTCGAACGGAGGTCCCATGAGCTTGGTCAGCACCACGTTGAGCTCCCACGCCGGGGCCGGAGCCTTCACCGGCAGGAACGACCTGAATAGTCCCTTCATGAACTCTTTCACCAGACGATGAGACCACAAGGACGTCCGCCCCGTGGTTCTGGTGTATCGGGAGATCGCAGCAAGATGAATCTTGATGGACGCGTGTGCCAGTCCAGCCTTGGCCAGCGTCAGCAGGTACGGCAGTACTTGGGGAGCCGTAATCCGTAGAGGGTTAATCTTCTGTGCGCGGCACCAGACAGAGAACCTCTTCCATTTGTGTCCGTAGCATTTAAGAGTTGAGGACGCCCTGGCCTTTGCAAGAACCTCTCTGCAGTCGGCCGGTATGTCGTATCCTCCAAACTCTAGCGCTGCAGGAGCCAGGCCTGCAAGTTCAGCGACTTCGGGTCGTGGTGGAGAATGGCACCTCCTTCCCTGGAGAGTAGATCCGCGTCCACCGGCAGCTTGATTGGTGGGGACGCTGACAAGTCCAGAAGGTCCGGGAACCATTTCTGCCTCGGCCACGCAGGTGCAACGAGGATCATCCTGCACCGTGACCTCTTGAGCTGGTTGACGAGCCGGACTAGCAGAGGCAAGGGAGGGAACGCGTAGAGGAACAGGCCCTCCCAGGGGAACGAGAAAGCATTGCCCATGCTCCTCGCCTGGGGAAACCTGCTGGCGAACCTCCGGCACTTGGAGTTCGTCGCCGTCGCGAACAGGTCGATCTGGGGTGTGCCCCACCGTCGAAGAGGCGATCCACTAGATCCTGCCGTAGTTCCCACTCGTGGCACGAGCGCAGCTCCCTGCTGAGTGAGTCGGCGATGGTGTTTTTTATCCCTGCCAGATGAAACGGCACCAGAAATATCCCTTGGCCGACGGCCCAATGCCACAGGTCCTGCGCCTCCTTGGACAGTGCTGGGGACCTGGTTCCGCCCCGTTTCCTGATGTAAAACATGGTGGTGGTGTCGGTGAAGATCCTCACCACCTTGCCCTTGAGGGACGGAAGGAAGGACCTGAGGGCCCAAAACACTGCACGGAGCTCCAGGACGTTGATATGTAGGGACTTCTCCGTCGGGAGCCAAAGTCCTCTTGCGTGCAGATTTTCGGTGTGCGCTCCCCACCCTTCCAGGGAGGCATCCGTGGTCACTGTCTCCTGGTGGGCTGGGGTCTGGAAGTCCATGCCCGCCGTCAGATGCGCACGGGTGCCCCACCACCGTATCGCTCGTCGGAAACTCTCGTCGAGCGCGATCCTTTCCTCGAAGCTGCCCGTCGTCTGGATCCAGCACGCATCCAGGAACTCCTGCAACGGGCGCATCCGGAGCCTGCACATGGGAATGAGGTAGATGCAGGAAGACATCATCCCGAGGAGGGACTTGATGGACCTCACTTTGGCCGCGTCGGCCACCAACATCCGCTGCACCTTGCCCAAGATGGTCCTGGTCCTCTCCTCCGACGGGAAGGCCAGAAGGGACACTGTTGAGCCTCGCTCCCAGAAACAGTGCGTCTTGCGCGGGCACCAGGTGGGATTTGGCGTAGTTCACGGAGAATCCCAGGTCCGTGAGAAGTTGGACGGTCCTTGCCGTGTGGTCCACGGCGAGCTCCCTCGTCTTGGCGCGGATGAGCCAGTCGTCCAGGTAGGGGTAGACGTGGATCCCCTCGCGGCGCAGCTGCGCCGCCACCGGTGCGAGGCACTTGGTGAATACCCTGGGTGCCGACCGTAGTCCGAAGGGGAGGGCTTTGAACTGGTAATGACGCCCTTGGACCACAAACCTGAGGAATTTTCGGTGCCCCTTTAGGATGGGAATGTGGAAGTAGGCATCCTCCAAATCCAACGACGATAGGAAGTCTCCTTCCTCCAGCTGACCCAGGACGTGCTGGAGGGTGACCATCCGGAACTTCTGCGCCTTGATGAACTTGTTCAGACGTCGCAGGTCTAGGATGGGGCGCCATCCTCCCGTCTTCTTCTTCACGAGGAAGTATCTCGAGTAGACTCCGGAGCCCCGAAGCCTCTTTGGGACGAGTTCGATGGCGCCCTTCCTGAGCATCGCCTTTACCTCCAGGAGAAGTTGAGGGACGTGAAGTTCTTTCCTGGCCACGGGGGGGGGACGCGCGGGCACCTTCTCTGAAACTCGAGCGCGTGGCCCCGGGCCAAGGCGTCCAGCACCCAACGGTCGGTGGAGATAGACTCCCACACGCTGACGAAGCTCGCCAGCCGGCCTCCCACCGGGGTGCTTCGGTGGGGGCCCGACCCCACGGCCGGTTCAATCCTGCTTCGACGAGGCATTGCCGCCTTGACCTCCTTGGCGACGACGGCGGGGTCCGCCAGACTTGCCTCGTCCTCTGTATGCCTCCTGAGACGACGAGCGGGCCGCTTGACGGTAGGTGGAGAAACCGCCGCCGGAACCTTTGGAGGCGCCCTTGCCTCCGCTGCTCCGAAAGGGCGTCCGTCGTTGTTGCAGAACTCCAAGGGCCCGGGCCGTCTCAGAATCCGCCTTAATGGCCTGAAGGGAATCGTCCACAGTTTTCCCAAACAGGTTGTTCCCATCGAAGGGCATGTCCAGGACTCTGGTCTGAACGTCTTGACGGAAGTCCGTAGCCTTGAGCCAACCACGCCGCCTAAGGCAAACGCTGTTGCCCAACTGGCGGAACCCAGTGTCGGCGATGTCCGTCGCAACGGTGATTGCGTGGTCCGAGGCCACCTCACCTTCCTGCAGGATCTCCAGGGCCTCCGCCCTCTTGTCGTCCGGCAGAAAGTCCAGCAGGGGAGCTATTTTGTACCAGAGCTCCCTGTCGTAGCGGGCCACGATAGCCAAGGCGTTGGCCGCTTTAATCGTCGTCGCTGCCGACGAGATGACTCTGCGTCCCATCGCATCTAATTTCTTTCCCTCGCCGTCCGGTGGGGAAGTCGATGTGGAGGCCGCACCCCCCCCCCCCCACTTTCTTCCTGGCCGCCGCGGAGACGACGGAGTCCGGGGTAGGCTGCGCCCGGAGGCACAGGGGGCCCGTGTCCGGGACCCGGTACTTCTTCTCGTACCGGTCTCTTCTAGCTGGCGTCGTGGAAGGGTTCTTGACGAGGGTAAGGCCCTCATCCCAAATGTCGTCCAACAGAGGCACTGCAAGGACCGTCCTCCTCTTGGCCTCGCGCCGCTGATAAAGGAAGCCTTCCTTTTTCTTCTCCTCAGGGCAGAGTTGGAAGATCATGGAGTGGAACGATCCAATCTCGTCGGGCGGAGAAGCCCTGGTGGGAGGCGACGACGGAATATCCTCGTCGTATGCCTCGTCGTCCGTACCCGTCGCTGCCGTGTCAGTCCCCGTATCATCCCCTCGGGTGGACGGGGAGGAGGGCTGGACTGGGCGCGACGGCTGAAAAGGAGGTGGAGGGTGGATCCTTCTTTTCTTGGTAGGGGGAGCACCAGAAGGTCCCGGTTCTGGATCCCCCGACGGGAGAGGTTCCTCCGTCGGCAACGGTAGCCTCGTCCTAATCTCTGAGCATAAGGACTGTATAGCCAACAAAATGGCCGCCGAGTTGTCTTGCGGCGCTGGCAGAGGGGAATCCGACGGGCGATCAGGGGCCCCGTCGGTATCCTCGACGATGTCGTCGTCGTCACCTGCGTCGGGATCCATCCCGACGGGCCGGTCTTCTTCCACGCCGAGGCCGTGGCTTAAGACCTCGATCAGTTCCTCTTCTGAGGTTGAAGCCGAATCTACGACGACGCCCTGCCCCCCCTTCTTCCCCACGGGGGATTTCACGGGGGTCCTATCGATGGACACAAAAGAGGACTCCCTCCGAGGTGGCAGGGAGACTGAGCCCCGAGGTCGCCACCACTGGTGTAGCCTCCACAGGCTGAGCCAGGGCCGCCGCGACAGTTTCGATAGAGGGCTTGGCCGGATGGATTAAGGCCTTCACCACCTTAGGTGCGCTCACCGCCTTATCCTTGAGGGAGGGGGCACTGCCACGCTCCTCCTCCGCCTTAGAGCTCGACCGGGGCCTCTCCAGGAGCTTCGCCGGGTGCTCGGCCTTCCTCTTACCCGACCCAGAGCGTTGGCTCGTGGTTGATGGTGCCGGGGAGGGTGCGCCCTGCCTGGCGCCCGCAGAGCCCGACCGTTCGGCGCTCCCGGTGCCAGCGGACTCGCGGTGCTTGGCCTTATGTTGGGTCCCCGTCGCCGGGGCACCCTCAAAGGTCTTAGAAGACTGCTCGGATTTCTTCCTCTTCTTCTCGTCGGACGGGCTCTTCCCTTCTAGCCAGTTGGCGAGACGTTGATGGCGGTCCTTCATGGTCCGTTCCAACATGTTGCCGCAAAACGCACAGTCCTTCTCCACGTGCGTCTTGTCCTCATGAAGGCAGTCAAGACAAAAAGAGTGTTCGTCCTCCTTAAAGACGTTCTGTAGCTGGCATCCAGGGCAGACCCTGAACAGCTTTCCGGGCGTCGAGCTTCCCTTCTCCTGGGCCATGTCCGGGACCGGGCCTGAGAAACTTCTGGAGTCCTCCAAAGTGTAGCTCGACGAAATCTTCACCCTTGAGGGGCGCAGACGAATCCGACACGGGTCCCCGTTGATCGGATGTAGAGTCGGTGGAGCTTGAGGCTCTTTTGACCGAAAAAAACGAGGTTTTTGAGAAAAAAAGCGTGAAAAAAATAGCACTAACGCTCGAGAGCAATAGCACGAGGATCCCAACACATGAACGTGCGGTAAAAATCTGAAGATGGCTGCCAGAGGCGGGGCTTAGGTAGAAGGCAATCATTGGCTGTGGTCAGTATGACGCAGAGACCAGTGATTGGTTACTACTACGAAAGACAGATCAGAAACGAAACTGATACTGGTTTTTTCTTTACCGAGGATTCCCAGCCTGACGACGGGGAATATTCATGAGCATGTGAATCCATGCTAGACCCCATGCTGGAGAACCACAGGAATAGAGGATCCACATTCTGAACCCTGCACCAGTCGCAGAACTTTCTGCTACGGCAACGGTACAGGGATTGTGTCGCGGGCCTTCTGCCCGAAAGCAACACCTACATCACGTCTTCATGGAGGTCCCAATCCTTATACCTCAACCTTTCAGATACCAAGCATGAAGGCTGAGAGGCTTGACATCTGGATGGAGAACCTGACTCCCCTCCCGTGAGAGCAGATCGTCTCGGTAGAGAAGACAGTGTGGAGGGCAGTTGGACATGTCGAGAAGGTCCAGGTACCATGCTCTCCTGGCCCATGCCGGAGCAATGAGGATCATTTGGGAACCGAACCTCCTTAACACTTGCAGAATGACGGGGACTGGAGGAAACACGTACAGCAGTGGGAAGGACCACTCCTCTACAAACATGTCCCCCAAGGCTCCTCTTAGAAGGAATTCCCTCGAGCAGAATCTTTCACACTTCCGGTTGACACTGGTGGGGAAGAGATCCACTTGTGGGGTTCCCCAAAGGGCGAAGATCTCCAACAGAACTTCCTGAGCCGGCTCCCACTCGTGAAAGACTGCTCTGCCTGCTCAGAGCGTCCGCCGCCGCGTTTGTCGCCGGCCAGATGAACTGCTGCGATCAAAATTTCCTGCTGGATGGCCCAGAACCAGAGCTGCATCGCCTCTCTGCACAGTGGGAGTAACCCTGCCCCCCCCCCTTTTTAGTTTAGGTCGTGCTTGGCCACTGTATTGTCCGTCATAATCAGGACATTCTTCCCCCGCACAGACGGCAGAAAAGCCTTCAGGGCTAGCCGGACGGCCCTCAGATCTAAAAGATGGATGTGTAGTCTGGACTCCGGAGACCAACGACTGCTAACTCTACTCGTTGGCATGAGCTCCCCATCCCGTGAGGGAAGCGTCCGTCAGGATCGTCACCTCCGGCCAGGGTAGCCAAAATGGTGCTCCCTTCATCAGATTGCCTTTATCGGCCCACCACAGAAGATCCTGGACAACCAAGGGCGGCCCCTGAGCGGGATCCGACAGCCTGCCGGAGGACTGCGACCACTACATCTTGAGAGCCCACTGCAAAGATCTCATGCACAGCCTGGCCTCCGGCACCAATGGAATGCAGGATGCCATGAGGCAGAGCAGTCTCAAGAACTCGAAAACCGGAAGATTCTGGTTATGTTGAAACTTGTCCACCATCTGCCGAATGTGATGAGCCCTCACCTGGGGAGGCGAACACTGCCCCAGGGATGTGTCGAGCACTGCTCCGATGTACTGGAGCAGCTGAGTAGGCGTCAAATGAGACTTCAAGTTGAGGGAGAAGCCCAGCTTGTGAGGGGAGTGGCAGGTGACAGACAGATGATCCAGGACTTGCTCGGGAGAGCGCGTCCCGATCAACCAATTGTCCAGGTAGGAGTAGACATGAATCCCCTTTCCCGAGATACGCTGCCACCACCACCATTAGCTTGGTGAAGACCCTCGGGCGGAGGTCAATCCGAACGGCAGGACCCGAAACTGAAAATGCGAGTCGCCAACTGTGAACCTCAGGTACTTCCTGTGCTTGGGATGAATTGGCACATGAACGTAAGCATCCTTGAGGTCGAGAGACACCAACCAGTTCTGAAGTTGAAGGGCCTGGAGGACTTGAGAAAGTAACCATCTTGAACTTGTCCTTCCTGAGGAGCTTGTTCAAACCACGCAAGTCCATGATGGGTCTCAATGCCCCTGTCTTTTTTCGGATCAAAAAATATGGAGAATACCATCCTTTTTTCCTCTCCGCTACAGGCACCAGTTCTATGGCACCTTTCTCCAGCAGGGATAGGATTTCCGGCGCAAGGAGCGCATGCAAACTCTTCAAAGAGAGATACCCTGGTGGATTGTTGTGAGGCCTCTGCCGGAAAGGACAGTAGCCGTGGGCTATGATCTCCAGAACCCACACATCTGAAGTAATGGCACACCATTCTACAAGATGTTGCGCCAGCCTTCCCCCAACTGGCAAACCATGGGACATGGCCTCACGACTGAGCGGAAGCGGCTGCGGCAGTGCCTGAGGGCAAAGAGGCAACTGCCAGAGCAGCTTTGGCACCTCGAGTACCTTGTTGTCCACCTCGGTACTCCTACGTTAGCCCCTTTGACTGGCAGCTCCCCTCAATCTACCAAAGGAAGAGTAATATCAAAAAGGAACCTCCCCTCCATTGCGGTCGCCTAGGGCGCAAAGGCGGAGGTTGACGTACTGCAGCGCTCAACGACTTTGCTGCAGCTTTGGAGGTCTGCAACCTCTCAAGGCTCTCGTCAGCCTTGCTGCCAAAAAGATGGACACCATCAAAGGGCATGTTGAGAAGCTGGGACTGTACATCAGGAGCAAACCCCGACTTCCACAACCACGCAAAGCTGCGCATCATGGTGCTCGCCGCCATGGACCAGCTGACAGTCTGCCACGTCCAGACCCGACTGAACGGATTCACACATAGCATCCTTGCCATCCTGGACGAGGGCAAGAAAACCATCCCGTTCCTCCCCTTTGGGAATATGTTCAGCTGCCAAAGATACACAATTCCACAGAGTGTGAGTGAATCTTACCAAGGCACAAACAGTTGGCTGCCTTTAAAGCCATACCCCCCGATGAAAATACTTTCTTCGCCTAACCATCAATGCGCTTGTCGTCCCTATCCGGAGGGATGGTAGGGTACGCAGTCTGCTTTGCTGGGGCAGTAGCCGCCTGCACCAAACTCTCCGGAGTGGGGTGCATAGACAAGTAGCAATATCGCCACTGGCTGGACGGTATCTTTTCGGTTGCGACGTATTCACTGCTGGGACTCTCCGGAGCAATCCAAGCCGCTGCCACCCTTCTTTGTAAGGTCATATGAAATGGCAGCATCGGGTCAGTGGGTGGACCTTGGTCCTATATATCTGTCAGGTCATCGTGCAGAAAATCTACAGGTGGAGCAGCATCCCCCCCCCCCCCAAAGTACTCAGTCACCCTCGACATGAGATGCCGGTACGAGGACTCCGCATGTGTACCAGACTCAGGCCTGTCAAACTCATCCTCTGGAGAGGTGTCCAGACCACTGGAGTCATAAGGACCGACGTAGGTCTTCCATCTGGCTGTGACCAGACAACAGATCATCAGGAACCTCAGGAGGTACAAACCCCCTCCTCATCTGACCCTTCTTCCACCTCTGAGATGTAATCCAAAGGCTGGAATAAATCCACTCTGGATGAGGGTACAGAAAAAGGCTCAAACACAGGCCTCACTGATTTACTGAGGGCCTTCCTCAGAGTTTCCACCCTCCGGGGCACCTCCGGTAAATTCTCAAAAGGCATTGACGACTTCGACAATGGCTTCGAGGCCGGAACCCCGAGCGTGTCCTTCGACGGCCTCGGCGCCGATGACTTTCTCGGAGCCGGAGCCTTAAGAGAGTCCCTCGAAGGACATGCCGCCGACAGCGTTGGTGCCTTCTTAAAAGGCATCACAGGCTCCGACGGGACCGGGCACTGCCATGGCGATCAACCTTGTCCGATCGGGACCTCGACAGCTCCCGATGACCGCGACGACTGCCTGAGCCCAAAGGCGTGCGAGCAGTGGCTCTAGCTCGTACCTTGCCGGCTTCTCTCGAAAGCGCGGACTGAACGGTGCCCTGAGATTCGAAAATCGCCATCTCCTTGGGGAAACGCGTCCCATTCTGCCGGTGATGCATGCTTGTTGGGACAAGCCACCCGTCGTGTGGCTGAGTACTCCGACGAGGAAGGAGACCGGTGACGGCGCTTCCTAGAGTGCCTAGAAGAGGCAGAGGAATGGCGGGACCTACTCCACGACCGAGACCCCATGCACTTAAGCCAACGCGGAGTCGCCCCTCGAGTAGTCGGTCGAAAGCCCGGCTGATTTTGACTTATGGTGTTTGGAAACCCTACCTACCGCTAACTTCTACCGCTCCCGCAAGGCCTTCGAAGTCAGGGAATGGCAGTCATTGCAGTCGTCGGTGGCGTGGCTCTCGCCAAGGCACCAGAGGCAGACGTTGTGCAGGTCCGTAATGGACATTTTAGCACCGCAGTCTGACACTTTTTGAAGCCCGACTTCGGGGTAGAAGATGAAGACATTCTCAAACTTTCACAAACCAAGTAGAAGAATCGAGCGCGCTGAGATTCCGAGGCAAACACGTTCGTGGTCAAAACAGAACTGAGGCTACGGGCGCCGTGCATCCTAGATATAACATCCGGTGAGGTCGACCCTCGACGACAGCGTATCGACGTAATCTATGCAGGACGCCTACGCCGAAAAAAAATGAGACAGCACAGCTTTGGTTTGTTTGGTGCTTACGGTCATAGATGTGGAATATGTCGGAGGACACAATCCCCTCGAAGTCATCATTCTGGGGATCACACCGAACATTAAGAAACTCAGTCAGGACTACACATCCTTTGCTATAGATGGCCATATAATCAAAGTCGACACTAGGTTTTTACCTCAATTCCAGTCTTACCCTAGCAAAACAAGTAAACGCCATGGCATCCTCAACAGCATATACCTGCAAGTTTATCAGCTCAGCAAAACCATCTCTACACAATCGGTTGCACCACCTTGGCAAAAGCACTTGTGCTCTCCAAACTGGACTACTGCAACACCCTCTACTTGGGATCTAATAAATACATTAAGAAAATACAAATACTGCTAAATAACGCCCTGAGAGCAGCACTAGGAATATCTAAAAGAGAACACATCTCAACAATTAGAAGACAATCTTACTGGCTCTCTACTAGTGACAAAATCAAACTTAAAACTTCCTCCATAACATTTAAATGCCTCAACTCAGCAGCTAGCTACTTGACAGAGGTTCAAAAGAAAAGTCACAGCCAGACCCACCAGAGCTGCCTATACTAACTGCTCATCAGTCCCCACTTCAAAAGGGCTACTATCAGAGGGAATAGCTTCCCCGTCAAAGCGGCCCAACTGTGGAATTCCCCTCCCACCTACCTTAAAGGACCGACCAATCACACCCACACTTTAGATCAAACAGCAAGTGGTTCAAAGAAAACATCTGTAGTGCTTGCATTACCTGCTACTCCTACTCCCAGACTTTGCAACCAGACGGGTCCCTGCTTCTTAGCTGTGGATCCTACGTTTAACTGTATATGTATTACATGCTGTATTGTTGTACTGACTTGTAACCCTTGTAACTTTGTATGCTTAAAGTATTCTTGTTTCTGCGCTCTGATACCTCTGGGTCAGGCGCGCGTTAAAAATAAACAGATTTCATTTACATACTGATGTATGTATGTGATCTTAACATGTATACTTACGCATATAACCCCTTAAAATCAATAAAATATATATTTTTTAAAATAAAAAAATAAATAGAACTTCAGCGCTCTAGCCACATCTAGCGTGTGCAAAGGCCTCAGCCGGCGACGGAAAAAAAAATACAGTCAACACCAAGGGCTTGTTTAGATGAAAGTCCGACGGCACCTTGGGCATGAAAGAGCGGGGGGTGTCCACAACACTACCCTAGTCTCGTGGAATGTCAAGTAAGGTGGTTGACAAGAGGGCCTGATGACTCCCACTCATCATGCGGAGGCAATGGCCACAAGAAACGCGGTTTTCCCCGACAAACTTCAGTGGCACCGAATACATAGGCTCAAACGGAGGACCCATGAGCCTAGTCAACACCACATTGAGCTCCCACGCCGGGGCTGGAGCCTTCACTGTCGGGAACGAACGGAACAGTCCTTTGACAAACTCCTTAACCAGAGTGTGTGACGACAGCGACGACCATCCCGGAGATCTGGTGTAGCGGGAAAGAGCCGCCAGATGGACGATGGAGGCATGGGCCAGTCCAGCCTTGGCCAATGACAGCAAATACGGCAGTACCTGAAGAGCCGTGACTCGTAGAGGATTGATCTTCTGTGCACAGCACCAAACGGCAAACCTCTTCCACTTATGTCCATAGCATTTAAGAGTAGACTATGCTCTGGCCTTGGCAAGCACTTCCTTGTAGTCCGCTGGGAGATCGTATCCCCCAAATTCTAGCGCTGCAGGAGCTAGGCCTGCAGGTTCAGTGATACTGGGTTGTGGTGCAGAAAAACGGATATCATATCCGTCTCGGACACACCCGTGCAATGAGGATCATCCTGCACTGGGACAGTCTGTGTTGATGGACTAGTTGAAGAAGCAACGGAGGGGGAACGCATACAAACAGGCCGTTGTTACGCTCACCTGGCTCCCACAGAGGCGTCGATCTGGACTGCTGCGGTCTCCACCAATGTGATGCGTAGGGCCGAGATGACGGACTGGACTGGCCCACCTAGCTTCGTTTGCTTGGCCCGTAGGAATATTCTTCTGGAGTTTTGCGTAAATCCCCCCACCCCGCTGTTCTCCCCACTGATCACCTTGGATGTCCCCTCTTATAGCCTCACCTGATTTGAAAAGAGGAGCTCTCCATCCTGCATTGAGCGCAGGGGCACGTTGATAACCAGTTGCTTCACTGGCTCGAAGGAATTGGTGAGTTCCAGGACAATATTGATATTCCCGGCAAGACGCCGTAAGCATGTAGTTCGTAAGAGTTCAAATGCCTGACTTTCACTCTTGTCCGATTCCTTGCAGGTTGCAGCTTGACCCTACTGAAGAGTTCCTCGTGGCAACCGGTAATGTTCTGGTAAGGATTTGTATTATCCAACACAGTTTGATAAAATAATGTCCATATGTAACCTGTTGCTTTCTCCCTTATTCAGGCGCTGAGAGAAAGTATGAAGTCTCGGCAAATAATGCCTCCGGCGGTAAAATCAGGTAAGTCTTGTGGTGAGGAGGGTTCCTCTTGTTAGTCCCTTGTTTCACCTTGCTGTCCTTTGGTTTTCCCTTAGGGGCCGGGGTTCGGCTAGGATGCAGTGGAAGCTGCGCCGACCCATGAAGAAGAATAGTACCCCCGGTGGTAAAATCAGGTAAGTCTATGTGGGGTATTCCTCTGTGTATTCCCTTGGCTCACCTTGCTGTTCTGGTCTTCTCCTTAGGTCCCTGTGTGCGGCGGGAACATGCAGGAGGATGCAGTGAAATGTGAAGATGCTGTGAAGGCCGGCGAGTTCAGCGCGGCGCTGCAGCAGGCGAGGCGACGCGCATAAAATAACTTCTTTCTTCCAGCTCGAAGGCGCGATGGATCGGGAATTCAGATAAGGATCAAAGGTATTGTAGTCTAACCTTTTCTCCTCCTTTCTCCCTTTTTCTAGGAGCTCCAAACTCGAAGCGGGCGTGGCAGAAGACTGGCTGCAGACTTGCAGGCACGGTGAGTGTTATGCTGTTGGATGCAGAATAATGCGAAGCTTGTGCTGCTCTTCAGGCGTGGTTTAAATAGCCTCCAAAGTAGTCCCAGGTAAGTATTCCTCGCCAGCCCCACCCAAGTAAAAAAATAGTCCCTTCCAAGCCTCGTTTGGCTTGGAGCTCTTGCAGCATGGTCGGCATCAGGTAAGTTTTAGTCTATGAGCCTGGCGCCATAGGAGCTAGGACTGCACCCAAATAGCCCCTAGCGGGGGTTGTTGGGCTTGCTTGGGGTAACTTGATGCCTGCTTCCGGGGTTGCTGGACTTGGTCTGGGTCCCCGGGGGTAGGCATCATGACAGCCGTCCCAGGGGAATGAGAATGTGTCCCGCATGCTCCCCTCCTTGGGAAACCTGCTGGCGAACCTCCGGCACTTGGTGTTTGTCGCAAATAGATCAATCTGGGGAATTGCCCCATCTGCGGAACAGGTTATCCACTTGGTCCTGAGGAAGCTCCCACTCGTGACAAGTACAGCTCCCTGCTGAGGGAGTCGGCAATGGTGTTCACTCCTGCCAGGTGAAATGGGATAAAGAACATCCCCTGGGCGATGGCCTAGTGCCACAGTTCCTAAGTTTCTTTGGAGAGCGCCGGGGACCTGGTTCCCCCCGGCTTCCTGATTTAGAACATCATGGTGGTTTTGTCCATGAAGACCCGCACCACCTCGCCCTTGAGGGGCGGAAGGAAAGACTGTTGGGCCCAAAACACTGCCTGCAGCTCCAACATGTTCAATGCCTTCTCCTCCGGTAGCCACAGGCCTCTTGTGTG
Organism: Ambystoma mexicanum; assembly: GCF_040938575.1. Lineage (NCBI taxonomy): Eukaryota > Metazoa > Chordata > Amphibia > Caudata > Ambystomatidae > Ambystoma > Ambystoma mexicanum. The sequence continues at coordinate 1,177,197,214 of NC_090927.1, read as the reverse complement.
AAGACTTCCGGTGTGTGCTACCCACCCTTCCAGGGAAGTGTCCGTCGCAACTGTCTCCTGGGGAAGTGGGGTCTGGAAATCCAGACAAATGTGCACAAACTCCCACCACTGTATCGATCGAAGGAAACTTGTCCAGTGTGATCTTGTCCTCAAAGCTTCCAGACACTTGTATACAACCGGCGTTGAGGAACGCCTGTAGTGGGCACACCTGCAGCCTGCACAGTCGAATGAGGTATATGCACGACAACATCATGCTGAGCAGAGATTTCATGGACCTCATCCTTGCGATCTTCAGGGCCAACAGCTGTTGTACCTTGCCCAAGATGGCCGCTATCCTCACAGAAGGAGACGCCAGGCACGACAATGTTGAGTCGGGATCCCAGGAACAGAGTCCTGCGATGCAGTCAAGCAAGACTATGCATAGTTCACAGAGAACCCCATATCCGTCAGGAACCAGACAGTCCCCGATGTGTGGTCAACAGCGATGTCCTTTGAGCTTGCCCGGATGAGCCAGTCATCCAGATAAGGGTATACGTGGATCCTCGTAGACAGCTTTGCCGCCACCAGCGCCAGGCACTTGGTGAAAACCCTTGGCGCCGACTTCAATCCAAAGGGAAGGGCCCTGAACTGGTAATGTTGCCCTTGAAACACGAAACAAAAACTTGGTGTCCCTTGTGGATGGGGATGTGAAAGTAAGCATCCTCCAAGTCGAGCGACAATGGGAAATCCCCTTCTTCTAGCTGTCCTAGAACATGTTGAAGAGTCACCATCCGGAACTTTTGTGACTTTATGTACTTGTTCAGACGACGCAGGTCTAGGATGGGCCTCCAGCCGTCAGTCTTTTTGACGAGGAAGTAACGAGAGTACATTCCAGAGCCTCTTTGGGACAAGCTCTATCACGCCCTTTCTTATCATGACCCGCACCTCCAGCAGCAGGTGAGGGACATTGTTTTCCTGCTGGCCCCTGGTGGTAGTCAGGGACACTTTCGTTGACATTCCAAGGTGTGTCGTGAGCGAGAACATCCAGCACCTACCGGTTGGTGGAGACGGTCTTCCACACGCTGATGAAGTTTGCCAGCCAACCTCCCACCGGGGTGCACGCATGGGGGCCCGACACCATGGCTGGTTCAATCCTGTTTTGACGTCAAGCCACCTTGGGGATCCTGGCGACGTCGTCCTCACTGGGTCGACGAGCGGGAGGGTTGACAATAAGACGAGGCACCTCCACTGAAACCTTTGGAGGATCCTTGGGATTTGCTGCCCGAGAGAAAGGACAGCCGCCGCTGTTGAAACATTTCCAGGGCACGAGCTGTCTCAGTGTACGTCTTGATGGCCTTAAGAGACTCATCCACGGCCTTCCCAAACAAAGTATCTCTGTCGAAGGGCATATCCAATACCCTTGACTGAATGTCCTGACGAAAATTGGTGGTCTTCAGCAATCCCAGTCAACGAAGGCAAAAGCTGTTGCCCATCTGGCAGAACCTCATGTCGGCGATGTCCGTGGCCACTGATGGCGTGGTCCGATGCCACCTTGTCTTCCTGCAGGATCTCCCGAGCTTGCAGCCTCTTAAGGTCAGGAAGGAAGTCCAGGAGGGGAGCAATCTTGAACCACAGCTACCGGTCGTAACGCGCTACAATGGCGAGAGCGTTGGCGCCCTTGGTCGTCACCACCCCATGGCATCCAACTTCACCTGCCTGTCCGGGGGGAGGGTGGAGGCCACCGAAGGAGGAGCCCGAAGACTTCTTGGCTGCTGCCGAAACCACAGTCCGGCGACGGTTGGGTCTGCAAGCACTTGGGTGCAGAGTCCAGCACCCTGTACTTCTCACGGTCCCTCTTCGCCGGTGGCGTGGAAGTGTTCTTCACGAGGGCCAAACCCTCGTCCCAAATGTCATCCAGGAGTGGGACCGACAGGACTGTCTTCCTCTTGGCCTCACGGCTCTATTATAGGAAACCTGTCTTTTCCTCGGGAACAAGCTGAAAAGCTCTGAAGCCCTGGAGATCATGGTGTGGAACAAACCTCTCTCGTCTGGCAGTCGAAGATCTGGGAGGTGGAGATAGAAGATCCCTCAACCTGCCATCATCCGTGCCAGTCGTCAGTGTCTTGGTCCATCTCATCGCTTAGGGTGGTGGAGGGGATTTGGGGTGAGTGGGGAGATGGAGGCGAAGGGTGGCAAGGATGTGGAGGGTGAACTTTCCTCTTCTTGGTCTGTAGTCTCCCCCCCCCCCCTCCGAGACCAGGGTATGCAAAACTGAGAACGTCCGGCGAGATACCTCCAGGTGGCCGCAGAGGCGAGACCAGAGACTGGGGCGCAGGCTGGTCGTCAAGGCCCCCACCGCCCTGCTGTTCCTAGTCGTTCGTCGTCTCCCTTGTCGGAATCCTTGCCATAAGACTTGCCCTTGACGCACCTCTCCTCAGGGATGGTCTGGAGGCAATAAAGCTCCTCTGAGGAGCTATCTGTGCCTTTGAGCACTACCGGACTCTACGCCACGCCCCTCTGTGACCAGCGGGGATGGTTTCAGTGAAATGACTGGCCTCTTCTCAATGGCCTGAAAAGAGTACTCCCTCCTGGCAGGCAGAATACTCTCCTTCAGGCCGAGTCCTGTGGTTCCGCCACGGCAGCCTTCGCAAGTGACACAACTACCCCTTTGATGTAAGACTGGGGCTTTGTCAGATGTACTTGGGACTTCACGGCCATGGTCAAACCCATGGCCTTCTCCTTAAGGGGAGGGTCAATGCCCCGCTCCCCTTGGCCTTCTCCAGCGGGCCAGCCTAGGCTTCTCCTTGAGCTTGCCTGGATGGTCAGAGTTCCTCTTTAAGATCCCGAGCGTTGGCTGAGCCGCCGGGGACCCTGTACTCGCCCTGGCCGCCGAGGAGCCTGTCGCAACGGCGCTCCCGGCGACAGTGGCCTCGCAGTGCTTGGCCTTTTGTTGGGCCCCCGTGGGAGGAAAGCCCGCAAACGTCTTAGAAGACCGCTCAGTTTTCTTGGTAGCAGGGGAGGCATGCTGCTGGGACCCGCCCAGAGCAGGTGCCTTGGCCTGTAGCCACTCCTTGATCCGCCGATGCCGATCCTTCAGCAGGCAGTGCACCATCTGACAAAATGCAGTCCTCCTCCACGTGCATTGGGTCCAGGTACAGTAGAGGCACTTGGAATGCCTGTCGTCCGAGAAAACATTCTGCAAGCCGCAGTCAGAACAAATCTTGACAAGGGGAGCCAAATCCTTTTCCTCCGACATGTCCACACGGCGTAGGACTTGAACTTCTGGAATCCCTCACAAAGAATTTCACCCTTGAGGGGCGCTTAAGAGTCCAAAAACAAGTCCCCGTTAATCGGAAGGATGATTGATGGAGCCCAAGGCTCAATCGACCAGGAAAAGAAACTCTTTCAAAAGCAAAAAGCAGAAAATGCAGTAAAAGCTTGAGAGCCAAGCAGGAGGACTCCCAACACTAAACATGCGGTAAAAATCTGAAGATGGCTGCCAAAGGAGGGGCTTAGGTAGAGGGCAGTCATTGGCTGGGGGCAGTATGACCCAGAGGCCAGTGATTGGTTGTTAGGCGAAAGACAGTTCAGAAATTAAACTGATTTCTTTACCAAGGATTACCAGCCTGGCGGGGAATATTCATCAGCATGTGTATCCATGCCAGACCCAATGATGGAGAACTAATCAGTCCTTCAGACGATCAGTACTGGGAAACAATTTGCCCTTTTAGCATTGCACACAGCATCTCAGTGCAGTAGGGATACTTTTGTATCACCCTCTGTTTTTTCATTTGTTTACTTGGATTTTTGGTTACTTTTAGATGTGCCAAAAGACAAGCTGGTGGCAGCAATTATATTTCCCATTTTCTAGTGTGCACATTTCACACATGGCTAGTGACCTAAAATGGCCACACCACGAGTTAGAATATATATTTTTTTTTTTGCTGTATTGTTTGGCCTTCTTTCCACCTTGCCAGGTCAGGAAATAACATACGGTCAAGTACTTGCCTGTGACAGCCCCAGTTTTTAAAGGCTAGTATTGCCGTTGGGTGTGGCCCAGGAATGTGACTATCTGGTCCCATTCAACATCTGTGGGGACTTAAAAATGGTGGGACGAATGAAACCCACATGTGGCCCCAATTGAACAGCTGTTGAATGGTGCAGATCCTTACAAGTGGTGGGCTTGGACTTGCTTCCAGGCAGAATTGTGATCAAGAGGACTCCTGCAGCCATTTCTTCACATTAGCTTTGGGACAAAGTATCCTGTGTAGAATAACAGCAACCTGAAAAGAGACTCCTAAAGCCCAGTAGCTCTTCCTGCACCTGGCCCAGTGAAGCCCTGTTGGGCTACCAGAAGTCTGTGTGCAGCACTTCAACCCCTGGACTGGAGGGACCAACCAGTCTAGAGTCTTCAAGTCTCCCTGGGCCACCCGGTGGACTCACCTGCTCTCAGGGGTGGTGGGGTGGTGGTGTGGAGGGGGCAATAGTGTGAAGTTTCCTGAGTAAGTCTGCATCAGTGCTTCCTAAATTTCGATCGGAAAGGGTTGCACTCAGCTTATGGGCCAGACATAAGAATACTTGCACCTGCTGCTCGGTAAGATTTTCATAACCATGATTAATCTTCCAGACCTGTATCAACCCCAGAACTTTGCTTTCCTGGTGGATTATTTTTCCTTATACCTCTGAGTGGGAAGCTTTTGCCACATTCGCAGAGAATTTAACTGTTTATGGGTGTCATTTTTAAGACTCTCCTAATTGTATCCTCTGACATCTTTTGGCACATACTGCCCATTGTTGCTGGGTTGCCCTTGGGGGCTCCCCTTTTTTTAAAATCAACTTTTTTTAGTTTTCAAAGCATCACAGACAAGTAAATATTGATGAATAACTCATAGCCACCCTGATCTGTGTTGCTCATAAGAAAAAAGGTTAAAACAGAACCGACAAAAAGAAAAGGCATACATACTGAACAATTAGTTAACCCTCTCCCCAACCCCCCCAACATATCCCAACTTATGGGTAGAAGGTTAAACATTCCGATTTGTAAGTTCAACAGATTGGATCATTTATGATGTAAAGTTAAAATTCTGCAGATTGAAGATCAGGGTTTTCAAATGATGGATATTGCACGAAGCAGCCTTGGTTTAAAGAATATCTGTTCCTTGTTGTCCATATATTCGTGAAGTGGCAACCAGGTGTTTAAGTACTTGGAATAGGAGCCTTGGGCCTGTGCCGTCACTTTCTCCATAGCCATCACCCCCCACAGTCTGACCCACCACATAGCTGTTATTGGGCCTTCCTTCGTCTTCCATGCCTGTGCAAGTGTCATTCTGGCCGCACTCAACATGTGGCGCCTGCATAGAGTGCCACCTTCTGCGGTCCCATACTGCCCACCTCCACCCATTGAATCCCCGGGTGACCCCGGATCCTACACGCAAATGGCTCCATAGCCATGGCAAAGATCAGGGGTGACAACGGGCATCCTCGTCTTGTGCCTTTCTGTATGGGGATCTCTTTTGTGAATTTACCATGGACCATAAGCATAGTGGACGGATGTGCAAAGTTTGCCATGCCCCATCCGAGTGAAGATTGGCCCGCAACCGAATTTCTCTAGGGTTAATCTGAGAAATCCCCAGTGTAAACTATCAAAGTCTCTAGAAGCGTCCAGAGCCGCTAGGGAAAGTTTTTGCCCAGTCCTCCGCTCCCAGTCAATCGTGTTTATAGCCCTACGAATGTTGTCATATGTATGATGCCCCTTCACAAATCCGGCCATGTCTGAATGAATTATCTCTGGGAGTATTATTGCTATTCTTCTCGCTAGTATCATGGAATACATTTTTGCATCTCCATTTAATAAGGAAATGGGGCGGTAGCTTGCGTAATCGGCCGGGTCTTTGCCTGGTTTCAGCAGTAGTATCGTAGTAGCTGGGCACATGTCCCGGGAGACTTGCCCCTTATCCCTAATTAAATTAAATAGCTGTGTCAGGGGGCCTACCAGTATGTTCCTGAATGTTTTGTAATATGCGTTGCTTAACCCGTCCGGACCCGGAGCTTTTTAATGCCTTTATTGCTTCCCCTACCTCTTCCTCCGTTATGGGAGCTTCCAGCAGTTGTCTGTCTGCCTCATTGATTTGCGGTAAATCTAATTGATTTAAAGAGGCTACCGGCGCTGCCTCATCAAGGTTATCTTTCCCCAAATGAGTGGAATAGAATACGAATAGTTCCTCCTCCATTTCTTTCTCTCCCCTAATTAGGTCTCCATTCTCTTTACGGAGTTGGGTAATACGGTTCTGGAGATTCTGACGCCTCAGTTTGGTGGCAAGTAATCTATTGGCTTTACCCCCATGAATATAGTAAAACTGTTTGGTTTGTACCAGCAGGCGTGCTGCATCATCTGTTAGGTGGGTTTCCAAAATCGCTCTGGCCTTTTTGAGTTCCCGCCATGCCCTCTGTGAACCCCTCTTGATATTCTACCTCAGCAACGCGTATGTTGGCCTCCATGTTGTGTTGTGCCCTCGGCCGGGTCTTGGTGTAGCTTGATTGTGCTATACATTCTCCCCGTATCACCGCCTTACTTGCATCCCAGATGGTTGCCCAATTAATCCCAGGAGTTATGTTTTCTTGGAAATAATTTGAGGATTGTTCTATGCCTACCCGGACAGCGAGGTCTTTCAGTATTTCGTTCAAGCGCCAATAATTATGGGATTGTTGTTGCGGGTAAGTTAATTCTATTTAAGATAACTGGGGCGTGGTCAGAGAGGCAACATATCCCAATATCGAGGCCTGTGACTTGTGGGACCAAAGTTTCAGAGATAAGTATCATATCAATACGGGAATAACCTTTGTGTACAGCGGAGTAGTGAGTATGTGGATTAAAGCATCGCCATGTTCCCAACAAGTGTAAGTCTTACAAATTTAGCTAATGCTTGCCTAAATGTGTGATCGTGGGGGGGTAGCTGGAAGGGTTCTATACATGACTGCGTCCATCACTCCATTGTGCTATTCTGGGAAGTAAACTCAGCAGGAAACAATCTTGTTTAGCATTAGGAGCACAAACTGAGATCAGTGTGACCAATTGTCCCAAAAGTGTTTACACCCCCCCCCCCTAACATCAGGCATCGGCCTTCCGGATCTTTTTTAACAAAACGTTTTTCGAAACTGGTACCTTTCGCCAATAAGATACCCACTCCCCTTTTCTTAGCCCCAGTAGAGGCTAGGTATTGTATCGGGAAGGCTCTGTGTTTCAGCCTCCATTGATCCTCGGGGAGCAAATGTGTCTCCTGCAACCAAACCACTGAGGCCTGCATGTCCCTCAAACTGTTTAGTATGGATTTCCGCTTGACTGGAGAGTTCAGCCCTTGTGCATTCAGCGAAATGAGAGTTAAATTAGCCATTACCCCACTTTCAATCATTTGTCCCCTTCATTATGATCCAACTCATGTCTGTTGCAAAAAATGTGTTTGCATATTGTGCCCTTCTACCTGAAACAATCAAAACAGAACTCCCCCGCCCTCCACCTTAACTAATGGATTACAACTTCCAACTTGCATTACTAACAGAATACCAATGTGGTAAATCACTGGGTGTTCTATCTCCCCGGGAAGTATGGGGCCTGGTTGTCCCTCCCCCCCCCCCTCTCACCCCATACAACAGTTTGTTTCCATGCTGGCTTGGGGTTTCATTTCAGGTATGAGTGCCTGATTTCTTATGGTCTTTCCCTTCTAGCAGCGCCATTAAAATGTTTCCTGTAGTTAGAAGTTGCATGACCTCTCGGGTATGGTCTGTAGGTTGCACTTCTTTATTGTGTCTCCTTGGGCGAGGTCGTCCTGGCCTCCATTGGCTTCCCGGATGTCTCCCCTCCAACTCGTCACTTCGGGATGGAGAACCTTCGCCGTCCGTGAGATTGTCTCCTTCGCCTTCTTGCATGAGGTCTGCCATTTCTTCTTCCTCAGCAACCGAGAATCTCTGGCCCTTCCATTCGAAGCGGAGGCACGTTGGGTGGCCCCATCGATACTGCACCTTTCTAGTTCTTAGCCAGTCAGCAACCACCCTCAGCTTTTTCCTACGGGCAAGTGTAGCTTGAGCCAGATCTTGAAACAGTTGGGAGTGGTGTGGAGCGGAAGATGGGTTCTTTTTTGCGAGCGGCTTGCATTATGTCAGATTTCAATTGGTATAGGTGGACCCGGGTCCGGACGTCTGGAGTCAGGTTCTTGTTGATTTGATATGAGGAATAGGTTCTGTGTTCAGTCTAACAATTTCTCTGTTCTCCACATTCAGAATTTCGCGAAACAAGTCGACCACATATTGTTTTAAGTCCGAGACAGTCACTGATTTCGGGATTCCCCGAATATTATTACGTCTGGGTCGGTTTTCAGCATCCTCCTGTCTGTTTTGTATTTGCTCCATATGCTGTTCCAGCTCCTGCACCCCATGCTCCAGGATGTCGTGGTCATGGCTCTGCTGTTTTATTACTGTTTCAACCTCATCAATCCTCTTTTCTACTGCAAGGATTCCCTTGTTAAGGCCCGAGATGGATTTAGCCAGGTCATTCGCACTCTCCTTGATATCTTTGAGTTTCTGTAGCATTTCTAAGAGATCCGACTTCCTGATACGAGGGTCTTCCAGAGTTCCGGTTCCCTCCATAGGGGGTTGATGTACCTGGGCTAATGCTTGTATCTGCTGTTTGCAGCAGGGCTTCGATATCGCCAGACCCCTGGCCTTTGGCTTTCGTTGTTTGCTTGGACATTGTGGTCATTTCCCTGAGGGCGCATCACCTCAGATCTGAGCTATGGAGGCCAGATCAACTGTGGTCACCTCCCCAAGGCCTCGAGTGAGTTTTCCAATTACAGCTGCTTCGTCTGGGTTTTATGATGCTCCTTTTCCTCTGTTGCTTCCTGAGTAGGGTGTCGTGAGCCACTGTTATGGAGGAGCGATCATGCTTCCAGATACCTACATAGCTGGTCACTTAAATTAGTATGTGTCTGTTTTATCCAGGAGCTCGCTGCTTGCGCCTTTCAGATTCTAAGGATTAGCCACCCCTTCTTGGTTCCTTTGTCTGCTGCCAAAACAGTAATGGGATTGTTGCCGTTTATGACCATGAATGTTGCCTTCGACCTGGCCTCATGTTCCTGGGCATCTGGGACTTTCTCTAGCCAAACCGCTTCTCCCCCAGGCCAGTGCGCATCCCCAAGCCTGCCACGATGCTTCCAATGCCAGAGCAGGTGTGTATGGTGAGGAAGAACCAGAATGGTCGTTCCCTAGACTGCTTCCCTTCGCCGGCTTTCTTCCAAAGTTAGGCGCCTTGTTATTTGCCTACAAGGAGAGGTGTTGCAGTTCCAGCAGCGACCACGCCGGGTGACGGAGATTCAATGGGCGCTTTGTCCCGCGCTTCCCTTCTATGGACCTCACAAGTGCCAGGGGATAGTGCAGAGTCTTCCGCCGTGGCTATTCCTCCCCCCTCACGGATTAGCTCCGGGCCAAGATCGGGGAACTCGCAGCGGTCTGGTTGTGCGCTAAAAACCTGTAGCCTCCATTAACCCTGCCGGGCGAGCGTTTAGGGGCACGCCGGTCTGCCACGCCGCCTCACTCCTCACCTTCCTTGCGGGGCTTCGGCTCCGGGTAGCATGGTCCTCTGCGAGCCTCATCCGCCATTCCACCACCACTCTCCGGCGGGACCTCAAGGCAACGGGTGGGGAGGGGGACAGGCTGTCACAGCGCGGCTCCGCCAGCCCCGATGCCTGCCCAAGTCACGTTTTCCATGGAGCACGTTATTGTCGTCAGCGTCTCGGTGCAGCTGTCGGATCACTCAGCGCAATCCGTTGTCCCACCATATTAGTGTTTCTTGATCGCCAGTTGATCGTGGGTCCCCTAGTACAGGAGCTCAGCGTTGTCCGCCATCTTGGTTGTGGGAGGACCCGTGCCTAAAAGTTTGTAGAGCTCTATCAGCGGCGGCTTACTTCTCCTCGGGTTTGGACATCTGTCGGTGGGATTCATTGGCCCGCATGTTTAGTTTTAGGGGGTATTAGGGGCTCAACCAGGAGGCATCCTACGGCGTCCTCAGCTGGCCACACCCCTCGGGTCTCCCCTTTTTAAACTCTGGCTAACCTTGCAAGAACTACAGTTCCCAAGGGTAGAAAGGATCTTTGGATCCTTTTACATCTTATTAGGTGAGACCAGCACCCCCACCCTATGGGGAGTGCTGGGGAGATACATTGTATCCCCATTCTCATTCTAAAGGTAACTTGTTACCAGGACAAACTTACCTTAAATGGTTGGTGGCTGTGAAACTTTTTACCAATTCGGTGCACCTTTACCATAGGGTGTTTCCACGGCCCCGGTAAAGGCACACATGAAAGCCCTTTTTACCAAAATGGCCTGGTGGCCTTTTTTCGCCATTTTAGCGTTTGTGCTTTGTTCCTTCCCCAGACATCCAGGCACCAGAGTGTCTGAAGGCAGGAGGCAAGTGACTAGTCCAAAGCTCTGCAGCCCTTTGTCTCCCAGACTGCCTGAGAGAATCCAGTTAAAACTGGGCAGCTGGCTGTCCTGAAGGACCACCAATACGCAAAAGTTTGAATGTTGCATGGCAGTTCGATTGGCTGAGTTCCTGCCAAAAAAAAAGTCTGATCCTGGAAGCTGCCAGAGAGCCTGCGGTTACCCATCCTTCCAAGAGACCTGGGGACTCTGAAAACGATTACCTCTGGCCTGTGAGACCCACTAGACTCAAGACCATCTGCATTTTGAACCATCCCACATCATGTTGCGGCCTTACGGGGCTGCAATACCCCAATAGCCTGGGACCTTCGAGCCATTGTGCAGTGCATGTTCTTCAGAATTCCGAACCTTGCTGAAACTGGGCATCCTGCTGTGCCTCCAGAGAAGTAAATAGCCTGAAAAGTCCCATCACCTGTTTGCTGGACCTTGCAAACAACGAGAATCCAACTGGCAATAGTCAGTCTTCTGTGCTCCTGTAAAGGCGACAAATCTGCATCCAGCCATGAAGAAAATCTTGCCTGAAGTAGTGTCGATCTCTGCTGAAAAAGGCCACCCAGGTTCCAGTCTACTGTCCTGACAAGGAATGAAGCGCCTGGGTGTTTGGCTGCAGATCCTGAAGTCCCTCCTTTGGTACCCGCTTTGTCTGTGCTGAGTAGTCCAAGTGCAAGAATGACAATGCATTACTTACCGTAAAAAGCATTTGATGGTTGTATCTGCTTAGAATCACATGCTGTGCATAGGTCCGACATCCCGTGGTCACTGCGGAGTATTGCATTTTGTTTTTCGTAGTCGAAAAGGGGACGTCGACAAGGCGTGTCTGCAACACTATCCCTATAGTGACGTGCGTTGTACCCATAATCCCTCACACGTCGAGGTCCCTCTGTTTGTATTTTTCTGCCGTGAGGGAGCCTTCTAGACATGAGCGAGTACAGAAAAGAGATATAGAAAAGGATGTCTATGTTCCTTCCATCCGTGCAGGGAGGAAGGGTGGGCGCATGTGAATCTAAGCAGATACAACCATCAGAAATGCTTTTACGGTAAGTAATGCATTGTCTTCTGATGTTTGTTAATCTGCTTAGAATCACATGCTGTGCATAGACTAGCGAGCAGTACCCGGAGTTGGAGGTGGGTTGTGAGAAGGAACAGTAGAGAAAAGATGTCTTAATACTGCTTGTCCCACCTGGGAATCAGATGTAGAGTGGGCATCTAGACAGTAGTGTTTTGTAAAGGTGTGTACAGAACTCCAGGTTGCCGCTTTGCAGATGGACTGAAGGGGAACATTTGCAATGAATGCTATGGATGCCCCAGTGCCTCGAGTAGAGTGTGCTCTTGGCTTGAAGGGTAGTTCTCTCTTAGCAAGAGTGTAACAGAGAGTGATGCATTGTACAATCCATCTAGATATAGTGGATTTTGAAACTGCATCTCCTTCTCTTCCTGCTGCCACCGAGACAAAGAACCGATTAGTCTTTCTCAGTGGACTAGTTCTTTCCATGTAAAACATGACAGCTCTGCGCACATCAAGTGTATGCAGGCTTTTTTCTCCTAGATTTGAAGGATTTTGAAAGAACGTTGGTAGTTTTATAGACTGGTTGACATGGAATTTGGAGATGAATTTCGGTGCGAACCTTGGGTGTGTGCGTAGAACCACTCTTTATCCTTGTGAACTGTTACAAAGGGGTCTAAAACCGAAAGGTCCTGTAGTTCACTTACTCTCCTAATGGCGGTAATAGCTATTAGGAAAGCAGTCTTAAGAGTGAGATCTTTAAGAGTTGCCTTGTGCATGGGTTCAAAGGGTGACCCCATGAGCCTGGTGAGTACCACATTTAGATCCCAGCCGGGAGCTGGGTTTGCTATTGGAGGGTGTATTCTCTTTACCCCTTCCATGAAGGCTTTGATTACTGGGATCTTCCACCATGATACTTTGAGTTGTGAAGTGGTGTAAGCAGAAAGCGCTGCCAGGTGTACTTTAATAGAATTGAATACTAGACCCGAGTCCAGTAAATGGGTCAGGTACAGAATAATTTGTGTGGGAGAGCAGTCAACGGGGTTGATACTCTTCCCTCTACACCAGATGACAAATCTTTTCCATTTGCTAGAATAGCAGTGACGAGTGTTAGGCTTTCTGGCCTCTCTGAGGAGGTCCATGCACCTCTGTGGAAGTTGTAAATGTCCAAATTCTATGACCTCAGGAGCCAGGCTGCTAAGTTCATGGTCTGAGGGCATGGGTGCAGTTTCCTGCCCCTGTCTTGTGACAGCATGTTGTACGGGCAGGGCAGTTTCACTGGAGGAGATAGAGACATCTCCAACAAGTGAGCGAACCATGGCTGTCGGGGCCACCAGTATCATGGTAACTTGTTCCTGGTGCATCTTGTGCACTATGTTGAGAAGGGGAGTCGGGGGGAAAAGCGTAAACAAATTTCCCTGACCATGGAATCGATAGACCGTTCCCCTTGGACTGGTTCTGGGGGTACCTGGACGCGTAATCTTGGCATTGAGAGTTTTCCAGAGTTGCGAACAGGTCTATTTCTGGGAAACCCCACTGTGTGAAGACGTCGAAGACGATGTCTTCTTGTAACCGCCATTCGTACTCTACGGGCAGGGGGAAGTCTCTGCTGAGTTCGTCTGCTAGCAGATTGAGTTCCCCTGGTACATGTTGTTATAGTAGGAACATGTGTTTGAAAGCCCACTTCCAGATGTTCTGGGACAGCTTGGACAGTCCTGGAGAGTGAGTGCCCCCTTGCTTGTTGAGGTAGTACATGGCTGTGGTGCTGTCTGTGAGGACCATCACTGTCTTTCCTTGTAGGTGTTCCTGAAAGGCTTTCAGTGCTTTGAACACCGCTAGTAGTTCCAGCAGGTTTATATGCTTGGATGCTAAGCTCGGAGTCCACGCTCCGTGAGCAGTGTGATGGGATAGGTGAGCCCTCATCCTGTAAGGGATGCGTTTGTGGTTAGAGTGGCTTCCACTGCGCGTGTGGCAAATGTTTTCCCTAATAACAGGTTTTCTTTTGTCCACCACTGTAGCGAGAGAACCAAGGCCTGCGAGACCACCACTAGATCGTCCCATTGTCCGCTGGCCTGACCCCATGGCTGTTGAGCCACTCTTGCATTGGGCGCATGCGAGGTACCAAATAAATACATGACGCCATCATTCCTAGCAAGCGCATTGCTTTGCGTACCGTCACCTCTCGACCTGCCACATAATGGGGGATCTGAAACAGCATGTTTTGGACCCTCTCGTTGGAGGGGGAAGACGAGGCTGTCCTTTGTTCGAATTAGAGCCCCTAGGAATTGTTTGATTTGGCTGGGGTCTAAGCTGGACTTCTTTTTCGTTGATGGAGAAGCCCAGTTGGAACAAAAGGTCTACAGTCTTTTGGGTATTGGAGAAGCAGGTTTCGTAAGAATCCCCTGTTATGAGCCAGTCGTCGAGGTAAGGGTATACCGGGATGGATAACCTGCGCAGGTGGGCCGCTGCCACTGCCAGTACTTTCGTGAATACCCTTGGTGCAGATGCTATCCCGAAGGGTAGTACTCTGAACTGGTAGTGTTTGTTCTCTATCTTGAACCTGAGGTATTTTCTGTGCGCTGGCAACATTAAAATATGAAAGTATGCATCTTTCATGTCCAGTGTTGTCATGTAATCCCCCTGTGATAACAGTGGGATTACTTCCTGCAAGGTCACCATACGAAACTTTTGGGGTTTGACAAACTTGTTCGCTGGGCGCAGATCTAATACAGGGTGCATGGTTAAGTCCTTTTTGGGTACAAGGAAGTACACTGAATAAATACCTTCTGTTACCTGAGATAGGGGGACAGCCTCTATAGCTTCTTTTTTCAGTAGCTCTTCTACTTCTTGTAGAAGAATGGTGAGGTGTTCCGGTGTCATGCGTCGGTTCCGGGGGGGTCTGTACTTCGGGGAACCGTTTAATTCCATGCAGTATCCGTGGGTTATGGTGGATAAAACCCAGCGGTCTGACGATATTCCCTCCCATGCTGAAAGGAACGATGTTAGCTGGCCCCTGACCGGTGATGCATGGGAGGGGACCCGAATCTTCGGGTCATTTGTTGGTATTGGGCGTGGAACCTTTGGGGCTGGAGCCGCGACCTCTTCCCCTGCCACGGCGTTGGCCTCTGACTGAACTGGGTGTTACCCTGGTTAGAGGGCCAGTTGGTAGCAGAGTAAAATTGCTGTTGGTTTTGCTGCTGGCGTTGGCCACGAAAGGAGAGTCTATTGCCATAGCCGCGTCTGTTAGGGGGCCTAGAAATTTGGTCAAGAGTTTTGATGGTATCAAACTCTTTCTTCGCATGTTCTAGGGTCTCATCAACTGCTTTCCCAAACAGATGTGTTTCTTCTATGGGCTTATTTATCAGGGAAGCCTGGGTTTCCGGCTTAAATCCCGAATTGCGCAGCCAGACATGGCGTTTGAGAAGTGTTCCCTGAACCAGGGAACGGCCAGCCGTCTCTGCGGCATCTAAGGAGTTCTTTACGATGCCCTGGTTTACAAGAGTTCCCTCTGAGATTGTAGCTAACAGGCGTGAACGCAGGGGTTCTGGTGCCTCCTCTGCTTCGCTGCGCAGCTTGCTCCACTGTGCATCTGCGTAGCTAGCTAGAGAATTATTTGCAATCCTAGTTGAAAAGGCGGCGGACGTCGTGATTCTCTTCCCAAGTGCGTAGAGCTTTTTGCCCTCTTTGTCAGGTGGTGCCTCACTAGTGGATAGTGGTACCCCTGCTCTTTTCCTTGTATTAGTAACTACGAGGGAGTCCGGAATAGAATGGCCTCTGATGTACAACGGGTCAGAGGGCGAAGGGCTGAAGAGCTTTTCTATCCGAGGGTTGACCCCCTCTGACTAAGGCAGGATTGGAAAGGGAAGGAGTTATTCTTCTCTTTATAGAAGCCAGGAGCGGAATAGACTGACTAACAGGGGCTTTTTCTTTAATAACTTTCTCTACAAAGTCTATGTCAGGAAGAGTCTCCCCTGTGTCGATTTCAAAATCCGCTGCTGCCTTGCGCAATAGTGCATTAAGTGAAGGTTGGTCATCTATGGGAGAAGTGTTTCCAATAGGTGAATCCTTGGGAGGAGAAGGGTGAAAGACATCAGGGTCTGAGTGCACTGATGGGGATTGCCAAGGCTGCGAGGTAGCTGTATCTTCTTCGAAAGCTCCTGCACTAGTGTAAGGATCTTCTTCAAACCCCTCTTCCTCATGTTCTTCCTCTCCACCCAAACACTCATCTTCCTGGAGGTATTGCTCCTCTTCTGTGAGGTCATATACGTCTGTAGAAGGGGGAATTTTTATCCTGGGGCCATTCTTAGTCTTTCGGGTGTGGGTGGGTTTTGGTTTCCCAAAAACCTTTCCATTTTCTCCATACAAGAATAGAGTCTTTCAAGGGTCTCATGGGGGACC
Source organism: Ambystoma mexicanum (assembly GCF_040938575.1). NCBI lineage: Eukaryota > Metazoa > Chordata > Amphibia > Caudata > Ambystomatidae > Ambystoma > Ambystoma mexicanum. The sequence goes on along the minus strand of NC_090927.1, from coordinate 1,177,181,346 downwards.
CCTGAATAGTCTAGAGGGGGGAAATCAGTGTTTTCACCTTCAAAACACTTAGAACGCTCCCACAACGTCGAAGAAAGGTTTCCGTCGCCATCTGAAAAGCCCTCCGGTAGTTCCGAAGTGCCCTTAGATGAAAGGGGCAGTTCCTGGCTACTCTTATGCTTTTTCGGCGTTTCTATAGCTTTTTGTGCGGTATTCGACGTTTGTTTCGTCGTCCGCTTACGTGTGTCTTCGGAAACAATTCTCGCCAGGCTCTCGACAACGAGTGTCAGTAGAGGACTCTGGTGTCGACGTTGCCTGCGTTACGCGTTGTTCCTCGACGGCTGCTCTATGGAGCGTTACGTCAGATGATTTTGGGGTAGCGCCCGTGTTTGATGAAAGCCCAATCGCTGGTCGCGACTGCGTTTTCAGGTGGGGCTTGAGACCCTTACGGTCTGAGGTAGACGCCGGAGTGCCCTGCGTCCCCTTCGGCGCTGATGGATCCTTAGTCTTCGATGAAGAAGAGCCGTGGGTTGTGTGCTTAGGCCTATGGGGTCTGTGTGCGTCCCTGTCGCCGGGGTGTTCATCCCCATGAGCAGGGCGTGAGCCGAGCCCGTCGGAGCCGGGGACGGACGTCGAGGAGCGCGAGCGCTCCTTCTGGGGGTTAATGACTTCCGTAACAGACGTCGAGTTATCACCCTCCTCGTCACTTTCTGTAACAGCGGCGGGTGAGGAAACTGACTTCGACATAGCGTAGTCCGCCCACCTCTTAACTTTGCATTCTTTAAGAGTTCTTGGTTTCAAGAGCTTACAGGCCGCACAGCTGTCCTTATGATCGAGGGGCAAGCAACGATTACAGAGCTTGTGTTTGTCCTTCCAAGTGTATTTGCCCCTACAGCGTGGGCAAAACTTAAAAGGTGTCCTCTCCATAGCTGAGGCAATAACTGGTGATAACAACCCCAAGGGAAAGATAGGGGAGAAAGACATTCTCAAAGAGAAGATAAAAGTTCGAACCCCCACTCTCCCTACTGTATGTTGGCCGGCGAGGCCAGGCCACGTGTTCGGCAGCGCCGAAGGATCTCCTCCGTCTCTTCCCCTCCGTCGAAAACATGCTCGGCTAACGTCGAGGGGAGGGATCTTTAACAATATAATAAGTATAATTAAGGACCGAGGTCCCATAGTAAGTATTTGCAATGTCTCTAGGAGCTCCGCGTAAGGCGACCAGAAGCTGGGCGGAAAAAAACAATCTGAGGGACCTCGACGCGTGAGGGATTATGGGTACAACGCACGTCACTATAGGGATAGTGTTACAGACACGCCTTGTCGACGTCCCCTTTTCGACTACGAAAAACAAAATGCAATACTCCGCAGTGACCACTGGATGTCGGACCTATGCACAGCATGTGATTCTAAGCAGATTAACAAACATCAGAAATCCTGTTTCGAACCTTCCCCATGATTTCTGATGCAAAAGTCTTTCCAGAGTCTCGTCTTCAATCTTCTTGGTAAAATAATTAAACGCCTGGGTCTTTGGCAGCAGCGCCTGAAGAATTCTCGCTGGAACTCTTGTTCACCGATGAGGTACTGTGCTGGCTTGGGTATTTACTTACCTTAAGCCTTAATGATTATTGTGTATCCTTGCAGTGGTGCTGTGCTTGGGAGACCACGCATCCAGCTCACCCAAGCCTACTGATGCAATCCTCCTAGGGCATCTTCTGTGAAGCCCCTGGACTCTCAACTAACTTTTAAAGTGAACTACTTGTTTTCCCAGTCTTCCTCTGGAATTCTGACTTTGCCTTCTACTTACTGATCCATCTCACACTGCCTACTGTTGGCATGGTCCCTCTTCTGCCTGGAGTACTCATGTACTAGAATTGGGAAGGGTTGGATAATTTAAGGGGTCCGTCCTGAAAATTCAAGTAGTGTTTAAAAGGGTACTTGTAAAGGAGTTAGTTGGTAACTTTAAACTGAGTGAAAAGTTACAAAAAGTTCTTACCTTAGATCTGTTCTGCCATTCTGAAAAGTATATATAGGATTTATTTACCTTGAATAAGCTGTGCACCTTCTTAAATAAGTATACTGAAAGTCTCGATTTCCCTAGAAACTATCTCGCCACTCTAACAGAAAGTAGATGGGTTACATTACTCACCTGTGAAGTGGGTCCCCCTCTTCCCAAAAGTAATGCTGTTGGTTTCACTTTAATATTCCGATTAGGATAATTGTAGGAGTGTCCCCAATTGGGTCTTGCTCCCCCCCCCACCCCCGACTTGCTGTTAGCCTCAACAGAATAAGTCTGCTTAGCTTATACTCATCTTTTAGGTTGCTGGTAGCTCCTTACAAAAGTAGAGTCGTTACCTTGTATTAACTATGTGCCTTCCAAAAAAATAAGTTACTTCCCTTAGTATGTGAACTGAAAAGCAACTGTAATTTAAGATTACACAAAAGGGTTTACTTACCTAGAGTAGAACTGTTACCCCAAAAGTGGTTATTCTAGGAATAGTTTGCCTAGTCTGCAAAGTATATTGTCCCATTGGTATTACTATGAATACTTGCTTAGCGTCACGGTACAACTGTGCATCTACTACCCTTGTATTACTACAAGTAATCTAAACAATTATTGGTTTGGCTTCCCTAGAACTCCAGTTAGGCATTCTAAACAAAATTAGATCCTTCGGCCTGTGTGCCTTCAAGCATAGTGATGTGTGTTTTTATAACCGACTAGTGCTGTAAGGCAGGAAGGGTCCTTTTGACGACCCCCTACCCCCACCCTACATCCCGTATGAAGTGGAAGGTATGCTCATTCAATTGCCGGAGACGTCCCCATGTCAGAGCTTGGAAGCCATTGCATCACACTAACTCCATTTCATATCCCAGACTCCATTTTGTACTATTCCCGACTCCATCTTTTATTAGGCCGCACTAAGATTCCTAACAAGCCCCCTCTCTCCCTTCCTTCAGCGCCGCGCACAGTTAACCCAAGCACCCCCACCTCCTCCCCCGTCTGTGCCGCGGGTGTCCTGTTCTCACGGAAGCTTGGGCACAAATTGTTGCAAACTGACGATGTATTTCTTCTCTTCCTCCGAGATCATTGCCCTGTGTGTGACCTGGCCGAAGCCTGGCTTGTGAAACCAATTAGTCTCCACAAACATGCCCCAGCTTATTCAAACCCCCCCCTTTAGGAACTATTGCCTGGATAACCTTTGCCCCACTGTGTTCCTTTCATATAGCAGTTGGTGGGACCCTTCCCCGTACAGGCCATCCTAGATTGCCCCCATAGAACTAATCCTGCACGATCATATATTCTCCCAATACTAACACCCATCAGTCCTCTTGTTTGAGCCATGAGGCACCAGGTAAATTAACCTCAGAATGACACGTTTAGATAAGGCACCTGGACCACCGTTAAGAAGGTGCACCTTTCGCTAGATTTTATAGACAACCCTGCATTTTTTGTATACGTTTTATGTCTTAAATCAATCCCTGCATGTTAGCAATTACTGTGTAGTTTAGATTAGTTAGACAATCGACGGTGTGGACTCAGCCTGACCTTTACCCCTCCCAGATGAGCCCAGCTGACCCACATGCCACAAAAAAGCAAGAAGCTCAGCACCAGACAATCGAGCAGCACCATCGCTGTATAGTGTATAATGCATTAGCTGACCGAGCGAATGAAGTAGCACCATGTAACGCATAGAAATCGTCATTGACGACGATTAAAATGTCATGTTTCTGGATTGTTGGCAGAGCGATCTTGGAGCAGCAGAGTCCTCTGCATGCCTCACTTTACTATTATATAAAGCATGCGTAGTTGGACTCTCAATCTTTCTCCTGGTCTCATTCCCTGCTGGGGTGCGTCCATTTATTCCGAGTTTGTATTTTGTGGGGAATGACTACCTTCAGTGCTTAACCCAATACCTAACTTGGCCTATATGACATGCATTACTTACCATAAAAGCATTTCTGCTGATTGTATCTGCTTAGATTCACATGCTCTGCATATAGTCCGACATCCAGTGGTAACTGCAGAGTATTGCATCTTGTCTTTCGAGAATCGATGTACCCAAAATCCCTCACGTGTCGAGGTCCCTACGATTGTATTTTTTCTGCCGTGAGGGAGACTTATGACTATCATGAGCGAGTACAGAAAAGAAAAAAAGCAGTAGTAGACTGTTCCTTTCATCCGAGCGGGGAGGAAGGGTGGACACATGTGAATCTAAGCAGATACAATCATCAAATGCTTTTACGGTAAGTAATGCATGTCTTCTGATGCTTGTTAATCACAGTACTCTGAGATGGGTTGTGAGAAGGAACAGTAGTGAAAAGATGTCTTAGTACTTCTTGTCCCACCTGAGAATCAGACCTAGAATGTGTCTAGGCAATAGTGTTTTGTAAAGGTGTGTACAGAAGTCCAGGTTGCCGCTTTGCAAATTGATTTTAGGGGGACATTTGCAATGAATGCTATGGAAGCCCCCGTGCCTAGAGTAGAATGTGCTCTAGGCTGGAAGGGCAGTTCTCTCCTAGCAAGAGTGTGATGCATTTGACAATCCACCTGGAGATGGTACATGGAGACAGGGTCTCCCCTCTACCCTTCGACACTGAAAGGAAAAACTGATTTGTCTTCCTTAGTGGTAGAGTTCTTTCCATGTAAAACATGACTGTTCTGCGTACATCCAGAGTGTGCAGGCTTCCCTCTCTCCCATGCTTGAGGGGTTTTGAAAGAACGTAGGTAGTCCTATGGACTGGTTCACATGGAACTTTGAAATGAATTTAGGCGCAAACCTAGGGCGAGTGTGCAGAACCACCTTATCTCTGAACTGTACCACAGGTGTCTAGAACTGAGAGGGCTTGTAGTTCACCAACTCTCCTTATGGATGTAATAGCTATTAAAAAGGCAGTCTTGTAGTGAGATCTTTGAGACTTGCTTTATGCATGGGCTCGAACAGAGAACCCATAAGTCTAGTCAACACCACATTTAGGTCCCATCCGGAAGCCGGGTTAGAAAAGGAAGGGTGAATTCTCTTTACTCCCTCCATGAAAGCTTTAATAACTGGTATCTTCCACCATGAGACCTGTTACGTAGTGTAGGCTGAAATAGCAGCTAAGTGAACTTTTAGAAAGTTGAAAACCAGGCCCGAGTCTAGCAAATGAGTCAAGATACAAAACAATATGGGTAGCAGAGCAGTCAATGGGTTTGATGCTCTTAGATTTGCACCAGATAACAAAACGCTTCCTCTTACTGGAATAGCAATATAGTGTATTGGGTTTCCTTGCCTCTCTGATTATGTCCATACTCCTCAAACTATCCAGAAGAGACCGCATCACCCCGGCCCTAAAAACACTACACTGGCTCCCAGTAAAACAGCGTATCATCTTCAAAACAATGTGCATAACGCACAGGGCAATCAGCGGACAAGGAGCAGAATTCCTACAAAAAAAAATAATCTACAAGCCAACGAGACCGCTCAGGTCAACCAACGAAATCCGACTGGAACAAAAACCTTATATCAAGAAGAAACACGGAGGCACCGCTTTCTACCACTTAGCCGCGAAAACCTGGAACAACATCCCAAAATTAATAACACCAAAGACCACCTTCAATTCAGAAAATTACTAAAAACCTACCTCTTCAACACCGGAGACTAAAACCGAAACAATAAGACAAACGAATCATCAAAAAAGGACAAACCGCTAGAACCGACAGAAGTACCATGGGCACCAGTAGGGCTGACACTGGACACAGGGGTCCACCCGCGATACCCAGAGAAACGAATACAACTACTCCAGCCAACCATTACCATCCCCCACCACCCGTACAGCCACAACTAGGTCCCTCGAGGCAGTGGAACGGACAAGATACCACCAATCACCACACAACCGGGTGTATGGACACTAGCAACGGTGCTAGTCATGTGGAGGGGTTGAGGAGCATGCAAGGTTATTAAGGGAGCGGGTGGAGAGGACAGCTAGATCCTCAAACAGCCTCGAATGGAAAACTGGGCACATACCTCCTGAGGCTCAGGGTGTACAAGCATCCCGTCGGGTAAGATTACACGAGCCCAAACGGCTCAGTCCAAGATAGAGATGACTAACGAATACCATTAACAATTTCCCTCTCTGCATACACCTCTCAAACTCCAAACCAAACACAACCACAAACCTCTAGCGCAGCAAACCGCACGAACTTCACTACACTGCAACAACAAAACAAAAAAAACAAAAAAAAAAAACAGACTCGCACATCAGCACACGACGACTACCGGCCGCATACACCCCAGGCCCAGCCGACGGAACCACCGGGCTGAGGCTGCCAACAGCACATCACTGCAATCTTGCACTTTTCCAGCCTCCACCCACTAACCCACCCCCCTCCCCTCTTTCAGAGCCGCCAGAGCGCCAGGGGACCACTCCGGTGGTGATAGTGCGCGGTACAAATGACCTTTAACATTAACATATATCTTTGAGGGAGTTGTAGGTGCCCGAACTCTGACCTCAGGAGCCAGGCCGCTAAATTCAGTGTTTAAAGGCATGGGTGAGTGTCTCCCCTTTGTCCCGAGACATGTTGTACGGGCAAGGCAGTTTCATTGGAGAAAATGGGGACATCATCAGATGAGCGAACCAGGGTTGGCGGGCCCACATGGAGGCCACCAATATCATGGCCACTGGTTCCTGGTGCATCTTGTGCACTATCTGGTTGAGTAGGGGGGGGCGGTGGGGGAGCGTAAACAAATTTCCCTGACCATGTGATCCAGAGTCCATTGCCCTTGAATGGTTCTGGGGTACCTGGAGGCGTAGTCTTGGCATGGAGCGTTCTCCAGAATTGCAAACAGGTCATCTCTGGGAAGCCCCATTCTGCGAAAACGTTGGACAACGTCTTTGTGTAATCACCATTCATACTCCATGGGTAGTGGGAAATCTCTGCTGAGTTAGTCTGCCAGAAGATTGAGTTCCCCTGCAATATGTGACAACAGGAACATGTGTTTGAGAGCCCACTTCCAAATGTTCTGGGACAGTTTGGACAGCCATGGAGAGCAAGTGACCCCTTGTTTGTTTAGATAGTACATGGCCGTGGTGCTGTCTGTAAGGATCATGACCATCTTCCCTTGCAGCTGTGTCTGAAAGGCTTTCAGAGCTTTGAATATCGCTAATAGCTCCAACAGATATATGTGTTTGGATGCTGAGGACCAGACACTGCGCCATTTGCAAAAGCAGGTGAGCCCACCACCCCGTGAGATGAGTCTGTAGTGAGAATGGCGAAGGATTTCCCTGGACCACCACTGCAGAGAGAACAGGGGCTGGCGAGACAATCACTATATCGTCCCATTGTCCGCTGGCCTGACACCAGAGTCTGTTGAGCCACTCTGGTATTGGACGCATGTGCAAACGCGGGTGAGAAACCAAAGAAATGCAAGACGCCATCATTCTTAACAGTCGCATGGCCTTGTGTACCATCACCTCCCAACTGGCTACATATTGAGGGATTTGAAACATTTTATGGACCCTCTTGTTGGAGGGGTAGACGAGGTAGTCCTTTGTTCAAATTAGAGCCCCTAAGAACTGCTTGACTTGACTGCGGTCTAAGCTGGATTTCTTCGATGGCGAATCCCAGGCTGAATAAGAGGTCTATTGTCTTTTGAGTGTTTGACAAGCATGTTACGTAGGAATCCAGTTATTAGCCAGTCGTCGAGGTAAGGATAAACTGGGATGGCTAATCTGCGGAGGTGTGCCGCTGCCACTGCCAGTACCTTTGTAAATACCCTTGGTGTTGAGGCAATGCCAAAAGGTAGTACCTTGAACTGATAGTGCTAGTCTTCGATCATGATTGAGGTATTTTCTGTGCGCTGGCAACATTGAAATATGAAAGTATGCATCTTGCATGTCCAATGTTGCCATGTAGTCTCCCTGTGTGGGCAAGGTCATTACTTTCTGCAGAGTGACCATACGAAACCTTTGAGGTTTGACAAATTTGTTTTCTGGGCGCAAATCTAGTACAGGGCGCATGGCGAGATCCTTTTTGGGTACAAGGCAGTACACTGAATAAATAACCTTGTTTACCTGTAGAGGAGGAACAGCTTCTATGGCGTCCTTTTCCTGCAGGATCTCAACCTCTTGTAGCAGGATGTGCAGGTGTTCTGGCGTCAGGCCTCTTGATCGTGGAGGTCTGAAATTGGGGGGGGGGGGTTTCAGCAGAATTCTATGCAGTACCCGTGGGCGCCGGTCTTGAGTACCCACTGGTCTGTTATCCCCTCCCATGCTTGAAGAAATGATGTTAGCCGGCCCCCGACCAGGGAGGCATGGGAGGGAACCCGTATCTGCTGGTCATCTCTGACCTGAGGCTGGGGAGCCTCTAGGCGTGGAATTTTGGCCCCTTCCTTTCCCATTTTGTGGACCTCTTGGGGGATACAGGGTGGTGTAGCTGGTACCATGGGGCGAGGACCAGTTCTTTCCCGAGCCATATTGGTTGCGAGGGAAGCGTTTGCCACGAAAGGAACGTCTTTAACTGCTCCCTCTCCTTGTGCAAGGCCTCTGGATCATTTGATCCAGGGTCATTGGGTGTCGTGCTCCTTTTTAGATGTTTTGAGTGCTCCATCAAGCACTTTCCCAAATAAGTTAGTCTCATCCACCGGCATATTTATTAATGAAGCTTGGGTTTCTGGTTCGAAGTGAGTTTCGTAACCATCCGTGCCTCTTTAGGAGGGTACCTTGTGCCAAGGTCCTGCCAGCTGTTTCGGCCGCAATACTCAGATTAACCTGTTTGCCCTCAGCTACAACAGAAAGCAGGCGAGCCCTCAGCGGTTCAGGGACTTCTTGAAGTCCCTCTTGTAGCATGTTCCATTGTGCGCCTGAATAGCTAGCCAACACACTTTTCTCATTAGCTATGAGTGAAAAACGCTGCAGCAGTTGTGACCCTTTCCCCCCCATTGCGTGAAACCTTTTGCACTCCTTATCAGGGGGTGCTCCCCCTCAACTCCCCTGCCCTCTTCCTGGTTTTAGTTACCACCAGGGAATCTGGAGTAGCATGACCCCCCAGATGAGGATCGGAAGGGGAAGGGCAAAACAGTTTTTCTACTCTAGGATGGACTGCCCTTGTTAAGGCGGGTGTTAACCAAGAAGGAGCCAAGTATTTCTTGATTGAGTTCGACAAAGGAATAGCCTGGCGTGCCGGTGGCATTGAACGCCATTTGGTCGTTAACTGGAGAGGACTGTCAAGTGGGTGTGGTGGGGGTGGGATCCACGCACAGGGCGTCAGGCTCCGTGTTGGAGTAGGTGATGCCCATGGCCGACCCGGTTGTGGTGGTCCTCCCACCACTCTGTGGGGTAAATGTGCTCATCCACAGGGTCTCAAAATGGATATTCATCCCGATTAAATAGGTCTACAGGGACCTCATCCTTAGTGAGGTCATAAGTCTCTTCTTCCTGAAAAAGGATCAAAAGTATTTAGAAACTTAGCAATAGGGGGGAAACAAACTCTTCGCAGCCTTTTCGGTGTGGACCTCTGAGAGTTCCATTAACCCCTCTAACCTATTCATACACCACTCAAAATTCTCTGGTCCATATTGAGGAACCAGAGTAGTCTAGGGGTGGTAAAGACTCTTCTAGTTGGTCTTCTGCTGCAGAACATCGAGATTTTTCTTTTAACGTCAAAGAAAGAGACCCATGGCCCTCTGAAAAGTCCTTTTGAGGTTCCGACGGTTGTGGCGTGTCTTCGGATGTATCTTTAGGCCCATCTGTAGGTTTCGACGAGTCCTTAGGTTTATTCTTACGTTTCGACTAGTCCTTCGACTAGTTTTTTTTCCGATTTGAGACGGAAACGATCCTAGCGATGCTTTCAGTAATGTCTGGTGTCAAAGTAGTATTTGGACTGGGCTTGCAGTTGCGCTGGTGTTTTCGGCACAACCAGGGCCTTCTGTTCCGCTGATGCCTTATTCTGACGAGTCTCGACGGATACTTTAATATTGGTGGTAGCACCCTTTGATGCAGACAGCCTCGATGCATACTGCACTTGCGGTTAGGGCTGCTGATCGGCGGGCACTGCCAAACTATCCGGTGTGCCCATTGGCGCGATGGAACGTTTGACAGTTTCGTCGAAGACAAACCGGGGGTTGTGTCTTTAGTGTGGGAAGTGTGTGCCCTCGTCGCTGGGATGTACAGTCCCCATAGCAGGACTCATGTCGTGCCTATTGGGGCCGGATGACGCAGAGTGTGAGCGCTCCGCCGTGAGGTCTATGGCCTCCGATTCGGAGCCCAGGTCGTCACTAAGCCCCTCGTCACACTCAGTGGTGCCGGAGGGGAGGGGGGTAGTGGGGAGGGGGGGCTACTCCCGGCCTGCAACATCCCGTAGGCCGCTACAAGCCGCTTCGTTGTGGTTAAGGGGAAAGACACCATTTACACTTAAGCGGTTTGTCTTTCCACAGGAATTTGGCCTTGCATGAAGGACAAAATCTAAATGGAGTCCTCTCCATAGCGTAGGAATAATAGTGGCGAGAAGACCAAGGGAACAAAGGAAAGGGAAAGGCATTCTTAGAAAGAAAATGTCCACCCCGACCCCACTCTAACTACTGTGTAGGCTGGCCAGAAGGCCCGGCCACGTGGTCGGCAGCACCAACCGGATCACTTTGTCAAAGGTCCGTGGAGCAGGCTTCGGCGTAGGTCAGGAACACAGCAGTCGAGGGAAAGGACGGCAAGATAACCATCAACAACCAATGGTCGAAAAGTATAACAATAGCAACGTCTCTGGAAGAGCTCCGCATAAGGAGACGAGTACACCAGGCGGAAAAAAACAATGAGGGACCTCGAGCCGTGTGGGCTATTCAATACACTACATGTGATGAATAGTGTTCAGGCACACCCATGTCAACGTCCCCTTTCGATTCTCGAAAGACCAGATCCAATACTCCACGGTTACCACTGGATGTCAGACTATATGCACAGCATGGGATTCTAAGCAGGTTAACAAGCATCAGAATTGTATTTATAAAAAACCTTTATTTTTATAATAATTCTGGTTGTCAGTGTTTCCATTGTATCCTTGGTGTACTACAAGTACTATGTATTTTCCTACAGCCCTTTCTCCCTCCAAGATAAGCTTGGCATGTGACGGCGTGCGTAGACCTCTATGTAGCAGCCCTGCAGATGTCCAGCAGAGGCACACAAGACAGCAACGCCGTAGTTGCAGCGATCTCTGGTAGAATGGGCTCTCGGACAGCCAGGCAACGGTCGGTTTACCAACGAATGACAATGAGTGATGCAGCCGCAGAGTCACCTGGAGATGGAACTCTTTGACAAGGGCTTCCCATGGTTCACAGGGCCAAAGTTCACAAAAAGCAGAGAAGTTTTCCAGAAACTCAGTGCGGGCCACATGAAACTTCAGCACTCAAGCCACATCCAGCGAGTGCAAAGTCCTTTCAACTGGCGATGAAGGTGTCGGAAAAAACACGTAACACCAATAGCTTGTTCAGAGTCTGACAGCACCTTTGGCATCAAGGAGGGATGTATCAAGTACCGTCGTTTGCAGGATAGGGCCTGGATCTCACCTACTCTTCTTGCAGAGGCGATTGCCATGAGGAAAGCCATCTTCCACGACAAACTACAGCGGAGCTGTATACATAGGTTCGAATGGAGGCCCCATGAGCCTAATCGGCACCACGTTAAGTTCCCACGCTGGGGCCGGAGCCTTCACCGGCGGGAATGAGTTAAACAGTCCCTTGATAAATTCCTAGACCAACCAGTGAGACCACAAGGAAGGTCGTCCTGGGGATCTGGTGTAGCGGGAGATAGCCACCAGATGCACCTTGGAAGCTTTCGAAAGCCCAAATTTAGCCAAAGCCAAGTACAGAAGCACCCGAGGGGCTGCGACCCTCAGGAGGATTGATCTGTGAACAGCACCAGGTCACAAAGCGTTTCCACTTCTGTCGACGACCCCCTGGCATTGGCGAGCACCTCCCTGCAGTCTGCCGGAAGCTCGTAACCATCGAACTCTAATGCTGCAGGAGCCAGGCCTTCAGAGTCAGCGATCCAGGATCGTGGTGCAGAAATGCGACTCCTTCCCTGGTGAGAAGGTCCACTACCACTGGCAGCTTGACTGACGGAGATGTTGACATGCTAAGAAGGTCCGGGTACCAGATCTGCTTCGGCCACACAGGCATGACAAGGATCATCCTGCACCGGTTACGTCCGAGTTGACTGATGACTCGAAGTAGCAGAGGCGCCAACGGAGGGAACGCGTACAACAAGCCTTCCCAAGGGAAGGCGAATGCGTCCTGTACCCACACACCCCACCACCCGCTCTTTCCCCCCGCGGCTGGGGGGGAACCTGCTGGCAAACCTCCGGCACTTGGTGGTTGTCGCCAAGATACTTGCGGAACAGGCTGTTCACTTAATCTTGCCGAAGTTCCCCACTTGTGGCAGGAGCGCAGCTCCCTGCTGAGGGAGTCGGCGACTGTTCTTTACTCCTGCCAGGTGGAATGGAACAAAGAACATCCCCTGGGCGACGGCCCAGTGCCACAAGTCCTGCGCCTCCTTGGAGAGCTGGGGATCTGGCGCCTTCTTGCTTCCAGATGTAAAACATTGTGGTAGTATTGTCTGAAGACCCTCACCACCTTGCCCTTGAGGGACTGTAGAAACAACCGGAGGGCCAAAAACACAGCTCGTAGCTCCAGAACATTGATATGTAGCGTCTTCTCTTCCGGCTTCCACAGGCCTCTGGCATGAAGACCCCCGGTGTGGGCTCCCCAGCCTTCCAGAGTAGCATCAGTCGTGACAGGCTCCTGGTATTGTGGGGGGAGGGGGAAATCAGAAAGACTGCCTCTGGCGATGTTGGAGCGCACGCCCCAACACCCTATCACTTGAATGAACTCGTCGAGCACGATCCTGTCCTGAAAGCTTCCGGACACCTGGATCCAAAGTGCGTCGAGGAATCAGGTATATGCACGACATGCCGAGCAACGACTTGATGGTCTGCACTGTGGCAATCTTCAGTGGCACCAGCAGTTGTACCTTGACCAGGATGGCCGATATCCTCCCTTCAGACGCAGCTGCCAAGCAAGCCAGTGTGGAGCCTGGACCCCAGGAACAGGGTGTCCTGCGATGGAGTCAAGCAGGACTTTGCACAATTCACTGAAGACCCCAGGTTCATCAGCATTCAGACGGTCTGCGCTGTGTGATAGACAGCGATGTCCTTAGATGTGGCTCGGATGAGCCAGTCTAGATAAGGATACACATGGATCACTTGCAGCTGGGCCGCCACCGGTGGCAGGCATTTGGTGAAGACTCTGGGTGCCGACTTCAGTCCGAAGGGAAGCTCCTTGAACTGGTAATGCTGCCCCTGAATTATGAAGCGCAGGAACTTGAGATGTTTTGCATGTATAGGGACGTGGAAGTACACCACCTCTAGATGCGATGAGATAGTCTCCCTGCTCCAGCTGGCCGAGCACATGCTGTAGAGTGACCATCCAGAACTTTTGGGACTTATGTACTTGTTGAGCCGTCGTAGGTTGAGAATGGGCATCCAGAACCCAGTCTTCTTTCGAGAAAGCACCCTGAATAAACCCCAGAGTCGCAGTGGGACCAGCTCCATCGCCCCTTTCCTTAACATGGCCCAGACTTCTAGCAGCAGCTGAGGATGTGTTGTTCCTGCCGGGCCACCGGTGGTATTTGGACACTTTTGTTGGAATACTAAGGTGCATCTGTCGGTGAGAGCGTCCAGCACCCATCCATCAGTGGAGAGAGTCTCCCACACGCTGAATAGGTTCGCCAGCCGGCCTCGACGCCCTGGCCAGTTAATTCTTGCTTGAGGTCGATGGGCCGCCTCGCTGACCCGTTTGACGACTACGTCGTCGGCACCCGAAGGCCTTAGCGCGACCCCTGCTGGCTTCCTGGGTCGAGGAGCAGGAGGGTTGGTGGTAATAGGATGATTCCCTGCCGAAACCCTTCGAAGACTGGATAGACATCCCTCAGGAGGAATAACGGTTGTCATTGCTGTAGAGTGTAGAGTGCCTAGGGCACATGCCGTGTCCGTCTTGATGGCCTGGAGGGATTCATCCACGGCCTTCCCGAACAGGTTGTCCCTGTCAAAGGGCATGTCCAAAACCTTTGTCTGCACCTCCTGTCTAAAGTCGGTGGCCTTGAGCCAGCCACGATGGCAAAGACCGACTGTTTCCCCATCTGGCGGAAAACCTGGGGCTGCAATGGCCAGGGCCACTGATGGCGGGCTACGAAGCCACCTTGCCTTCAAGGATCTCCAAAGCCTCTACCCGCTCGTCATCGGGAAGTAAGTCCAGTAGCAGCGCCAACTTAAACCACAGCTCTTGGTCATATCTGGCCATGATCGTGAGGACGTTGGCAGCCTTGACCGTCGTCGCAGAGTAGATAACCTTTCTACCCATAGAATCCAATTTCTTCCTCATGGTGTCAAGAGGGGTGGAAGAAGACGCTGAATCCATTTTTTCCTGGTGGCCGCTGAGATCAGCGCCTTTTACTTTTTCCTCTAGCTGGTCTCTTTGCTGGGGCTGTTGAGGGGGTTCTTCATCAAAGCCAGCCCTTCATCCCAAATATTGCCCAGGAGTGGGACCGAAAGGATAGTCTTCCTCTTTGCACCAATATAAGAAGCCGACCTTTTCCTCCGGAGTGATCTGGAAAAGCTGCGATGCTCGGGCGATCATTGCAGTGAAGGACCCTACTTTGTCCGGTGGAGAGGCCCCAAGCGTAGACGACAGGAGGTCCCCCCATCCCCGCTGTAATCATCTGTGCTGTTATTGCCGTTTCTGACCTTGGGGAGAGGTTGGCAATGGATGGCATGGAGGCGTGGGATGCTTCCTCTTCTTGGCTGGCGGTTCACCCTGTGTCAACAGGGCGGCTGGATCTGGTACTGCAGGCAGCAGAGCCGTCGGCATCCTCTATCTCAGACACCAGCGTGTGGAGGGTCGAAAGGATGTCAAATGAAAGGTCCTTAAGTGGTACCTGGGGTGTAGGCGCGCTGGGCCCATGGCCCTCGTCATCACAGGGCCCTTAGTAGTCTTCATAGACTGTAACCCCGTCGCAGTAGTCGTAGCACCTGTTGGTGAGATTCCCAGACGTTCCCCCTCAGTCATCCCCATGGTCAGTGTGGGCATAAATGAGCTCATCGGACAAAGAAATATCCATTCCTTGGAGGCCTTCCCCGCCACACACCTCCACCCTTCGGTGCAGGCAATACAGATACTGGGTAGGTTTGTCGTCCATGTACACATTCTGCAAACCGCAGCCAGAGCAAAGCATGAAGAGGGAAACTGTCTTTCTCGTCCGACATGATGCACGCGGTGTAGGCCTGAAGAACTTCTGTAAGTTTCCAAGAAGAAAACTTATCGAAATCAGCCCTTGAGGGGTGATGAAGAGCCGAATAGAGTACTCCTGTTAATCGGAAAGGATAAATCAATGGAGCACAAGGGCTCGATTGCCCGAAAGAAATAGCGTTTCGTATCAAAAAGTGAAAAACAAAAAGCGCCAAGAGCGAAACACAAGGACTCCTAACACTTGAACGTGCGATAAAAATCAGAAGATGGCTACCAGAGGAGGGGCTTGGGCAGTATGACCCAGAGCTCAGTGATTGTTTTATAGAAGACAGTTTGGAAACACGGTTTCTCTTTTACTGAGGATTCACAGCCTAACTAACGGGAATATTCATGAGCATGTAATTCCATGCCAGACCACATGCTGGAGAACAGCTATTAAAGCACAGATGCCGAACTCCAGCACGAAGTGATTAACAACCTGAAATTCCAGGCAAAGGCTGGTTTTGGTATTCGAAATTTTAAAAAAAGTGCATTTGTTTAAAATAAATTGAACCAGAAGGTGCATATGCATAATAAAATAACTGGTTTGTCTGTGCAGGCTGTAGAATTTTTAGAGGATACACTCCTATTATTTTAGAAGACATTGATGTTCTTGCTGCATTGGTCAGGCATTCTCTTCCCAACTCATCCGTGTTGATGGTAAGATTTTCATTGATGTATCGAACGGCTTCCCTGTAGGATTAAAAGAACATTTTAATTGTCTTAGTTTTATTTCTGCGTCTAGCTAGCCACTGAGCTTATTTCTCAACTTTCACTATAACAAAAAGTGATAAGCCATTGCCCCTCCCCAGCACACACCCAAAATAAAGAAATCACCACAAACATTCCACTTAAAGTACCCATTACAACCAGTTTGTTTTCTATGGGATTAAAACAGAATATGCAAACAAACTAGAGATAAAAAAAAAGGTATGCCCACAGCCAATGATCCCTCGAAGCTGTGCGCATGTGTGCTTGCTCAACTTCCTTCTGGGTACCGCTCAGATTTTTAGCAGCACACATGTAAATCCTACCTTTTCAAGATTTAATAGGTCACAAGCCACAGCAATTACCGGATAGTTGCTTTCTCTTAAAATAAATAATCATGATATTCTAGCTCATTTACATTTCACTATTCTGCAAGCATGACTACAAAAAAAATATAAATATACTGAGCCACAAGAGGTAAAAATATAAAAGTGGCTACATGAACAGAAAATGCTAAGTTATGTCTGCACACATTGGTTTAGAGGAGAAAGTTTGTAAGAGAAAGTGCAACTTCTCTTTTACAGAGAATTCATAGCCTGACAGGGAAAATTCATGCGCATGTGAATCCATGCCAGACCCCATGCTGGAGAAGTTGCAAACATTCTTGTATGCACTGCAAAATAATGGTGTGCAAAATCAACAAGCATTGATGGCTAGCACAGTAGTCGGGGAGGGGTATGGGTGGAAGGGCACAGGAAAACCCTCCTTGCTGGTAATAAAACACAATTAACAAGTTTCAACAGTATATTACAGTGAAGGAAATGTTTCCTAATGTATAGGACACTCTAGTAACAGTCTAGAGAACTGCACCTTCTGTTTTCTATTCTCAGCTGCTGCAAGCATTTCAATAAACAGGTGTTTATGATTTATTGATTCTAGTATCACCCTGCATCTTGTTTAACTGATTAAAATGAATTAGAGGGCTCCCTAGTTACAGAAGAAAGCACTCAAGCTGTTGTACCTCCAAGCATTAATGCTACTAACCTAAGATCTTCTTCCACCAGACTCCATAACAAACCTCAGTAAGGCTCTTGTTGAATTTTGCCTAAGCTGTGGTGGGGCAGGGTGGGCAAAACTGTAGGCTGTATTATGTGCTGTCATTTTACTACTTAGGTCAGGGTTACAAGCAAGGCTCGGATAAGAATTTGCTTCCTACTTGGGAGTGAAAAGTGAAAGGATTTTATAGGCAAACTGTTGGCAAAGCTAATTATTTTTACACTGACATTACCGCACATTGACCCAACACAAAAATAGATTTTTTCAGTTGATTTTGTGCGGTCCTCAATATGCTGTAATATCATGTA
Source organism: Ambystoma mexicanum (assembly GCF_040938575.1). Taxonomy (NCBI): domain Eukaryota; kingdom Metazoa; phylum Chordata; class Amphibia; order Caudata; family Ambystomatidae; genus Ambystoma; species Ambystoma mexicanum. The sequence goes on along the minus strand of NC_090927.1, from coordinate 1,177,163,993 downwards.
CGATACCCAACTCCGCAAGTTTGTTGTCAATCGGAGGGGGGGGCAGAGGCGGAGTTTCTACCCCTCCTGGGTAAGTATTTGTAAAGTGCAACTGGTTTGGGACTTTGCGAGACTTCTCTTGGTATTGGGTAACTCACCTGTACTGCTTATGTTGATAGTGACTGAGCAACCAGGCTTATCTTAAGAGGGGTAATGTGAGCTGTACGATGAAATTAGTAACTGCAGGTAGCCAAGTAAACAACTACCCACTTTATAGTATATTTATATACACACTATAGACAATCTTTAAAAAGCAGCAAGTAACAGTAAATAAAGGCAGGATTCAGTTCAAGAGTAATGCAGTAGGGGAGTAAACTTTTCTTAAGCTAAACATTCCAGCAAACTGACATATCATTTGAGGTCAGTATTAGCACATCTGTGATCACCATTACAATAGGTTTCAAGGCGGGAAAAGTTAACATTAGATCAGAACATACTTTGCAAGTAGTAAACCAGTTAGATTCTCCAAAAGGGATGTGGTCAGCCTTATCCCAGCAAGAATAAAATTAAAAAATTGTAAAGGGAACAATCACTGCCAAAGCCAATAATTTCAGAAGGGAGCCAGGACAACTAACGTCAATGGACCAGTTCAAAGTTCTGATGCTCTTAGAACATGTTTTCAAATAGTTCATAAGAAAATCACAGAAGCTCAAGGAGTCACCTTGAAGACACAGGCTGGGAGGCCAGTGCAGGTGAGTCGAGGTCAACTCAAAAGGGTTTAAAATTAGTCTTGCCCAAGCTAGGAAGCACCACAATTGGCAAAAGGTAGATGTACCTCAAGCCCCACAGTACCTGAGAATTGAAGAATGGGTTCCAGCTGGATACCTTTTGTTCCTGGACCTTGGTTGTGGTGACGAAAGGGAGGACGTCTAGCAGGCTTCTGCATCAGCACTCGAGAGGGAGGGAGTCTGCAGTAATGGATTTGCGTGATTCAGCTGCCTTTTGTTTTGGTGCCTCTCTCAGGGCCAAAGAACCAACAGCTCCGGTTGGAAGTAATTGATCCTCGGTCTTGACTCTGGATGAAGATTTCCTGCTTCTGTAGTGTCATCTGGATGCCCATGAAGTTTTGGCCGGATTCACACTTAAGAAAATGCACTCGATGGTCTGGGGTACCTGGGCATTGGGATTCTGCAGCCTTGGAAAGTCACAGCAAGGCAGGGGTTTGCGCCAAAAGGAAGCTCATCTCAGGGTTAGTTGGTCCCAAAAGCCCAAGGGAAGAAGTAGACCCTTATGGATGTTCCCAGTCAAAACGAAAACTGGATCAGTACAGCTACAGGGCTTCACCGGGCACTTCGCGTTCCAAAAGGGGGCTGCTGGCGTCTCTTCACGTCTTCGTCGGATGATCTCCTCCAGTGGCAGACTGCTACTAGTCTCAAAAACCTCACCTTTTAAGCAAGTTCCCATTCATTCACAGCCCTAGGCGGTTAAACACCTAGCAGGGTGGCTGTCCATCCCAGACAGCCAGCCAGCCAATTACAACTAGTTTCACTCGGGTACACCTAGAGACAAATGACAGTGATGTTTGGGACCCTCCCTCACTTCCTGCCTTTCCAGACACACGAACCTGGGCAAAATGCACAAAGCACTCAAACATGAGTCAAACCAGTAAAAGTTGAGAACAAACCGACCAGAAAATTTTTATTTTTTTTTAAAAAAGAAGGCCATTTTGGGAAAATGGTCACCCTTGGGTGCTGCATTGCAGCTGAGAAATCAGATACATGGCACAAAGGTAGTAAAAAGGAAACCACTGCCACCGCCGATTCAAGTTAATTAGTGTAACAAAAAGTTACAAGAGAAGTGGGATACAGAGTTACTATGTAACCCCACAGGGCCAGGCGTTCCTCCCGTATATCGTCCAGTAGGGGCACCGCCATGATGCTCTTCCACTGGGCCCCGCATCTGTTAGAGTAAGCCTTCCTTTTTGGTCTCCTTGGGTGTCAATTGGAAGAGCTCAGAAGCTCCAACGACCACGGAAGCCTCTCTTTGCGGAAGACTAATTGGAGGCATCCTTTTCTGGATTTGAGACACTGTAGGGTCGAAAGGATATCCAGAGATGCATCTCTTGGCGGGGAACAGGCGGTAGGCCTGCTAGGCCCCACGCCAATGTCGTCCTCCACATCCTCTTGGATCATGTGTACGGACTCCTGGTCCTCCTCGTCAGAGGAAGAAACATCCATGTCCTGGGGTATGCTCCTGTAAATCTATATATTACTAGTATATATGCAACTAAGATGTCTGTAACAAGCGCCACGATGCGCCCGGGCTGATGGGTGCTCCACAAATTCGAATAAAATAAAGTACGGCCTGTGGCAGGCCTGGTATCACATCGCCCCCCCCCCCCCAACCCCCTTCTTGCATCCCGAGCGGTCTTCCTCAACTGCATCCTCTTTTCCGGTGTCTTTGTCACCGCCCCTACCGAGGCCTCCCACCTCGGGGGTAGGGAGGACAGGTACCTTCACAGGTCAGCCCCTTTCCCCTTTGAGAGAGCAGCTGCTACCATCTCAATAGTCAACAATTTGTCCTGTGCAGCCTGGGCCTTCTTGGACGACTTTTGTTCCACCCTAGGCTTCTCATGCAGCTTAGCCAGGTTGGGAGACTTCTTTTGAGGAGCTCGATCCGATGGCGAGGTGGATCACGCCCTGCCCATCGCGGGACCTGCTTGCATGGCAACCCAGACATAAACGACTTGCAGTGCTTGGCCTCGTCTGGGTCCCCACGGATATAGCGCCCTCAAAAGGACTTCGAAGCCCGCTCCTCGGACCGGCTGGACCTGGGTGAGGCATGACCCTGCTTCGGGCACGGGTTAGATGCATTGGTGCTTAGCCAAGCGCCAGTCAACTGCAATGGTCCTTAGTCGTTCTCTTTAGAGAACCCGATGCAGATCATGCAATCCTCTTTGTGGTCCAAGTGAAGACAAAGGCATTGAAGGCATTTGTCAAGCAGAGCTTGAAAAGGGAACTTCCCTCCTCATCCGCCATGGTCAGAGGCGTGGTGTAGGCCAGATGGCTTTCTGGAAACTTCAATGAAAACTCAACAATCCTTGCCCTTGAGGGGTACTGAAATTCACTAACAAACGGATTCCCGCTTGTTGGCCATTGGAGAAAGAGTACACAGGCTCTGTTCGACAAAAGAACAAGTTTCTTACCAACTGTAACGTTCTTTTGACTGGATGTTCCTCCCACGTATTCCTCATCTTCGATAACTTGTCTCCCAGCTTTGCTGCTTCGGAAACATTTTTTTTTCCACTAGAGGGCACTGTTCTCGAAGGTTCCAAGTGGAAGTTTCGAATGGCAAAGATTTCGAAAAAAATGCATCATTTTTTTAATGTGGGGTCCCCCCACAACCCGTTTTTTTTAGCCCTTCATTTTTTCTCAAAACTTTGGTATTCAAAACAATGCATTTGAAACAATGCCTGGATACCGTGCTCGAAGCCGCAGTCTTACTCCCTCAGGGGCTGCTATCTAGCATCGTCATCCGCAGTATGAAAGGCTCGAGCCGCGCCCATTAGCTCAGTTCTGTTTTTACGGTTTTAATGGTCACATCAGTTGATCAGGCTTTCAAAGACCTTCGGCTCTTAAGGAAGTTAGAGTGCAACCGGCGTAAACTGTATGGAGGAGTAGGTTGGGAGGGTCGATGAGGAATACGTGGGAGGAACATACAGCCGAAAGTTACTTACCAACGTTACAGTTGGTAAGTTTTTCGAATGGATTGTGTCCTCCCACGTATTACTCATCTTAGATAGGCAGTAAGAATTTGGAGGAGGGAGTACCAGAGATTTCAATCATGCATTGAATGAAGGATGGCTTTTGCAAAGAGGCCTCCTTGATAAGAGGTCGAGTCCAAGCAGTAATGTTTTACGAAAGTGTGCATGGACGACCAGGTGGCCACCGCACAAATAACCTGCACCGGAACGAACACCCCTCTGAAGAGCCTTAGAAGTTGCCATGCCCCTGGTTGAATGAGCCCTTAGCCCATCTGGAGGCTCCTTCCCAGCAAATTTGTAGCACTCCGAAATTGCCAGAATTATCCATCTGGATAGTCTGTTTAGACACTCCCAAGGCCCAATTTGTGTCCAGTATATCCAACAAACAGTTGGTCACTGTCGGAAATTCGCTAGTCTAGAAATCTAGAAACAGAGCCCTTTTTGGGTCCAGTCTGTGCATTCTCTCCTCTTTACTTGCGTGTGGAGGAGGGTAAAAAAAAAAAAGGTAAGGTAATTTTCTGTGACAGGTGGAAATCTATTTTAGGGAAGGATGGTTTGACCTTTAGAATTACCTTGTCCTTATGGAAGATGGTATGAGGAGGCTTCCGAGAAATGTTACAACTAAATTTAAATCCCAGATGGGTACCTGAAAAGGTGTTTGAGGGTACACATTTGTCAGTCCTTTTAGAAACTGGGTAACTAAGGGCATTTAAAAAAAGAAACCTCCAGGAGGAGCGCTTGAAAATAGATAAAGCTGCCAAGTATCCTTTTATAGTGCCAAATTGGCCAAGTGTAATAGAAAAGAGAGTACCAGAGGGGCATTACATAAATTATCCACATTCTTATCCTTGCACCACTTACAACTTTTTACAAGAACGACACTGGTACAAGGACTTTGTTGCTGGCCTTCTGGCCAAAAGCAAAATCTCAATGAAGTCATCCGGGAGGTATCAATCTTTATACCTCAGCCTCTCAAAAGCCATGCGTGAAGGCTGAGAGTTTTGACCTCTGGATGGAGAACCCGACCGACCTTCCCTTTGCGAGATGTGGAAGACGACTTGGAGGGCAGACTGACATGTCCAGAAGGTCCGGGTACCACTTTCTCCTGGCCCAATCTGGGGCAATTAGGATCACAGTTTTCCTGAACTTACTCAACCTCCTGATTACATGAGGAATGACGGGACTGGAAGAAACTCGTACAACAGCGGAAAATCCCAGTCTACCACAAACTGGTCTTCTAGAGCTCCTCTCGGGGGAAATTCCCTTGAGCAGTACTGGTCGCGAACAGATCCACTTGAGGGGTTCCCCAAAGGGCGAAGATCTCTTGAAGGACTTCCTGAGCTAGTTCCCACTCATACGAGACTGCTCTGCCTGCTCACAGCGTCTGCCGCCGTGTTCTCTCCGGCTAGGGGAACTGCCGATAGTGACTCCTTGTATCACCCTGAACCAGCGGCATTGCCCCTCTGTAGAGTGGAAGCGACCCCAACTCCTTTCTTGTTGAGGTAGTACATGGCCACTGTGTTGTCCGTCATTATCAAGACATTCTTTCCCATCCAGAAGGCAGAAAGGCCTTCAGCACTAGTCTGATTGCCCTCAGCTCCAACGGGTTGATGTGTAGTTTGGACTGCGATGGAGACCAACGACCGCTTATTGCCAGACCATTGTATGGGCTCCCCACCCCGTGAGTGAGGCGTCTAACTACTGTTGTCTCCGGCCAAGGTTGCCAAAAAGTCTTTGAGGAGATTGTCCCTGCAAGGCCACCATAGGTGGTCTTGGTCACTCTGACCAGACCTTTCAAAATATCTGACATATCCCCTGAAAACTGGGACCATGGAGTCCCGAGGGCCCATTGAAGGGTTCTCATCCTCAATATGGCCTTTGGCACCAGAAAAATGCAGGATGCCATGAGGCTGAGCAACCTCAGAAAATCAAAGGCCGGCAGATGTTGGGCGTTCTGAAACTGTTAGCATCTGCAGAATGTGGTGAACTAGGACTGCTCCGATGAATTGGAGACTTCGGCATTGGATCATTTGTAACGCTTGTAATTGAGGGAGAAGCCCAGTCTGTGCAAGAAGTGGCAGGCCATGGTCAGATGTTCCTGGGCTCATTCGGGTGAACTTGCCCTGATTAACCAGTCGTCCAGATAAAGGTAGATGTTAATTCCTACCTCCCCCTCCCCCCGCAATCCCCCCACCTCCTAACATCCCCACCTCCTGAGACTCGCTGCCACCACAGCCATCAGCTTGATGAACACTTGGGCGGAGGTCAGCCCAAATGGCAGAACTCTAAACTGATCGTGAGTACCGCCAACCTCAGGTACTTTGTGCTCGAGATGGATCGTCACATGAAAGTAAGCATCCTGAAGGTCCAATGAAATCAGCCAGTCCTGAAGTTGAAGAGCCTGAAGGATCTGAGAAAGGGTCACCATTTTGAACTTGTCCTCTGAGGAATTTGTTCAAATTTAAGTCCAAGATGGGTCTCAATCCTTCTTGGAAATGAGAAAATAAGGGGAGAACCAGCCCCGGTTCCTCTCGGTACAGGACTAAAATCTCCTGCACAAGGAGTGGGTCTGGAATTTTGACAGAATTGGTTCCTGGTGGATGATCCGGAGGTCGTTGTCGAAAAGGAAGGCAGTAACCATGGGTCACTAACTCTAGCGCCCAGGCATCGGGCATAATGCCCCGCCAATTGTAAATACAGAGTGATCCTGCCTCCCACCGGGGTCTTGTGGTTCAAGACCTCAGAGTGGCTTTGCAGCAGCAGTAGCCGAGGAGGTAGTAGCCCTGCTGGAGCTGATCTAGCACCTTTCCCTCTTCCACCACAAGGGGGTTTTCTCCGTTGACCTGACTGGCCCATCCCTTCGCTATTCCAAAAGGAGAAGCAACGAAAAGGACGCCTCCTCCAGGAAGAGAACCCTGCGTTGGAGTGTTGCTGAGACTGCCTTATAGCAGCGCTGAGTGATTTAGCTGCCACTAGAGGTCTGCAGTTTCTCCAAGCTTTCATCCGCCTTGCTGCCAAACAGCCTCAAGCCGTCAAAGGGCATATGGAGTAATCCGGATTGCATGTCAGGTGCAAAGCTAGATTTCCTCAGCCATGCAAATCTGCGTAGGACCGTGCTAGATGCCATGGCCCTGCTTACACTGAGCAGTGTTCAATCCTGACTGGAGGTATTCCTCCTTTCCATCTCTTACTATTACCAGAAAACCATCCCGTTCCTCACCCTCTGGGATGCATTCAGCCGCTGATGTCATACAGTCCCGCAGGGTGTATGTAAACCTTGCCAGAGTGCAAGTTACATTCATAGATTTAAGAGCTATGCTGCCCGAAGAGAAGACTTTCTGGGCCCAAGCATCAACTTTGTCATCCCCACCAGGTGGTATTGAAGGTTAATCTGACGGTCTAGTGGAGGCTGCAGCTTGTACCACCAAGCTTTCTGGCGAGGGATGCTTTGACAGGTACTCAGGATCTGATGAGGATGGTCTGTACTTCCCCATCACCCTTTTTTGCAATGCTCTTTGGATAGGGAGGACAGGGTCGCTTTGCAGTCCTCATTAAGGATGTCAGTCACGTTGTCTTGGTCAAACATTGTGGAAGCGGTTTTCCATCCCATGAAGTCAATGCCTCTTCCCATTAGGTTTCTATACCACAGTCTGCATGATCTGCAGGGTCTGGCTTCTCAAACTCTAGTTCAGGGTAAGCATCCAGGCCACTGGCTGTCTGAAGGTAAGCTTAAAGATCAGCCATTTTAGGGTCCATCAACTCCTCAGGATCATCATTAGTTCCGAATCTAACCCCAGCTGAAGCAACATCCTCTTCAGAGGATTGCTCCTCGTAAATAGAGGACATAGACCTAAGAAATTCTTGCCTGGGTTGTGGATGGAAGGTCTTCTGTGGTGAAAAGGCTGGCAATGATCTAGACTTTGACAAAGGTGTCGATTTTGGCATTGGAATTAAAGAATGTCTTGACAAAGGCGCCAATGATAGATGCTAGCTTCAACGATTTCGAAGGAGGCTTTGATGTCGTCAAGGGAGGCTCGGCACCATCTCCCTCAAAGGCTGTGTCGAGTCAATATTCGGCTTAGACTTCGATGTGGACGCTATTTTGTCAGCAGTCACCCCCGATTTATGCACCAGTGTTTTCACTCTTTTCTCAGGAGGTGTCGGAGAGCTTTCCCTCGATGACACCTTCGACTTTGTCGGATCTCACGTACCTGGTCTTTGATCTCTCTCTGTCGCTCTTGGAGTGGGCAGGGGCATGATCTTCAAGCGGCTTTTTCAATGGGGTCTGGGCTACATTCTCGAAAATTCTTAGCATCGAAGCCCTCCTATTTTCAGGGGAATCGCGCTTGTAACGTAGGATACGACCCTTATGTCAGACGAAGAGGAAAAATAAGATCTATATAGTCTGATTTTTTTGGATGAAGAGGATTTCCTCAAGCACCTCTTAGACATCAATCTCCTCGACCAGAATCGAGACTTTCCGCTCGACCCTCCTAAATGTGTCTTTTTTGGAGACTTGGAAGTTTCTTCTCCCACCGCCAGCTTACCTTTCCGTTCTGGCTCTTAGACTGACAGGAACCACATTCGTCGACCTGATGGTCTGGGCCCAAACACCGAAAGCAGATACGATGGGGGTTGGTAATCGACATCTTTTTGCCACACTTAACTTTTTTTTAAACCTGTCTTGGGTGTGGATGAATTGATGAAGGACATTTCTTCGAAAAAAAACTATTTACTGCGAGCCGCAGTACCTCGAGGTTACTAAGGAAGCCGTAGATGCCATTCCTTGGCTTACAACACTGCACGTCTGGCTGTACCACTTCACTTAAGGGAGCTGCCGGTGATGCCACAGCACTACCGATGCCATCGCCCCAGCCTGAATTCCTATGAGAACGACTCTTGTCCATAAGAAGAGAGGAATACTACGTCCATTCCCCATGTTGAGAGCCCTGTGGAAACCAGTACAAGAGCCTTACAGCTTCTTTCATTAAGGGAGCTCAACACAATAAGGCACATGTTGCTGGGCACCTGTTTAGCATTGCGGACCCATGCAGAGCAGCGGCCACGTGCCACCATTTCCTTCCGCTTTCAGATAACCACCACGCAGATCTTTTCTTCCACTTTTCAAGTTACTTGGAACCAGAACAACAACGTATTGCGGTTTTAAGTATCTCCAGCGCCTCCATGCGCCAGGCAGACCAGGTGTCTTAGCGATCCCTCCGCCACATCGTCGGAGCAACGGGGGCTAGCACGCAGGTCCAGTCTCACGGTTTGAGACTGCTCCACAACCCCATTAGGGTACCATGCATACGCCCTGATGAAGGTGGCAGTTCAAGACCACCGAAACGCAGACAACATTAAGGGGAATCTGCTTCTAGATCTTGGACAGATGAAACGCTTTCCCGTTTTTGGGAACTAAGATTGTCTGGGAGCATAGTTTATTCTCTCAGAGTGTATTCCCCTAATACGCGTTGGCAGCCCCAATGGGGGTTCCCTTGTGAAGTTTATGGAGTCAATCTATTAAATTTACGGACTCCAGCATATGATCCCAGCATTGATTTGTTTTATTATTCATAAAAATTGTATTCAGCACTATATTTGTGAATATCAAACCAACCTGGAATTTAGAATACAGGGTTAATGTGTATAGAAATGGATTTGAAGTACATGCAAAGAAGTCTCTGGCGTATGAACTCAATACCCAGAGCTGTTAATGTTATTTGTTTCTTCACGAATTTTCATTTTTCATCCAACCCCCTTGTTGCGAGAAAAATTGGCTTAGATTTCATTTAGAAACACAGCCCCCTACTTTTATTTTAATTATTATTATTATTATTATTTTTCTCTCCGACTTGGCTAAACTCAGATGTTTGCTTGTTGATGTTTTACTTCACTCCCTTTTCCCTCCAGCACTGGGTTTCTGTTCACTTGCATTACTATCTTTTCCAATTCCAATTTTCACCACTATTTTCAAACAGGTTTGTGCAACGAGTTTGTATTATCTCTTATTGTACTTACATTTTTTGTTTGGCATATCAAAACTCACCTGTATATATTTCCCTTGTTTTATGTAACTCGAAATGTGTAAATATTAAATTAATAACTATTTACCAAAAATGTTATGGCTGATGTGGCATTTATTTAAATGAATCATGCATAAATATGTTGGCCGGGGCAAGATTTGTTACATTAGCCCCGGCCAAAAGGGTATCTTACCAATTTAACAAATATTTAAGGTAAAAGAGTACAATTTCTTTTACAGCGATTGTTGTTTTTTTGTGCTATGTAGTAGTCCAAGTGCCCAGCTGCTTCCCAAAAGGGCACCCCAACTCCTCTACAGTTTGGATTGATAAAGAGGACATTCGTCAAAAAAACTGCTGCGCCGTTTTGTGACACGAAGCAGAGCTTGGAAAAACAGAACTGAGCTAATGGGTGCAGTTCGAGCCCTTTATACTGCAGATGTCGACGGCAGCCCTCGAGGGACTAAGACTCTGCAGCTTCTAGCACAGCGCCCTCTGGTGAACAAAAGTTTCCTGAATCAGCAAGGCTGGGAGACAAGATATCTAAGATGAGGAATACGTCGGAGGACACAATCCATTCAAAATAGGACTTTCGCGGAAAAAAGCGCAGAAAATGTAGACTAGCTCATGGAGCAAAACTCAAGGACTCCTTTTGTTTTACTGAGGATTCCCAGCCCGACTAGGAATAATGAGCATGGGAATCCATGCCAGAACACATGCTGGAGAAATGGTGCAGCTACATCGGCAGTCCACATAGGAGGTCAAATATTGTAGCCCGCCATATTTTTTGACAGCCACATCAGTTATGTGAAGCAATAATAGTTTTTTGTAATACAGACAAGTGTTTTTCAGTGGCATAAAGCACATTTTCTCTGCACAGGAGTACCTTTGCTAGCTACTGTGGCAGATCTTGATGTCTTTAACTGGTAGAGTTATCTTTATAATTACATATACAATGTTTGTTTAGCCCATGTGTTTGGAAAAGATTGCTGTACAATGCACTACACGGAAAATAACTGAGTGGTTGGGAAGGTGAAATTCCTTTTCAAACTCTCTTCGGAGACGGTAGCTCACTACTTTGCGTGCTCACAAAGTGGTTTAACTTGTTCGCCAGTTGCAAAATCAAAAATAAAGTGCCCGAAAGTCAACTAGTGCCATAAAAGCTGCAACAAAGCATCAGCCATGATATTCTGGGGACTTCCATCCCATGCAGGTTGGCGAAGTTCACTATACAAGCCATACTACAGTTATAACTGAACATATAAAAACTCAAAACATTTTATAGGCCCATTGCTACAACTCGCTTTGTTATGTTCCATAAAAGGTATGTATATATTTTGGTATCCAACCTCTACCTATGATAGATATATTGAGATCAAGCAAAGCTGTAACTCACTTGCAAGCAAGACGATATCCACCGATAATGGAAGTAGGGTGAATCTTCTGCTTAACTAGTTCATCTGCATTTTTTAAAAGTTCTGCAGCAATAATCACCTATGGAACAAAATGGAAAGTAATGGTTGTGTGGCACATTAGAACTGCAGAAGTAGATTATGCAAAACCAATATTGTACGCAACGCCATATTTTATTCACTTATAAATATTCCGTTCACTGAAGTATTTGCAATGTAAAATATTAGCATTACTCAAAGCAGTTAAATCCAGTTTAATTTGTCCAAGTCCCTCCATGCAATAAAACACTTTGTTTCATCGTAAATTGGAAGACTTTGTTCGCTCTATCCCATGCGTATAGCTGCTCAAACCATAAAATAGGTATGGCAGTAAAATAATGGGAAGGATGATTCAGAATTCAATTTTAGCATTCATTCTACTACAAGCATTTTAATGTTTACTTTGTTACTGAACAGACCCAAAGTCAAAAATATAGTAAACACCTGAAGTGTGCCAATTCGAGTATATGCTGCATAGCACTGTACAAACAATGGATTCCAATCCACCAGGTCTCGGTAAAGCAGTTGGCCATTACCAGCACTAAAAACACAAGATTCCCCAAATTAAAATATTCTGCTAAAGGCATTGGTCAAAGGGTTTGATAATTCTTTGAAGTGCTTAGAAGTGTCCCATTGTGTTAGTTACACTGCTGCTGATCAGATGCTAGTGAACTGATTTCTCTGAAAAGCACAGAAGAATTTGAGACCGGTCCCTTTAAAGAACTACAGACTCTAAAACCCTGCAAGAATGCCAAGTGCTATAAAGTTTTCCATCGTTTTCCAGGAGAGAGGATGTGCAATGCTTTAGTATCTAGTCCCGCCAATAGAGCTGGCACGGTGAGCGATGCATGCACACTTTAAAATCCTTCTATAATGCAGCATTTTGTAAAGTCAAACTAGGGGAATGTGACATTTCGAAGTGGCAAGTGTGCAGCCGCAATTCATTTTGACATCATACCAGGTGTTAGGACTGATTTTCTATACTTCGGCCTTGTGGACCGATGTATGGAAAAGCAACCTAGAGTAGCGACCGGGACAACTCTGGGCGGTGTAGCCATACTAGTGTTGTACCAGCTCAAGGTAGGTTGACGAATGGTCTAGGCAAAGGCAAGAGGTGGTGAGCTTGTAAGGGGGTCCCCAATGAGCACACAGTGAAAAACAAGTCAAGGAACACAATTCGACAATCATTTCGAAAAAAGCCATTTATGGCCATATATCACTATGAAAAGTGACTACTAGCATGCAATATCACACAACACTAAATATATATGGGGGATACATTACTCACGGTATTAGTATTTCTGATGCTTGTATCTGCTTAGATACACATGCTTTGCATAGGCTGACATCTAGTGGAAGTTGCAGAGTATTGCACATTACTTTTTTTCAAAGTTTGAAAAGGGATCTGGAGTAGGTACTGTGGAAGGCCAAGATCGAGGTACCGTCCAAAAAGTATAGCAGCACAATATTCTACGCAGTGGGGAACGCCTGGGATTAATCAATAAAAAGCGCTGCATTACCTCCTACCCGTCCCCACTAACACTGACCTTCTGCAATGCAGTTTACTCCGGGCTGTCAATGCAAGCTTTAAGCGCTTGGCAGAAAGGAGGATGCCAAAAGATCCTAGACATGTTTGAGGGATCAGAGGTGATGTCCTTCAACCAATGTAAGGCAGACTTCGGGGTGGGTGAGGGAGAGAGATTTAGATATGCCCATCTAAAAAAGGTACTGGCTCCAGCATCCTCTTATGAAAAATTGAAAGGTGCAGCAACGCATGATTTCACTCCCTTTGAGAAGTATCCAACGGCAGACTCCAGGGATAGGAAACTAGTAGCGTCAATATATGTGCTTCTAAAAGAAAAAAAAATGGTGGGACCAGCCCAAAGGAGATTTATGGAGCCATGATAGAGGAGACCAATTGGGCAAAACTGTGGGCGAATATTCCCAAGCTTATGAGGACCCTCCAGATCTTGGAAATATGGGTAAAACTTGTCCTATAGTGGCATTCAACCCCAGTGACACGTCACAAAATGTATCCCAGGGAATCCAAATACTGTTGAACTAGCAGGACAGAAGCACAATGCCTGGGGACTCGTTCTGCCTGCAACAATACCACCAATGCAGGATAAGTGGCATTACATGAGCAGATTATGACCATTCTTCAATGCAAATTAAAAATGAGTGTGGGAGCCTTATTCCACTCAGGACTGTCTACAACCAAGCATCAGATCATTGCACCCTCACAGAGGAGAAGAATTTACATTTGCACATCAGTCTGGTACCACCCGCACTGGCAGTCTAGCAACGAAATGCTAGGCAATTCTCTGAACAAGAGGACTACCAACCGCAACCCAAGGCACATGTGCTGGTCTTTTGTTGGCCTCAGTGAGGCGAAGCTGAACCGCACTGAATACAAACCAACCAGCAAGGTGGTGGGAGGACTCCTGTCGAGTCATCACAAAGCCGCAGCCGAAGATCTCATGCCATGTGGCCAGGGGAAGGCAGCAGTTCCCTGATCCTAACCCTGGGGGTGGTAACATGATCACATGGAGTGGTAACATGAGGGAGGATCCATTGGGAGGAGATGGCTGTCAGGGGGTAACAGTGACTCATTTTGGGAAAGACGCAGTGTTCCTCTTCTTATAAGAGCCCTATAATTCCCGAATATCTAATGGCCTGCTGTCATTGCACAAGTCCCTCACAAACTATCCAAAGAATATACTATTAACAGTCAGTTAAAGAGGAGTAAGATTGTACCTTGGAAGTTTGACATCCTTATTCTGCATTAGGTGGAGGTCCCAACCCCAATGTTAAAACACAAACCTTTGACTGATAGTTTGTAATTCATAAAAGCAACAAAACTAAGTGTCCAAGGTCCAAAACCAATGTGGACTTCAGGGCCCATAATGCATGTGGTACAAGGAGGAAAGGCTCAGATATACTAAGGATCAATGAGTGCTAGTAACCATAATGTACGGTCTAGTTGTGGCAGAGCAAGACACCCGAGCTCGACATTTAAACTCAGAAAGGAGTTGCAGCTGAGGAGAGATGTGGGAGGAGTAGTAGAGGCAGTCCAGAGTGCTGGGATTGCTGCAGAAGGAAGAACACCAGCTGGTGCCGACGCAAGAGGTGAAGGTGCATGAGTGCGCGCAGCAGGAAGCGGCTTCGGGATGAGAAGCCCAGCCATGAGGGAGACCTTGCTACCAAACCCAGCGTGTTGTAATTTCGCTGTGCGAGGGGATCAACGGAGCTGTCAGAGCGACAAGGAACAGCTGGGCAGTCCACCAAAGGTATGCTGGAGCTGGCAAAAGAGCAGGCAGGACGCAGGCGGTTCGCCACAGCAACCGACAACGAAGTAGACGCTAAAGACCGATGAGTTAGCCTGAAGTTAAAAGGTGACCACGGGGTGCTCTGAACAGGACAGTTAATGAATACTACAATTAAAATAAAGAGGCAACAAGGGCGCAACTCCCCTTTTGTGGGACATCAACTGGGGGACGGGGGGGACTATAACCAGCATTGACAACAGCCAAGAGCCTGTAAAAGTGGCAGCCATTGTTCAGCCCTCATCAAAAGGGATACTGGTGTGGAGAATCCTGGAACAAACTTACCACCTATATCAATCGTAGTTTTAGGGGTTTTCTCCCTGGCAGGAGAATACACCAAGAAATGGACCATAATAATTAGTCCTGGCAGGCGAGTATGAGGAAAGAAGATTTGAAGAAGTGCGTTTGTGGCAAAAAGGTGTGGTGACAAGAACTGGTTAACCCTATTTTGGCAAACTGTTGCATCACTAAAGGTAGTTCCTATGCTAATCTGACACTTCACTTTTTTTTTCAAATTAGATGTTAAAAATTGCTTGGCATCCTGAGGAGAATAATTGTTTTGGTTTATGAACTTGTGTTTTGAGAGAAAGACATTTTGCTTTACCAAGAAGGATATTGTGGAAACAACTGCTTTGATTTGTTAACAAGTGTTTGTGAAAGACATTTACTTGTCAAGCGGCAGGACGCAGTGGATGGAAAGACCTTGTGTTACAATGAGCAGAACTTTATTGAATCTGAACTTTACTGCTAGCATGTGCCACACTCAGAGCCGTGAACACCAGCCTGCGTGGCGTTCGGATGGAATTGTGAATGTTAGCATGCCCACACCTGGACTGATCTCTAAACACTAGCCTGTGCCGCGACTAGATGGGAATGTGAGGGCCAACAAGTGCCACACTCCTCAAAACTGCGAGTGCTAGCATTGGTAAAGGTCAGGTAACCCACTAACCAATATAAGCTCAAACTCTGCATACTTATCTCACTCAACAAAACTCACACAACCATCTCTCGCACAAGCCGCACGCACTTCACAACACTGCAACACCACATAAGCCGGAACAGCACATGCGGACTGACTCCGATACCCGCACCAAAGCCCAGCACCCGGTGTATACTGAGTTGAAGCTGCCAACAGAACACCACTCCTCTCACTATCCTACTCCCTTCTTCAACCTACTAACCCATCTCACCTTTATCGTTTACAGATCCGCCAGAGCGTCTGGGGACCAATTACGTTGGTGACGGTGCGCGGTACAAATACCTTGAACATTTAACTAAGAGGATTCCTGAATTGATCCAGGGGAAGGGAGTCCAACCTTGGTCACAAGGAATACTTGCAAAAACCTATACGTTTGAACTGTTACATTGTTTTGTTGTATTGAGGACAGCCAAATACCCCCCTTCATAATTTTGTTGTATGCATTAGTGTGAGGGTCCGACTTTTTGGACACTAGGACATTGCCTCTAGTTTGCTAGGCAGGGACATCCTTCTTAGGATAGGGAAAGAGGGGCGTTTCTTTCACCCTCTCATTTAATAAAAATTGAGAAAATACCTTTGCGTCCATCTCACATTTCTGACCCCTCGCAGTGGGGAGGGAACTAACTTTTTAAAACTAGGTGAGGCACCTTTAGGAGGTCAAATCTGAGACTGAAACTTTCAAAAGTATGGTTTGCGAGCAAAAGCATCCCTAAAAGGGCTATCAAGTGCTAAAACAGTGTGCTAGCTAGTAAAACCAAAACCGTTCTATGACAACGATTTAAGTTTGCTGCCCAGGTGAACTAGTAACATTCTGTGGAAGTAAGACTGCTCAGACACATTTCTTACACCATGCCCTATGATAACAGGATAAATCCTGCAGCAATAAAAAACAAGTGCTACTGTAGTAGAATTAAAACCCAAGCGTCCACTAGCGTGTCCCGATAGCAAAGTCCCATGTGCTTTAGTGTAGAACCAATGAATATGTACTGGCCACTAAATAACTTTTCTCCCTGCCCACTGCTACTACAGAATACATGCTTCCATTGATATTTAACAGCAATAAAATGAATCAAGGAAACCAAACCTACCACAGACGTGGTGCCATCACCAACTTCGTTGTCCTGTAGATCAGCGAGCTCACAAAGAACCTTTGCAGCAGGGTGCTCAACTTCCAACAGCCTCAGAATTGTTGCACCATCATTAGTGATCGTCACATCCTGGAAAAACATTGAAAGTCATTTTTTGCACGTTTTGGGGCCTACGACAAGGCGCAAGGTAAATTTGCCTCAAATTAAGAAAGGCATTAGACGAGCATGCATAGCAAGTAATGGAACCTCTAGAAATGAGGAGGTTCTTATAACTGCCAAGGAAACATCAACACAAACTGGGTTGCCATGGTGTGTAAACCAACTGTCTGGTCCCAATTCACAATTGTGTGAAGGTATATCTGGTTAATGGGCACAATAGGCAGTGGTAGACTGTCCCTGTCGCCAATCGGATGGCCTCCATCTGTTTGAATGTTGTACGTTCCTTACTTAGGCAGCCCCTTGCCCAGCCCATTTCTGGATAAAGAGGATCTGGAGTTTCTCAAGGAAGTCTACCACAAACTCCAAGCACCTGAAGCCAAAGAACTTTTAGGAACCCGATTTAATAAATGCTGATACAACCATCACTGGCGAAGCCAATATCCTGATTTTAAGACCTAGGCCTTCAAAATAGACAGAAAAGACCTGGACCAGGTGATGACCTCCTCTGAACTAGTTAAACCAACCAGTTTGAAGCCCTGCTCTGCATACATCATTTATTGCGAGCTCCCAGTAATCACTGGATCTGTATTTAGCCTGCACCTGCCTGGAACTTGACAGTGAGCAAGGAACTCCTCACTGGAAACCTTGCTGGCATCCTCAGAATGTTCGGTAAGAATTGGTACAGTCACACTGGGTGAGACTACACAAGACTCATCTGCTTGGTATTAGGTAGCCCACCTTTTGGTATAGGTCTGTACTACACAAGTTGGTAGTGTGACTGAGCAGCTTGACCCACCTCAAGAGGGTTAAATGTGAATGTACAGATGAAATCATTCAAACCAACACTTGCACTCAAGCTTTCAATTATAAATAACGTTTCATCAGTTTTAGTAAAGCATTCTTTAAAAAAGGAAATTTTAACAGTTCAAGCAAAGGTCAAAATCAATAAAGCTGGTGACTACTCTTTGGATATGTGAATACATTTCTCCTACACTCTGAAGTGACTTCAATAACAAGGATATTATTGCATTATATTACACTGATATACTATTTAGATTCTGAGTTTCAGGAAAGGTTAAAAAGAAATTGAAATATTAGAACAGTTTCTTTTAATGAGGCTAACTGAATCCTCCAATGAAGTCTAGGTAAGTCTTTTCCAGCAGTAACAGTAGTTCAAAGAAAATCACTGAAGACACAAGCTGTTGGGCCTATGCAAAGGGAGTTGGAATCAACTCAGAAAGTTAAGCAAGTGTCGGCCTCAAATGAGACAACTAAAGGCGAGACGTTACACCCCTCAACCTCCCCAGCGGAAAGGCAGCCCCTGCAAGTGTACCCCTAATGGAGTTTGTCCCTTAATGCTCACACCAGAATAAATGCACCCCTGTAGGGAATTAATGGCAAGAGTCTTCACCTTGCAAAGATAACGAATCTGTACAGAAAATGAGGAAGGGGCAAAGGATTCTGCTCCTGAACGGCATTCTGTCCCTTACCGTTCCCAGCTCCTGCAGACTGATGCCAAGCGGGCCCCTTATATACTGTTCAACTTGGATACTAGCATGGCTCATCCAAAACTGTCCTTACCTTACAAGGGATGAAGCAGTCTTCCTTCTTGCATGACCGGGTTTCCATTTCAGACAAAACTATTTAGCATACTGCCGCCTATGCAGGAATACATTGTAGCTCCTGATTATAAACATTTATGTAAAACACCTTCCCGTCATACTTTCCATACTTCACTTAATATATTCATATTTTATCTGGTCCAGTAATTCCCATCAAAACCTTGTTTTTCATAGTACTCTGTCGTGCATTTAGTCTGCGTGGGTTTTTGATGGACAGGAAAGAGCTGCCGAGTTACCTCGTGTGCTCTGCCAGAGCTAGCCAGGTATCATGCAATGCATGTAGTCCATTTTTAGCCCAGGCTGCATTCCTTTTGGCACAAAGCTCTTTACAGTGCTCTGAGAAAAACCAACTACAATTTAACATTTTTACAAATGTATTCAGCTAAATAGTATTTAAATATAAAAGGTGCAAATAACTATTTTCATTTAGTGGCCACCCATGTTTGTGATGCGATATTTGGATGAAAAAAAAGGCTTTCAGTGCTATAGTACTTTGAGAAGTGTTGACTAATTGTAAAGTGCTTGGGGGTGCAGGAAGGCGCTAGCCTAAGGGCTAGCTCCTCCCCAACATTCCCCCTTTCATTACTTCTACAGTAACAAACTCGTCCCCATGACATATCTGCAACCCCAGAAATGTTAGTTCCCTTTACTGTATGGCAAGTGTTTTAGATTCCCCCATTGATACCCTTATCTTTGCAGTATTAGGGATT
This sequence comes from Ambystoma mexicanum, assembly GCF_040938575.1. Taxonomy (NCBI): domain Eukaryota; kingdom Metazoa; phylum Chordata; class Amphibia; order Caudata; family Ambystomatidae; genus Ambystoma; species Ambystoma mexicanum. The sequence goes on along the minus strand of NC_090927.1, from coordinate 1,177,144,896 downwards.
ATATGAACACAACATCGGAGACCCAATTGGCACGTGCAGAAGAGAACCAAGAAGAATACGATCACAGGTACCAGTAGTTTTACTGCTGCCCCCCAGCCATGACGGACCCAATCAAAAGCAACCGATCACCAATCCATGTTCTGAACTCAAAGAACTCGTTTTGGCAGAAAAGGACAATTGAGAAATGGCGCCCCGACATGTATATAATACTAGTGCTGGCCTGCAGATTGAGGCAAAGTGTGGGCAACCTGCCAAAGTTGCCAACGGTACAATTGTGTCAAGGGGTGGTTTGCCTGTTATCTGCGCACAAAACACGATTACAATCAGTTAAAGGTGAATTTTAATTGGACAGTCTTGAAGAGCCCGACACATGTTTCGAGCTGAGGAGCTCATCATCAGAGGCTGGAAATTCATTATACAAAAATGTTAAAACACAATTGAACAGAAAGAATTGTAAATGAATCAACCACAGATCCAAGCGTGGGGCATATGTGCGGCAATCCCCACAGATTGATACTACGTAAATGATTTATAAATTAAAATCAACCATGTGCAAAGAAAAAATAAAAATTAGGGGTCTTTCGGCATCATTCTTTGATCACATAGAAATGGTAAAAGAATTTGTCTTTCACATTATCTAACAATGTGTTCTTATTAATTAATGTGTACTATAAACAATGTATAGGAGTGGCTATGGGTGCGAGCTATGCCCCTGCACTTGCTAATATCTTCATGCATTATTACGAACAACAGTTTGCACTTGTCAACAATCCCTTTGTACAACACATTCATATTTGGAAATGTTATATTGACGATGTAATTATGGTTTGGACAGGCACAGTGGATTGTTTGAAGGCATTTGTCTACCAATGTATGGGGAATTCAATTCAATCATGAATACAGTTGTACCAGCATTAATTTTTTAGACCTTACGATTAGCATAGTCAATAACAAGCTTGTGACAAAACCATTCCGCAAATTACCAGCAATGAATTCTGTGTTGCACGCCTCAAGTTGTTACAAGAAGTCTGTTATCCGTAACATACCGAAAGGGGATATCATCAGAGCCAGAAGAAATTGTTCGAATGATGTTGATTTTAAAGAAGAATGTCAATTTATATGTGGACAATTTCTGAGAAGAGGCTATAAGAGCATTGTGAAAAAAAAGCAGAAGCATCAGTCATGAATCTGAAGAGAATCGAGCTGTTTACCCCCAAAACTAAACAGCATGCACTTTCTAGTAACAAACTCCAATTCATTACGAGGTTCAACGCAGATAGTTCAGACCTGTACAATATTGTTAAAAAACATTGGCACTTACTCAAGCAAGATATCATACCTTGGCTGGACCCTCTGCCCAGCTTTATTTTTAGCAAAGCAGGAAATCTAAAAAACATGTTTCCCTCATTCATGGCTAACGAACAATCACCAAAGACCTGGCTTAGCCAGGCCAGCAGTCATGGCTTCCACAAGTGTGGAAGCTGTTTGGTATGCGATTATGCACTGGTAACCACTACAATTGATTGACAGTTTGGGTTCACACTGAATCAATTCCTTCATCAATTGCAATTAAAAATGTTGTGTTTATTTTATCTTGTGTGTGTGCGGTCAGCGCTATATTGGCAGTACCATCAGACCATGAAAGATAAGAATATGTGAACATTTAGCCACCATCTCGAATCAGGACTCTTAATATCCATTGGCAACACATTGGCAAAAAGAACAATTAGATGACAAGTCCAGTATTAGATTCGCGGGCATGGCAAAAGTCTCCTTGCCGCAACGTGGGGGTAACCTTATCCTGAAACTGAGACAACTAGAAGCAAGACTCATTTGCCATTACCGCACGGTCGCACACAGACTCAACACTGACCATGAATTATCTGTGTTCCTCTAACTGATGTTAAACACATGCATCACCTTCGACCGTGGATAAGTATCCAAGTTTATGTAAAATTCGGCTATGTATTGAAAAATAGCATATATGGCTGGCTCTCCTGCTTACTGTACTTGCCACAATAACCCCTTATTAAGCTCCATAGGATCTCCTTATGCACGTAATTTTCTGTAGACATGCGATTTAGCAGAGACTGGTTTCTGGACGGGGAACAAAGATTACCATTTGGGCAAAATATGGTGATTATCTAATGAACAGGCACCTATATGCATACCCCTTGCATGTAGCTGAATGAATAGAACTAGCCTCGTTTTTCTCTATTGAATTGCAAGAGTCACAAATTGTCTTACGATCAGAAGAATTGTACCTTCCTCGCAGTCCAACCACAAAAAAAATTGGCACTTTGAATTTTGGTTCACATATTTACAGTTTTAAATTCACTAAAATTGAGGGTCACAACAATCTATTTTTTGCCGCAATTGGCTTGGTCAAACCCCCCAATCATTATATAACTGGGCATTATACCATACGAGATACAATACAAGCCTGGCATGCGCCTCTGAATGTACACCCAAACATTGCGGCCTTAGTAATGCACAGAGCTTTCAGAACGGTCCAGCTCCGTCACACGTTTTATGTATGGCGCGCGGCGCTCCAGTCCACACAGGCAGAGACGCCGGCGAGTGCAGGTCTTTCGCGCAAGCCCCTTGACTTCATAATTAGCCTGAGGGGCTGCACATGTGACCATTTAGCTTTGCTCAACCTAATTGCGAGTCCCTAATTAGGTTTTCTTGTTCTCCGTTTTATCCACTTGTCTGTGTAATCGTACCATCTACTTGGACTAAAGGCATCTCAACTTCTTCACGCATCGAAGCATTCATATAGGTATATTTCCAACGTTAATGCTCTGCATGCATCTTTTAAGTGCGGGTTTCAATTAATACATGAATTAATTTGATGACTATATTGAGTTGGACTCGACTGCTGGTTTTTCCCCCCATAGTGGAGCTCACAGTAATTACTGTGCTTCAACTTGAATTAACATCTTGGTAAGCACTTCGATTAATTATATATTTTTCAATTGCAGTCTCAAGCATATAATACCACATGTACGCTTACTTAACAGCGCCTTTCTTTCAATTAAATCAGTCAGGTTGACTTATCTTACGGAATACAAGGTAATTAATTTTCCTATTAGTTGAATTTGGCGTGTCCATTAAGTTGGAGAGACAACTGATATGCTATATTTAAAAACTTTCTTGGCTTTTAATTAATTCCACTGTGGTTATTTTTGTCTCCTTTTTCCATATAATTTATGATCTTGGCAATCGTGGATTTATCACACAATATCCTTTTCACAATGTGAAGTTCGATGTTTTTGATTTTTTTCTTTGCACATGGTTGATTTTAATTTCTACTACGTAAATGACTTATCAATCTGTCGGGATTGTCGCACATATGCCCCACGCTTGGATCTGTGGTTGTTAATTCATTTACAATTCTTTATGTTCAATTGTGTTTTATTTGGATTTTTGGAATTTTTTGTATACTGATGTAATGAATTTCCAGCCTCTGATGACGAGCTCCTCAGCTCGAAACACGCGTCAGGCTGTTCAAGACTGTGCAATTAAAATTCATCTTTAACTGTGATTGTAATCTTGTTTTGTGCACAGATAACAGGCAAACCTCCCCTTGACACAATTCATGGTCTGAACTGGGGGGAGAGGGGGCGGAGAGAGACCTTTTCCACTAGGGCCAACCGGGTTCTGGACCTTCAATAATTGAAAAAAGATCAAATAGAAAAATCAGGCATGTGCCACTGCACACCACCCTGGCATGAATCCTTTTTCTTATTCCAAGCTTTGCCTGGTCTCAGGTACTCTTCGGACATCCGAGAGAAGCACCCAATATCTAACTCACTCATACGGATGGCGAGGGGAGGACAGAACACCACCTCAAATGGATGTTCAAACCTGGGGCTGATCAGTTCCCCAGGTAATGGTCCAGTTGCAATATGGGCAATGCAGTTTATGGAACCATGGTCTTGCTTTCTACAGGTGTGGTCACTATTTCTCCCCCTATACCACACGCCACTACTGCCCCGTGTGCATATGTCCCGTCCCCTGGTCAATTATTTATGACCCATCAACATATATGTCTCCTTCTGACAATATATGAGCCGTTCATCAGAGTGGGAAAATAAATAAAACTCCTGTATATAATCCGGAGTTGCTAAAACAGGGACCATGTAAATAGCTTAATTACTCAAAGTGTCTACTCATTTTGTCAGTCGAGTCCAATTTACTTAAGTACTCTGTCCTTCCGAGACTTTGTAACAGTGGCCTTGTGTAGACTGCATAGTCTAGGATCCATGCCCTACAATAATTACATAAGCCCAAAAAACTGCTACATTTCCTTCACAGTTTTGGGCCTAGGGGTGGCGCGTACTGCCTGGTAATATTTTTTCCTGTTTGCAAAAAAATGAGTTGTTCCAAGTATAGTCCCTCCTGTTGGCAGTATTGTAGCTTCTTTGCATCTGCTTTGTACCCCTTGTGAGCCAGCAATTGCAATAATCCAACAGAATCCCTCCTGCTCTGTAGTTTTTTCACTAAATACTAACCGATCATCCACATACTGGATGATTGTGCTACCAACCTGACTTCAATGTAATATGTACTGGGGTCATATCTCTCAGTAACCCAACATCATGTGGATTAACAGTCTATAATTAGGCTGGCACATCTCATGTCCTCAAAAAATAAAAAATGGGTCACCATTGCCATCAGAGACACTGTACCTTCCAATACTGCACCAGGATTTCACAGGGGATGCAGATTCCCAAAATAATCGCCCCATTTTGCTTACTGTCCTCAAATAAATCAGTAATTTCCTTTAATTGTACTGTCGGGTCTATACATAATATTGTGCGCCACTTGCACCCGTCCTGGTCTGTTCCAATCAGGACTACTATTGTCGGACACTACAAGTCCTTATAAATCTATTCACAATATTGTCCATGCGTCAGAAAATAAAATCTGTGGGCACTCGCCAACACTGTCGCAATTGGAGGAACTGCTTTTACTAATACCATAAAAATAAATATATCTAGGACCACAGCAACCCCATGGGCTACAGACTCCCTTGCTATTGCATTGATTACCATTGCTCAAGTCACACACATCCCTGGAGTGGAACACACTACCCTGTGGTCTGTGAATGATAGTTCTATTTTATTGATGAACAAGTTACTTCTTACCTGGTAACGTTCTTTCGATGGGATGTTCCTCCGACGTATTCCTTGTCTTTGATAATTCGTCTCCAGCTTGCTGGCCTCGGAAATTTTTTCTCTGTAGAGGGCGCTGCGCGTCGATGTCTGCCGAGTTGATGTCCCTCGACAGCCACCGTATTGGCGCAGACGTCACCATGCCCATAAATAGCCACACGCGACGTCCCTTGCTCAGTTCCGTTATGTAGCATAAAATAAGTCATGCCTGAATTGGTTATTGACCTTGAAGGAGCGTAAGATGCAACCACAAGGGAAGTATTACTGCGGGGATGGATGGGAGGGGCGATAAGGAATACGTCGGAGGAACATCCCATCGAAAGAACGTTACAAGGTAAGAAGTAACTTGTTCTTCGAAGGGATTGTGTCCTCCGACGTATTCCTCATCTTTGATAAGACTCCCATAGCAGTGGCATGTAATTGGAGGTGGGAGTAATGTCATGTATCCCTTTTAGGAATGAACCGACTGTAATACGGCTTTGCCAAATCTTGTCTGACTAGTGGAGGAATCCAGGTTGTAAAATCTTGTGAATTTATGTGCGGACGACCACGTGGCAGCCGCACATATGTCTCGGACCGGTACCCCTGTTTGGAGGGCCGAAGAGGCTGCGATACCCCTGGTTGAATGAGCCCTAAGATTTTGAGGGGGCTCTTTCCCTGCCAGTTTGTAACATTCCAGAATGGCCAAAATAATCCAACTGGAAATGGTCTGTTTTGTTATGGGTAGTCCCAACTTGGGACCTGAGGAGCCTACAAACAGTTGGTCTGCTTGCCTAATCCTAGCCAGTCTGCTGATGTAAAAGCTTAGAGCTCGCCTTGGGTCCAGCCTATGTAGCCTTTCTTCCTCTTTCCCCAGATGGGGAGGAGGATAGAACGAAGGTAAGGTAATTTTCTGAGTAATATGAAATTCAATAACCACCTTTGGGAAGAAATTAGGCTTCACCTGTAGGACAACTTTGTCCTTATGGAAAATTGTACTGGGGTTACAAGATAGAGCTTGTAATTCGCTCACTCTCCTAGCAGATGTTAGTGCTACTAATAGGACAGTTTTAAGAGTGAGAAATCTCAGCGAACAAGAGTGGAGTGGTTCGAAGGGAGTACCCATTAGGACATTTAAGACTAAATTTAAGTCCCATAAGGGAACTTGGAATGGTCTTGGAGGATAAACATTTAAGCCCTTGAGAAATTGTATTACTCCGGGTAGTTTGAAATACGATGGTTCCTCCGCAGTGCGCTTGAAGATTGAAAGCACTGCGAGTTAGCCTTTTACAGTGCCAACTTGAAAGCCCGAGGTTGCCAAGTAGAGTAGAAACGATAACACCGTTGGTGTACCACATGAAAAAGGGTCGATATTCTCTGCTCTACACAAGCTGCAAAATTTGTTCCAACGGCAGCGGTATAAAGACTTTGTTGCTGGTCTTCCCGCCGAAATCCACACCTCCATGACGTCATCGAGGAGGTCCCAATCCTTGTACCTCAACCTTTCAGAAGCCAAGCGTGAAGGTTGAGGGTTCTTATGTCTGGATGGAGAACCTGACCTCCCTTCTGCGAGAGAAGATTATCTTTGAGTGGGAGACGGATTGGAGGGCAGATGGACATATCCAGAAGGTCCGGGTACCACGTTCTCCTGGCCCAGTCCGGGGCAATTAGGATCATGGTTTTCCAGAATCTTCTCAACCTCCCGATCATTTGAGGAATAACAGGGACTGGTGGAAACGCGTAAAGGAGTGCAAACTCACAGTTCACTACGAACGCGTCCCTTAGAGCTCCTCTTGGGGGAAATTCCCTTGAACAGAACAGATCACACTTCCTGTTGGTGGTGAACAGATTCACCTGAGGGGTTCCCCAAAGGGCGAAGATCTCTTGAAGGTCTTCCTGAGCTAGCTCCCACTCGTGGGAGACTGCTCTGCCTGCTCATAGCGTCCGCAGTCAAATTCTTCTCTCTGGCTAGGTGGAATGCCGATGGAGATTCCTTCCTGAATTGCCCAAAACCAGAGCTGCATTGCCTCTCTGCACAGTGGCAGTGACCCTACGCCTCTTGTTGAGGTAGTGCATGGTCACCGTGTTGTCCGTCATTATTAGGACATTTCTCCCCTGTACTGATGGTAGGAAAGCTTTCAGCGCTAGTCTGATCGCGCTCAGCTCTAATAGGTTGATGTGTAGTCTGGACTCCGCTGGAGGCCAACGACCGCTGATGGTCAAGTCGTTGGCATGGGCTCTCCACCCCGTGAGTGAGGCGTCTGCGACTACAGTTATCTCCGGCCATGGTTGCCAAAACAGTTCTCCTTTCAAGGTGTTCTCTGGCTAGGCCCACCATTGAAGGTCGTGGGCTACCTTGTCCGGAATCCGGAGGAGATCTGTCATTCTTCCTGAGTACTGTGACCACTGGGTTCTTAGTGCCAACTGGAGAGATCGCATTCTCAGGTGAGCCTGTGGCACAAGGAAGATGCAGGATGCCATGAGGCCAGGCAATCTCAAAAGTCGAAGGCTGGGAGATGTTGGGCATTTTGAAACTTGTTGACCATCTGCAGAATACCTTGAGCCCTCACCTCCGGTGGCGAGGCTTTTCCCAGCGAAGTGTCCAGGACCGCTCCGATGAACTGGAGTCTCTGTGATGGCATCATCTGTAACTTCCTTAAATTGAGGGAGAAGCCCAGTTTGTGAAGGAAGTGGCAGACATAATCTAGCTGGATCTGAGCTTGTTCCGAAGATACAGCTCTGATCGGCCAATCGACCAGGTAGGGGTGGACGTGGATCCCTTCCCTCCTTAGACTTGCAGCCACTACCGACATTAGCTTGGTGAAGACCCTCGGGCGGAGGTCAGCCCAAATGGCAGATCTCGAATGAGAGCCTCCAATTGCGAACCTCGGGTATCTCCTGTGTTTGAGATGGATTGGCACATGGAAATAAGCATCCTGGAGGTCCAGAGATACCAGCCAGTCCTGGATCTGGAGGGCCTGAAGGAGAGAGAGTTACCATCTTGAACTTGTCCTTCCCTGAGGAACTTCGGGTCTCAGTCCTCCGTCCTTCGGTATGAGAAAGTAGGGGGTGGGGGTACCGGCCTTGTTCCTCTGCTACAGGTACCGGTTCTACGGCACCTTTCTCTAGCATGTCTACAATATCCTGCAAGAGGAGCAGATCTGGAACTTTTAGAGAGCTGTGCCCCGGTGGATGACTGAGGGATGTGTAGAAAGGGTAGGCAGTAACCCTGGGCAACTGTCTCCAATGACCAAGCCTCTGACGTAATAGCCTGCCATTCCGTCAGATGGTGAGTTAACCTGCCCCCTACAGGTGTTGTATGGAAAGACCTCAGAGTGGTTTGGGGGCGGCTGATGCAGATGCTGAGGGTAAAGAGGCACCTGCTGCTGCTGCGGCCTTGGTACTTTTGACCTTTCCACCTCGGGTGGATCTCCTTTGGCCTCTTTGAGCCGGCTGTCCTCTGCCTTTCCCGAATGTGGAATAATAGCGAAAGGACTTTCCTCCCCCAGAGGTTCCTGAGGGGCGAAAAGGAGTTTGGCGGATAGCAGCTCCTAAAGATTTTGCTGCTGCTTTAGATGTTTGCAACTTTTCCAGACTCATCAGCCTTTTTACCGAATAAAGAAGAGGCGTCAAAGGGCATATTCAAAAGTCTGGCCTGTACATCTGGAGCAAAGCCAGACTTTCATACCCACGCATGCCTGTGGATTGTCGTACTTGCCGTCATGGCCCTGCTGATACTGTCAGCGGAATCGATGCCAGTTTGAAGAGATTCGCACATGGCATCTTTAATGTTAAGGAAGGCTTCCCTTTCCTCTCCTCCTGGTATGCAGTCAGCCGCTGATGAAGCACACTCCCACAGTGTGTGACTGAACCTGGCGAGCGTACAAGTGGCGTTGATGGACTTTAACGCCATACTACAAGCAGAAAAGACTTTTTGCCAAAGCATCGTACCTTTTGTCATCTCTATCCTGTGGGACAGTAGGGTAAGCGGATCTGCTGCTTGATAAAGTTGCCGCTTGAACCACCAGGCTCTCTGGAGTCGGGTGTTTTGATAAGTATTCAGGGTCAGCCGCAGCTACCCTATACTTGGCTGACAATCTTTTATTGACTGCAGGGATAACCTCAGGAGTTTACCAATTTGATGAAATTTTCCTTTGTAAAGCTGTATGGAAAGGGACCACAGGATCCTCCTGTGGACCTTTGTCTAGTATGTCTGTAAGGTCATCCTGTTGAAAAACAGGTGACGGTGCAGACCAATCCATGAATTCAATAATTCTTGCCATCAAAGTTCTATAGAGGGTTTTGGCATGTTCCCCTGGGTCTGGTTTGACAAATTCCACCTCTGGGGAAGTGTCCAGCCCACTTTCCTCATGTAATGATTCCTGTAGGTCTTTCAACCTTCTTTCCTCAGAGGTAAAATCCTCTGAAACAGGTGGTGTGGTCCTCTGCAGCCCGAAGGGTCTTTCTTGGTCAGAATCCTCCCCTTCTCCATAGATTGAAGATAATCTGGGGTACTCTGACCTCGGAAATGGTGTAAAACCCATTTCTAAAGCAGAAGGAGGCAAACTTATTATTGGGCGAGAAAACGTCGATGTCGTCGACGCTGATGTGAAAGGCTTCGAAGGCGCAGAGAAAGGCGTTGAGAAAACTGGAAGAGGCCGCGAGGAACTCGAGAGGATCGGGATCCTGCTCGAGGATGTCTACGATGTTCTCAGCGTCGTGCTGGAGGCTCTGGGTATAACCGTTGGCTGTGAAGTAGCCGTGGTTTTTTCTTTTATCGCCGTCGATGACGGCGTGGACGATGGCGTCGATTCGATCGACGCGTCGAAGAACCCTTCGACGCGTCGATTCGATCGACGCGTCGAAGAACCCTTCGACAACGGCGTCGATCCATGCAAAGGGATCTTCGACGATGGCGAAGATGGTGCCTTCCTACCCAATGACCCGTGGCGCTCTCGGGTGGACTCTTCGCCAGGTGCAACGACTTGCAGCTTTTCGATTTTGGGGTTTTTCACCCAGGGTATCACCCTCAGCTGTCTTCGAGGGGGTCGAGGCCGCTTTCTCGAAGACGCATAGCATTTTCTTCCTGAATTCCTCCCACTCAGCCCGAGAGCTGCGTTTTGTGGGGCAGGAGACCCTTTCAGGGGAAACAGAAGATGACGAGGAAGGGGATCTTAGACGTCTCTTCTTTGAGTGTCTAGATCTCGACGAGTGGTGGGAGCTACTTCGAGACCTAGAATGGGAATGCTTTTGACGGCGAGGAGACGAATGCCTCGGCCGAAGAAACTTGGAGGTTTTGACCGACTTACCTCTCTCAAGCTTCCCCTTGCGCTCCTTCAAGGCTTTCACTGTCATGGACATGCAGTCCTCACACTCCCAAAAATGGTGCTCGACTCCCAAGCACCACAAACAGATCCTGTGAGGATCCGTTATTGACATTTTCTTTCCACAGTCTCGACATTTTTTGAAGCCGGACAGCGGAGTCGTCGGTTCGGATGAAGAAGCCATCGAGGACAAGGTGGGTTTAGCGAGGAAATATGAGGTTTATCTGACTGAACTGAGCAACGATATTCCGAGGCCCCACGAAGCACGGAAAAACGGAACTGAGTAACGGACGCCGCGCGTGGCTAGTTATGGGCATGGTGACGTCGGCGCAGATACGGTGGCTGTCAAGGGACATCAACTCGGCGGACGTCGACGCGCAGCGCCCACATTTCCGAGGCCAGCAAGCTGGAGACGAATTATCAAACATAAGGAATACGTCGGAGGACACAATCCCTTCGAAATTGTATTTCTATCGCGCTCATACACAAGTGTTTCAGAGTGCGGCAAGGCAAGAGGGGAACAGGGGAGAACAAAACAGCGATCTTACTAGACCCAGTGACATTGAGAACATGCAACTGCATGGGAGAGGGAGAGAAGTGGAAAGTGCGAAACAGATGAATAATAAAAAGCAACAAACAGTGGTAGTGCAGCCAGCAATTTTCAAGTGCTAGGCTTAAGGCAGCAGACACGGTAGGTCTGATAAGTGAAGGAAGAAAAAGGGGGGGGTTGTACAGATACAGACCCCAGTGCAAGGGGCGGCCCGGGCGCAGTGCGGGAGAGTGGCAGGGTGAGCAGGCACCTGGGCCCGCAGGACAGAGGGTGGCCAGGTGCACGGTGCCAAGAGAGAACAGACCAGCAGGGGAGATGGGTTTTACTGAGCAGAACCCTACCAAACAAGTTCACTGGGGAACTCTGAATATAACAAAGGGCCTCGTACTACCTCCCCTCCCACTTTTATATCCAGCTCCTCCGTGTATGGCACCGTAGAAATAGCCCAGAGAGTCCCTGCTTGTAAAGAGTTTTACCTGATAATGGAAAGTTCCGCCTCCATAATGCACGATTTGGTTGCACCTGAATTTCCCATAAATATAAACTGCTTGTCTCCCATTTCCTCCTCCACCAAGGGCTCCACTTCAGGGTGTGCGGTTATCAATACGATGGGACACGAGTGCCCTCTGTGGGCTATCCTAATCAGAATATGCATTTGTCCCGGGGAATGAAAAAGGGCTGGCCGCCGTTGGAATGGGGCACCTGTTCCCCCTGCCATCCTGTTAAACTGAGTTCCTCCCTGTTGCCAATGTTGCCTTACCCGTCAGCGCCATAAGGGAACTGATTGTGACCACCCTCGCCTAAATTGCTGTTGTCCCATTCCTTGAGGCCCCTGCAATCCCTGCCCTGGAGGTGATGGCCCCCAATTAAATCCCATCCCAGACCTGTTCCTGCATTCCCTTGCAGAAAGCCCCCCCATTTCCCGCAATACCAGCAATGCGATGTTCCCAAACCTCCTCCCCCAGGGCCCTATCCCCCAAAGCCACCTGCTCTTGTTCCTCGAAATTTGCCACCTTGGTGCTCCTTCATACAGCCATTGTGGGTTGAGGTACTGTACCCTCCCACCCCATTGTCCCAGTCTTCCTTCACCACATAGTGCCACAATTGTGGCATTACCAATTTGTTGAATGTCTGTCCTTTCGCCCTGAGCCGGTGCCATCACTGGTGCTTGGAAGACAACCTTATTTAGTGTCTTTTCCACTACTTTTGCCTCGTCTGTTTGCCACTTCTGGACTGTCTCCGTGTCCCGCTCCGATGGTCTTACAATTGTGGACTATTATACTTTATATCTCTGCCCACCCTCTGGCTTCAATTACCACAATTTTATCTAGTGCCTTCTGGACCTCTGGTAATCCCCCCTTACGATAAAATAGAAAAAAAATGGTACCATTTCAACTCTCCACATTTCCTTTAACTTAATAAACCGAACTGGGTCATCACCACCCATTGTGCACTCCATTAAAGAATGTTAGTCAGGGGTATCCGAGTAAATCCTTTGTCTGGCATCCCATACCCTTATTAAAGGCTCCTCCATCATGTTCATTAGCTGTAAGACTTACCACAGAGTAACCAGCCCTTGCCCATATGTCCCCCAGCCTGGTTCCCAAATATGGTGACCCGTAAACCCTTAAGGACTCCCAGTGCTAAGGCTACCCCTGCTGTTGTTTTTCAAATTCATAGATCCATTTACTAGCTCCAGCTATAAGCTGGGAGGGGGGCACGTTAATATTTTCTTCTGTCCTTTTGAGGCCCTGGCACATACTGTGGTATCCCTACTATATGTATAAGAGGCATCTGCATATCTATTTTGTTAACTACCCCTTTTCTGGTATTCTTCCCATCTTGTACTACCACCATTAAATCTGATCCATTTCTTGGTCTGTCCCTCCTCACTGCCTGTTGTGGCAGGGACGGGTTTCTCACTACCTCCTCTCCTTGATCTCCTTCTTGCCCTGCCTCTTCATTATTTCTACGACCTTGATCTTCCCCTCCATTTTTCTTTGCTTGTTCTCAGCCCTACAGATAAGGTGTGTATCTTGGCTTTATACACATGTAATTAAAGCCATTACAGAGCATTTCTTCTGCGTACCGTTTATGCTGTATTTATTTTCATTAAAAATGCATACTTTCCTCCACTAGATGGCAGTAGAGGGCAATAATCTCCATATCTGAGTATTACACAACTTCTTTTATTAAATCACTGAAAGTACAGTGGGGTTAACTAGATTTTTGGGACTTCTAGTTTACCATCCAGGCTTAACATGTTGATGTAAGGATTTACATATTGCCATGTGGTGTTATGCAATTTGTGTTTTTGGAAGTAAACTCTAAGACATTACTGTAGGCCTTGAAATACAAACTATTTGTACTGAGTAACGCTTGGAAGGTATGTGGTCAAATTTGCAGAGGATTAAAATCCCTGCTTCTGTTCAGCCAAGGTTTGTGATCCTGGTCCCCTGTCCCCATACTCCACCCTGCCTCCCACCCCATCTGTCCGGCCATCCTACTATCTCCTTTTTGGATGCAACCAGAAGACCGCTAGTTCCTTTTTTCCACTTCCACCACCAATGTGATTAGTGGTCATTGACTGAATTTGTTGTGATGCGTGTTATGTCCGAGATGCAGATTCTTGGCTATCTAGGAGGAAACCTATCGGGCAATCAAGACTGCTCTCCTAGGATGGAAGAAGATGGGGGAAGGTACAGACAAGTCTTTAATACTTGAGAAGTTAATGTGAAGTTATATTAAACAAGCAGCAAGGAGTAAGCCAAGAGACAAACTGTCATGTGCATTATATAAATGGTCACTATTAATGCTACAGGTCGAACAGTGGAACAGAGGCCAGTCAGGCTTTTTTTAGTAGTAACTAGTTGGAAATAAATCACTTGTAGTATCAATTTCTATGTTTGCTAAAAAGTCATAGTGGCAAAAGTATTTGTCCAGGATCACACACTTTAGTATTGAAGTAGGGCTTTGGGACCAGTCTTCAACTTATGCACTTTCCTGCATTTCTTCCTAATTAATTGCCAGAATTATGGTTTTTGGCTTCGTACACAAACAATAAACCAGTAAAACTATAAATATACCTACCATAATGCAATTCAGCTTGCATGCACGTTTTCGTTATTTGAAGTTCTATTGCTAACTAGTGTCTGGCGATCCACATTAATTTCCTGCAGCAGACAGCGGGAAAGGTAATTAGCAGTTTGTGACTTTTGCTAAGATTATGGGTGTAAGTAAATCATATGCCAAAAATTGCTTACTCACACTCCCTCTGCAGGCAATACATCAGTTTCAATCTATAGTAGTTCTTAAGAGTTTCTAGGCTCTAGAATTTTGAAAATGAAGCTGTGTAAGTAGCAGGTACTTCTAAGTTATTCTATGGCAGAATATTTTCCACAAGTGTAATAAAATGGTTAAAGCCAAGCCAGACAACTTTGACCTACAACTCCTTTGGGCTACGGGTCTGATTTTACATATGCATTGGGTGTATGTTGGATACGTTTTACTCTCTTGCAGAAGAGAACTAATTTTTACTCTTGAAATTGCATTTACGCTCCAATTTGAAAAATCATGCGTAAAATACTCCCACCTCAAAATCTTATCTGGAGCACTGAATACATCAATACAATATCTGCCCATTTATCTGGGACTGCCTTAAAAATGATTGGTAAGATCATTTGGTCCTGCTGCTAGAGTTCAGCTAGCTGCCATAATTAAAATCAGACAAGAAAGCCATTCTGATAAATCCTCATTAGTGCAGTAGACTAAATACATATCTATATCCCTTCTTTAAAAGCCCCTCAAAATGTTCAAGCCATTTGACTTCTGAGATAGGATTTGCTTGGGCCAATGCCTGGCAGTTCCGTGTCCCATTAATAATTTGCCAGAATTTTTTTTTTTTGGGGGGGGACAAATTGAAAAAAAATGTCTGCCTCATTTAAGAAAAGAAAGAATTCAGTGACTTATTATCCAATTCGTGTATCAACCAGTTTGGTGTGAATATCCACTCTCTCTCATATTACCGGTCTTAATCGAAACTTATTTTCTGCTACTAAAGGAGTCCGTGATGAACATGCTTGGTGCAAATAGCCACATTTGCGGTAGGAGACCGCGCTGATAAAAGCATGGTTAATAGACTCCTGAATATGAAGGTGAAATGCATCATAGTTAAAAGCTGATAATTTCCACTCAAATGTACTAGTGTAACAGCCAGGATTAATCGCCAAATTAAAATTATGTATTCAATGTTGTCAACTTCACCCTATTTTTGCCAACATTGACAATCAGCGGACCTCCGACCAAAAAAATCCTCTTTACCAGTTGAATTTGTAGCCAAGTACAAAACGAAAAAATAAATCTTGGTCCACAAAAACAAATCACAAGTTAACTGGTATTGCCCCCTCGCTTCCATGTACTCTGAAGGGTATAATGGCCACCCCCACATTTCCATAATGTAATGAAGTAGTCTCAGCCCCAAAGCCATTAGAGGAGAGCCACTTTAAACCATGTATTTCTTTTAAGCTATTAACACTTAAAACAAGTAATTCAGCAACAGAATCAGATTCATAACACAAATTAAAATCTCTGCCTATGATAATAAAGCTATTCCGGTTGACATCTAGCCAAATTTTGAAGGTGGTCTCCAATGTTTCCAAAAAGGCTGTTAAGTTATATATCCCTCAGTGCCTATAAATATGGACCACAAGCAGCTTGGAAGGTTCACCATTTAGTGCAAACTCAACCACTACACCCATAGAGCCTCTGAATATTCAGTGCTCTACTCCCCTACAAACTGATTTTACAACAGTGAATAGACCCCCCCCCCCCCAACGTCTACTCACAACATCTATGAGCAACTTGGAGGAATACAATATATCGGTCCAAAAAAGGGACAATTCAACATCCATGCTTCCTGCAATAAAATACAACATAGTAAACAAGAACCCAGATCTTGATTTGTAAACATGTATGTCCTCGAAAATTCCATGAAATAAAATTGAATTAGCCAACAGACCCGTTAATCCATTCAATGGTGTATACGAGATGTCAATAGCCGCCCTCAAGATATCACACAATCCCAGATGCTATATCCATAGTTCCAATGTCTAATCGATTGTCACCTATGAACTCAACCCTTGCGATCTCTCGTGGATATAACCCTGAGACTCGGCATTTCCAAAAAGGCGGCCAATAGGTTAGAGCCATTCAGCGCTACAAGGGCATGTATTGCGTACAATATTCTCCAGTAGTAATCTATTGGGGCAAGCTTGCTAAGATGGAGCTTGTGTCCGTTTTTCCGGACAATTGTTTTCCAGAGAGCATAGAGGGAAATACCAGGAATCAATCTTTCTCCTAGCTCATTTGCAGGGGAATGTGCACCCTGCAATATACTAAAAGGCTTACTTATTCTAGCTTTTAGAGCAGTCAATTCACTAGTAATGAGGTCACAAGCATTTGGATTGTGTCCTTCACAATCGACTAAACTAATTAACTCCTGCTGAATAGCAGGGTCTCTAACATTTGTCAGCTCAGATCCATTTACAGATTCTGTCATCATGGATTACTGGTTCCCTAGAGACTATAATGGCATTTTGCAGAGATTGCGAAAATGTCTTACGATTATCAACTCCAACATAACAGATAATTCACATAGCAATTTATCCTCCAAATCCTGCATCTTCAACTCAATGGCCTTTACATTGTCTTGCGGTGCCAGGTGTTAGGCAAAGTTGAATGCAGTACGCTCTGGGAACACTACAAGCAACTATCACTACAGGTATAGAAAACCCAACCTTTGGTATAAGCTTGTACTAAACAGTTTTGGTAGCTTATGGAGCAGCCAGGGTCATCTCAAGAGGGGAAATGTGAGCAGGTGGAGTTAAAGATATTGAAATAAACTCTCAATCAGTTATAAAGCCTTCTTTAGAAGGGGCAATATAATAGTAACACAAATACACTTCAATCCTGTACACTGAGTTTCTGAATCAGACGAGACCCTTTTGGGATGGCCCACAGACAACCTACACCCACAGGTGACTTCAATAACAAAGGTGCTGGGGACATTAATATCTTACTGTTGGCATTCAGAATACTCAAGTTAATAAAAAGGCAAAGGTTATCAGAACACAAGAAATTACAAATATTCATAAGCCGGGCAAATACTTTCAGATAGCACTTAGAAAAGTCATTCAATTCAAATAAGTAAATGGAAAAGTCTGGAGTCTTTGATAAAAAGAATCAAATGTAGGGCCACACGCCGATTAGACTTGTGAGTTGCAGAAGTTACAAGCACTTCCACAGTAAGAGGCAAGTTCTCCTAGACTGGTTTTACAGTACCTTGGTAAAGAAGAAAATATGCAGCCGATTACTTCCGTTCCTGTGCAGCTCTGCAGATCTCACTGTTCCTGGGCCTCAGTCGTGGGGACAAGAGGGAGGACGTCGGGTGACTCCTGCAATGGCACAGTCAAAATTGGCAACCGGCAAACTTTACTTTCCGTGGCTGTTTCACGTTTCAGCTCCTTGCGGTACAGCAAATAGCAATAAGCGCAGTTCCTGGCCGTCAAGGTGGACTGTCCTTACTTCTGGGGTGGTCCCACACTCTGATGAGGGGGCTCAGGCTTGGTCAGTCCTGCTTTGTGGGAGTCTGGAGGATCTTCCAAAAGCTTTATGCCAGCTTAAAAGTAACACACACAATCTGGTGTCACTCTCCCAGGCTGTTCGGTTCATGCAGCAACTCTGAAGAAATTCAACCAGCTACAGGATGGGTTGTCCAGGTGGCTTACTTTGGAGAGGATTGGTCCCATCAACTCAAAGGGAGAAGTCATCCTTGCGGGGGCTTCTCTGTCGATGCAAACTTGGCGATTTGGACCTGCAGCAGGGCTTCACCGGGCAAACCAACGGTCCAGGAGTTGCAGCAGCCGTCCTCTTCAAGCTCTTCTTCAGTTCCTTCATCCAGTGGTCGACTGCCTTCCAAGCCAAAAGACTCACCTTTTATTCAGTTCTATCCCATTCATTCCAGCCTAGCTGTCACACCAAGCAGAGTGGCTGTCCTTGCCGGACAGTCAGCCAATCACCACAGAGTGCATTCCAGTCTAGGAGACTAATTGGGCACCTCCCTCACTTCCTGCCTACCCCATACACTCTGGAGCCAGAGGCGGGTTTCACTCCTGAAGCCTGACAAAGGTGCATGAACAAAGACCAAACCTGGTTTGGCGCGCAGAGAAACCCTCTAGAAGGACCTTCCTACAAAGACCTGGCAAAAAAAGAAGACCAGGCACCATTTTAGCAAGGATGGCTGGACGCCATTTTGAAAAAGATGGCTCCCGCGGTTACTTAACTGGAGCCGCGAATGGTCGCGGTAAATGCAAACCAAGGTAACCAAAAGAGATGGAGGTAAAATTCACATTTAAATACATGAGTGGGAAAACGGGTCACACTCCAGGTTAAAAAAAAAATCAAGTCCTCAAAATCCAGCAAAGTTGCTGTGGGTCTCCAAAGTGGAGGGAATTAGCATTTTTGAGAATTCTCGTCAACACTGGCGGAGTCTTGGAATCCTCTAGCTTGTTCTGCTTTTTCGTACCAATATTCACAGGGTCTTGACTTGACTCCCTAAGATGTGCCAAGTTAAGAAACATCCTCCGAGAATTGCTTTCAACTTTTGTTAGTTTCAGTCTTTTCCCCGATATTTTATACTTACTGGAAGACGATACAGTTACCAATTAGATTTAGGATTAGCAGTAGGCTGTACTACTTCATCCGTGTATGTACTAGTGAGATCAACGACAGGTATCGTCACGTCTGATTGAAGTCTTGTATCTCAAATCAAAGAAAGGCTTGGTGAGGACTCAATTTGGATCCATCAAATTGGCTTCAATCGGTGTCCTGAGTGACATTAACAAGACTGACACTTAGAATGCAAGGTCATTTGACTGCATCACTTTTGGGGGGCAGAGGGGAAAAAGGGATAAGCCCTCAGACCACTGGTTGTAAATGTAAATTGGTACATTATTACTCCAATATTAGTGCTCATATTAACAGACTTTGGGATTTTGTTCAATTCTTTGCAGAGCATTTCCACTAGAGACAAATGCTGCTTCACACCTGCGTGTTTTAGTTCATATAATGCCACAAATTCAGTTAATACACAGACTGCCTAAACATGTATGTTAATCCTCTGAGACCTGGATGAGGATATGGATGAACATTCACTATTCACTGTTCATCTCTGAAAAAAACAGGCAGTGTTCAAATATCACTTTCCCCGAATACAACTGGTGTTTATGCCCAGCAGGTCAGTGTCTGAAATAGATAATCTTTCTCTGACCTTCTCAATCTCCTTCATTTACTGTTATCGCCCTAGACACAGGTTTGAAAAAAGCAAGTTTTAGTTGATAGTTTATTTTTCCCCTGTATCTTTAGGCAGAACACCCAGTCCACTGGAAGGGTGAGAGCCTGTGCCATTTCCAAATGATTTTAAGTACAAAAATAAAACAAAACAAATTGAAAGAAAATTAGTGGGGGGTGGTGGTTGCCATTCTAGAATTGCTTCACCCCCCCTTATAATAGTACTCCAACGGCTTCCTCCTTAAAATAGTACAAAAGCTTCACTATGCACACAGCTCAAGGGCTCTTGTCCCACAGTCACTGCCTTTATATCTTACATGGGGCAAGTGTTTTTACAGGGCTAAACAGCAGGCCACGTCTCCAATGTATGGTTTACGTTAAACGTTGAGTTAAAGTTAACAAATACTAGGCACCCTCCAGCATGATCCATTTCCAGGCCCGTAGACTTGTATCCAGCTGCTAGGAAACATAGGGACCATCCCAACCACAAGACCTACGTGATACCCGGTCCTGGACCCCATGCCGACCTTCCAGGCCCTGGAGGCCGTACGCCATCAGAGGTCTGCCAGCTGACTTCCCAAAATCACTCCCAAAGCTATGGGCCCTGGCACGGCCTATTCTGGGTGCATAGAACTGCACTCACCCACAAGAACACGCAGACACGCAGGAACACTGGGTAAGCTAGACTGGCAGCCTGAAACAGCACTAAGACCGCACCAAAAAAATAGTTTAAAAAATAAAAACGCTCACTGCGATTGTCAATCCGCACCATTCAATGGCCACTTCCGACAAGTCACAATTCTCCCTTTCCCTTGCCTATAGAAAATCCCAAGCAGTTGACTTTGCCAATGCTTTTGGTGGTGAAAGGGCAGAGGAGAGCATAGATTAGGAGTACAAGATTCCATAATTATATAAGCATACCCAAGGACTCAACTCACTATGGCCAAAATACTAGAAACATGTGCATACTAGGCATGGATTACGGAACTGTAATCATGCAGAAAGTTTGCGAAGCCCCAATTCACGGCCTTGCAAAAATGGTTTTGAAAGCAGATCTGAAAACCATAGCAATTCTATAACATTCTGTTTGCAACCTGTCATAGCCCCCAGGCATCAGGGCGCAACATTAAGACAATAAAACAAGACAGGAGAGGCAGAAACAGGAGCGGCTAAGGAGGAATCAGCCAAACAAGGTTTTTAGCTTCCTTCGGAACTGAATCAGTCTTTCTTCCTTGCAAATGCTCTCTGGAAGGGTGTCCCATGCTGCAGCAGCTTTGATCGGGAAGGATTTGCCTCATTCTCTTCACTCGAGGAACAACAAGTAGGTTTGTTGAACGAGAGTAATGTGCTGCTCAGTATATGTCTTAAGTATACTGGGGTTTTATCAAATAGGCACTTGTGGGTCAAGGAGAGGATCTTGAATTGGATTCTTTCAGCAACCAGTAAAGGTCCCCTGCAGTAACTTTAAACATGCTCTTTCCTTGGTATTTTATTAATTTCTCAGCATTATTTTGGACAATCTGGAGCCTATGAACGTTTTCCTTACTTGCCCCAACAAGCAGCGCATTGCAGTAGTCCGGGCGAGGCAGGATTACTTGTACAGTCTTTATTTCTCCCCCCCCCACCCCCCCACTACTGAGATGGAACTATTGTCAACTAGGAAGGCAGGACTCCACCTGCCTCTTGCCTGCTTTGTGCCAAAAATAAGAACTTCGGTATTAGAATCGTTAAACATATCCAGTTCTTAACCATCCATTTGTGGATGGAGGAGTAGATGGTGAGCCTTGGACTGATCTGTAGCGTAGTCACCACGAAGATCCATTAACAAAATCATCTACATAGTTGATAAGTACAGCCCACTAGATTGCAGTTGGTTGCAGTGTGGCTTTATGTAGAGATTAAAGCAGGCTGGTGCGATGCATGCCCCTTGACACAGTCTAAGAGCAACTACCTTGGAGCATGCATCACCCCAGCAGATTTTTGCGTGTCTGCCGACCAGTAGGATTACATCCACTTAGTGACATCGCTTAAACAGTTCCCTATGGATGTGAATGTCAGGAGAGTAGTCCTGCAAATCGAAAGCACCGGATAGGTCCAGGAGGATCAGCAAACCAGTTTTGCTTTCCTCCAGCCGTCCCAGCATTTGGGTTTGGAGGTTTATCAAGGCATTCTGTTCCATGATGGCTCCTAAAACCCAATGGCTTGGGATGAAAAATGGCTGAGGTCTCGAAGTGAGATTGTAGTTGCATGGTTGCCACCCTGTCCAGGATTTTGAGTAAAAATGGCGTATTGATAATGGGTCTATGAAGGAGGCATGAGATCACAAGTAGACACTGACAAGAAATGCAAGTTTCAAAAGCTTAATTGATGGTCTAAAAGGGTGTTGGAAAACTCCCTCCTTGCCCTATAACTAAGCTGGGCGTATTTGCAATCAAACAAAAAGAAAAGCCAGTCCTAGTCAGTCCTTAGTCAAAATAAAAATGGCCTATACTGATAAACCTAATGCCTGCCCTCTTTCGAAAACAATAAATGTGTAAAGGGAATGTTTAATGCAAACAGGAAAATCAGTGTTCAAAAGAACTGACAGTATGGCCGAGTAAACTGCTTTGCCACAGGGTAAGGTGGCACACTTTAACCTTGCAACACAAGGATGGTTAGTTTTGTGGACCATGGCCCACTTGGCCTTCCATCAAACATCTTGTAATACAGTTTAAAAGGTTTCCTTTCCGATTACCACAATTCAGTACAGGTTTCCCTCTGCCGGGCTCAAACATTTCAATCCCAATTTGTGAGGGTTCCCTTCCCCAAACTTCAAACAACTTCATAGGCTCCCCTCAGCCAGGCCAAGCCTCCTTTCACTTTGCTTCCGCTGTTGACTTTCGAAACTGGTGAGGCTTTTCCTCTTACCTCAAACATCACTTTCTCTCAATTGCCAAGACCTCTTGGTAAATGTAGTTTTAAGCTCAGTACTCATTTCAAAGTTCAAAGACATCTCTCACCCAGGTTTCCCTCAGCCGGGATCAAACCTAAATTCAAATCTCTTGTTTCCGCTTCTACAGCAGACGTTTCACAGACTACTGGGCAATTCGCTGGACAGCTCTGTTACAAACTACATTTAAATTGACAGTTCTTTACAATGCTTTGCTTTTGCTTGCGTCTTATCGGCACACGCTTAGCCTTCATTCTTTGGATACAGTTGCCGTCAAGTTTCATTTAACAGACCAGACTTTCACTGCTTTCATCAACTCACTGGCTGTATTAGTCTTTTGCGGCTTTGATCCTGAAGTCAAGGTTGATACAACTGCTTCTCCCCAACTCTGCTGGGAGGGTGGCTAGTATCCTTGAAACACAAAAGATTGATGTGGTAAAAGGCAAATCTCATGGATAGGGATGCTCAACGGCCGGAAAATGAATCTTCGCCCACGAGTGCTGTACCGGTTTCAGATGTTGCCCATCAGGGCCCTGGAAGCTCTCACGAGGGAGGCCAAAGCGCAGATGTTGCGATTCTTATGGCAGAACCAGAAACCCAAGGTGGGATTTACCACGTTGATCTTGTCAAAAGACTGAGGTGGGGTTGGACTCCCAGACCTGATGCTATATTACTCAGCGGCACAGCTTAGGGCTATGGTGCCACATCTGCGGGAGGACCCTGAAAGACAGTGGGTTTATTTGGAGGATTACAATATGCGCCCCGCAACTGGGGGAATGGCTCTGGGTTCCGAGGGGTCGGTTACCAAGGAGAGTTAAGGAACATCCGTTTCTGGGGATCTACTGGGAGGATCCAAGTAAGGGAGTGAAGACGGCCCTCTCTGATGAGTCATATTTGGGCACCTACAGTGCCTGGAGAAACCTGAACCAGAGAGGTACCAGGAATGGTTGTTGGTTCAATTGGCTAGAGTGGGCCAAATCTGGGAGCAGGGGAGGTTCACAGGGATGCAGGAACTGAAGGCGGGTTTAGGTATTGGGAGGCTGTCAGTCCTTCTCCATCTCCGGTTAAAAGGGATTTTCACTGCAGAGAAATGGAAGGAACAAATTCAGAGGGATCTCACCCATGTTGAGATGGTCCTCGATGGACACAGATGAGGGGCCTAGTCTCGTGGCTCTACTGGAGACATCGGGGAGGGTAGTGGAGGGACTCTGGCAGAGATGGAAAAGGGACCTGGGTCTACAATTGAATGACCACCTCTGGCACCTTATGTGTAGAAATGCCTTTAAAACATTGATATCCTGCCAAAATAAACTTCACGTTTTCAAATTGCTGCATCGGTGTCAATAAGACCCAGTGAGGCTGTCTAGGATGTTCCCTTCAGTGAAACCTCTGTGTTGGCACGATTGTGGGGATAGAGCCGATGACTTGCACATGTGGTGGGGATTTCCGAAGGTCAAGGTGTGTTGGGCAGAGGTCTTGGCATGGATCAAGGATGTGGGAGGGAATGGAGGATGGACCCAATGTTGTTCATTTTGGCCTGGATAAGCAAGGAGAACAATGGCACACCCTCTCCTCCATGGTTCACTCTGTTATTGGACGCAAGAGCCTGCCTTGCAAGACATTGGAAGAGAAGGGGGTCTCAAGGAATGGTTGACACTGCAAGGGACATGCCTCATGGAGAAGATTACTGAAGCGATCCATGGAGGAAGAGCCGACGGAGGGGGGAAAATTGCAGCAATTTTGTAAAAATGTTGGGTAGACACTTGGGACAAGTGCGTAACCAGAATGGTATGGCTCGGCCCCTGCAGAAACAAGAGCAGCCACAGGAAAGACTAGGTTTCAGTTAATGTTTATACGATCACTCTAAGCTTGCATTATTAATTCCAGACCAGAAACTCCAGCAACAAGGAGAGGTTAGGGGGTTTGTGGGGAGGGCAGGGAGTGGGGGGGGGTGGTTAAGTATCAAGGGACGTTTCAGAGTTTGAAGCATTTGCAGAAGGCTCCCACCCTCTAGTTATGTACCCTTCTAGGTTTTCATTTAGTCAAAAATGTAATTTACCACGAGAGGGTTAACAGCGCCCAGCGTAAAAGATATTTACTAATCTTAGCCAAGATCGGGGTAAAGTTGGCCTCAAATAGCTTTCCTAGGTCTCTAGGAATAGATACTCCAAGTAGGAGATGGCCACACCTATCCAGATTCCCAAAAGCTCATGCTTCCCTCTGGTTTCATGGTCTTTATCCCCCAATAGGCATTATACCAGACTTAGCAAAAGTTGATCTTGAGACCAGAGAAGACCCCAAAGGAGTGAATTAGCTCCAGTAGACTCGGGAGGGAAATACAGAGATTGGTCAGGTAAGCCAAGATGTCATCGACAAAAAGCCACAGTTTAAAGTCAGTCTCCACACTGAACTCCAGAAATGTGGGGGTGGGGTGGTTGACCTAATCGCAATGGCCAGGGGCTCCATCGCCAAGGCATACAGGAGGGGCGATATAGGACACCCCTGAAGAGGCAGAGGGTAGCCGGGTGGTGCTATTAACTGAGACCCTTGCCGACGGACCATTGTACAGGGCTGCCATGCATCCACCAAATCTGTCTCCCAGACCCATTTTTTGAAGAACTTTACCCACATAAGGCCATTCGACCCGGTCGAAGGCCTTTTCCGAGAGTGGATAGGCCTCAAAATTGCAGTTCAAAAACCTTACGCATGAGGTCCAGGGTCTTTCTGCACCTTGCCTCCCGGGGACAAAACCAACCTGGTCTCCATGCACCAAAGACGGGAGGTGTTTGGCCAGTCTATTGGTGAGGAGTTTGGCCAGGATCTTAACATCTGTGTTTAGGAGTGAAATGGGGCGATAAGATTGACACTGGGTGGGGTCCTTCCCTTCCATGGGGATCACCACGATGAGAGCCGACATCATTAACTGGCGGAGGGAAACATTTTAGACACGAATGGGGCCAGGGCAGAGCAGAAAACTTTACAAAAGCAGACTGAAGCCGTAAAGGTGGAAACAGTATCACCTCTTGAGGCAAAATGGGGAGTTCAAGAGTGTCAGCTCTTTCAGAAGGGAGACTGGGGATGGGCAGAGAACCCAGAAATCGGTCAATATCGGTATCGTCCCAGAGTATTCCGACGGATACAGGCGCTCGTAATATTGGCAAAATTGTTCCACTATGGCGGGCTCACTTGTAAGCTTTTCCCCCTCAGAAGAGTGGATAGAATCTACCCTTCTGCTATTCCAGAGTTCCCTCAACCTCCAGGCCAGTATCTTATCTGCCTTTCCCCTTATACTTAGGCTTTAGTAAGGCCAGTTTCCTTTCCGTCTGACCCACAAGACGAGCTGCCAGCTTTGCCCCAAGCTGTTGAAGCTCTGCCCACTTCCCTGGGAGCATTTCAGTTTCCCCCCTGGCTGGATCACGCTTATTTTTTCTCTTAGCTTTTTCTCCTCATTGTCCCCCTCTTTTTTTCTCTCCTCAAGCCCATTTCTACGAGAGCCCCCGATTATGGCTTTGAATGCATCTCAGACACCCATTACTCCTACTTTCCCCATTGTCACTGATAGCAAAAAACGTATAGCTGCGAGGAGGGACTGGAGCAGTTCCTTATCTTGCAACAGGAGGTTGTTGCATGACCAGCGTGATCTATCAGGTGAGTGGGGCGGGGGGGAGGGGACCCAAGCGGATCTTGATCATATCATGGTCAGACCACGGAACCACCTCAACCTTGAAATCAAATACGTGCTCCCGGAGCGAGGTGTCAATTAAGATAGGATCTATCCTGGAAAAAGTTGCATGGTGTCTAGAGAAGGTGAAGAAAGGGTTGCGTCCCTGGGCTGGTGTGTATGAGTCCGACAGGCCCAACTCCCCATTAACCCTTTGGAATGTGGCAGCTAGCCTCCGCTGCAGACGCAGATCAACATGCGGCTATGCAGACTTTGTATCCCTCTCCGGGTCCAGAACCATGTTAAAATCTCCACCCACGGATTCCAAGATAGCGACGATGCGGGAAGGACGTGCTAGAGCGTTGCTCCGTCCTCTCCCCTCCAGCCCATGAGAATAATCCCATCAGACAGCCGTCACATCGCCCATAGAACATCGCCCATAGAACATAAAAATCTGGGAATCAGTGAGCCCCATATGGAAGCCCGGAACTGATCGTGCAATATGCACCCGAGCGCCGGATGCAGCGAGGGGAGACAGGACACCGTTGCACGCACTGCGACTGCCCCCTTGAACAAAGACCGCGAAACAAGGCCCAGCCGAGAAAGACATCCCAGGGAGAAAGCGGAGCTGCCTACCGGCGTCTGACGGCGTCAGGGGGCAGAGACCCACGGACGCGGAGGCGGACCCCCGCCCCCCACAGCAGGGATCCGGAGCCCCGACGCGTAACCCCAGCTGCCGAGGAATTGTAAGCCTGCTTTCTGCACAAGGCGGGACCCAACAACGCTCCGAGAGGAGAGGCAGGAAGACCACCCAGGGAGTCGGACGCCGGGCGGCCGCACAAAGCAGGCGAAGGAGAGTACTGGGAGCGGGAGTCCGCAGACCAAGCATCGGAGGCTGGAGAGCAGCTCGGGGAGGCCGCGAGCAACGTCGGGCGCCCGCAGCAGCCACTCGAAACGAGCAGGAAGCAGGACGGGAAGACCGTCGCAGGATAACAAGGTACGACATGGCTGAGACTCGATCGGAGGGGGATTGAGACTATAAACTAATTATAATCTGGGAACGGGTCCCGGCACCCCACTATACACATTCCTCCCGCTCCAGTATCTTGGGAGTCGAGGGGCTGGGAGTGGACTCGAAACCCAGCTCTTTGATACTTTCTCCCCCCCCCCCAACCCACGTACCTTCACAGGATCGGTAAAGGAGCACTTCCAGATAAATAAACCTGTATCCGCAATGCTGCCCGATCTGCTCCTAGAACACTAAAGCGCGCAGGACCCCCCACTAGACCACCGGAGAAGGTCAATAAACAAAAGGCTCCGACTAACTTCCCCCCTCCCCTCCCAAACCCCACTGAAGAGACAACGAGGCGCTGTGCCACGCAGGGGACCATTGACAGCACCTATGTCCAAATCTAGGGGGAAACCTGCCCAGGTCACCCCGCAAGCAACACAGAAGCAGGACCCGAGTCTGCCACAGCGACCCCCACATATTCTACTAGAAGGAAAAATCAAGAGGCACTTTCGGATAAAGAGGGAGCAGGAATTGAACCCGACAACATGACCACAAGGGAAGATATGAAGAGCTGGTTTGGGGTAACTCCAATCCCAGTTCATGGCAACAGTGCAATCCCAATTTGAGGCAATGAAGTCAGACATGAGGAAAGTTACGCAAGAGCTCAAAACAGAAATATCGAGCCTGGGGGAAAGGACCGACACTCTGGAAAAGAGAATGCAAAATCTCAACGAAGAAGCACAACAATACGCGGAAGTCCAGGAGCAACTGTTGACCCGGACCCATAATCTTGAACTGCAATGCGAGGACTTAGAAAATAGATCTAGAAGATCGACTATCAGAATTAAAAATATGGTGGAGACGGTGGAGGACAATGATCTTAAGGAAGCAGTTCAGCAAATATTCAAGGACATCCTAGACGCAAAAGACGAAACAGAGGTGAGGATAGATAGGGTCCTCAGGGTGGGCCCCAAAAGGAATGGATAACCAGGAGCTAGACCTCGAGATGTCCTAGTCGCACTTACCTCGTACCAGCAGAAGGAACAGATCCTGCAGAGAGCACGAACAATGCAACAGGTTAAAATGAATGACAGAGAAATTCAACTATACCAAGATCTGGCACAATCCACGCTGCAAAAACGACGAGAAATGGGCCCAGTGATAAGAGCTAAAGGCAAAACAGGTCAGATACAAATGGACTTTCCCCATTTGGACTTCTGTTCACGTGGGAAGGGAAACAAAGGAGGGTCACGTCCTGCGACGAAGGGAAACAAATACTGGGAATACAAGACCCAGGCAGCCCAACACAAGGAAGGATGTGGGAATGACCAGCATACAGAACAACGGACCGGGGTAGGCAAAAAAAGTCAGAAAGGGAGGAAACAACACAAGAAACATAAGATCAGACGTATTATCTAAACAAGCAAACACCAATGCAATCCGAAGAGGTGAGCTTATCCAGCCCACGTAAACGATGGCGGCAATAAGATGATTATACAGAACCGCGGCCAAAGGGCCAACAGAGGGAGCGGGGGAATCCAAATACACTACTTGGAATCTAGAGGGTTTTGGGATACCCTACAAGTTATCCCTGAGATAGAGTGGGAATGGCGCAGACGGCTCAACGCCCGAGCAGACATCAGAACCACACCCCACCTCAGGGCAGTTGGGAGGTGCAAGGGCGGGGGGGAGGGGGGGGACAAGACAGTTGGGGATGGGTCGGGGACCGGGAAGGGCCAGGATCAGAGCGGAATTCAACAAGGTACATCTGTAGCAAAACTGACTCCGGAAATACAACGGGGATGAAAGTACATGTACGCGGACTAAATTCCCCAGTTAAAAAGGTAGAAAGTTGAACAGTTCCTAGCGCAGGGGAATTATGACATTATCATGCTCCAGGAAACAAATATTAGAGGGCAGGACAAAAATAGACTCCGGTTGAGAGGGTATAATAAGATAGTACAGGCCAACAACCCCGAAAAGAAAGCAGGGGTCCCGATAGCAGTGACAGACTCCCTTACTATGCAGACAAGCGGCACAGAGGCAGATAAACAGGGGAGATACCTTTTCCTTAAAACAAGAAGAGGGACACCCACTTACATTTGCCTCCCTATATGCCCCCAATACGGGACAGGAAAGCTTTCTTAAAGAAACCCTTGATAAACTAGAGAGATTCGCCAAGGGGGACATTATACTGGGAGGGGACCTGAATATAGCCTGGGATCCCAAGCGAGATAGGTCAGGTCCCAGACAACACCCTCGAATGCCTTAAAACAAAGAACGATCAATCTGTGTAACGCTCACCTGATTCTCGCAGAGGCACCGGTCTTGACTGGGCGACTACCGTATCTTCAAAGGTGATGTGCAGCACCCGATTGGCTCTTTGGGCTGGACCTCTGTGCCCTGTATGCCTGACGTGCAGAGTAAGATGTCTGCAGATAGAAAATACGGGGTTAATGAACTGGGGTTATTGGGGTGTCCCATCTCTTTCCTCTTCTCCTCTCCTGTAGACCCCCACAGGTTAACGCTCTCACCTTAGGTAAGTGAATGCCGAGCTCTCCATCTGCCTCGGGGCAGGGTGCTGTATCCAGTTTCTTCACTGGATAGGTAGCGCAGGCCTCTTGACTTCAGAGGACTGCTGTCCGTCGTTTACTGCACGAACGGTAAGTTTCGAGTAACTCAAATGTCTTTAAAGTCTTTAATAATGATGTCTCTTGTTTTGCCGGGTTCCAGCGATGGCGGATGACGGGCTGAAGTGAGTTGAAGATGGAGCCCGTGTGATGAATAGAAGCGCCTGGAAGCACGTAAGTAAGCGCTTGTTGCCAGCTTCACAAAGCGCTCTAACTGTCTTTTTATTTTGCAGGTACAAGTTCGGAGCGGCTGCAGGGTGCCGGGATACCCACTGGGTTAGATGTGGAAAGGAGTAATGGCACGTGAGTATTAAAGTTCCCCAATGTCTTTAAACGCACCTTGTTTTGTCTTTCAGATGCGAGATGCAGCGCCGACGGCCTGCGGAGCGTGCGAAGAGTTGGTAAGCTTTTGTCTTTCAGATGCCGGAATGCAGTGTGAAGACCTCCGGAGCGCACGAAGAGTAGGTAAGCCTTTGCCTTTCAGATGCCGGAATGCTAACCTGTTCTTTCTTGTCTTTATAGGTGTTGCTGAAGACTGGATTCAGGATGGTAAGCCTTTTTCCTTAGGCCCAGGACCGGATGCAGAAGACACGATGAGCGTTCTGCTGCAGAGGGTGCAGAATAACGCAAAGCAAGATTCATCCACCGGGTGTGGTTTAAATAGCCTCCTGTAGTGCTTAGGTGTCTCCTTCCACAGCCACGCCTAAGTAAGAAAAGAGTTCCTGGTAAAAAAAGAGTTCCTGCCTTC
This sequence comes from Ambystoma mexicanum, assembly GCF_040938575.1. NCBI lineage: Eukaryota > Metazoa > Chordata > Amphibia > Caudata > Ambystomatidae > Ambystoma > Ambystoma mexicanum. The sequence continues at coordinate 1,177,114,537 of NC_090927.1, read as the reverse complement.
CAGAAGAGTTCCAGTGTTCTGAATCTAGGGAGTGGCTCCAGCCCCAACCAACAGGAAAAGTAGTTCCAAACAGAAGAGGATCAGAGGCTCAACTGGCAGGCAAGTAAGCAGCATGGTCTGCTGCAGGTAAGTCCACCCAAGCATTATGAGCCCGGCGCTTCCAGCGCTGGGACTGGGCATATTTATGAGCCTGGTGCCAATGGCGCCAGGACTGGGTCCAAAAGGTCCCAATTGGGACTGGTTGGCACTCGGAACCTGGGTTATGGATCTGCTTCCAAGGGAGTTGGGAAAACCCTGACCTTTTGGAAGCAGAGATCATGACAATCTGTTGCTGGAAGACGCCTGGGTGCACACTAACAATCAGCAAGGCTTTACATACTTTTCACATGTTTATGGTACGATGTCAAGGATAGATTATCTTTGGGTCTCCTCACGCATTTTGGGGAAAAATCGGAAGATAGAAACAGGCTCGATCTCACTATCTGATCATGCCCCCCTGTGGGCAGAGATAGCACTTCTTCCCAAGACCCCTGGACTATGGAACTGGAGAATCCCGGAAGAAATAATTAGGGACCCAATTTCAGGGAACTCCCTCCGAGAACACATCGAAGAATATCTAGAGCATAATAATCTACCCGAGATATCTATTCAAACCCGATGGGAAGCCCTGAAAGCAGTCATTAGAGGGCAGCTAATTGCACTTAAATCCCAAAGAGATAAACAGAACAATCAATGGGAAAAGGAACTAGAGGCAGATATAGCCAAAATCCAAACTGAAATTATGCTGTCACCTACAATTAAGCTTCAGAGAGCACTACGACCTGTCCAAGGCCAACTAGACTCCCTTCGGACCAAAAAGGCAGAACGACATCTTTAGAAAATAAAACACTGGTATTACGTAAAGTCCAATAAAGCAGACACTTTTGGCCAGACAGCTTAAAAGGAAGTGGAAGGACCGGACGGTGAAGGCGCTGGACGACGAGAAGGGGCACAGGAAGACACAAACAGCAGACATAGCGCCAATATTTAAGCGCTTTTACGGGCGCCTATATGCATCGGACCAACCAGAAGGGATCATGCAAAATCTGTATCTAGAGAAGGTAAAACTCTCAGCACTAACGGAGGCCGAGAAATTAATGGAAGATATAACACAGGAAGAAGTACAAAAAGCAATCAGAGAACTCCCTAGAAATATGGCACCAGGTCCAGACGGCTATACCGCAATGTTTTATAGGACCTATCGAGAACTGCTCACTCCGATCCTGACCGCCCTATTTAACTCTTAAAGATAAAGGGAATGTCACCCAAACCATGAATGAGGCGAAGATGCTGGTGATTCATAAACAAGGGAAAGACCCGCAACTCCCGAGCTCATATCGCCCGATGGCCCTTATAAACCAGGACGCGAAATTGTATACAAAATGTTGGCCACAAGGCTAAAAGCAAGTACTCCCAAAATTGATTCACCAAGACCAGTCCGGGTTTGTCCCAGAAAGACAAACACATGATATCAGAAGAGTTGTCCATCTGGTAGAGAAAACAGGCATCACACAGAAATCGGCGATACTACTGGCCCTGGATGCAGAGAAAGCGTTCGACCGGGTAGAATGGTCTTTTCTCTTACTAACGCTTAAGAAAATGGGAGTAGGGGACAACTTCATAAAGATGGTAAAGGCAAAATATAATACCCCTAACATCAGAGTGGCTGTGAACGGATCCCTATCTGACAGAATCACTATAGAGAGGCACGAAACAAGGCTGCCTGTTGTCACCGCTACTATTTGCAATTTTCCTGGAAACGCTACTAGCAAAAATAAGGGAAGACCAGCAGATTAAGTACTAATCCTGGCGGGAGAGAAAAATGCAAATACATAAAACAGTGGCAGACCTGGACCTAAAAGTGGCAAATAAGGGGGTCAGCTACCTGGGAATCACCCCGACAGGACAAGTACAGGAACTATAAGCACAAAATTATCCAAAAACCCTTCAAAACAAAGCGAGATCTAGCCAGATGGAACCCACTGACAATATCTTGGTGGGGGAGGATTACAGCCATCAAAATGACGACATTGCCAAAATTATTATACCTATTCCCAGCCATTCCAGTAAGGGTCCCGCCATCCTTCTTCAAAACCTTAACAAAAATCACCACAGCTTACGTGTGGCAAGGGAAAAACCCCAAGAGTCTCGTCAGCTGTACTCACCGCCCCGAGGAACGAAGGGGGATGTGCGCTACCACATTTTAAGAAATATTACGAAGCAGCTCAGCTATGGGTCCTGAAAGAATGGATTCCTGACAACTCCCTGAAACTATGGCATCACAAGACAGGGCAGTGGCTAAAACACCTACCAGGCATTTGTTATGGATAGGGAAAACACACAAACGTGAATACGCAAATCAGTGAAATAATGAAGGCCAACTTAGAAATCTGGGATCAGGCAACGCAGAAAGAAACGCTGACCAAATACCCCTCCCCCTACATGACCTTATTCAACAATCCCAAATTCCCTCCTGGAATGGAGAAAAACGCATTCTGAAGTGGGAAGAAGCCGGATGCAAAATGGTCGGAGATAAGTACCAAGAGCAAAGAATAAGAACGTTTGAGGAAACCAAGTCGCTCCTAAATCTGAACAACGACAGATACAAATATGAACAATTAACCCACTGGCTAAAAACCCCCAAAATGGTAGGAGCAGCAACCAGAGAACTACCCCCGTTTGAGCAGTACATAATGACGAACACAGGAACGAAGACATTTGTGTCAAGCACCTATAAATACATAAATACCGGGGGGGAGGAAATAAAATGGACATATCAAACGATGGGAAAAGACTCTTCAAAAAACAATCCCCAGAGGACAATGGGAGCACATATGGGGGATGATACCGAAACTAAGGCAATACAGACAAATGAAATGTGGATGAAAATTCTCCTGCAATGGCATTATACACGAGAGACTCCACCAGTTCATAGGGAATCTCCCCAAATAAATGCTGGGGGGGAATGCAGTTATAAATCATTTGTGCCTCGTTTGGGGCATATATGCGTACTGCTGTAAGCAATTTCCCCCTCACCTCCCCCTTATCCATAATGTACCGCCAGGTTTATATAGTGATGGCATCAAATGCAAAAGCATTGAAAAAAAAAAAAAAAAAGCATTTTATAAACAAAAAAAAAAACTAAAATTATGGGTGGGTCCCCCCACCCCTTTTTTTACCCCTTAAACCCATTATTATAAAAATAAAAGCTTTACCTATGAAAAAAATGCATTTTTTCGATACTTTTGCATTTGATGCTTTGTATTCGATGGAATCACTGGATACCGTACCGCCGCTCATGATCGGAGCGCTAGGCCCTACATGAAAAATTAGTTTTAGGGGATACCACGAGTGCAACCCCACTTTTCTTTGCCACATATGGTGAGTGAAATGTGTGCTGTATGCTCCGAGCTTCGGCTCCTTCCCCCTTAACCCAGTGTGTTTCTTGTAGAAAAAGAAAGTGGAGCTGGAGTCTGGAACTCTCACCACCATCGACCTTTTAGTGGGAGAGTTTCGCCTGCGCATGTTTAACGACCCCACTGTCAGCGCATGAAACGAATCATCCATCAAGGGGATGAGCACATCCAAAGACTCCAATCAGGAGGCGTGTAGTGTCCATCACCCAGTCTTGCTTCCCTGAATAATAGTAGCACCCAAGTAGCCCTAGATGGAGCATCCGACCCCCCCATTCCCGAGCGCCTCCTGTGGTCAAAATGAATACCTTGCCCCGCCTCCTACCTCGGCCCTTCCCATTCTCATTCCAGCATCCTTCTCAATCCTGCATGCTCGGGTCCTGCGATTCATCTGGGGTGATAAAAGGGCAAGAGTTAAGCACTCAATCTTGACCCCAACGAAATCTTGCGGGGGTTTCAGGTTCCTGGACTTTAGGTTGTACCACAAGGGAGCCCAGCTTCGAGTGATGCTGGAGCACATGAGGGATGATATGGGCCCCTATTGGACCTATATTGAGGACAATCAGTCTAACCCTAAGAAAGTTAGAGACAACCTGTCGGCCCCACCACAAAGCCCTTCCTGTCACACTCACCTGATTCCCACGGAGGCGCAGGTCTGGCTTTGAGTGCTGATGCTTCTTCAATGGTGAAGCGCAGGACTCTGAAGATGGACAGGTAGGGACCCTCCACTCTGGCTCGCAGGAATTTTGCCCTGTGCGTGAAAAGGGAGTATTACCTACTGACTGAATAATGCTCAAGCCTTCCACTCCCTTCCAACCCTCCACGATACCCTTCCACGATTCCCTGTGAAGTCTCACCTTAGGGTCTGGAAGGATGAGTTCTCCATCCTGCTTCTGATGCAGGGGCGCGTTGAAACCCAGTTACTTCACTGGATTGAGGTTTGATGGAAGTTCAAATAAGCTCGACTATTCAGGTAAGGCGCTGTAAGAGTTCTGTTGCAAGTTCAAAAGTTCAAGCTTAATAATAATGTTCATTGTCTTATTGCAGCAAGCGCTAACGCTTATGTCTTTTTCCCCTTAGGGGCCGGGGTTCAGAATGCCGGAGATATGGCGCCGACCCGAAGTGAAACGTGCAGTTCCAATAAATGACATGTAAGTTCTGGATGAGCGTTCGGGTAATGTCTTTGCATTCGCTCATTCAATGTCTGTCTTTTTTCCCCATAGGGGCCGGGGTCCGGAATGCCAGGAAGCGGCAGGACCCGAAATGAAATGGGAATGACCCAACAGGTAAGTCTTAGAAGGAAACTGAGCTTTTCCTATTCCCTTCCTTCTCTCACCTTGTGTTCTTGTCTTTCTCTCTCTAGGCTCTGGGAAGTGGCTGCGGATCCGGATGATCGCTGCTGAAGATGGAGGTGCCAGGAAAGGTGAGTGAAATGCAGCGCTGCAGCGATCGAAGCGAAATGCTTTTAAAAATGATGTCTTCCCTTTCAGGATCGTCGGTGTGATGTCTCCGTGATACAGCTTTAGCAGGTAAGGTCTTCTTTCTCTCCAGTTCTCTTTTATCTCCCTTTGCAGGTGACCCAGGATGCTGACAGGCGTGGCTGAAGTCCAGATGCAGGAGCTGACACAGTGAGCGTCCAGCTGCGAGGAGCAGAACAACGCGAAGCGTGAGTTGCTGATCGGGCGTGGTTTAAATAGCTTTGGAAGAAGTTCCAGGTATGTATCCTTCCACCGATCAGGTATGTATCCTTCCCCGACCACACCCAGGTGGAAGTAGTCCCACAGGTAAAGTAGTTCCATTCAGGCCTCAAGAGGGCCTGGATGTAGCAGCATGGTCTGCATCAGGTAAGTGCACATTAAAACACTTGAACACATGTCTAGCTTTATGAGCCTGGCGCCTAAGGCGCCAGGACAGGGGTCCAACATGAGCCTGGCGCCTAAGGCGCCAGGACTGTGTCCAAAGGGCCCCAGCTTGGGCCCGCTGGCACTCCCCTGGGGGGAATGATGCCTGCCTCTGGGGTTGCTGGGTCGGACCTGGCTCCTTGGAGGTAGGCATCATGACACTTCCACCCCATCTCAGATTGCATCCGACCCTGGCTATGTTATGGGCGTCCTGGAGGTGAGACGAGGATAGTCAGCTACTGTCCTCCGGCCCGCCTCTCCCCCTCCCCCCCCCACTACCACTCCTGACTTCCCTGTCAGGGCCCCCTCTTTTAACTTAATTTGGGGGGGGGGGGGGGGAATCACTGTTTGAATATTTGCAATTAAAGGGGATCCTCACCTACCCCAGATGGCTTGCCGACTTGGTCCGCCTGCTTAAACCTCTTGAGAATCTTGAGAAGATTATAGTGGAATCTCCTACTAGGAGGGGCTCTCTCGCTCTTGGATATACAAAACACTAATTATGGCGAACTTAGATGGTAGACAGCCCTTCAAGCGACTCTGGGAGGCGACACTGGGGATGCCTCTTGGAGCAAACCTGGAGTGCGATCTTTAGGTCCATTTTCTCTGGGTCCCTCTACACTTCAGCTATGGAGCATGGCTTTAAAATGCTACACTGGCACCGCACCCCAGCCATCCTTGCCAAAATGTTCAAGTGTACATCTCCTTTTTGTCCCAGGAAATGCATGCAACAGGGAATTTGGTTCCACATGTGGTGGGAGTGTCCGGTGGACCGGGTCTACTGGGCTGAGCTACTTTATTGGATTAAGGGGATCGTGGGGTCCGGACCTTCCTTACACCCCTGGAGATACTCCTAGGAGCAGAAAGCCTGGATTCTGACGTGAGCGCTTTTCCCCAAAGGTGGTTGAGGCTATGCTTAGAGCTGGGAGACTTGCCCAGAAATGGAAACAACTCCCTCTAAAGCAGAATGCCTTGCCAAGTTAAGAGCCATTTTTATGTACAATAACCCCTCAGCAATAACAAAATGGACTCCATCCTCTTCAGATGGTCTGTTCTCAGCAATGTGTGGTGCATTGAAACTGTAGCTCGCAGGAGTTACCTGACCCACGGCATCCTTGCTTGTCAAATGTACTCTGCCTTAATCTTGAAGTTAGTAATCGTCCTCACTAAGTCAGTGGTACTGGAATGTCTTGCCTCCATGAGTTGTTTCTCCAAGCTAGCTCTACCCAACGGTCGGTTGGTTCTGGTACTGTTATGAGGAGGGAGGGGGGGGGGGGGGGGTTGGGGTAGCGAAACAAAGTTTAGCATGTTTCTTCTGTTGTGTTTATTATCGCCAGGACTATACCAGCGCTGTTGTAAACATACTTAATAAAAAAATTATAATTTACAAAAAGTCCACAGTATGATCCTCAATAGAGTGTCCCAGGTCTTTTTCCAACTGTCTCATGTATGTGGGTCTGAGGGTCAGCATGTCCTCTTGCAGTAGTTTATATAGAATGGATGTCTTTCCTCCTGTTGGTTGCCCCTGCAAGGTGAATTTGATGGGGCAGAGTTATCTTGTGGCTGGACCAGTGGGTGAGTACACCAGTGGCGGAGCTGGGCGTAGGAGAAACTGTCAGTTTCGGCCAGCTGGATGGCCGTTTTACAGCTTTCAAACTTGCGTGGTTGGCCATTTTAGAACATGTGTTAGGGTTTTCAGCCCCCCTCTCAACCAGTTCCTAAAGTTTTTGGGGTGGGTTCATGGAGTGAAGGACGGGTTCTGAAAAATTGGGGTGTTTGGGCCCAGGCCACATGGGATGCCTTTGGATTTCAACGCTCAGTCCCATATTCGCAGTGTACATTTTGTGGATGAAAGTACACCTAGCCAAGACTTAAATCGGGGGAGAGATGTAGGGAAGAGAACAGAGGGGTAAAGGCAGTCCTGACTGTTGAACGGAGACCCCGAGGTGGGTGAGATTGAAGGGAGCCAGGCTTGGAAGTGCGCCAGTTGTGAGGCCAGATGGCATTTACGTAGGTTCGGGACCCCTAAACCTACCAGGCGAGCACTGCCCATCATCACTAGGGATCCTGGCTCTTTTCCCCCCTCCATATAAAATCGGAGCATTTTCTGCTATAAGTGAAAATGGAGGAAGGGGGCAGCAGGATTGGGACGGGCAAGTTGGAGCAAAAGTTAAGAAACCATGGGAGCAGGTTCATTTTACAAGCTGTAATCGCCCCAGGAGTGATATTTCTTGGGAGGTCCAGTGCTTGAGATCTTTTTCTAGTTCTTTAAAGAGGGGCGGCGGGGGAGGTTTGCTGAATACACTTCTCCCGGTCGGGTCGAGACCTGCACTCCTAGGTAGTTTATGGATTTCCCATTTCATTGGATGGGGCAAAGTAGAATGAGTACTTCCATATCCTCAGTTAATCCCACTCACAAAAATGTGGATTTCCCATAATTGATTGTTAAGCCAGCTACCTTTCCAAACCTGTGTAGGTATTGGAGGGAGTGTTTCAGTGAGGGCTGGATGATTGTTATGGACAGCAGGACATCATCATAAAGTGACATTTTGTGATGTGAGATGCCCATTTGCAACCCCTTAATATTTTGATCCTTCCGTATCTGTTGGGCATGGGGATCCATTATTAAAGCGAACAGGGGAGGGGGCCTGGGGGGGAGAGGGGAAGCAAGGGCACCCTTGCCTGGTCCCACAGGTCAGTGCTATGGGCACTTTTAGTCTTTGGTTCACCCGCAGGGAGGTTTTAGGTGAGCGATAGTTGGCCAAGACCATTTGACAGAAGCGTGGGCCGAATTCGAAAGCCTCAAGGGCGATTTGCATGAAGGACCAGTCCACTTTGTCAAAAGCCTTGGACGCATTCAGGGCTAATAGTGCTGTTTAATGGTGTTCCGTGGTTGCCATTTCCACTAGATGTAGTGCTCGCTTGATATTATTCCCTCTTGATTTGCCCAATATGAAGCCAGTTGGTCCGGGTTGATTATTTTGGGAAGGACTGCTGCTAGACTGTTCGCTAGCACTGGATTATATGTTGGCGTCTATATTTAATAGCGAGATGGGTCTATATGAAGTGCAATCTCTGGGATCTTTTCCAGGCTTTCGTGGACTCCTGCATTGTTTGGGTGACTGAGCCTAACAAGCCGAAGGCGTTAAAGAGGACTGTAAGGGGGTGCCAAGAGTTGGGGCAGAAGAGTTTATAGAATCTAGTTGTAAACCCATTGGGGCCCAAGGCCCTAGATTTTAGAGATTTGATGAGTCCACTTCTTCACTTGTGATCAGTGCATCCATGGCTTCTGTGCGTCTTGTTGAGGTGTGGGAGAGTGGCCCCTTCGATACACTGCTCTTGTTCTCTTCTATTGCGGGGAGCCGCTGTCCTAGCATCAGTGAGGTGGGCTGCAGCCAACTGCAATTTGGATTCTTCTGTATATTGTATCCGTTACTGAAGGTCCCGTAGGCCTGTTAGGGAATTCTGTCGGTTTATCTTTGCTAGTTTTTCCACCCAAAACCGGTTTGCTTTATTGCTTTTGGCGCAATAGCCCTGCTTAGTTATAGCTACAGTATGGGCTGTTTCCTCTGCATAGTGGGCTTCAAGCCTGTTTCGCGCTACCTGTAGGGAGTGATGGGCCCTCAGACCATCCCTTGAGTTTCCCTTCGGCTGTTACGTCTTTCTAGTCTTGTGCGTGCCTCCAGTCTACGCTTCCAGTAGGCTGTCACATGGGCTATAAATTCCCTCCCCCTCATCAGCGCCTTCATGGTATCCCAGGTGTTTGCTGGTGAGGTGCGCTCTGTGGGATTCTCTTGAAACTAAGTTCAGATTGCTTTGGCAATGGCGTCTCTCAGTGCCATGTCATTTACGATCGGGTCTTAGAGGCTTCAGCGAGGTATGGAGGGGGTTCCAGGTGATAGGCCCGGGAGGTCAGCATGTAGGGCGTGATCGGGCAAGTCTTGGTTTTATGCTCACCTCATTGACGAAGGAGAGCAGTTGGGCGGGGAAGGGGGGTGGGTGTCAAGTGTAGGTCTATTCATGAGGAGGCACAATGCACATGCAAGAAGGAGCAGTCTTTTTCACCCTGATGTAGTACCCTCCAGGAGTCCACCGGGTCAGTTCCAACCGTCATCCAGAGCTATTGCTGTTGTGGTCCCATTGTGCAACCTCGTTTTTAACATTTGCCTCCAACTATGAAGCAGTAACAAAACCGTGGCAGTGAACCTCCAAATTACTGCCAGTAACCATAACGTTGAACATAGGTTCTCCCTCCCCCCAACCCCCCCCACCCGGGCCACTCAGTGCAATATCGCTTTAGGCCAGGCATTGGCTGTGTGAATCCTGGGTTCAACGCTTCCCGATTTCTGGTGGTCGGATGGTGAGCCTGGGGTAGGCAGCCGCTTGGGTAAAAAGTGTACAGCATGTGTGCGGAGGGCTTCAGGTTTGCTGTGGTGGGTTTCCCGTCTTGCGTCTCTTCGAGCCACATTGGCTGGTGAGGCGGCAGCCATCTTGAGTGGCCTCTGATGCGACCTTTAAATTCTCTGCTCCTGGATTGTGAAATACTTCTGCTTCCCTTTTATTTCTCCTCTGGTTCTCATTTCGCCACCTGGCATTTAAGCGAGTGGCCGCCTGCCAAGACCAGAGTTTGGCGTGTTCAAATGCCGGGCTTCTCACGGAGGCTACAGGAGAAGCATCCACATTGTTGGTGCTACAAGCCACGCCCCCTAAAATCCAATTTTATAGATTTTAGCTAGTCTTCCACTTTTCCATATTTTCAACTGTTCTTTCCCTAGTCCAGATCAGTTTGCCCTGTCTTTTCTCTTGCTTAATTAAACTTAATTCTGGGGTAAACCTGTTCTGTTGGTTTGGCCCGTCTCATACTAGTACTGGTCTAAGAGGGTCTTTCTGATAGGACAGATGTTGCTTGTAGATTTCCACTAGATGAGGGGGAGTCTGTCAGTGGTCGTCTGTAGCCGTCAGTGTTAAAATCAGTTCAGGACTTTTTTCGGAGGGGCTCTAGCAAGCCCTAGGGAGGTTAATGTTGCAGCTTGGCACACAGTTATCTGACCAAATGCAGACCTTGGTTTCCACCGCACTAGCCGGGCTGTTACGAGATGCCACTCAGCCAAGGGTATGTCCCTTAGTGTGCTTGGGTTCATGAATTATTTTGCTATTAACACTGGCTGGAGTTCGATATCTGTAGCCTGTTTATCCTTGGGATCCCCTTTACAGTGATTAGGATCTCCTAAAAGTATGGTAGAAGTGTTGGGCCGGACCATAGGATTGACCAAGTTCAAGAGTTCTTCATTGAACAAGGACATATCTGAAGGTGGGCGGTAAATAGTGTACACATCTGGTGCTTTTAGGGGTCAGTTGTAAATCTTCAAAACTGGTGCAATCTAGGTCAGATTCAAAGAGTGAGCTTTTTTTCTACCCTAAGATTGCCACCCAAGCCCCTGGGTGCTGTTTTTACAGAAGATATATCCCTCTGGTATAGCCATGTCAATACTTGGGCCGTTGTATTTCTGCAACCATGTCTCAGTGAGAAACATTAGGTTGGTCTGCATCTCAGTAATGTAGTCCTGTATATCTAGAGTATGCTTTGGCACCAAGCATTTCTTTAGCAGGGCAATTTTTCTACGAGACTGTGGGGTTTTCCTGTTAGGGACAATTCTCCTTTCTGTGCCAATTCCCTTCAACCTTGGAGACCCTCCCCCCAGCTCTTTTGCTGGAGTTCGGGACTTCTTAATTTTAACCCTGGAGAGAGCAAGCCCTTTTCTCACTGTTCTTTCTTTTTGGAGTCCGACACTCCATAGGCATCTATTTTTTTTTACTGGTGACAGCACCTTCAGTGCAGTGTCACAGAAAGCCTTTGGATTTCTCCTAAGGTTTAAATACCTTTTCTTGGGTGAACTATTGTTCCAAAGAATAGTAAAGTGAAATTGACTTTACTTCCCTTTTCTCTTTGTAGATCCAGCACACCCCATCTTATGTGCAGTGCTGGGTGGTTACTTAGTAGCCCCTGTTCCTACTTACTCATGTAACATGTTTTACCCTCACTACTTGAAATGACTAGTGGCAGTGGTTTAATAATACTACCATTATGCTTTTCTACAGCAGGCTGAATCCTCAGCTGCAGTATAGCAGCCATGGGTGACCATTGTGTCAAAATGGCCCGAGTTTTTTTCTCACCATTTCATACTCTGCGTGCCAAAACAGGTTCAAGCCCTTTGTTCGTTTTGCCTTTGGCGGGCTTAAGTAGTTAAATCCGCCTCTGGCTCCAGTGTGTCTGGAAAGGCAGGAAGTGAGGGAAGTACCCAAAACTCCTGCCCTTTGTCTCCTTGGTTACCTGAATGCACCCAGTCCTGATTGGCTGTGTGAGTAACAGCTAGGCTGTGCATGAATGGGAGAAACCTGCTTAAAAGGCGAGGCTTCTTGGACTGAAGACAGTCGACCACTGGCTGGGAAGAACACCCTGAAGACAGTGAACGAAGCTTGCTGCATCCTCCTGGAACGAAAGGGAAGACTTCTTCCCTTGGGCTAGTGGGACCATCTAACCGAGACAAACTTTGCTGGAAGACCTTCCCCAAATGGATGAGAAATCCATAGTAGAGTGCAACGACTGTAATCTGGCCAAAAGCTCCAGGTGTCTCCCGACGCAGGATGACCCAAGCTCCAGTCACCTCAGCAGAGTGCTTGACTCAAGGAGAGCAGGAAGCCCAAACGGTGTTCAGAATCCACAGTGGTGCTATTTGCAGAGCGCTGAAACCGTGAAGTGCCGCTGATCCGAAGAACGCCTGTAGCTACCGCCGACCTCTGAATTGCTGTCCAAGAGTCCTCAAGACGTCCTCCCTCTTGTCCCCACGACTAGGCCTGGGAACACAGGATCTGCATCACTGCAACTAGACAGAAGCCAGCTAGATCTTCTAACCAAAGGTACTTTTCTGACTTTGTACTTACCTCAGAGTATAGCTTGCTCTTCTCAGTCGAGACTTGCAGTAGCTGCTTTTCTAGGGTTGATAGTAGCTCTAATTTTTACAATTAGAACAGCGTGTGACCCTACAGTGATTTTTCTTCAAACTAACTTTGTGCAAGACATTTACTATCCAAGAAGTGCCTCCGCTCCATAGACTTTGCTCCAATCGACATTGGCTGTCTTGGCTCCCTGCAGACTTCTATTCCATTGACTGATTCCTACTGTCCCTCATAGGTGATACATTGGTTTTTAACAAACATTGCTGGGAAAGGTTTTTATCTAGACTTCATTAGAAGATTTAAAGTGCTCAAATGCTCCGAGAAACTGTTTAACCATTTTCCTTCCATTAAACTTTTCTACCAACCTCATAATTTACAATGTGCAAAAGTGATATACAAATGCCATTACTGTCCTAGTTATTGAAGTCACCTGAGGTTGCAGGAAGTGTGTATTGAGCATCTCTAAAGAGTATCTATTGCTTTGCCTTGATTCTGAGCAAGTATTTTGAAGTGTATTTTTATTGTTGCACATTGCCCTTTTTAAAGAAGGGTTATTTAAAACTGACCGTTATTAAATACTCAAGGTATTCTAGTAAAATAATTGTTTTATTTGGATACTTATATTGGTGGATTTCAGCACTACAGCTCACATTTACCCCTCTTGAGATAATCACTCTACCAACTTGTGTAGTACAGACCGATACCAGTAGGTGTGTTGCCCAATACCAAGAGGACAAGGGTTGTGTAGTCTCCTACATGGTTACTACATCAATTATTGCGTAACATTTCCCATTCAAGGTTACTTGTGTTTGGGGTATGGCAGTATCACCATGCTAGTTTGTGTTCGCTTTTGCAGGACCCGATTCATGAATCTTTTTTATTCTCGTTTGACCCCGAGCAGGTTAACATCTTGGCAGACAGCAGAGGGCGGGGAGACAGTACGGTCCTAGGCAGGAATCCGGATAGAGAGCCCTTCCAGAGAAGTAGTGTTTAAATTGTATGGGTTAGGTACAGTGATTTCTAGCTAAGTATGGAGGCAACTCTGTACCTGGATGTTACACTTCTTTGTGATGTCAAACGTGTCAGAGGTGTGGCATGACCAATGCTGGGCTAAGCGTCTTACTGTAAAAGAAAATCCATGGATGCAGAACGCCCAGACGAGCTGTCGAGCACAGACCAGCCCAAACGCGCCGACAACGGAACAGGGAAATGTAGTTCTACTGAAATTCGTCTCGTGTCGAGCAGAATGGAGTTTTGCAAGTCGCAGCAATCCTAGTGCCGCTATTCCAAGGCAGCACAAAGATTTTCTATTTTAGCGACAAGTTAGTTACAATAGACTTTTTCCATTCAATAACACGCAGGCATACAGTAAATGTTGGCAGTGTGTCTGCTTGCATTTAAGCAGCACACAGATCTTTAAAGTAGATTAGGTAACAATGATTAACAACAAGCATGTAAAAGCATGAAACAAGATGGCACTAAATCATACAAAGTCACAGGAGGATACCTCAGAGACAAGGCGCACGCCTTGGAAGCTAACCAGCGCTGAGCAACACAGGTTTGATCCCCAGGTCCGCGCTTAGAAACCTCTGGGTATTAAGCTGTTATAAATAACCCATTACAGTTCAAACTGAATTTCTGGTTGATGTGATCTCCAAATTGCAAGGAATAAAGGAGGGTCTGGATAACCAGGTCTGCAAGAGCCGAGCGAGCTGGAACTTCATGCACTTTCGGGATGTGGTGCCTACCAAAAGAACTGCAGTTTTCCACAAGACCCTTGGGCAAGAGCTAAAAATGCTTGTTAGCAAACAAACAGAGCAGTGTTCAAATCCCACAAACTCAAAAGACTAACTGGGTCCCTGCGATCAAAACAGGTCAGCTGGTCGTTCTAATTAAAACAAACCAAATCACCCATTGTCATATCATACAACCACTGGAACTAACGACCACTGGAACTAACCAGCAGGAGTCCCGAACGAGACAAAGCACTCTCCAAAAATTTTAGCATGGATGGGGAAAGAAAAAAAAAACGCGAGAGAAACGAGCTTAAACCAGAGAACAAGCCAATAACTTGTATCCCCATAATGTGAAGGATTTCCATAATGAATGTATTATCTTGTAGAGTAAATATACACTTGTTCACAAATACACATTTCTCTTGTATAATAAAGACTTTGTATCCATCAATACCATAAACGAATCTGCATGTTTAGGACTTAAGCAGTCTTCAAATCAGGCAGCAGCGTAGCAGAACTGCCGTTTAAGATGCTGCTCACGTCGTTGTTTTGGACAAATCATTTGATCTGTGCAGGTGGCATATATAGCCCGTCACAGGCATGCCTCTCACTCCATTTCCGCCAACTGGAAGTATTGGACTGATTTTGGAGTGAAATATGCAGGTACGCCATATATGTGGAGATTTTGTCTAAGTATTTTCATGCAAGTTTTCTTCACTCACCAAATACAGTCAATAGGGTACAAACACACACATGGGGTGCTTAGTGTGTACTGAATTGCAAGAATGAGGCCCTGCTCACACCCACTCTGTTCCTGAGACAAAAGCACATGAAGGGACCCAACATCACAAACAGAATTCAGCAGTGCATCCAAGACTGTTCTGAAAACAGGAACCCTTGTTCTAAACAACTTACAAGATAGTTACTCAATTATGCCTATTCTCATAATACACGTTTCAATCTGTTAAGCCAAGCTAACGGTTCCAGCCATGAAGTCTTTTTCAGCCTTCAGTCAGGGATTTACCCAAGTGACATTGTGTATGCTTTCATTATGTATGTGTTCTGGCATTTAATGTAGAAGACACATGAGATAATAATCACCGCCTTCAGACAATAGCGGCTTTCTTCTGCCCCATTAGCATACACATGCCCTAGGGGATAAACCCGGGAAACTTAGTCTGGCTTTAAAAGAGGGAAACCCCCCCTACACCTATCTGTCATATACGCAAACCAGATGGCACTACTGCACACAGCCAAAATGAAATTATTTTTTTTTACTGAGTTTTACCAAAACCACTACTCCAGCACCACGTCCCCAACAGACACCGAAATAGATAATGTCCTAGACCTCATTAAGCTCCCCAAATTAGACATACAGATGGCGGAAGCCCTGGACGAACCCATCACTCCCGACGAAATACTGGCGACCATTAGGGCCCTACCGTCCGGAAAATCCCCAGACACAGATGGCCTCCCGGGAGAGTTTTATAAATCATACGAGGAGACCCTGGCCCCACTGCTGGCACAAGTGTTCAACGAGGCATACGAAAGAGGCTCCCTCCCCGACACCATGATGGAAGCAGTCATCATCCCCCTCCTAAAACCTGGGAAAGACGACACGGAGTGTGGCTCATACAGGTCCCTCTCCATGTTGAGATAGACAACAAGATCCTAACAGCTCTGCTAGCAAGTAAACTGCGCAGAGGGGTTCCCCTACTGATCCACCGGGACCAAACAGGCTATGTACCAGGGCGCTCCATCACGAGACCCTGCGCAGGCTGCACCACATATATAGCACTGAAAACAGGCCCCAGAAATATGCAGTGGCATCCTTAGACGCTACCAAGGCCTTCGATTCGGTACGGTGGAAGTGGCTATACGCCACTATGGTGAAGATGGGCATAGGACCCACTTTCTTGAAATGGACCCAATTAGTATACACTGATCCAACTGCACGAATAAAACATACTCCAACAAGTGGTCCCTCTATAGAGGCACCCGCCAAGGATGCCCATTGTCCCCCATGTTATACATAATCGCCACTGAACCCGTGGCGGCTTACCTCAGGCAGGAATACGGTGATGGGGGAATTGAAATAAATGGCGAGACCCACCTTCTACTTGCACGATCCAGAACATCTCCTCCCTTACATCCTTGAGACCCTAGACGGATTCCACAGATACACGGGGATCCAGATTAACAGGGAAAAGTCTTGCCTCTATCCCCTAGCTGCTCTACATAGTAACGAGTTCTTATCCCTCCATTTCTTGGCCTTACGATGGCAGGCAATTTCCTTCAGATATCTGGGAATCACCATACATAGAAACCCTAAAACAGAACACATTCTTAACATGGTCAGGGCCAAGGATACCCTCAAGAAATCAATGGAGTTTTGGAGCAGACTGCCGCTCACTGTGGCTGGAAGGGCGCGCCGCCTCAAGATGGTGGCACTGCCCCGTCTCCTACACAATTTTACCAATGTCCCATTTAACATCCCCCTCCATTCTTCAGAGATATAAACAAACTTTGCAGAAGGTTCCTCTGGCAGGGAGGCAGGCACAGGGTGGCATTGGAAATATTACAGAGACCCTATGAAAAGGGAGGTATGAAGTCCCCAACTTTGAACTTTACTTTCTGGCGAATCAACTGAGACATGTGGAAGTGGATGGCTGACAAGCCCACATCAGACACCTTACTCTTACAACCGGCCCCGTCTCGGCTGCTACTCAGGTACTTACTTTGGGTTCGTGCGGGCGTACTACAAAACAGCCCATACCTAGTTAGATTGGGGACCCAACTCTGGAAACGCGGCCGCAGAATAGTGGGAATAGAGGACCCGTACTCCCCACAAATCCCCATAGCAGCAATCATGGCAAACAGCCCCTGGGGACAAAGGGAAACACGTACCCAATGGGAGCCCCACAGCGTAGCTACACTGGGGGACCTGATCCAAGAGCAAGAGATCCTAACCTTCACTGAACTCAACGAAGCCACAGGGCTACCCCCCAGGTCAGTTCTAGCTCCATATAGCGGTAACGCAGACCATAAGGGATAGATGGCCCGCGACCACCAGCCTGGTAACGGAGCACGAGATCATCGAAACCATGCTGGATACAGCTGAAGGAGGCCACGAAACCTCACAAATTTATGAAGCATTAATGGAGGGTACAACCGGAAACGAGCTTAAGTGCAGGGCAAAATGGGAGAATGAACTGGGCCTAGAATTCAAAGATAAAGAATGGGGGGAAAATAACCCACTACCACAAAAGGATCTCCAGAAACGCCTGCTTACAACTCATTCGTCTCTATCACGAATAGAGCGTACCTCACACGAAGCCATATCAAAGTTTTGGGGCGCTGGAACCCAGGTTTGTCCCAAATGTAATGAACCTAGGGCAGGAACGACCCACATGTTCTGGGGTTGCTCAGTGATACGGAGTTTCTGGGCACAAGCTGCGGCAAGAATGGCAGGTGCGGGCATCGAAGTGAAAGTGCAAACACTGGTGGCCTGTATCCTGGGAAGGTACAGACGCGGTAGCAAAAACAAACCACTGACCAGGCTTAAAGATCTAATTATATATGACAATGCATTACTTACCGTAAAAGCATTTCTGATGGTTGTATCTGCTTAGATTCACATGCTGTGCATAGGTCCGACATCCAGTGGTCACTGCGGAGTATTGCATTTTGTTTTTCGTAGTCGAAAAGGGGACGTCGACAAGGCATGTCTGTAACACTATCCCTATAGTGACGTGCGTTGTACCCACAATCCCTCACGCGTCGAGGTCCCTCTGTTTGTATTTTTCTGCCCTGAGGGAGCCTTCTAGACGTGCGTGAGTACAGAAAAGAGAGAAATATATAGAAAAGGATGTCTATGTTCCTTCCATCCGAGCGGGGAGGAAGGGTGGGCGCATGTGAATCTAAGCAGATACAACCATCAGAAATGCTTTTACGGTAAGTAATGCATTGTCTTCTGATGTTTGTTAATCTGCTTAGAATCACATGCTGTGCATAGACTAGCGAGCAGTACCCGGAGTTGGCGGTGGGTTATGAGAAGGAACAGTAGAGAAAAGATGTCTTAATACTGCCTGTCCCACCTGGGAGTCAGATCTAGAGTGTGCATCTAGACAGTAGTGTTTTGTAAAGGTGTGCACAGAACTCCAGGTTGCCGCTTTGCAGATGGACTCAAGGGGAACATTTGCAATGAATGCTATGGAAGCCCCCGTGCCTCGAGTGGAATGTGCTCTTGGCTTGAAGGGTAGTTCTCTCTTAGCAAGAGTGTAACAGAGAGTGATGCATTGAACAATCCATCTAGATATAGTGGATTTTGAGACCGCATCTCCTTCTCTTCCTGCTGCCACCGAGACAAAGAACTGATTAGTCTTTCTCAGTGGTCTGGTTCTTTCCATGTAGAACATGACAGCTCTGCGTACATCTAGTGTATGCAGACTTTTTTCTCCCAAGCTGGAAGGGTTTTGAAAGAACGTTGGTAGTTCTATAGTTTGGTTTACATGAAATTTCGAGATGAATTTTGGTGCAAACCTTGGGTGTGTGCGTAGAACCACCTTATCTTTGTGAACTGTTACGAAGGGGTCTAGTACAGAAAGAGCCTGTAGTTCACTTACTCTCCTAATGGAGGTGATAGCTATTAGGAAAGCAGTCTTAAGGGTGATGTCTTTAAGAGTTGCCTTGTGCATGGGTTCGAAGGGAGGGCCCATGAGTCTGGAAAGTACCACATTTAAGTCCCATCCGGGAGCTGGGTTAGCTATCCGAGGGTGTATCCTCTTTACCCCCTCCATGAAGGCTTTGATAACTGGTATCCTCCACCACGACACTAAGTTGGGAAGTGGTGTATGCAGAAAGTGCCGCTAGGTGGACTTTAATGGAATTGAACACTAAACCTGAATCCAGTAAATGGGTCAAGTATAGAATAATGTCAGTAGGAGAGCAGTCAACTGGGTTGATGCTCTTACCTGTACACCAGATAACGAATCTTTTCCATTTGCTAGAATAGCAGTGTCGAGTATTAGGTTTTCTGGCTTCCCTGAGGATGTCCATACATCTCTGTGGGAGTTGTAAATGTCCAAATTCTATGATCTCAGGAGCCAGGCTGCTAAGTTCATGGTCTGAGGGCATGGATGCAGTGTTCTGCCCTTGTCTTGTGACAGCATGTTGTACGGGCAGGGAAGTTTCACTGGGGGAGATAGGGACATCTCCATCAAGTGAGCGAACCATGGCTGCCGGGCCCACATTGGGGCCACTAGTATCATTGTAACCTGTTCCTGATGCATCTTGTGCACCACTTTGTTGAGAAGGGGAGTCGGGGGAAAGGCGTAAACAAATTTCCCTGACCATAGAATCGACAGACCGTTCCCCTTGGACTGGTTCTGGGGGTACCTGGAGGCGTAACTTTGGCATTGTGAGTTTTCCAGAGTTGCGAACAAGTCTATTTCCGGGAATCCCCATTGAGTGAAGACGTCTAAGACGATGTCTTTGTGTAATTGCCATTTGTACTCTCCGGGCAGGGGGAAGTCTCTGCTGAGTTTGTCTGCTAGAAGATTGAGTTCCCCTGGTACATGTTGTGATAGTAGGAACATGTTGTGTCTGAGAGCCCACTTCCATATATTCTGGGACAGTTTGGACAGTCCTGGAGAGTGAGTGCCTCCTTGCTTGTTGAGGTAGTACATGGCTGTGGTGCTGTCTGTGAGGACCATCACCGTCTTTCCTTGTAGGTGTTCCTGAAAGGCTTTCAGTGCTTTGAACACCGCTAGTAGTTCCAGCAGGTTTATATGCTTGGATGCTAAGCTCGGAGTCCAAACTCCGTGGGCCGTCTGATGGGATAGGTGAGCCCCCCATCCTGTAAGGGATGCGTCTGTGGTTAGAGTGGCTTCCACTGCGGGTGTGGCAAAAGTTTTCCCTAATAACAGGTTTTCTTTTGTCCACCACCGTAGCGAGAGAACCAAGGCCTGCGAGACCACCACTAGATCGTCCCATTGTCCGCTGGCCTGACACCACTGGCTGTAGAGCCACTCTTGCATTGGGCGCATGCGCAGGCGCGCGTGAGGTACCAAATAAATACATGACGCCATCATCCCTAGCAAGAGCATTGCTTTGCGTACCGTCACCTCTCGGCCTGCTACATAATGGGGAATCTGAAACAGCATGTTTTGGACCCTCTCGTTGGAGGGGAGTACGAGGCCGTCCTTTGTTCGAATTAGAGCCCCTAGGAATTGTTTGATTTGGCTGGGGTCTAAGCTGGACTTCTTTTCGTTGATGGAGAAGCCCAGTTGGGACAAAAGGTCTACGGTCTTTTGGGTATTGGAGAAGCATGTTACGTAAGAATCCCATGAGCCAGTCGTCGAGGTAAGGGTATACCGGTATGGATAATCTGCGCAGGTGGGCCGCTGCCACTGCCAGTACTTTCGTGAATACCCTTGGTGCAGATGCTATCCCGAAGGGTAGTACTCTGAACTGGTAGTGTTTGTCCTCTATCTTGAACCTGAGGTATTTTCTGTGCGATGTCAACATTAAAATATGAAAGTATGCATCTTTCATGTCCAGTGTTGTCATGTAATCCCCTTGTGATAACAGTGGGATTACCTCCTGTAAGGTCACCATACGAAACTTTTGGGGTTTGACAAATATGTTCGCTGGGCGCAGATCTAATACAGGGCGCATGGTTAAGTCCTTTTTGGGTACAAGGAAGTACGCTGAATAAATACCTTCTGTTACCTGTGATAGGGGGACGGGCTCTATAGCTTCTTTCTTCAGTAGTTCTTCCACCTCTTGAAGAAGAATGGAGAGGTGTTGCGGTGTCATGCGTCGGTTCCGTGGGGGTTTGTACTTCGGGGAACCGTTGAACTCGATGCAGTATCCGTGGGCTATGGTGGATAATACCCAACGGTCTGACGTTATTCCCTCCCATGCTGAAAGGAACGATGTTGCCGGCCCCCGACCGGTGATGCATGGGAGGGGACCCGAATCTTCGGGTCATTTGCTGGTATTGGGCGTGGAACCTCTGGGGCTGGAGCCACGACCTCTTCCTCTGCCACGGCGTTGGCCACTTTGACTGAACTGGGTGTTACCCTGGTTAGTGGGCCAGTTGGAGCCAGAGTAATATTGTTGTTGTTGGTTCTGCTGCTGCCTTTGGCCACGAAAGGAGCGTTTATTACCATAGCCTCGCCTGTTAGGGGGCCTAGAAATTTGATCAAGAGTCTTGATGGTATCAAACTCTTTTTTAGCATGTTCTAGGGCCTCATCTACTGCTTTCCCAAACAGATGCGTCTGTTCAATGGGTTTATTTATGAGGGAGGCTTGGGTTTCGGGCTTAAAACCTGAATTGCGTAGCCAAACGTGGCGTTTGAGAAGTATTCCCTGCACTAGGGAGCGGCCAGCCGTCTCAGCGGCATCTAGGGAGTTCTTAACGATGCCCTGGTTTACCAGTGTGCCCTCTGATATTATAGCTAGCAGGCGAGAACGCAGAGGCTCAGGTGCTTCCTCTGCTTCGCTGCGCAGCTTGTTCCACTGTGCATCTGCGTAGCTAGCTAAAAGGGAGTTATTAGCAATTCTAGTAGAGAAGGCGGCGGAGGTCGTGATTCTCTTCCCCAGTGCGTAGAGTTTTTTGCCTTCTTTGTCTGGAGGTGCTTCACTAGTGGATAGTGGCACCCCTGCTCTTTTTCTTGTGTTGGTAACCACAAGGGAGTCCGGAATAGAGTGTCCTCTGATGTATAAAGGGTCAGAGGATGAAGGGCTGAAGAGCTTTTCTATTCTAGGGTTGACCCCTCTTACTAAAGCTGGGTTAGAAAGGGAAGGAGAAATTCTTCTTTTAATAGAAGCCAGGAGTGGAATAGATTGGCTAACAGGGGCTTTTTCTTTGATGACTTTTTCTACAAAGTCAATGTTTGGAAGAGTTTCCCCTGTATCAATTTCAAAATGCGCTGCTGCCTTGCGCAATAGTGCATTGAGGGAAGGTTGGTCATCTATGGGAGAGGAGTTCCCATGTGAATCCTTGAGAGGAGAAGGGAGAAAGGCATCAGGGTCTGAATGTACTGATGGGGATTGCCAAGGCTGCACTGACGGTGAATGCCAGGGCTGCGAGGTAGCTGTATCCTCTTCAAAACCTGTAGCAGTGGTGTAAGGATCTTCTTCGAACCCCTCTTCCTCCAGTTCTACCTCTTCTTCTCCACCCAAACACTCCTCATCTTCTTGGAGGTATTGCTCCTCCTCAGTGAGGTCAACCAGTCTAGGAATCTTGACTCTAGGGTCATCCTGTGACCATTCTCTTTGTCTTTTGTGAGTGGGAAACCTTTCCATTTTCTCCATGCAAGAATGGAGTCTTTCAAGGGTCTCATGGGGTACCCCTGAATAGTCTAGAGGGGGGAAATTAGTGTTTTCGCCTTCGAATCGTTTCGAACGCTCCCACAACGTCGACGAGAGGTTCCCGTCTCCTTCTGAAAAGCCTTCAGGTAGTTCGGAAGCGTCCTTTGGAGAAAGGGGCAGTTCCTGGCTACTTTTATGTTTTTTCGACGCGGTATTCGACGTTTGTTTCGTCGTCCGCGTACGTTTGTCTTCGGCGACAATTCTCGCTAGGCTCTCGACCACGATTTTGTCCGTCGAGGGCTCTGGTGTCGACGTTGTGTGCGTTGCGCGTTGTACCTCGACGGTCGCTCTATGGAGCGTTGCGTCGGATGTTTTTGGGGTAGCGCCCGTGTTAAATGGAAGCCCAATCGCTGGTCGCGGCTGCGTTTGCGGGTGGGGCTTGTGACCTTTACGGTCTGCGGTAGACGCCGGAGTGCCCTGCGTCCCCTTCGGCGCTGATGGATCCTTCGTTCTCGACGAAGAAGAGCCGTGGGTAGTGTGTTTAGCCTTAAGGGGTTTGTGTGCGTCCTTGTCGCCGGGGTGTTCATCCCCATAAGCAGGGCGTGAGCCGAGCCCGTCGGGGCCGGGGACAGACGTCGAGGAGCGGGAGCGCTCCTTCTGGGGGTTCATGACTTCCGTAACGGACGTCGAGTTATCACAAAAGGACCGAGGTCCGTGGTAAGTATAGCAATGTCTCTGTAGGAGCTCCGCGAAAGGCGACCAGAAACTGGGCGGAAAAAAACAATCTGAGGGACCTCGACGCGTGAGGGATTGTGGGTACAACGCACGTCACTATAGGGATAGTGTTACAGACACGCCTTGTCGACGTCCCCTTTTCGACTACGAAAAACAAAATGCAATACTCCGCAGTGACCACTGGATGTCGGACCTATGCACAGCATGTGATTCTAAGCAGATTAACAAACATCAGAAACATATATACATACATATACATATATACATACATACATATATATATATATATATATATATATAAAACGGTAAAAAGGCACATAGCCATGGGATGGAAGAACCCTAAAAACCCAAGCGACGCACTATGGTGGGGGGACCGTACGAGGTGGATAGCAGCTGAAACTGGATCATGGGAAACCAATTAAAGAGCAGAGGCTAGACACCAGTGAAGACCCGCACCGATGGATACCGCTGACAGTGCCATTGCTCCACCCCAATGCGCCAGGCGCTAAAACAGACAAAGCAGAAAGCCCAGGTCCAAAGCTGGCACAATGAGAACTGATACTACAGTGGTCTTGGGGACGGAGGGGAATTATGTCGATCAAGATTGATGCACTGATATCATTGCAAGTTTGGTTACTAAATGTTAAAACCAATAAAGAAATTTAAAAAAAAAACCTATAGAAGGATGAGGTCGCTGGGATTTTGAGGCATGCAGATACCCACCAAAGGGCATTCATTGGAGTGATGAAGATATTAAGAACAAAGGGCAGTCAAAGGGTTAAAACATAAGTGAGCAAGTTGTGGCCAAAAGAATCATATGAAAGGTTAGTTGAAGTGTAGGTTAAAAATAATTTTTACCAGTCTTATCGCTATTCAAAAGTACCCAAAAAACTGTACTGTTAGCTCTTTAATGACACGTCATGGCATTGCTACACATGCCTAGAGATATACTTACACCAATGTCATCCACCAGCATTTTATCCAATCCAACTGGGCCAAGAGAACTTTTCACAATATTCGCAATTGACGCTGCTGCCAGAACTAAAAAGCCAAATGAAAAGAGAAACATTACAAATTACCATCAATTAAATATTTTGAGAATCATAGTAAATGTCCGTCCACCCTTCCCCCCCAAGCATCACAAAAGAAATGTACCCCTTGAGTGCTAAAAGCAGGAATGTTCATCATGAATTCCCATAAGGAATCACTGTAGGCTCCAACCATTTCCAATGTTTAAATGGACTAAAAGAGTGGATGTCCGAGGGTATTAAATGCAACTGGTGAAATCCACAAGGTTCCCAGCCTAGTTTAAGCATTTCACACAAAAAAAAAAAAAAAAATGTGTAAGACCTGTTTTTCCAGTTCGGGCACAACTAGTGCCTGGCTACTTATAGCATGTCCCAAACAGCTCTATTAACTGGCAATTGGTGGGGTAAAGTGAGGTGCCGAGAAAGGGGTGAGGGGCCACGGGGGGGTGTTTAGAGATCAGGGAGAATGAATGGCGGTTGGGGTGGAGACAGAAAGGAGGGTGACGACCTTCAGAGAATACAAATACATACTATCAGGTGTACCCTTGCTTTGCACAGTAATTCCTACTTCATTAAAACAAACATCAAATTAGGACTGAACTAAACCAATGCTTCTTGTAGACGATATTGCTAGTCTTTCCTTTAGGAGCTGGTGTTAATGGTCTTTGTTTCCAACTCTGGAGCAAGCCACAAAGCGGACCATGAGAAAAGCATGAATTCTGTAATTCCATCAGTTCCAGCTTCTTGAGTTGCAGTGTTGATTGCCCAGCAACATTGTGTCCAGCTCTACAGCCAAGGCAGAAGCGACCTCCACGTAAGAGCCATAACGTGTAGGGCTGAAGCGTGCAAGCTTCGTACTGTTGAGATGTCATACATTCAGCTTCCGTGGGAAATGACGTTTCTGTAATTCTCATGAGAGATTGTCCACGATGTGAAAGACAAGATCATTGCGGACACTAATAGACATGCACCGTTTCCAGTCACCTGCATTACTAGAAAAGCACTGTACTGTGCCACCCGCATGACTTCAAACTTGAGTTGCCAATGTCAGCTAGAATGCAGTTAGTGTGGAAAGTTTAGAACGAACAGCTGAGGTTAGCATGAACTGCTGAACTTTAGGAACAATTAATGTACAACTACAGCGCAAAGAGCCATATGGCAGGGGGTAAGTATTGAAGACTGCTTACTTTTTTTTTAAAGATCTGAAAAAAAGTACACGTTATACACAATAGAACCTCCCCACATGCTGAATTTCAGTTACGTAGCATGTTGGGAAGTATGCTGAACATTTCGAAAACACACCCGCACAGCCACTAATGTGTATACATACACACATGCAGACAGTGGGGTGTGGACATGGGGGGGATCAGCAATCACTGCGCCCCAAACTGGCACACCTCTCACATCTTTCCTTAACCACCGCCCATTTGCCTCAAACCTGCACGATGTACCACTCTCCTTTGGATAACTGTTAACCCCTACATCCACTAAGCTGTATTGCCTAGCCATATCTCACATCTAGATGGACTTAACCCCCAACTGTGCTAGCCATTCCTAATAGAACTGTGAATATTGGCTTGCTTTGCATCTAAACAGTATTGGCCAATGCCACATTCATATGCAACTGAATATTAGCCTGCATCGCTTACAGACAGGAGTATGAATTCTAGCCAGTGGCGATAGAATTGTTGAAAGTTAGTTTACATCGCATCCCGATATATCACAAGTGTTGGCCTGTGCCACATTTAGCTAGAAATGTGGAGTTATTCACGCACCACATAGAGTAAGAATTTTGAAGTTAGATGCATCACATCTACATGGCGATGCCACTAACCAACCCACAAAAAAAATCTCAATCTCACCTTTCTATATACACCTCTCAAACTCTAACCAACCCACATCTCAGCAAACCGCACAAACTACACTGCAACAAAACACATCACATAGTCTAGCACAACAGAATATGACTGCGACTAACCGAAAAGCACACAGGCTCAGCAAATGGTGCTAACCCAACGGAAGCTGCCAACAGCACATCACTGCTCTCTTGCACTTTTCCTGCTCAGTCCTACTAACTCGCACCAATCCACTTTCCTTTTCAGATCCGACAGCATCACTCCAGTGGGGATAGTGGGCGGTACAAATGTCCTTTAACAAAATATATGGGCTAAATTACTCAATCGTATTTCTGGTGCTTGTATCTGCTTAGATTCACACGCTCTGCATAGTCCGACATCTAGTGGAAGTCGAAGTATTACAAGGTTTCCCCAAACTCCAAGGACGTTGACAGGGCACTATTAGTAATACTTCCCCTAGTGTGACATGCACTGTACCCATGGTCCTTCATGCGTCAAGGTCCCTCAAATTTTATGTTTGCGACATGTGCTCAAGTACAGGTGATAAAGAAGTCAGTGATAACCCAGAAAACATCTATGCGCCTTCTACTCCAGTAGGGGAGAAAGGCAGGGCGCACGTGAATCTAAGCAGATACAAGCACCAGAAATACGATTGCAGTGAGTGACTCATCCTTTCTGGAGCTTGTGAACCTTCTTGGATTCCATGCTCTGCATAGATTAGCGAGCAGTAGGTTGAGCAATTGGGGGGAGGGGAAAATCAGCAGGGAGGGGGGGGGGTTAGAATGTACAGTGGCAAAGATGTTTTAGGACCGCTTGTCCCACCTGTGAATCTGCTTTAGCGTGTCAATGCAGTAATGCTGTGTGAACGTATGGATGGAACTCCATGTGGCAGCCTTGCATATGGTGTCCAGAGGGACGTTTGCAATGAAAGCTAAGGGGTCTCCTGTACCTCTGGTAGTGTGCCCTTGGGGTGAAAGGTAGAACTTTCTTATATGGGGAATAGCAGAGTTGTATGCATTGGACTATCCATCTGGAGATGGCACTTTGATATGTGGTCGCCTTCCCTACCAGGCGCTATAGAAACAGAGTTTGTCTGTTTACCTTAGGGGTATTTGTTTTGTTCACATAGTACAAGACAGCCCTCCGTACAAAAATGTTTATAAAGGCTTTTTTCTGCTGAGTGATGGATTCTGAAAGATGGTAGTAAGTTCCATGGATTGGTTTATGTTAGGGAGAATTCTCAAAAATGTGCTCACTGCCTTCTACCCTAGAGAGCCCAGCTCTTTTGCTGGACTTTTGGACTTTAATTTCTAACCTGGAGGGAGAGCCCTTTTTCTCACTCATGTATTTTTATTGTGATGTTGACCTTGTGTTTGGAGTCTGACAAACACCATAGGCATCTTTTACATTGTAACACAAAGCACCTTCTGTGCAGTGGCACAGGGAAGTCTTAGATTTCCCAAAGGTTTAAATACCTTCTCTTGGATAAACTACTGTTTCCAAGAGCAGTGAAGTGAAATTGACCTACTCACCTTTTGTAACTTTCTAGACCCAGCACACACTAGCTTACCATAGGGTGCTGGAGGGGTTACTTAATATCCCCCTTTGTCTAATTTCTCATGCAACATGTTTATGTTACCCATCCTACTATTAATCACTGGTGGCAGTGGTTTATTTTTTTTACTACCATTGTGTTTTTACCATGGGCTGCGTTCGCAGCCACAGTAAGGCACCGATGGGTGACCATTTCGTCAAAACGGTCCGAGTCTTTTTTTTTTTATCCATTTCTTTATGGGAAGGTCCTTCTTGAGATGTACTCTGCGCGCCAAACCAGTTTTGGTCCCTTTGTTAGTTTCGTCTTCGGCGGGATTCACGAGTGGAGCCCGCCTCTGGCTCCAGTATGTCTGGCAGGGGCAGGAAGTGAGGGAGGTGCTCGAAACTCCCTGTATTTAATCCCCTTGGTTACAGGAAGGCACCCAAATGTGATTGGATAGCTGGCTATCCTTGCAGGACAGCCACCCTGCTGTGTGATGGAAGCAAGTCTGGAATGAAGGGAGAAACCTGCATAAAAGGCAAGGCTTTTTGGCTTGGAAGGCAGAGTGGAACACTGGACAAAGGAATCCGAGGAAGAACTTGGAAGAGATGCCTGCTGCAACTCCTGGACCGTTGGTTTGCCCGGTGAAGCCCTCCTGCTGTGCTGACGCTCCGAATTCACCTCGGCTAGAGAAGCCCTGCAAGGACTAATTCCCCCTTTGAGTTGGTGGGCCTAATCAACAAAGTAAGCCGGTCTGGACATCCTCTCGAAGCTGGTTGTATTTCCACTGCTGGTGGAACCGATGTGCCAGGGAGAGGAACACCAGATTGTGTGCGTTTCTTTTAAGTCGGACCAGAGCACTAGGAAGATCCTCCCGACTTCCATGATGCAGGACTGGCCAAGCCTGAACCACCTCAGAGTCCTGGACCCCAGAAGCAAGGAAAGTCTGAAGTGGTATCCGAGAACTACAGTGTTGCCATTACCCCTGAGACGCGAGGAGCTAAAACACTGAGGAACCGATTAATTGAAGTTTGCCCATTGCTGCCACTGGCCTTCCCATTGCAGAAGTACCCAGACATCCTCCCTCTTGTCCGCACGACAGGCTCAGGAACCACAGGATCTGGAGAGCTGTACAGGTACATTTCTTCTAACCACAGGTACTGTAAAGTCTAAGAACCTACCTCTTGTTGTGTAGCCTTACTTGCTCTCAGCAAGACTGGTCTTTGTTAATTTGCAGAGTTGCTTAAGTGTTGCCCCTCACAAGTCTCCCAGCTTGTGGCCCTTCAAGTGTTCTATTTTCCTACAAACATTTCTAAAAACATTGTGCAAGACTTTTCACCTACCTGCAAAGATCTTCAGCTCCCCTTGACATTGTGCATTTAACATTGGCTGTCCTGGCTCCCTGAGAGACTTGACCTCTGACTCTGTGCTTTGGGCCTTTCCCACAGGAAAGGGTTTATTTGCTCTGCATTGGAAGGTGTCAAAAAGTACTTACCTGTTTATTAACTATTTGTTAACCTTTGTTTTATTCATCTAGTCTCTTTTCCACCAAACTCAGTATTGCTCTAAATGTATCAAAGATAAATCAATGTCCACAGTGTCCTAGCTATTTACATCACTTGAGGGGGTAGGAAGTGTCTGTGTGCCATCTGATTTAGAGAAACTAAGTGTGTGTTTTGAAGTATATTTAAGTGTTACATGTTTTGCTCCCTTTCTGAAGGCTTATATAAGACTGAAATAAATTAATAATTGTTTTCATGAGTATTTGAATAACTGCTACTGTGAAACTGTCACAACCTTACTACTCACGTTGACCCCTCTGGAGATGAGCCTAGCTGCTCAGCCACACTACCAACCTGTGTAGTTCAGACTTATAAAGGTTGGGTCCCTATTGCCAGGAGGTCAAGGTTATGGTAGTGCACCCAAAGGGTATTGCATAGAATCTTGCCTAACAGTTTACATGGAACTTTGAAATGAACTTGGGTGAGGACCTAGGATGCATTCTGAGAAACTTGCCCTTGTGTATAATGAAAAAGGAGGTCTCTTTACCCCTTTCATGGATGCCTTAATTGCAAGGATTTTACACCAGGACACTTTGTTCTGTGAAGTGGTGTAAGCTGATAGGGCCACCATGTAAAGCACTCGAGGGGTGGAGGGGGTACTCCTGCTCTCTATATGGCAGAGGAGAGGCATAGAGCAGCCAAGATTCTCTATGCGGTAGCTATGGTCGAGCAATCAAGGCTTAAGCTCTCAGGAGCGGATGGTTCTTAAGTACAGTGAAGTCCCCAAGCACCCACAAAAGAATGTCCACACTAGGTGAGTGAAAACAGTCTTTATATAAATAAGGTTCAATGTTAGATACACAATCACAATAACACATCTTTACTCGGACAATAGTATAGCAAATATATACAGGTCTACGGGGTACCATTCTTAACTATCGATTCCTTTAAAATGCATTAACTGCTAACAGTTCAAAAATGGCATTCGAATCAGATTGTAAGATGAATCAACGATAGACCACAGAACAAAAAAAAAAAAAAACTGAGCAATGGCAGACTACTGACTCCCGTTACCTAGAGACGGTTTTGTGCAAGGTTCCCCCCCCCCCAACCTGGGCAACCTGTAAATAAAGCGTAGGACAAGCCCAGTCCAATTATGCTCAATATAGTCTTTAGTCCCAATTGGTTCCACGACCCCAAAGTACCTGGTTTAGAGTTCTTCGGTGAGTCGTTGACGGGCCCTTCTTGAATGCACTCCCTTTAAAAAGGCAGGAGCCACAGGTCGTCGATAGTCTGAAGAAAAGGGGGTGAACACACATTGTCAACGAGCACTGGAAGAACCAAAGCTGCTGCAATCGGTCAAAAACGTCCTGCAAGCTGAGGCGTGCGGTGCACCTAGACGAGTGTTCGTTGCTACAAGGAGGCAATGAACTATGCCCAGCAAGGGCGTTGAGTCGTCAGCGTCTCTACGGTCTGCGAATGGCGGTAGGCACACCGGCGGATTCTTCTCGGTCGTCGGCAGCCGCAACTTTCTCCGACTTCAATGTCCGGGTGCTTCCGTTCATGTTTCCGCTGCGGTCCCTGTCTCCGGGCAGCAGCCTTTCGAAGGGTCCGACGTCCAGGGAGCTTTGGCAACGATCAGCTGGTGCACTGGTCCCTCGTAGCTCAGGTAGAGATCTCCTAGCCAGGTCCTCTCTTCGATCAGTTCGTTTAAAACACAACAGCTTTCAGATTGGTGAAGGACAGGACAGCAATTCTTCCAGTGGGCTTCAATGTTAAGCATCAAGTATCAACTTCAGCTTCTGAACGATTTCTAGCAGTGAGGCCCCCATATATACCGTTGATTTTCCATTCACTCTGCTGGGTCACACCCATGCAACCAATCATTCAGAAGGCCATTCAGGCAGCCAGGCAGCCAATCAGGCTCACAGTGCATTCAGGCCATTCTTCTCCATCCAGACACCCACAACAGGGAATGTGGATTCGGACAAGCACGCTGCCATTCAGCACTCCACACTGCATTCATCCTAGTTTAGGGCAGGGCTGTCTCAATCATTGTGTCAAACAGCAGATAGACACCCAGAACATGAAATGCGTTTTCGTCGCACACTCCATTCACCCAGGTCCCACCGCACGGGTGTACCCACAACATACAGTCATTGGGAAGGCTCCAGCCGGTCTGGCCTGGCCTTCCCGCCACACTACCATATATGGAAGTTCACCCAACAGCCAGTCAGTGGGAACGGACAGAGTCAGGGCTTCCCGGGACTTCGGGAATACAAGGTAACAGGCAATGAAAAGCAAGAGGCCACAGGGGCCATCCCGTTCCCCCCCCCCCCCCCCATCAGGAATCAACAGATTCCAATGACAGGCATCCCAAAATGGAGGATACTGAGCACCTGTGAAATTCAGCATGGAGATGCCACCAGCCCATATCCTGCTGTGTGGGCTACACACATGCCCAAAAACATACACTAGGGGTACAGGGTTGTAACCCCAACCATGGGTGCCATAAGGGTATCCCCAAGGGCCTGTTCACCAAACCAAAAAAAGAGTAAGAGCTGCACCACCAGGAGTCCCACACGAACTCCTGCGCGGTAAAACAAGACAGAACATACATGAAAAGCAATAAAGGACAAGGATACAGAGACCCTGTCCCTCCAATGCCTTTGCAGCATTACACACCAGCCGAACTTTGATGGAATTATACTAGGCCGGAGTCTAGTAGGTAAAGAAAGTAGTGTTGAATGTAAGCTGGAGAACATTGTTGGGTTTAGCGTTTGTGGCGTGCACCATACAACAAACCTCTTCCATTTATTAAAATAGCTGTGTCTGGTGCTGGGTTTTCGTGCCTCTAAGGATATCCATACAACTTTGTAGTGGAAGATTTAAGTGGGGGGGGAATGCTAAGCAAATCTCCCCGACCAATTCATTCACAAGGCTAGCCTGTCTAGGATATGCGTCAAGTTGCCACTCATGTTCTTCTGGTAGAGGGTATCTGCTTAGAGTGTTTGCCAGAGAATAGAGTTCCCTGGAACACGTTGAGATGTTGGGAACATGTTCCGCTTGAGTATCCATTTCCATATTATTTGGGATAACTTGGACAGACTGATTGTGTGCCTCCTTGCATGTTCAGGTAGACCATTGCATGGTGTGGTCGGTGAGGACTTGCACCGTTTGACCTGTGAGATGTTGAGTCTTGAAGGGCCTTGAGGACTGCCAATATTTCCAGCAAGTGGCTTGGTTTGTGTCGTGGCACATGTCCGTGGGCTGTGTAGTAGAGGAAGGGAGGCCTCCCTCCCCGCGCACCCAACTGGTGCGCGAGGCATCTGTAGTCAGGATTGCTTGTGCTGGTGGAACGCAAAAGGGTTTCCCTTTTAGTAGGCGCTCCCTGGACCACCAGCGAAGAGCCTGCATCCAGGTTAGTTAAACAACCACCAGATCGTCTCACTGACTGCTTGCCCGAGAACATGGTTTTGCTAACCATTCCTGCATTGGAAGCATGGGCAAGGCACGCGTGTGGAACCAAGTGAATGCATGAGGCCATCAACCCGAGCAAGCGCGTTGTTTTGCGTACAGTCATCTGGCGACCAACCTTCTAGTGAGGTACTTGCAACAGCATGTTTTGTACTCTGTTGAGGCGAAAGCCAGTACCTCCTTTGTTTTTATGAAAGCCCATAGAAATTGTTTTGTTTGGCTCGGGACTACACTGGATTTCTTTTCGTTGAAGGAGGAACTCCGATTGAAAAGAATGTTTATTGTATTGTGTATTTTGTCTGCAAATTTGAGCAGATTCCCTGGTGATTAGCCAGTCGTCCAGATAAGGGAATACTGGGATGGACCTTCCGCGCAGGTGTGCTGCTACTACTGCAAGCACCTTTGTGAAGACTCTTGGTGCTGAGGCGATGCCGAAGGGGAGTAGTTTGAACTGGTAGTGCACTCCCGCTATCTTGAAAAGCAGATATTTTCTCTGCACAGGCAGCATTGAAATATGAAAGCATGCATTTTTCATATTCAATGTTGCCATTTAGTCTCCCCACCCGTCTTGGAGAGAGGTCATACAAAAACTTTTGGGCGCAGGGTGCAGTTCTAGTACTGGGCACATGGAAATGTCCCTTTGGCACAAGCAAGTACGTTGAATAAACAACATGTTTTGCTGGGACGATCTCTATGGCGTCTTCCCAGCAGTGCCTTTACTTCTTCCAACAGAATGCATCTTTCTTCTGTTGACATTTTTCTGTTTCTTGGTGGGTGGTAAGGTGGTTTTTGTACCAACGGTGAACACCATTTGTCAGACGTTATCCCCTCCCATGCATGGGTGAAGTGAGATATTAGTCCTCCTGAGGGACCTGAAGCGGCGGGTCATCGTTTGGGAGTTTGTGGAGCCTACCCCAGGTGTGGTTCTGCCCCTTTTATTTCCTGTTTGGAAATTGGAAGGGGAACCTTGACCTTGCGATTGGCCCCAAGACGAGGACTGTCTGCCCTGAGTGTAGAATGAGGAATGTTTAGCACCCCGACCCCTGCTGGAGTTTGAGAAGCCCCGTTAAACATAGGGCTTGTCTGTCAACTGTCCAAGGGATTGGAGTGTTGTATTCCTCCTTAGCACTCTAAAGGAGGTCTACAACGGCCTTGCTGAATAACACATTTAGCTACACTGGCATGTTTAAGAGGGTCACCTGAGTCTCTAACTTAAAGCGGATTGTCTGAGCCAGGCTTGGTGCTTCATCAGCGTAACCTCCGCTATGATGCGTTCTGCATTATCTGCTGCATCAATGTTTTACAGTATGCAGTTTGACATCTGCTTACCTTCCGAAATAGTCTAACAGGTGAGCCTCTGGGGTTTCTGGAACTGCTTCAATTTGGCATTCCAGGTCACCGCATTTGTGGCAGCCATAACTAGCTAAAAGCGTAGTTGTGTTGGCGATTCTGGTCTGGTATGCTGCAGAGGAGGCGACGCTCACCAAAGTATGCATCTTTTTTACTTTGTCTGGCTGGCCCTCTGCCGACGCCAGGGGGTGCCTGTCCCCTTTCTGGTGGTGGTGACCACTAAGGAATCTGGCTTAAGCTGACCCCTAATATACAGTGGGTAAGTGGACACCGGTCAGAAAAGTAGCTCTATTCTGGGGTTGACTGCGCTTACGACTAGGCGCCAGTAGGGATGGCTGGATGCGTCCTTTGACTGCAGGAATGGAATAAACTGGGTGGCAGACCTTTTGTCCCCCAGAATGTCTTCCACAAAGTCTTTGTCGACCTGTGCATCCAGAGTGTCGATATTAAAGTGTTATTCCGCCTTTAGTAGCAGTTCATTGTACTGTAGTTGGTGGTCAACAGGTGAATCTGCTACCGGCTGGTCCTGGTGGTCTGGCGACTGGATCACAACTGTCATCACGGTCATAAAATTGGTCTGGTCTCGACTATAAAGGTCCTTTGAGACCCTGGGTCGTGCTGAGGGGTCATCATAATACAAGTCCCGAGAGGGATCTTGGTAGATCGAAGCTGGGGTGCCTGGAGCAAAGGTGCTAGGCTGTGGCTCAAGACGAGACCTTTTGGCAGTGGGCTGCGGCCCCTGGCTGTGAGGCATCTTTAAGAGTTGGCAGTGGGTCTCGGTGTCTATCCATAAAGTCTACGAAACAGGACTAAGATTTTATTGAACTGTTCAGGTGTGTACTCGCATGAAGGTGGGAAGCCTGGCATGATGGGGGCGGATTGGGAAGGAGTTTGGTCTTTGTAGTGCATATCCCCTGAGAGAGACTCTAAAAAGGGGAGACGGGGGGGGGGGGGGGATGCAGCCTGTGTGGTTTTCGGAGCTAAGGAGTCCATTTTCCATCAACCTTGCTTTAAGCAGGGAAGCACTGACTTGTTTCTTAATTCGCACCTGCATTCTCAGCATTTTCTTGGGGGGAGGCGACGCCGAAACGCCTTTTGCTTCCTGTTCTTTGGCATGCGAAGAATATATATATATATATATTCCAAACAAACTTGGTTTTGGAGGCCTGTCGGATCTCCCCTTGGGCTGCAACGCTCAATGGTACCGTCTAGAGTCGGCCGTGGGGCGTTTTCTTAGTGTCTAGTGGACACATGCAAAATTTGAGAGGTGGAGGGGGGCGGGGGGAGAGCAAGGACCAAGTTAAGAGTATAAACTATTTTCCGTAGCTTTGGTTACAAAGAAGGATAAAACGTGGGTACCTAAGAAAAAGGCAAGCAGGCATGAAAAAGCATTGCACAAAAACAAATTGGGGGGGGGAAATAGAAGAGAGTTGGGGGAGGAGAGAGCAAGCAAAGATGGGGGGCACCTAGGAGGGCAGAAAAGCATTTCCCCTCCCTCCGGTAACTACAAATAACCACTGATTTCTGTAGTACATAGTTATAGCCGCGGTTATGGGGAAAGGTATATACAAAAGATTATTTTGACAGGTACAGTGAGGTAGGGGGTGAAAAGTAATTAGAAATTGTTTAGGTAATAATTGGTGCAGTCACACTGAGACTACACAAGACTTACCTGCTTGGTATTCGGTAACCCACCTTTTGGTATAGGTCTGTACTACACAAGTGCAGCCAAGCCCATCTCAAGAGGGGTAAATGTGAGCTGTATAGCTGTACAATTGAAATTTGTAAATACAAGCAACACTACACTCACAGTTTGTTAGTTATTTACGTCAGTTTTCAATAAACTTACTTTAAAAAGGCAAGAGATTGTAACAATACAAATAAACTTTTCAAAATCAAACAAGCCAGTGAATCATCTTTGGATATGCTTGCTACACTTCTCCACCCAGAGCTAATCACAAGTATAGTATATGCATGTATAGATTACACTAGCATTCTGCAGATTCAGAGTTGCAGAAAGGAAAGGTTAAGGGAAGCAAAAAGGTTAGAACAGATTATCAGAACATGTGAGGACCATTGAATCCTCCAATGAAGTCTAGATAAGCCTTTCCCAGCAATAAAAGTGTTTAACTTGCCACAACCGATGAGGGACAAGCAATGTCAATGGATTAAGAGTGCCTTTAGGGAGCCAGGCCAGCCAAAGTCATTTGACCACAGTATATGGATCTGATGCAGTTCTTGGATAAAAGTCTTGCAAAGTTACAGAGTTCAGAAAAATCACTTGTAGGCCCACAGCTGTTAAACCTGTGAAAAGGGAGTTGAAATCAACTCAGAAAGTAAGTAGGTGTACATCTCAAGTGAGACAGCGTGACTTAAGAAGTTAAGTACCTTCAAGCCCAAACAGTACCTCTAGTTAGAAGGAAACGTGGTCCAGCTGGGTCCGTCTTGATACAGCCGAGCAGACCCTAGTTCCTGAGCCTCAGTCGTGTTGACAAGAGGGAGGACATCTGGAGGGCTCCTGCGGCATTACTCGGGAAGGTTGTTGGCAG
The DNA here is from genome assembly GCF_040938575.1 of Ambystoma mexicanum. Taxonomy (NCBI): domain Eukaryota; kingdom Metazoa; phylum Chordata; class Amphibia; order Caudata; family Ambystomatidae; genus Ambystoma; species Ambystoma mexicanum. Next base: position 1,177,078,141 of record NC_090927.1, on the reverse strand, counting down.
CTACGGGCTCTTTGTTTCAGCGCTTAGCAAACAGCACGGATGCAGACCACTGGACACTGGTTGGACTCTGTGCTCCCTCGGTCCTGCACTCTGGTGAGGGGACTCTGGGTCAGAATGTCCTGCATCTGGAGGGTCCTTTGGAGCAGGATTCGTTCCGCAGCAGCCGTTGCACTCCGATTATGGTCCCTCGACCCCGGGTATTGGGCTTCTGTAGCAACAGAGGCACAGCAAGTCGGGAAGGGCACCAAGTGGAGTTTGTCTCTGGGTTAGTTGGTCCCGTCTTTTTGGAGAAAGGTGCTAAAAATGTCAGGAGTGAACCATGAGTTAAAGGTGTTTAGTGGGTTTGGTTTTGCGTGGTGTTAAGGGGGCGAGGGCGTCAACTGCCTTTAACATTATTTTGGAGTGTAAGTCCACTAAGAGGTCAAGATCAGAGTAAGGTAGCGGCTCAGATTGTAGTGCGTCAAGAAGCCGCAGAATTGGGGCTTTGGTGAGATTGTGCCAACTGCATGCAATTGGGGTGGCATGGCTGGGTCGATGCGTGTGTTGTAAAGGAGATGACCTGGTGGTCCGTCCAGGGGCAATGATGGAGATTTGGCAGTCAAGGTCAGCTATCCAATCCAGGGTGCAACAGACCTTTGAAAATCGGGTTGTGCAGGGGTCACAATGCAGTGGCAGAGTCCTAGGGCACTAACCAAGATGGCTACCAAAGCCATGTCAATGTCTTCAGGTTCTTTGAGGCCTAGGTTGAGTGCTTCAAAAATTATGGTTTTAGATGTAGGCTTAATGTTGGAGCCGAACGTTTGAAGGAGGCCCTCTTCAAATTATAGTAGGGGTCCTGGTGGGAGGTAGACTACAGACAAGATAATTGTGGTAATATGGTATAAGGGTAGTTTAGCAGCGAGTATATCGCAATAGGGTGGCAGAGTGGTGTTGGACTGCCTGAGGGGCAGGGTGTCTCACCATCAGTGCTACACCACCACCTCTGGTGTCAAGTGTTGCTCCTGAGGATGGCAAAGCCCTGGGGCATGGCGATGGAAAGGGCTGGGCCGGAGGCGTTGTGAAGCGGACGGATCTAGCATTAACTAGGGCACAGTTCAAGGGAGGGGAAAGTGAGATAAGTGGAGTGAGGTTGGTAGTGCTGCTAGGGCTAATGCTTGGCAAATTATTCAGAGGGCAAGGTGCAAGAGTGGCCAGATGAGTATGTTGGCTTGTACTGGTGGTGCTAGTGCTCTGGTAGCTAAACAAGTCAGCTGTGGCTCACTCAGGAGACTTGGTTGGCTGGGAGGGCCATAATGCTGGGATTGTGTGTAGCCGCCTGTTTTGGTGCGCTGCACCAGGAAGGTGCATGGTGGGTTGTGTAGCGGTTGTCATCCAAGAGAGGAGGAAGTCTTGATCTGCCTTTTGTGGAGCTGTGCGTCAGTGGGCGAAGTTGGAGGACTGAAGGCTGGTGGCAACTTTCCTGTGCCAGAGGCTTGCCGCATTCTTCCTGGCGTAATGGCCTGGGGCAGCTGGGCTGGTATGGCTGCCATGCCCAGCATTGTTGCAGGTGCAATGCCGTCGAGTGGTCAGAGGAGTGTGTCTGGTGTGCAAGCTGGGGACAGGTTGGAGTCCAAAGGCCTGTGTGTTGGTGAGTAGGGTCTGCTAATGTGTATTCAGTGGAGGTGCTGTGCAACGAGTAGGTTGATTCTTTTAGGTGTAGGTATAGAAGTAGAGCATGGTCTAGCATGTGTGAAGAGACGTCAAAGTATGAGGCCCAATGCAGGAACATGGGTAGAGGCGATCAGCGAAGAATCTTGCTTAGTAGCAGGCTTGCAGACCGGTGCCCGGAACAGAGATGGGGAAATATTGGCGTGGGTGCATGGGGTGTTTTGGGGGATGGGAATTGTCGAGTAGTGGGTTAACAGATTGGGCAGAAACGGCATGGCACGATAACAAGCACCAGCAACTTTCACATACCTTAGTGATGAAGCTGTGGTAATTGGCAGGCCAATCAGGCCTGGCCAGGGCCAGACAGGTGTTACTGGCCTTTGTGTTAGGCTTTCGCTTCGCATGCTGGCTCAGTGGATCAGGGGCTACAAGCCGAGGTGGTGGCCAATCCTAAGCAAGCAGAGCTGGGCCAACAGAAGCATGCCAAGGGTGGCGATAGCCTCTGCTTGACTGCGACCATGTTAAAATGTGGAAGTCGCCCTGCATTTACAATATGAAGCCCAACAGGGCTTGCCTGCAACGCATTACGCCGATATTCTGTGTGCAGATGTTTCCAGCAGCTCTGGGGTCCAGGGCAGACGGGAGTTAAAGGTTTTGTGTTAGGCTGGCTTCACCTTCTCCCTTCTAAACTCGAGATGGAAGAATCAGACTGAAGTACACAATGAGCCTGAAGGACTTCCCAGAGGGATGCAATCTAATCCTTTCCTAACCGAGAGAGTTAACTGCCCTAGTTTAGTTCGACTCCCACACTCTGTCCTTTGTTGAAATGTCTCGGGAGGGGGTGGGGGGTGAGGGGGGTTATTATGTCCATAGTCGATCTCCTTTCCAAGATTCTCTCGGAGCAATTCTGGTGTACCACATTATGAGAATATAAGTCTAGGGCACAAGGGCGAGCACTATCCAAAGCAAAGAAAGGAGCGGGGCAAGCAGGGAAGGAGATTCCCCATTTCAATGAACTTACTCTCCAGCTCCCTCTAATACGTCCATGCCTGTGACCTCGCCCATGCGCCATAGCACCTTTGGGGTAGTTCCTGTGAAATGCGCTGTAATTTTATTGTCTGCTTGGTTTGGTGGAAACTCCATAGACTCAAGTTCTCCCTCCTTCCCCAACATCAGAGGGGGTAGATATGAATAAGGGGGATTCAGTTTGATTCGGCAACCTTAACCACCGTCTCCTGACACATGGAAGTGTTAGAGCCATCACCAAGTGCATTATCTAGTGCTGCTGGTACCATTTTTAACTCGTCAGTAGCACTTACAGCCTGCTGCCCATGGATTAGTGTTTTTGTTATTTGTAACTGCACTCTACAAACACCAGAGAGACTAGAGGAAATGTCTCTCTGGACCACGTGTGAACAGCCCTCTACAATTTGATACAATATACTATTATTCACAGGGTCACTTTTTTCCCATTCTTCCAAGACGTGTGTCTCCTATATGTGTTATACACCATTAAATTTCCACATACTCATTCTTAATCACAAAATATCAATTTATTCTTATTTTTTCATATAAACTCATGTAAAAAGCATCATAAAAAAGCACACAGTTATCTCGTACATGTATACCTCAATATAAAACAAGTTAAACGAATTTCAACCAATTAGTGCTGTACTCCAGCAATACATTGTGGTCTATTAGTTCGTCAGTATTTCTTCTTTTTTATCCTTCAATGAATTTTCAGTTTGGATCTATGGTCAGAGCCTTCTCAAATTGAGTCGGTCCACACAAGTCCTTTTTTACTTACACCCAACAGTTTTTACTCATTCAAACACTTTCATACTACATCCACATACACTCCCAACAGGTTTCTTCCTTCAACTATTGTCACTATTAGGAAATTCATCAGGGGTAGAACCACATTCAGTTGCAATGTACAATACAATATCTTCTCAGAATCATTAGGGGATCCACTTCTTATCACTCCCTTAGTTCCTTTCTTCCAGCCCAGACACCGAGTGGAAATCTTAGTTTTCCACTTTGTCTCCGTGACAAGCACTATTTTTCCTTTTTACACAGGCGTCTTACAGATCTGCTTCTATTGTCCCAGGCAATTGCTCGATGGTTCTAGTCATTCAGATGCATCAGTACCGCATACATCTATATTATAAATTTGGAATTTTCATCATTTCTCTACTCGTTCTACAGATTACTGCAGAATTAGCACTCCATCTGTTTGTTTCCAATGGCCCAGTCTTCTTTTATCCTGTAGGACAGGTTCCTGTTCATGAAAACAGTATGTCGTACTCAGATGTATGGTTCCCGGAATCCCCTGGGAAACAGCGTGTTTACCATCTACTGGTACACCATCCACCAACTGCACTTTAACTCAGTTCACCAGCCTTCCTTCTCGCTTGGTGTCTCCGCCGATAACGTGTCTCGTAACTGAACATAATTTAACTCGACTAGTGGGTGGCAAAAACTGTAGGATTCTCCAGGACTTGGGCATGTGGTCACAAGATCTTAATTCGTGCCGAACACCTGCGCAGTGCATTTTTTTAAACTGTTGCATTTGAAGATGTATCCGACTAACATGGTCGCCCCTGCACCAGACTGTACTTACTCTGCAGTACTTTCAATGCCACTTTAAATAACCGTTCAAGCTACAGGACACGCCAGCTACAGACTGCCAAGAGACTTGCGAATCCGCATTAAACCCGTAGAGCTGACTGCCAAATGCAGCCTCACTTTCCCACACATTGCCTCCTGCTAAAATCAGTGCTCTTTTATACAAGCAGAAAAAGATTAGAGCGCACAGCTCAAACGGACCTTAACTAAAGGCACCCTGCAGTCGCTGTGCAGCAATGGATAGCAGGGAGAAGGGCACGCTCTGTGTAGGAGGCCAGATCAGGCTCCAGCCCAACGCAAACTGTAGAGCGAACTGCGTTTGTACGCTCCTAAAAAAACAAATAAAAAAAAAAAACAAAAGAAAGCATTGCAGACCCCTTCCATGGGCACCACCGTGAACCAGCAAGCAGGCAGATAATGCCAGAAACTGCAGTTTGCTTTGTGCCATCGTAGTATACTTTCTTGCTGACCTCGAACAGCTTAGAGGAAAGGCCCTGGGAACTTTGTGCAAGATAGTCAAGCCGCACCAAAGTCACGGCTGGCCGCTTCCGACAATCAATATTATTCCACCATCATGATCAAGCTACAGCCTAATTTGGTTAATTGATCTGTTTGGTGGAGAGAGGGACTTCTCCCAAAGTACCCAGTTATGACTGAATAATGAAACAGACTTGAGTAGACAGATTCAGGTTCATTTATTCAGCTCAAAAGGACAAACAACCCCCAGCCAGGGTAACAGACTTCAACTGACTTGAAATGGTATCCAGAGCAGGTTCATGATTCTAATTCCACAATCTGAACCCTAGCAAAGGAATATAGCAACACTAACTATGAAACAATAACATTTTCATAACTATGTATGTGTGTGTTCTCACAGAGTTAGCAGACACGACTAACAGCTCCATTCCTTCATATTCTACACATTGTTCTGAAAATCAGCCTGTGAAACAGCTTGCTATTGTGAGTGCAACCTGCCAAAACATGCAGACCTCTCACCTCACTTCCTTCGTCACTTGGCATCAATGGAAATGAGTTATCCCGAGAACCGCCACCCTTTCTTTATTCCACACTCCTACACCTTCAACCAAAATGGAATAGCCCAAATCCTTGACAACATCCTTGGGTTCCGAGTATAAGGAAGAACCTTTCTTTAACTTGGTGGGTATCTTTACCTTAATCCAATCACCTTCCCTCACCTTGAAATTCCTAAAACAATTTTTCTGATCATAGCGTTACTTCGCTTTGACACCACTCAAGTGTAACTTCTCTCTCGAGCATTAAACACCCTCTCTCACATACCCAGATCTCTCCATCCACCCAGGATACAGATGAGAGTTGGGCTTTCGCCCTTGCAAAACTTCGAAAGGTGACCTCCTGGTAACAATGAGGAGCTAAACGATACTGAAAGGTTCTTTGCATCACGGTGCGCACCCAATCACCTCCCATAGTCACCGGTATCCTGATGGCCTCCATAAGTGTGATATGGGGATGTGGTAACTTGTTCCACATCCTATTTGTCCAAGAAATCTTTAAACTCCACAGACACCAATTGAGAACCATTGTCCGAGAGGCACTTCTTAGGGAAGCCCTCCCTCCAAAATAATTGTACCAAGAACCAAATAATACTGCCACTATAGATGTCCTTTAAAACCCAAACCTCAGGCCATTTTGACAATAGATCAACTACCACCAACAGATCAACATCCCTGACGTTAAATGGCCCTAAAAGATCTAAAGCCACTTCATCCCACTGTACTCTGGGGGTACTTCCTCACTGCCATGGGAACTCTGGGAACTCTGCACTGTGAGTCCCTTACCACCGTCCACGCACTCTGTACATGTTATCCCCTTCGTTCTAGCCACCCCCAAATGACCAACATGTGCTAACTTCACCACCGCCTTCCTCATCTTGCATGGTACCACCAACTGATGTCCTCTATACACTATTCCTCTGTACCCAGAGTTTATTTTTCACCCTACCATAGCATCATCTTCTCTTAATGTAAATTCTCATGACCATCGCCAACACCCTTTTATATAGTGCATCCTCCAAACATGCTGCATCCCACTCATTTTTCTTTAGACTGCTGTGTACCTGAACAATTTCTCCAGTCTCATCCTCTTCCTGCTCAAACTGCTCCGCCTTCTCCTGCTCCAGCGACCTAGACAAAGCATCCGCTACAGCGTTTACTTCACCTCGTACATGAGCCATGGAGAATTGCAACCCTTGCAGTGCACTCACCCACTTCATGATGTGCCTGGAGACGTCTTCCAAGCCTCTTTAGAAAATATACTGACCAATGGTGTATGATCAGTACAAATAATGAATTCTCTTACCTAACAGATAGCTCTTAAATTTGTCTACCCCCCGCCAAACACAGGCTAGGGCCTCTTTTTCCAACCACCGAGTATCTACATTCTGCATGTTTCAGAGTTCTAGATGCAAATGCTACAGTGTGCAGTCCTACATCGTCCTCTTGCATCAACAGCGCTCCCAAGCCATAGTGACTGGGGTCCACAAAAGGTTTTCTTGCCTTCCTCAAAGCTTTTTAATATGGATGCATTAGACACAGCTGTTTTGAGTTCCTCAAACTCCCTCTTACACCTCTCATCCAAATTAAAAACGACCCCATTACAAGCCAGTTTCCTCATGCTTCTGGTCTTATCCGAAAGACCCTTAAACTTTCCATAAAATTTCACTAACACTAGAAACGATAGCACATCTTCCTTGCAATGTGGGCGCTTCCATACACCTTACCGCCTCTATCGCATCTTCTTTAGGTTTAACACCCTCTCCCGATAGCTCGTGACCGACCTTGTTGGCCTTCAATGTGCATTTTTCGATGGCTATAGTCAAACCTGCTTCTCCCAAAATTGTCATCACTCTTCAGCCGTTCATCATGCTCCACCTCATTGCGCCCAAACACTAGAACATCGTCCTGATAGCACATAACTCCACTCTCGCCTCCCAGCAACTTGTACATGATAATCTGGAAAACACCTGCTGCTGAGACTAACCCAAAAGGCATCCTCTTGCACCTAAACAGCTATCTGTTTAATAATAAGATCTCTTGACTCCTCGTGCAGTTCAATTTGATGATATGCTGATTTGAGATCTAACATCAAAAAAATACTTAGCTCCAGACACCCCTACCAACAAGTCGCCAATCCTCGTTAATGAGAATCTGTCTGCTATCACCATGCTATTCAAATGTCTCAAGTCAATACACAATCTGATCAGCCCATTTGATTTCCTTACAATGACAACCCATTCAGATGCCTGTACCCTCTCAATTCCGTCCCTTTCCATTTTCTTCAATTCATCGTCTACTTCTTTTCGTAGTGCCAACGGAATTGTGCATAGTTTTGCTACTTTTGGCTCTGCTCTATTTCTCAGTCGGATTTTGTGTACAAAACGTTTCAAACCACCAAGTTCATTGGCCTTTTGATCACTTCCAGCCTTCACACTCATGTTTTGTCTCCACACATTTCACCGTAAATACCTGATCTGGATGACTCGCATCCAATCTAAATTTCAGTTCTGCCTGATCACTCCAGAAGAGAAGTTCACCTCCTCCGTTTGCCACGTATACAGTGCCCATGGACTAATTCTCCTTCAAAACTTCCTATAATGTCTATTGTAGTGTATTGTACTCAGGCATCCAGATAAGGTGGGTACCAGGCCTTTTACGCATGAAAATCTTGTAAGTACGACAGCTTTATTAATTTCCTGGGTACATTTACACTCAGGCTTAGAACAGAGGGCAGTGCAAAGGTCAGGTCACTTGACAATAAACAGAAGGCTTCTTTTGATGTTTATCTACATGGATGTAATTGCAAGCCACCTCTGAAACAGAATATATTTCTCTGAAACCTTTCAAAAAAAAGAAACTGCACACTGTGATAAAGGAATGGTTTCTTTCAATTCCGCTTCAGAAGCACTGGGAATGTTTTCCTAGAATTTTAGGATTGTATAACTAATAAGATGGAAATCTAAGTTGCAATTGAGAAATCATCTTTTTTTTTTTAACAAGTTATGCTTTTTTCCAGTGAAAGCAAACCAGTATTGCACAATCGTATTTTTCAAAGTTCTGGTGCTGTGCGCATAATCATGCGGAGGCAGATCATTTTTACTTATAATTTAATTTACACTCCTATAAGAACAGTGTGTAAAATGCAGTCTAGTTTACATCCATTCAACCTTGCAGTCAATGGGGTACATTACTATAAATGGTCAGTGGCAGCAGAGTCTTTGCTCAAGGGTGCATGATTGTCATTACACTGATCACAGGTGTTCTAGCCTCTCAAATATTCAGGACTACAATTACAATATCCAAAACCTGACTCAAGGAAGTGCAAGCACTGTTCAAATACAAACAAATGAAAGTTACATTGGTAACTTATAAATGGCTCGTCAAAAATCTAGGTACTGTGATTATTATACCTCAGTCGATATTCAGTTAACCATTTAGATAGCTCAGCCGGTTGAGCACGCGTTGCTGTAATCTGTGGGTTCGAATTCCAGCAAGTCCAACTCAGCCTTTCATCCTTTCGAGTACCAACTTTGGTTTGGTGGTAATTGCACAAAGCTTTGCCAAAAGAGCTATATAAATAACCATTTGACTACTAGATTAGATATAGAATTTAGCATGAGTCCTTGCCTCTGCACTGTTGTATTATAACACTGGCATGCAATTAGGTAGTAATAGCTCCAGGAAATTAGGACTTCATTCATCAAAAGACAATTCTGCTATCGAATCGTTTGCTTTACTATTTAATTGGCTAGGTTTTTGTGATTTCAACATTTAAATATATACAGGAGAGATGAAATGGCCAGAAATAATGAAAGGTGTACTCTGTCACAATGCAGAAAGCTGCCGCATAGTAATGATTTCCATACAGTTTTTGCACACGTCGGCTGAATGTCGCATACATTTTACTCCTGCAAAGGAGAAAAGTAATTTTTACTCTTACAATAACATTTACTCAAAGTTTAAAAATAGAGAGTAAAATACTCCCACCTCCAAAATCTTATCTGGAGCACTGACTGTACTGTAGGTTTATATAGCGCTCTTTCCCCACTTGTGCGGCCTCAATGCGCTTTTTCCTCGGTTGAATGCCCTTGGTGACCGTAGTCGATGTGGTTGTAAGGTTCTAGGGGGTTTAGTTTAGGAGATGCGTGCGTGTTGCCGTTCTAGGACTTGGGCGGCTGGCAAGGCACGGCTAAACCACCCCAGAGAGGTCAGACACGTGGGTGGGTGCTGGTGAGGGTTAGAGACAGCTTGCTATTGTTGAGTCTGAGGCCAGCTATACCAAGTTCCTTTCCAGTGGTGGTTGATGTATGGTAGTGGCAGAGGTGTTGAGGTACGTCTGATGTTTCAGTCTGGACAGCTGTGTGCACTAGACTGGATGTGCTTAGCCGTGTTCTATCGTGCATGGATGCTTGGCCGCGCCTGCTAGTGGTATGAGAATATATGTACCTTATATGTACCTTAGGCTGCGATGTTGCTCCAGGTCTATACCAGGGGGGGCCTGGCTTTCATAAAGTGGTGAGAATCTACATATATTAAGCCGTGAAGGGGGCTACACCTGGAATTTGAAAGTCCTGTCTAGTGGGAGAGAGGCCTACCCCCAACAGTGAATGATTTTGACAGGCAATGGATAGCTAGAGTAGCGTCCCGCTTGCTAGGTGGGATGCCTACTCCCAACAATTCAAATTGATTAACAGGCCTTGAGAATCCACAGCAGGAGCTGAGAATCCTGTACAATTGGAGGGAGGCCCACATCCAAAACGTGCAGCCTGGATAAGAGTAGGCAAGGCCAAATCCAAGCGTCCTGAACAGTAGGAGAGGACTAAGCCTGACAATGCAATTTGGGTGACTAACAAGAGACAGCCACAACTGAGTCCAGCCCAGTGGGAGGAGGGGCTGAAACCGGACAACACGACCAGAGTACAGGTCTAAAAAAAAAAAAAAAAAAAAAAAAAAAAAAAACAGCTTGTGCCCATAACTAGTTGACCACTTCCAAAATTAAAGTTTCTACAACATTGAGCGAGATGTCCCTTTCTACCCGGCATCCTATGTGTATTGCCAAACATTCTTCGTCAAATGCCAGGTGTGACGGACTCCCACATCTGTAATATCTCCTCCCCACCACTCCTCTGAAGTCTGAGTACCCCAAGTTTGAGGGAACCCTCACATCCTTTGAGGGAACCCAGTGGCGACCTATTTGTTGCCGTTGGTTTTGCCTTCACTGATCTTCTGCCCTCCTGTCAGGCTTCTCATATTTTCTTGCAAGCCCACTTGTAAACTGTTTTTGTGAGAATTTGGAGACTTTATGCACAACCCCATCTTTCACCTTTGTTTTATTTAGAACACTGTCCACTACTCCTATCCAGCTGGAGTGTCTTTACACTTTTCTGTGTGCTCCAGTCTTCGCCATCTCCATCGCCCTGTCTAAAGTGGGATTACGTTCCTTCCAAAGTTTATTTCCTGATGTTGTCATTAGAACACTTTTTATCATAGTTGGTCCCTGGTGGCGAATTTGTACCTTTCCAAGATGACATTCTACTCTAACCAGTCATGTTTATGTAGCTTCGCTAGTGTTTTCTCACATGGGCCTGCATCACCCATATCGGTCGGCTCTGGAAACTTCCTCAACAAATCCTGTCCTGCTGGACCAAGACAGTGGAACAACAATGCCTCTTCGCTCATTGGAGTAACTTGCTCCAAACATGGCCAGTGCATACTTTGTGAACCCCTCCCTCCAGTCTGACCAGCGAATTCTGGGTTCCCCTGCACTCGCCATGAAAATACTGGCACAGGGATATTCGCCATGCTTGTTGTCGGGACTACCACACCAAACTTGCTTGCCTCCTCAACACCAAACTGCTGTAGGATGCCCACAAACAGCAACATTGTTCTCCCACAATGGGAAATTTCCCACGTGTTTGACTGCTAAGGGCTCCACCAAAATCAAGCTAAAATGTCTTCCAATGAGCCACTCACCATGTATGTCACTAAGTGACAGCAGGTCGCTGCTTTCAGGCATGCGGTCCACGGGGGATAGCCCCGTGGAGACTGTCGCTGAGGCAACCGAGCCGAAAACTGCCGCCACACAGCTTATGCTATAAGGTGCTTTCCTCTAGTGCATGCAAGGGCGTCACCTACGTGTCTTCACCAGCCCCTGGAGTGTGCAGCGTGTCCCCACTGCAACAATAAGCGTCAACCAGTAGTCTGCGTCCTGTGGCCCTCTTTTCGCTTCTTGACGTAGGCCTGGTTGCCAGGCAACTGGACGCCTCAGACAATCAAAAATAAGCAATCAAGAAATCTTAGCGCACTGTTACACCCTCTACGTACATAAACCAAAGTCACACGTCGGCCCTCACCAATCCTCTTTGGGGCAACTCAGCTGTCCGCACACAGAAGGACAAAGCTATTGGGCGGCTCAACTCTGTTCAACCTGCTCCACAGCGTCATGTCCGAGTCACAAGGGCAGTCCTCGCTCTCGAAGTAGCTTCTCACACAAGTTGACACTTTCAGGCACGGCCCTCCGCAGCCAAATCCGCACAGTCCAGAGTACCCAACAGGGACAAGACTTTCCCTCATGCTAGGTCACTTTACTGTCAGCTCCACCAGATGCCGCCAGGGGTCGTCCTTGAGCTGGCCCAGATCCTCATCACCTATTTATGACTGAATAATGGCACACAGACTTGAGTAGACATATGGAGGTTCGAGGACAACCGCCAGCCAGGGCAACAGCCTTCAACTGACTTGAAATAGACTCCAGAGCATGTTAATGATACCCTAGTAAAGGAATATAGCAACAGTAACTATGAAACAATAACATAACTATGTACGTGTGTTCACAGAGTTAGCAGACACGCCTAACACCCGTCCATTACATTAGAGTGCCTTACATGCAATAAATGTCTGCCCTAGTGAGATTGTGCCACTGTAAAAAGATTTTCAGCAGTAGGCTGGTGGTAGCTGTGCTTTAGTTTTGGCCTCACCAGGGATTAAACCCACTTTAAATCATTGGTCGCACAATGTACCTTTTTGGTAGCCACTGGGGGTACCCATTTGTTATTTTAATCTATCTCCAGGCCATTTTGTTTGCCAACACTTCCCTTTATCTAGGTGATCACGATGGTCGTACTGACCATGGGGGCTCGATGTGATTCCACAATGGTAGCCTCCACATCGGTCCTGACTGGCCTAGGCTAGCATAGGACCATGTCATAGCTCCTAGTGGGGGTGGCTTTGGCAGAGTGACAGTGACCAACTGGCATGGTTTGTTATCAAACTCTGGCCACACTCCCTTTTTGTGATTGGCTGGTCGGCACCTGGCCAAGCCCCTTTCACCGAGATAAAGGTTCTGTCCCACACCCAATTCACTCTGCTTGATGGTTCCTGCACCTTAGAGGTGGCAGGTCTGCCGATTTGGACATTTTTTAATGCTCTCACTTAGCAATACCTAGTAAGTGCAGTGGCTTTGCCATATCCCGGTTTGGGTTTTTTGCTGCTTGGAGTCCAGCCCGTATTTCTTGGAGACTCCCCATATTTGCTGGCCCAAGTCCTCCACTTCAGGACAGTTTCTGGGCCGTTTTACCACCAGAATCCCAGAGTTTGCCACCAGATCTTCTTAGCTGCTATAGGAGTCCAGAGATGCGCTGAGAGTTATTCACTTAACCACATTTTCAGTTGGGTAAGTCGGAGGGTGCCACCAGTCGTTGCCTCTGTCCTGGGACAGTTGGCTGCCATGCTGCAGCCTTTTGTCCAGGTTCCCTCTTCTCCAAAATCTCCCTAGCTGGATTTCTCACGCCTAGCTTGAAATTAGTCTTCCTGGGAGGAGCCTTTGTTTTTCTGTATTGCTGGGGCCGTCCTTGGCCCATGGTTGAAATCCTAGAGAAACAAATACTGTAAATCGCCCTGGTAGAACAGGCCAGTCTACTCAACTGATTTCTCACTGCTGGAGCAGTTTTTATCAAAATCACCATGATCTTGGCAAGGTCGATTATTCAGGATATTCTTTCATGGGTCTCCCCCCTAGTCCGTGATAGATTCCTGGGAGAATAGTCTTGACCAGAGTTCCCACATAGACTTTCATATAGGGGGGTGGGGGGGAAAATTGAGGTCTCCCTGTTCTGATACTTGTGGGTTCCAACTTCGGACCTCTGTCACTCTTCTTTGGGCTCTCCTGGGCCTACCCTTGTTGTGTTGATCGTCTCAGCATCTGCACCTGTGAGGTAGATAAGGCTCGCCTCCAGTAGTGTGGATGGGCTCTTTAGCTTTTCTGCATTACTTTCTATGGAACTTTGAACTGACTGGCAATCCCCTTAAAGTGACTCAGGGGTATTTACCAGACTAGAGATTTTTCTAAAAACCCCTAGGGGTTCAATGGGCTCTGGCCCAAGTGTACTTAACTGATTTTATATGCAGTTTTAAAAAATCACCCCTAATTTCTGCAATGGAAAAGTACTGAGACACTGTCCATGTGCTTGTAGGGTTGCTTCATTTTGCCATGATCAGGCAGGCAAATTACTGAAATGTTTTTTCATTCTTGGAATCCTTTGCCGTGATTCACTATGGATCAATCTTTGTGGCGTTTATATACAATTCTGGACTACTAGGCATTAATATGGTTAGAAGATCATAGGAAATCCTGCTCTATGGGGAATGTTTTAAGCACCGTCAATCTATTTTTCCTCTGTATACAACTGTTTCCCTGTTTAATCCCATAGTCTGCCATGTTAGGTTGGAGGGGGGGGGGGGTTATATCCAGTCTATGGCCCTATGCATTTATTAGGGCTGGGATGCGTCTTTACGAGACTAAACTTCGTTGTGCGGGCCACTTTGCTTACCCACTTGTTAAGTTATACGATATCCTGGTTCTCCCCACCTCTATTATTTTATGTTGGGTACTTGCTCTTGGTAAAGAGCGCACATATAGGCATTGGGGTTAAGAGTCCTAGTATAGGCATTCATGTTTTTAAATTAGGCCTGGTATGTGTATAACTGGAGTACTTATTTGAACTAATAGTTGCACGTGTATGAATTTAAGTATATATGAGCCTTTATTAAAGTATATATCACAGTAGTGTATTTTCTAGAGCCATTTGTGGACAAACTGCACCCCTGTCTAACTAGTCTGCCTACCAGAGAGTGGAGCGGTGATGGAAAGTCACAGAAGGATAGCTCAAGGGCAATGCGCTCGCCTTGGAAGCAAGACACGGAGCAACACTGGTTCGATCCCCGGGTCTGCGATTAGAAACCTCTGTATTAAGCGCATTATAAATAACCACACTACCCAAGTTTAAGATATTTGGATTCCCTCGTCAAGCGTTTCTGCCTTCCCCTGAGGGTTAGTTGTTGGAGCATCCTCAAAGGGATTTGCAGTATGCTACGTACTCACTCTTGGTTCCCCAGAGTGAGCTCCCACCTACACCTCACACCTCGCACCCATGGGCTGGTTTCAGCTCCTGCTAATCAAAGTTAGAACCCTGTAGGGTTAGAGCCCTCTATTGTTCGTGTTGTGTGAACCTCCTAGTTCCTGAACACTCTGCCCGCTGGCTGTGGACAATGCCATTTGTCAGCCAGAAAAATGACACTAGTGATGCATCACCAGAGACCTCCTTCTGAAAAACAGATATCAGTCAGACATAGCAGCATAGTTAAGGCTCTATATTAATGTTTAGAATTGCCGACCAGCTATGCCTGCCTCAGCAAAAGGTGTAGCCATCAAACAATTGTTTTTTTCCTACAGTGAGGCATGGTGAAAAACCGTAAATCCACCAAGTAAACCTGAATGTTTAAAATGTTTCACTTTAATGTGTATAAAAAATACTTACATACTCAAATCTTCTAGAAAAGCCTTTAATTTACAAGAGAACATAGATTGAATTGCTGTTTTGAGCTGGCACTATGTGCCTCCAAAGAGAACTACAATGTCAAATTGCAGTTGCCACCTGTAAATACATTTGGAGAGGATATCTGTACATACTGCACGAGAGCAACAAGCATGACCAGTTTCTATAATTCCCTGTCATTTAGGAACTCCTGTTTGGTTTAAGTTTTTCCATTTGCAATCGATGAGGCTCCTAAAACGTGATGTGTCCCCTTACATCACTTGCCTTTAGATCCAATGGCTTATTAGGCAGAAGATTAAACTGTGATCCAGTCACATGATGCTGTATGTAGGGATTGTAGATGGCCCAGACATTTTGGTACAGATTTTCCATGGCTTCATTTGGAGTATAGAAAAATATTTTCTACTAAAGCTACAAGCTTAACACTATTCCTGGGTAATAAGTAATTAAATTGTGTGCCATTGCGCTGGTTTTCCCTGCATAGCTTTATGTCCTCGCTAGTCCAGTTCTGCCTCTGCCCAATCACCCGGCCCTCCCAGACTGGTGTGGATTGGTCCGTGTCAGGGACACGTGACTGGAACCAGATGACTTTAGAGGCACTCCCAGGGCAGCCTTGCCCAACGGCTGAGGCAAAGGGCGCCTTCATTACCAGTTCGTTTGCCTCAGCCAGGCCTCTAAACCATCTGCAGCGACTTACAGGTAAGAAGAATCTGGTTGCATACCCAGTGCTGTATTTGTGATTTCTTTACACTGTCTTGCATCTACCTGTACCATAGTGTAGCTAAAGTTTTAACTCTTGTTGCACTGACTTTTGCCACTGTATAGACTTAAGCCACTGTTGAATTTAGCCGCATTTTGAATTCACTCCTTTTAATTAAAGCTGCATCTGTGAAAATCACAGCAGCATTTTGAGTAGAGCTACTTTTTGTAGAATCTAGCAACGCTTTGAATTCAACCACCTCAATCTAGCCCGAGTATAGCCACTGAACTGCATTAGAGCATAGCCACTACATAGAATCTAGATGCACTTTGAATGTTGCCACAGCATTAAGTTTGGCTTCTTTTTGAGTAGTCTGTAGAATTTAGTGATGCTTGACTTTTGCCACAGCGTTAAACTTGGCTGCTTTTGTTTGTTTACTATAACCATT
Organism: Ambystoma mexicanum; assembly: GCF_040938575.1. Taxonomy (NCBI): domain Eukaryota; kingdom Metazoa; phylum Chordata; class Amphibia; order Caudata; family Ambystomatidae; genus Ambystoma; species Ambystoma mexicanum. Next base: position 1,177,061,851 of record NC_090927.1, on the reverse strand, counting down.
GTGTTGTATTTAGCTGGGCATTGGTTCAATTTAACTGCATTAGAATTGAGACTGGGTTGAATTCAGCTGCGCTTGGAATTTGCCACTGCGTTAATTCTAGTTGCTCTCCAAGTGTTGCCCCTGCACTGAATCTAGTTGTTGTCCAAGTGTAGCCAGTACTTTAACTCAAGCGTCGCTTCAATTCCAACTCTGTTGAACTTAGTCGCTCCTGAGCTGGATTGAACCAGCTTTGTTCCGACAGTAGTCACAGTTGTAATCTTTATCTTTCTCTGGGATTGGGCCCCCTTTATTTTCTGTGGACTGTTGGGGAGAATTCTCATTCTATGGCTAATTTCCCTTACCTATAGAGTCCCCCAGCAGCTTTGCTGGATTTGAAGGGTTTGTTTCTTTTTACCTGCTAAGAGTGAGACTCTTTTTCCCCACTCTTAGGCATTTTTGCTATGTGTGTTCTAGGCTATTTTTGTGTTTAACGCCTATGGGCTCTTTCTCAACCCCATAGGAACCATTTTTATGCACATGTGTTGCACAGCACCCTCAGTGCAGTGACACAGGGGTGTCGTAGCGACCTCCAAACATAGACTCCATACCCTCGAACCAACTGTCTCCCAGGGCATGTAAACTCCCCATTGACTTTACTAGTCAAATCCTATGAACTAAACTAGTACGACCCATCTTACTATGGAGGTACTGGAAGGGATAAATAGTTTTTCCCCTATGATTGTTTTCAAGAGGGTACTCTACAGCCCCTCTCTCCAAAGTTTCTGGTTGGTGGCAGTGGTTACTACCATAAATATTCGACCGCAAATATTTCCCTATGGGAATATTTCCCTATTTTCCCATTGTTCGAGGCTACCACTTTTTCCTGACAGCATCTAACATACCGCCGGTGCATTTTAATATTAACTTTGCTCCGGTAGGTTTTGCCAGAACTTTAATATAACTTCTTTCTCAAAACTCCTAACCCAGGTCGGGATCCTTTGTTCGGCTGTTTGGCAGGCTTCCACCAAGAAGCCCTCCTTTCGGGGCCATTGTGTGGGAGGGGGGAGTAGGACCCCTGGGCAGGGTTGCCTCAGCAACCCATGTCGCACTCTATCCCGATAGGCTGGAGGGTCTCCCGCCAAGATGACCACTCCACTGTGTGAGTGACAGCTAGGCTGTATGAATGTTTTTTTTTCTGCATAAAAGCAGGGTCCCGAGGACTGGAAGAGCAATACATCGCCACTGGAACTAAAAAGCCAAAGAGGAGAGAAGCCAAAGACATCTGCAACGACTGAACCACCGGTGAAGCCCTGCTGCAGCGCCTCACCACTTTTCTCCACACGACGAGAGAAGATCTTCATCTACAAGAGCCTTCTTCCCTTGAGCTGGTGGGGCCAACCCACTTTGCCAATCGCCTTCCGGGACCTGACTTGGTCGAATGGCCAGTACCCAGTACTCGGTGGCCAAATAGCCAGGCACCAGTCCACCCGGACCGCGATTTAAAGGAGCTTAACTTTTATTTGTCGGGCAGCACCGCGGCTGGTTTCATCCCTGGGTAGTGCAGTAACTTGAACCTTCCTCACGACGAGAGCCTCTCTCTTCCTCTGCTGGATCACCCGAACTGCATGAACAAGCGCCACCGCAGGAGCCACTTCTTCATTTTAAGGTACATTGTTCCGCCAGGCCGCCCTTTCTTCGCGGTAGCACTAAAGGTGTTTTAAAATCTTTTACCTACCTGTTGGGTTGGCCATCCCCCCTCTCTAAACATTGTCTTTCGCCCTCTGCATTCACCTTTTCAAAATCGTTAACCAAAGACTTGACTGCAGCTACAAGAACATTCTGCTCCTGGGGCCCTTGCCCTGTACCACTGACTCTGGCTACATTTGTTAGATCTGCCTTCGAGATCGATTCTCCATTCGAACTGTGTGGTGCAACCCTTTCTTACAACTACTCTTTTCTTCCCATTGATAAACCTTGTGAAATGCCATTTTAATCAGTTTTCATTTAAGTATATGCTATACTAATGCACTGTCTGATTTAATCTGGTTCACAAACTTATGGGAAGTGTTGCTAGAGTGTATAAGAAGCAATAACTTGCGCCTTCCCTCCCTTGTGAGAAATTGGTAGAGGATCCCTTGTGTGTAGTTTACACTGCCGTTTTGCTCAGTTTTCACTCTGGTTCACTTGGTCTACAATTTAACTTGGGAGTTGGTATATATTTTTCCTTGACTTCATTTAACTTGCTTGATGACTGTGATAAATGTGTTTTCTTAGAGGTGTATACAATAAATATATAACTACTTAATACAAAGCTTTGGTCAGTGTTTCCTTGTACCATAGTACAGTAAGACTGGTGTCTAGTCAAAGGATCGAATTTTTTTTTAAATTATATATTTTTTTTTTAGGTTTTCATTTAGGGAAAAAAAGTGGTTTTTAGCAACAAAAAAAAGGGAGGTGGGGGAACCCACCGCCTCCCAGAAAGAAAAGAAAATGTGAACTAAAAAAAAAAAAAAATGTGATCCTTTGTCCTGTCCAGCCTTTGGTGTCGATCCTTTGACCTGTCGACCCTTTAGATTCGATCCTTTGACTGGCAACCCAGTAGACCTATTGTGTAAACCCTGAATACTGCACATCTCCCACTTGAGATTTGTCCGACTGCTCAGCCACAGCTACAAACTAAATCTTTGTGGTACAGACTGATACCAAAAGGGATTAATTGCTTTCACCTGTAGTCCTAATCTTGTGTAGTGCTCCCTAAGGGAACTGCACAGGATTCTGCCTAACATGGACTGCTTTGACGGGTGACAAATTTGCATGTAGCCATTGAATGCTGACAACATTTTGGCAATCTGCCTCTTAATTGCCATATTATATGATTTTGGTCATGCGATTTGACGGTGCAAACTTGAACCACCATTTTGGAAATTGGTATAGCTACCATTACAAGCAATGATATGCACAGAATCTAGCATTCGCCTTGAAAACGACCCGCTGGTCGAAACACATCGGCTGTCCAACTTGCTGAATAAATCTCACTATTCATGACAACATATTTGTGGACATTTTGATTACTTGTGTTACTTGAGCCCGTCCGTTTTCACCCACCATCATTTTCTCCTTTAAATTCAGAAGAACCAGAACAGGAGGATCCAGCTTCCATGCCCTAGCCACTGCATTCTGGTACACCTTCCCCACCTCAGAATGGAGATCTCTTACCATCTCCAGTAAAACAAATCAGGAACCCCATGTGCATAATTGTACGTATCCGTAACAATGCCTCTATGCTCACGGCAACAAGGTGTTCGTGCAGTCTACAAATGCAATAAATACAAAAATAAATACAAACCTCACCAGTCCCCAGAATTCTCACTTCAGTTTAAGAACTCAAGGTGTCAGCTAAGCTCCCTGGACTGGGAAGGTGGAGCTCACCTTGTCCAAAAGCCACTGTATTGGGACTCAACACCAGAGAAGCCCAAGCAGCTGGATTCCTCTGCCACTTTGAACCATCCTTGAGCCAGAGTCTCCATTTGAAGCCTTCCAACCACCAAAAGTGCTGCCTTTGACACTAACTTCAAAGCACTGCTTGCATCCTCCAACCAGTTTGATGCTGAATCGTACCAGCTTACTCGTCACTGCTCAGCTCGATCGAAGCTTCTTGTTGCAGAAGTCTTCGAATCGCAGCGCCTTCGAACAGCACCTCTAACTGCCAGGATGTTCGCACAGGCCCAACCAGGAACTCGACCCCTGGGAAGCATTGCGTCACTGCCGACTTGACCCAGTGGTACCCATCATTTTGAACCAGCACGACCACCGAACACAACCTGGTGGACTCAAAACCACTCGTTCCGACAACTCATCAAACTTTACAGAGTGTCACATTGAGCTTAGCATCGAAGCAGACTTGCTGCCTGGATCAGCCAGACTTGCCACATTCTAACCCAGTTTGCCAACAAGTACAGCACTGAAAAACCCAGTTTGACACTGTCAAAACACCAAGCAGAGATAAAGTACTTTAAGAGGCCCAGACTCCCTGGACCACTTTTGAGATGAGTGACTGACAGGCCACCCTTTCGGCATCTTTTTCTCAAACACTCTTATCCTTTACAAGTGTCATTGTTGCAATGTCTTCACCTGATACAGGACCCAGAGTGACTTCCCGGTCCACAAGGGTGGATTTTTGGAAGTGTTTTAATACTCCATTATTTGCATATTGATCTGTTGTCTAGTACTGGCTGGGTTGCAACCGTCATTACACCCACACCACCTCTTATGGCCTGCCGTTGGCCCATGTTCCCACAAAGTGGGAGGTATATCTCTTGACTGTACCCATTGCCCTTTTAGGATTGGGATCATGGTTGATTTGCAGTAGTGTGAAGGCACAGTAGGCAGCTTAGATTTAACTCATCCCTGTACTCCTGCAGAGGATTATTTTGTCACAATGGGAAACTAACTTGACACTGGTATCAACAAAATTGGACATTTTACAAACAAAATAATTTCTCCAAATCGTTTACATGTTTCTGATCATCTCATTCTTCCACCATCTGTTAATGCGACTACACATTTCCGCCAGAATCCCCCTCGTTGAAGATTTTAAATTTGGCAATCACAATTAGTTATTTCACAATGACTTACAGAAACAAAAGTAGGATATTATTCATAGTGGCATTTGTATGATAGCAAAATGATTTTTGCACACTTTTTGTAACTTTCACAATAAAAGCGTATCATAACAATAGATCAAACGTGTTCATTCAGTGACCTTGTATACATTGTGGCACAATTTTTTTTCATTTGTTTAGTTGATAAAATCAACCTTTCAAATATACAATATTACAATTCATTTCAAGGAAAAAACTTCAATCAGCAACAACATTATAACAAAAATTGTTTCAATTAAAAGGTGTGAAAAATACAAAAAGGGAAAACTTACATCTTATCATTAAAAAAGAAAAGTTAGAAAAAATATACCAATTCGACAAGCAGAATAGTTAACAAATATGTACATAACTTAATATACCACGCAACAATATACAACGCAAAGGATTTGAAATAGTCTAATCAAAACAATAGCACTTGGACTTATAAAAATGTTCGGTACTTAGATTGTTTGGGGAGGAAAAAAAATAAAAAATAAAATAAAAAAAAATTGCATCCAAAAAATGAACAGTCGGTACCTTTATGGCTAACCTAGTTGGAGAAAATTCGTGGCCAGAAGTTTCAAAAATTGACATTGCGTAGCGCAACTAAAGGAGGGCAATAGACCAGACAATGCTCCAAAGTTTCTTTTTGGTTAGAATTTTTACACAAATGACATTTTCATCATTAGAAATTATTTTTCTCCTGCCCAAAGTGTCTAAGGTTGGCCATAGATTTAATCGAAAGCGGAGGAGCTTATTGCGAAAAGTTGATGAAGGAAATTTAAGCAAATAATCCGCTGTGGATCTATAGGGCTTATGACCAAATGTTCTACGATCAAAATCTTTATACCTCAAACAGTTGGATTGATTAATACAACAGTCATGCTGGTGGCTCTTGATTTTAACTAGTGTCTGATTAGTAACAGGTCAAGATCTATTGCGGCATCCGCCATGGCATCTAGAGTGTAATTACATCAACTTTTTGAGAACAAAGACTGACGGGACAAAAGGTGGATTGCCACCTTGCCCAATATATTCGGTTGGGATATAGATAAACATTTTCGCAAAAAAGCACAGCGTTTCCAGATGACATGTGAATGCATTGGAAGTGAACCTAACTCAATGCGTATTAGAGAGGGAGGGGGGAGGGGGGTGCAGCCCGGAAGATGCAACACTTGTTTCCAAAATAGAGCTTCCAATCGATCCCACCATAATGCATTTCTCAGAGGCATTGCTTCTGCACCATAAGTCAGAATCGGAATGACCTTTTGATGGTAATAAGATAAAATAAAACATCTATGGTGAATTTACCAAATTTTCCCATAAGGATTTTAGCTTTGGAAATTAGGGAGCGAAGTTTGCCTCGCAAGTTTAAATCGTTGTAGGGATTTAGGGAGGAGGCTGAGAAAATTACACCCATATACTTGTATTGCACAACTTGATCAAGCAGAAATGTATGTAATTTCCATTTATGTGGTTTAACATTCGCATTACAGTGCCATTTGGAAATCAATGTTTGTGTTTTATTTATGTTTATAACAAGATGATTCTCGTTTACCTATGTTTCTAGGCCATTTGATAAATGCTGCAGGCCTATCTGAGTTTGAGAGATGAGCACGAGATCATCAGCATATAATATGCAATTTTGTGGCTACCCAAAGAAGGTGCATCACTCTGAATGATGCTGAAGGCCGCTCCTAAGTCATAAATGAAAAGATTAAAATGCGAGAATGCACCCCTGTTTTAAACCTCTAAAAGTGTCAAATTTTGCAGTCATTGCACCCGCTGTGGAAAGTCTGACCTGCATCGAAGTGTTAGTGTGTGGCAAAACTATTAGAGCCACTAGGGATGAAGGGCATTTATTGTATAATAAATTGCTTAAATATAAAAGCCGGTCAATTGAGTCGAAAGCGACTCTAAAGTCTACAAAAGCTAGATACAAGTTCTGTTTTCTGGCTGCATAATCAACTTGAAGCATATGCAGGGACATGTTGGGTATAGTACCCATACCAGCAACAAAGCCTGCTTGGAAGGGACCATTAAGATGACTGCGCAATCCACTTGTTTATCTCCTTTAAGATTAGGCGAGAAAAGATTTTTGCTGGAGCATCCAAGAGCGCAATAGGCCTATAACTTGAGGGATCTTTCCCCGTCACCTTTTTTATAAATACGGACGATGATGGAATGAGTCCATGTAGGTGGCAGGATTTGGGTTCTGTTAATGATGGAAAAAATGTTAAACAAGATTTTTGACCAGATCACTGGATGCCATTTTAACATCTTGTTAGATAGGCCATCTGGGCAACAAGCCCCCGATTTGCTAGCTTTGTTAATGAATAGGCGGATATCTTCTAAGTCAAAATGCAAGTAAAACTTGCATGACAGTTTAATGAGTTCTAAAGATGTGCTCCCATCTGGGACTTTATAAAGGTTAGAAAAATGAGCAATCCAAGCAGATTCTGCTACTTCATTAGCTTGGCTGATGACTTCCTACTGTGGCTCGATTAAGCAGAGACCACATTCTAGCTACATTTTTGTGTACAGCGTTTAGCATGAAGTGGCCATCTGCCTGATAAAGCATTGCACGTTTTAGATTTGAGCCAGTTTTTGTATTTAGTTTTGATATTAGTTAAAACATTGTACCTAGTTTCAGTGGGAAGATTCATGGCCTCGCATTTTTGCTTTCTATACAACCTTTGAGAGTTTAGTTCAATATCAAACATATGCAATTTCGGAGAATCTGATACCATATTTACGCGTGGAGAGGGTCGAAGACGTTTGAAAGGCCTGCCTCATGTCTGAATAAACAATGTTGTTAAATCCGTCACTTAAGCATATTTTGGCAGATTTACTATTCATACAAGAATGAAAGTTAGTCAATGATTTTACTGTCCATCATAGTCTGTTCCCCGCATTATTTAAGATAAGCGGCCCTTGGGGATATTTATCTCTTGATATTAGTGGACCACTCTGATGTAACCATTTTGCCATTAATCGTTTATGATCGCTCATAGTGGAACTTATCTTAAATTTAAGATAAGGAAATTGGCATTAGTATACACATAATCGATAAGAGGAGGAAGAGCCTCGTTGCTAAGTCACACCGGTGGCGATATCAGATTGAAACGCTCCATTAAGTCTGTATAAATTGTGAAGTTTCACAAATTGGAGCCATTTACTCACTATTTGAACTGTTTTTGGGACTGTTGGATACACAGTCAAGATTCAAATCACTTGCAATCAAAAACTTTTCCACATCAGAGTCCATGGTAATTAAATTGAGAACTTCACTTAGATCTTTAAGGAAGGCTTCATCCGTAATTCCCACCGGATTCCAGTATACATTTATAATGGCATAAATGCTGGTACTCATTTGTAAACGAGCCATTTGAATAAATGAATTTGGAGAAGCCCATGGAGGGAGAGAAAAATTAGGGTCTGCTCGTATTGCTATAAGTAGACCAGCTGAAGGACTCCCACAAAGGCTCGTTTTAGCAGGGATAATATGTACCTCATGGTTATCCCAAATAGGGCAGGACGCAAGCCAAGACTCTTGAAGCATTACAAGATGGAAATTATCAAGACTGCTGTGATTGTTATTTAGTAAATGAGAGTGACCTCTTGAATTCTAACTAAGTAATGATAATGCTAGAGAGGAAGCAGGTAAGACTAGTTATTGTCAATTATACAGTTGATCTGTAAACTGGGAGACTCACAGTCTGGGACATATTTTTATGCATGTTTAGGTGGATTGTGGGTGATGCATTACCGGCTCACTCTTCAGATCCACATCCACTGATCAATCAAAGCCCAAATCAAAAAGTTGGTTTTTTGGCCAACCAGATAATGTTCTGAATGACTCTGGAATTCATCCAGATTCTCACTACATGAGAAGTTGCTTGATTGCAAAATTCAACTAATTCGATGTCCTCAGAACTAATATCTTCCAGTTGTGGTACATCGGAGAAGATGTACAATAATGACATACGATTCAGTGCATATTGTGCACTAGGAACAGGACATGACAAAATCAGTGCATAGTTGGCCAAACGTTTTTGATTTGTAAATTTGGGTACTATAATTTTGTCTGTTGAAATAGGAGCAGGAGTAATGCAAGTCACTTGTTTAGGTACATTGTGTAAGGCAACATGTAATAACTAAAATTTCAGGAGTAAGTTCTGCTAATAGCGAACGCTTCTTTTCTTGTGAAGATTCTTATTTCGACTGATGGAAAGAAACTTCTTTGGTTTGGACTTCTGTTACAGTGGAGGGCTGATGAACAATTGGCAGACTGGAAGTAGGTACTTGCACAGCTTGATTTTGAAACACAAGGGTGAGAACTGCATTGGGGGCTGTAACCTTCTGGGCAAGCTTAGATTTTGACTCAATTGCATGCTGAATATCCATGTGAGCATCTACGGCTCGTCTGATTTCCAATCGATGAGATTCAGTGATCAGGCGGGCCGCAGTACTACCCACATGCTTGTCAACATTTCTAGTCGCACTGCATGCTTTGGGTGAGGGTTCAGTGATGGAATTAACACCCTCTACTTCTTCCATCAGTGCATCAAGCGGGGCGTAAAATGGTATAGATTTAATACCAGTCTAAATGTTGGAAGCCACACGGAGCTTGGCTATTTGAAGATATTTTTTTGTCACAGCAGTAGAGGCAATTTGTGCACTCATCAAGGAAAGTTTAAGATGTTTCAAAAAACTTTGTTGCAGATGACTCTACCATTTGAAGGTTCTTCTGCTTTTTACTAAAATTCTCTGCAACACATGCGTTATTTTTTCGGGAATTTTTGGTAAATATTGTAAAAGGAGTCTTAATAGACAAAGTTATTGCTTTATTTGGAGTTTTGGGATTGTTCTCCTTGATTACCACCTCACTAGATGGACAGGCACGGATTTAATAATGCCTGAAATCAGTGGCACAACAGGCCTTATAACAGAATTCACAGGCAAGGACGAGGTCACTACAGGAGTTTCTATGAGTGGTTGCAATTTAGATAGTGATATTGAGACAGTGGGTATCGGTACAGAAGCAATCATGGGTGGTTCAGAGATTCTTTGTTGTAATAGAGCAGTTGCGTCATTCTGCCATGCTATTATTTTATCAAGTTGGTGAGTTTGAACCTGGAATTTGTCAATGACAGATTCAAACAATTTGAGTAAAGTTTGTAATACAATATTCATGGAGGTAAGATTTGTGTTAATTTCATTCTTATCGACGTCCCCATTCCCTCTGGTGCACAATGCTACTGGAGAGGAAGGAGGGATGACGCGGAGTCGGTGCGGGATAAGACATCAATTGCCGAGCAGTCTATGTCAATATCTGAAAATCGGTGAATGTGAAAGATTTTGTGGGAGGCCATCAGGACGTAAATGGGGCGAGAAGCCCGATTGGCTCAAGCTTAGGTCAATTAAGGCTACATCAGAGCTCGAGCTACGCTCCGGGCTGCTCTCCACCTCAGCGGGAGCAGATGCCGGCATATTATTCAAACATATGCTATCAGACACCGAAATATGGAAATTCGGTTTACACCCAGCAGAATGCACAGAAATGTTGGTGGCTGCTTTTCCACTTAAAGTGTTAGAAACAACATGGCTCGGGAATACACTTCCAATTTTAGCAAAAGGGTGGCGATCACAAGCAGGGATGGGACGCACAAGATGAGTTTTTTGCCAGCCATTGCATTAGGGAAAAAGTGACGAATGTCCGAAATAAAAGGCAGCCCAGGACCAAGTCTGCTATTTTATCCGCCATGTTCCATTACAGGTTTAGAGCAAAATGCTCTAGTTTGTTTTGTTCTGGGTGCAGTTGATATGACATTTACAGAAGATGTAATCCCACCTGGTATTAACGTGGCGGGCATACCTGCTTTTAAAGATGGAAGCCTGGATTGCATCTTGGGGAAAGAAAAAAAAAATGGAGCTTGCTCGATGTTACAAACAGAGCAGATGGAAATAGAGCAGAGTAGCTCGCAGCTCACTAGAGAGCTAGACAGCGAGACAGCTCCACTCAGCCGAGGGCTCAACTCAGCTGAACCACTCCTCTGAACGCGCACGCGTGATGAAGTTAAGGAGTCAGCTGGAGTTCAGGGGAGGAACCAGCAGCAAAGGGGCGGGCTGCAAAAGGAAACAATACAACAATCAGAGCTTGGCGGCACGCCAATTAATATCTTGCAGTAAAGCGGCCTAACGCGGCACGCCTACCCAAAGTCAGCAAGGGTGCGGGCCTGAGTCCAACGTCCACACGTTGCTTGATGCAGTTCACGGAGCTACGAACTGCTGAGGAAAAACGCCAGGGAGCAGGGCACCACAGCGTGACAGCTCACTCAGCTGAGCTACTCCTCTGAACGCGCATTAGTGTACCACATAAAAAAGTGTAGCACAACACAATTAAAACTGATTCCGTGAGCATAAGGAGTTGCCTGCCCATGTCGTCCGTGAGAACTAGGAGGTAACATGGATGCCACTTTCTATGTAGTTAACTGAAGAACAAGTGTCACATTGTTGGAGAGGATGTGGGGAAATGGGACATTGGGCAGCGATAGTGCCATTTTGATCCACAGTGAACACTAGGATGAAGGACATTTTTTGGCACACTAGTTAAAAGAATGCATATTGGAAATGTGGGATCATGAAATGGAGACGAACGAAAAACATACGATTCTTAACAAAGCTGCTCTCCTCATAGGGGCACAAAGATGGCAAGCATGGGAGATAAGAACCACATTCATGCATTCGCCTGGCTGACCCAAAGCTTCCGTCCCACTGCTTTTCTGCGCTGCCCTATCGACATGGCTGAGGAAATGCAGAATTGCTGGAGTGCTGTAGCACAGCGACAGCTACCACCGAGATGTAGTCACTTGGTGCTTTCAGCAACCTCGTCTGTTCTATGAGCTCTACTCCCTAGCAGCTTTACAAGCCTATGCAGTTGAACCGAACCCTGAGAATCAATTGATTTTCAGTATTTTTTCAGTGATCCTAGAAAATGTCCACCGACTAGGACCCTATGATGGAATCAGAGCTTTAAAAAAAGGGGAGGTACCATACATGTTCATGATCTCCATTTCACCTTCCGATTACTCACACACACCGAAAGATATCTGATGCCACATTAGGGAAGACAGTCAGCAACATACGGCCATCCCAGTGAGAATGCTGAAGTGAGGGTCCATTCTATTCATGGGAGTGAATAGACATATTACGGAAGGCAACCTAGCATCACTGATAGTAATAAATAAAACTTATGGTAATGCATTTACCACCAGCCGTAATTCTACCTCCTGCATTCTCCTGGTGGAGAGGATTATACTCCACGTCAGTGGCAATTCCAACGATTCGACAGAACGTTTCATGTGCATGGTTGAAAGTCTAGCAATTCTCCCTCACTACATCCCTGAAATGGGGCCACTTTTTTTCAAAATACTGACAGTGAAAATAAACTGTTTGAATCAGCGTACTGAGGCATCGCCTCACCGTGACAATTAGATCCCCAATTTAGTAGCCAACCAATCATAAGCACAAGAACCATCTCAACACCACATTGACCATGTTTGTATAAATGTAGGAAAGGAGAGTGTTCTCCTGGCTATCTTGCTTAATTGGTTCCAAGAAAGGTTCCAACAGTACCGCCATTACATTTTCTGTTAGTGCAACCCAAATAAAACTGAAATCATGGTGTGCGACAACACTGCCCTTTTCCAACAATCTCTCCCATGGCCCCCTTCCCTTGGCACCCCCCCACCCCCTCCAATATAGACGAAAACCCTGGCTGTACTATAGACTCAGGCTTAACTCTCTCCCAGAAGATCAACAATGTATCAAAATCCGGTCTCTCCCACCTAAAACTCCTGAGACACATCTCCCCCTATCTCACCTATCCCAACAGACTCGCCGCTATTATGTCCATTGTGATGTCGAGAATGGACTATCTCAACTCCTTATACCTGGGTGCACCGGCATACCAAATTAAACTTCAAAGAGCCCAAAAGGCTTAATGACCTGCGCCCTCTGTGATTCTAACTGAACTGTGAATGTTCACGCTAGGCTGCTGTGCCTACTGGCAGACAGATCGTTTTGGGATTTGGGGTGCGGGGGTATACTGTTGGTTAAGTTTAGGCAACTTTGGGAGTGGGTGGAGTTTTGTGGATGGAGAGGGTGGGGGATAGTGGAGGAGCGGTTATGTTGAACTGTCAATAAAAAGTCACTAACAGAAGGGGAGCGGACGGGGAGGGAAGTGTTGCACACGTTTCTGGTTGTTCATAAAATGCAAATAAAAAATGTTTTTAAAAAAAAGAGCCCAAAAGGCTGCCGCTAGACTTCTTGCTCTGGGACCACACCTTCCCGCTCCCTTCACTGGCTCCCCGTTGGACGAAGGGCCACCTTCAAAATCCTGTGCATTGCCCTCCGAGCAGTGCACATACCAACACAGCTTAACCTACCTCCCATCTCGCACCTTGAGGTCAAACACTGCCCTCCTACTAGCGATTCAGCTCCCAATTCATCCAAGATTGGAAGGTCCGCCTTCTCAGCTTTGGCTCCGACTCGAACTCACTCCTTCCGCACATTCGACACCCCAAGATTACATGGCCTTTTATAAATCTCTAAAAACCTGGCTCTTTCCGGAAACCATGTAGGGCCAGTGAAACCCACAGACATGATTCATGACTTCCGACGACATTACTCTGGAAAATTCACAGCCGACCGACTACTGTCGCAGCCGACTGAAATGTCCAGCCTGTCCTATAGCATCACTGCCTCAGTGTGACCAAGTCTGTGTGAGATATCTCATGTCCTACAACCAAATATCCTCCCTAGACCAACCCTGCAACTCACCATAAACTACAACCAGACCCAAAAATGGGCTCCAAAGACTATGTGCTGAGCCTATGAATAATGACCCTCTGAGCGAAACAACTACCTGTGAATCTTCCTCAGTGACGCTACCGCAAAACCAGAGGGCCACCACTACCAGCTCGTCCAGAATGTAATCCAGGAACAAGGCGCTCTAAGAGTAAATCATCCATTCCAGACACTTGCCTCTCCTACCGCTATGCTCACTCTCGATTTTACAATAACACACAACAGAGTGCAGCTATACCCCTCTATCAATTTCGGCCTAGCTGCACACATACGAACAATAACTCCATGAGCACCTCAACATCCTGTTAGAAGGCAGCTATACCCCACGAAGAAGAAAAAAAAAAAAAATACACAATTCGGCCTAGCACAAACCTCCCACACAGGCCTAATGCTGCCAGAATGCATTCGACTGATCTCTCACTATCCCCCACCTAACGTTGGGATGGAGCTACCATCAGGCAATCACACATACTGAGTGCACCCAAGCACCCTATACTATCCTACTTTCTCGAATGACCTGGACTGCGGTCACCAAGGGCGTTCAACCCACAAGCACTTTGGGATCATACCAATGATATACAGGGAGCTATATAAATGCTCAACAAGCTCAAGAATCCGCCAGCTCAAAAGAACAAAATGAAATGTGGGAAATTCACCAGAGCACAGAGTTACACACTAATTGCACCAGACACGCATAAAGTATATGCGTTTCAGTCCCTCAAATCAGGCCAATATTTGCAAAGACAAATTAGCAACAAACATTCATATCTGACCCTTTAAGCCGACTAAAGCCCTCATGTGTACTGGTGTTCCGACCAGTGCATGAGCAGCCACAGCTTCCACAAGATATACTACTCCAGTGTTGAAAAACGTGAAGATGTCCCATATGACACTCATTTAATATCTACATAACAGGTTAAAACTCCCTTTGTTTCATCTGGTATACAAGTTTGGATTTTAATGGGAGTGCTTTTCACATATGTGGCACGAGAAATTGGTTGCCTATTGATTTTGAGTATTTAAACCAAAAGTGGAACCTAAAAAACAACATTTACAAAAGTGACTGAACATTCCTTCTTGTGTTAAAATCCAAGCTCATACAGGATGAAAAAAGGACTGATGATTCAATGATAGAGTTATCTTACACCAGGATTTAAATAAGATTTGGGCACAAATAACGTTCAGAGAAGAGTGCAATTTGTATTTTCAAGAAGCAATCCAATTTTTTGTTTTGGCCATTATGTGGCACTTAAGCGCAATCTATAAACTAAAACTATTGCAATGGAGTACAAATAAGTAGATTGAATGCGAGGAGGGACACAGTTTATAGGTGTTTACCCACTTATTGACCACCCTTGGCCAAGCCAATCCCTATGGCCATTCCCACCAGGTACCTGCTCCTCTCCATCCAAAACACATCCTCGTGGGATCTGATCTTATAAGTCAAGCTTTGCATTGTTTAGATTCTATCAGTGTGATTCTACAGACAGTTGGTGGATTGCAGCTGCAATTAACAAGGTCTTATAAATCAAGTGGCTGTAAGCATACTTCATATCTGATGAATGTGGGTCCTTGCATCAAGTTCTTTATATAAAAAAAAAAAATTTGAAGGGGGAAAATAAAAAACAACTTTTAAAAAGACAGACAGAAAGCAGAATTTGATGTGAAAGGACACTGGGTTGATATGCACGGACATTCAGGAAAGGATTCCTGCAAATGCCAAAGTTCTGCAAAAAAAAGGTAACCGGTGGCTTAAAAAAGAAAACCTCTACCCAAAAGTGGACCAGAGGAGGTGGGGAACAGGTTCTCTTCACATACTGTTAAATCTCATCTTGCTCAACAGTGTACATTCAGGCCTCAGAGGTGTGGGCTCCCTTTGGGTCGACTTAGCGTTCGAGATGGTGGCTCCCATCACTGGGCAGCAGTCAGGAGCGAGACAGGAGAGTTGATGGCTTGCAGCAGTCGAGTCAGTACTAGAGTCCATTGCTCCTACGATGGAAACCTGTGATTGGGTCGCAAGTTCACTTCAATAGGTCCAGCCAGCATCTGGGTGACTCGAAGCTGGTGCAGCGTGCCTAAAAGCAGCACAGTGGGTCTTGTGGCAAATCGAAGTGCATTAAGCGCAGTCGATTCCCACTTGAAGCCTCAAAATAAAACTGAATTCTAAGCTACTTCTGGGTTGCTGCAGAGGCAAATCTAGGGTCGGCATTCAGTTCTAGGTTCTCACTTCAGGAAGATGGCTGGTACCACCAGGGTGTCCGTCCTTAAACTTCAGCGAACTGATGGGCCACGGCTCAAGTGTAGCCAGCCAGAGGCCTTAGTCTGCAGCAGTTCATCTTCACTGTCCCCTGGGGAGAGCTAGGGGACAGTTTTCTTCTGCCTTGGATGCCTCCTTTTTTTGCCTCCCTGGCAGAGAACTTTGGAATAGACAGTACTCCCAGGGGACCAGCAAATCCTTACCTTGAAGGTCCGAAGATGACTCAAAGAAAGAAGAAGGGGACAGTGGAGGAATTCCCCTCACTAACAAGGCAAAATGTCACTTGACATTGGTCAAAAGCAAGCCTGTTTTAAGGGGTACAATCGAGGCTATTGTAACATGCACCCTTTGCCTTCCGACACAGGTAAAGAGCCCTAACAAAAACCAAGATGGTGTAACCCCTCTCAGCCTTCCTCTTTACTAGAGACACCAATTCGGCCCATTTCCTATACATGCTGACTTAAAAGAGACTCTGGTGTTCAGGTCCCTGGAGCTAACCTGCCTTTATGTCATGACAGTGGTTAATTTGAAGCACCAACTCCCTGGAATAAGGTGGTGCCCTTCCTGCAGGAGAATAAAAAGGCAGCATCCTGGACATTTGCCCACATGCAAGTTATGTATTAAGCATCTCACCCATCTGTCTCCACACCAGCCGTGTTTACATAGTTCACATTTGTACATCAAATTGCTGTAGAATTGTGCAATCCCAGCAAACACCATGCCACACTAGGCATGGCTGTTTACAGTTTAATGTTCTGCCACTCTGACAGAGTTAACCAATTATAAATGTGTATCATAAGTGCAGACAGTTAAAAAGCTACATCCGCCTGCTCTCTGGAATGCATATGTCCTTTGAATCTGCGTTGTGCTGTTGCTCAGATGGGTTGAGGGTGTCAGGAGGCTATGCAAGCAAGCACGTTTGTACTATAATTTTGGCGTGGAGTTTTTAAGAAAGGGCAGGGGTCTGAATAGCATACCCCCTTACGGAAATAGAACTACCAATATAATTGTATGCAATAATAAAGTTACCCAGCCCTCACCAAAATGGCATTTCGTCACAACAATAAGTTTGTACCTTTTAACTTATGTGAACGCGTTTATTCTTAGTTTTTATTATGCACAGAGCACGTTGATTTTCTCATTTGAAAAACGCTGTATCATTTTTTTTTATCTGCGGTAATAAGGTCACGTATGTAAAGAAATATGTTGAGAAAAAGGACAAAACCTTGACGTCCACACATTATATACTTCTGACTCCTCAATGGTCAGTGCGGTCTAAAGTTGAAAATGTGCGCAACTTTTGGAAAGAATTGTGAAATAGGGCGTCAAACGTATTAAATCTTAATCGGGCAATTCAGATTTTGTCCGGTTGTCCTCTAAATTTGGATTATCCCCTTCAATGCTTTCTCCACATGCCCGTCGCCTTGAACATGTGGTTATCAGGAGCTATGATCAGTGGTAACGCCATCAACGGGACCATAAAAGGGAATGGTGAGGAGGAAAGGCCTTTGCTGCAGTGTGCAGGCGGTAGCACTTGCAAGCGATACACTCATAGTGCGGACGGCTCAGAAAACATATGTTACTATATAATTGTGTTTTAAAGTTAGGATTATGTAATGGTTTATTTTTATGCATGTTTAATTGTGAAAAGTTTTAGTATAAACCAACTACAAAAATATAGGTGGTTTCTAAGTCATCAGGGATTTCCCACAATTAACAGGCTACTGTGATCTTATGGAGCGAGAGGGAGCGCAAAGGGAAAGGTAGATACATTGATGGTATAAGTCTTCTAGAACCATCAGCTGATTTTGAAGAACGTGGTAAACTGCACCTAGCAGCTCTAGCCGCCCGGATAGATGTCAAGACTCAAGTGCAACGAAACCTACATTTAGGGGGAGTTATGGGTGGGACACTTTAGAAACGGGGCAAATGTGGGGCTCAACCCCGTCTGTTCTA
The DNA here is from genome assembly GCF_040938575.1 of Ambystoma mexicanum. Classification (NCBI taxonomy): domain Eukaryota; kingdom Metazoa; phylum Chordata; class Amphibia; order Caudata; family Ambystomatidae; genus Ambystoma; species Ambystoma mexicanum. Next base: position 1,177,044,148 of record NC_090927.1, on the reverse strand, counting down.
CACCATGGGTTGTCTGGCTGGGACTGGGAGCCCACATATCCCATTCCCTTTCGTCTCTGGAAGATAACTCAGCGACAACGCGCTTACCTTGGAAGCAAAAGGACACGGTGGGTTCGATCCCTGGGTCTTCGCTTAGAAACCTCTGGGTATTAAGCGCATTATAAATAAACAATTACAGTTCCCCTCCTACCTACCACACATCCCACCCTAAATCCGCCAGAATTCACTTACCACAATACCCAGCCCCTCATACACCCATTCACACATTACAGACTCCTTGCACACATGCATACATAATGAGCTAACATACAACACCCTTTCACACTGCTCGTTTCAGAGAAGGGTCCCCTCACCTCAGCCTAAAAAAAAAAAAAGCAGGTGTGCGCTTCAGCTCCCTCCCGTCCGATGTGAAAGAACACACAACGATGTTGCTTGGATCCGTGGGAAGGGGCTGATGTGTGCGTTTCATGTTTATAAGGTACTGTTTTGAAGGAAGCCTTTACAGAACCTAGCAGCTTTTGAGCAAATAAAGGTTTCTGCACTAACACAGAACACTTTAATGCGGCTTTAGGAAAGGCTTCTCTCCCATCTCGGAGTAACAAAAAACCCCGCCCCTGCGGCCAGCTCAATGGCGTTGAGGCAGCGCCTGATAAAGGTCCCGAATGTTAAACCGGCACCTCTAACGGACCCATTCTTATCATTCGCCCACTATTCCGATTTACCGTTCTGGCTGCGAACTGCCTCCCCGGAGGTACGCTCGCCAAGCACAGCCAGAGGCCCATCCATGGCCGCCATCTCAGATCGTTCAAAGAGAAAGGAAGAGCCGACAAAAGGGTAGACTCAGCACGCGTTCAATCTTAGACAGGACGCTTGAGAAGGAAGTGACGAAAAGAACAGATTTTTTTTTCCTCTCCAGACCAATCAATTGCTTTACAAAAGTGAGAACGGTATGTGTGAGCGAGGCTTGGAACACATGCGGGTCATTCCTTTTTCCGGGTTGTCTCTGACTCCCAAAGTGTGTCGCCTAGTAACCGTTGCTGTATGCCTTGAAAACGGCCTTAGTTTACATGTGGCGGCGGCCATCGCAGAATGAAACAGTCACTGCGATGGCTGCCGCGATAGTCTGTGTCTACTCTTCAGTCCCATGTAATCCCAAACATTCCCAAAGGAAAACTTTCGGAAAACCCAGTATGTCACTAAATATTACTCATGCAATCTTAAGTCAAGAAGAACACAATGCACTCTTGGCCACTGTATGTATTAAAGTTAGATGCCAAAAAAACATGGGTTTCATGCGAAGTATTGCGAGAATTGAAAGCAATCCATTCACATCTCTAGATTTATTTATTTATTTATGTATTTTATTGCTTGGTTTAATCACCGGTGGCAATTTTTACAAGGTACTGAGTGGAAATTTTTACAGGGTACTGAGTGGAACAAAACCAGGTGGGGAAAGTAAATCGAAGGGTAGGTGTGAGATTGGAGAGGTTGGTAAAATTGACTAGCTCTTTCATAGAGGTTTGTTAAGGTATTAGCTCTCAACCATTTGTGTAGGAAAGGCGGGTGAAAACGCCCGATTTTGTTTTTGGCGGTGTGAGAGCCCATTGAAATGAATGGGCGTGCAGGAGGCTTGGCGGGTGAGTCGGCGCTTTACAAGGCGGGTGACACCCGCCAAAAGCGTGTGAGTTGAGAGCTATGCGAGGCTCAGTGACGTGTATTAACAGAGAGTGAGTCTGATTACCCCTCTTTCCGTTGCCCTAATGTGTCAGCATAACGCTCACAGACTAGACACAGCCCATCTTACTTCTATAGGACATCATGAACCCAATGCAGGCACTTAATTAGAAAAAATAAATTCACTTTTAATATTTGTGTGGATAAAAGCAGGGGGCGACAAATGCCCTACAAACAACATGACACAATTAAACAATTGAACAAGACATAGTTTTAAAAACTTTGTTTCACTATGACTAAACAAGGTACAAAAGTACTCATGGAATACGGGGGTGCAAACAGACACAAAATGCTTTGTATATGAATCCCACAGTTAAATCATGAGGGTATTACAGATAGATGTCGACATAGTAGTAAGATGGGCTGTGTCTAGTCTGTGAGCGTTACGCTGACACATTAGGGCAACGGAAAGAGGGGTAATCAGACTCACTCTCTGTTATTTCTTCTTTGAATGAATTCCCTTTGAGTTCTGATCCCCCGAGAAGAAAAGTTTGGGAATTTACCTGGTTTAATTAATCACGCGTTACAGAAATGACATATGATCACAGTAGTCATAACAGTTGTGAAAGAGTTACAGTAGATATTACATATATCAAAGGATCGACGAAGAGAAGTAATGTACAAGAGCAATGTAATACAGGGTCCCAGCCGGGACGCACAGGACCAAAGGTTAGTTGTTAGTGTGAGGTAGCTAACCAGAGCTTAGCTTTGAGTTTGAATAGGTTGAAGGTGGGTAGATTTCTGATGGTGAGTGGTAAGGTGTTCCAGAGCTTACCTGCCAGGACTGGAAAGCTGGCACCACCAGCTGTTTGGAGCTTATATCTAGGAATCACAATGCTTTGAGTTTGTGCGGATCTGAGTACTCGCGAAGATATGTGCTGAGTAAATCGGGAGGCTAGATATGTAGGGGCCTGATTGTTTACGTATTTGTAGGTGAGGGCCAAAGCTTTCAGGGAGATCCTTTGGGTGACAGAGAGCCAGTTGAGGTTCTTCCTAGTTTCTGAAATGTGGGCAGATCTAGGGATGTTAAGTGTTAGGAAAGATTTCTTAATTGTGGGTAATTTTCCTTCCATGTGGCAACCCCTAAACATTTTGCTGTTGTTTTCACCGTGATCTAGACTTTGCCAGCGAAGTGCAGCCTTCTGCCGCACTCCTCTGGGCTTTCGCTCCATTCATATGGGGAAACTGACATGCCCTTAACACAGTCAGTACCAGGAAACGTTGTTTTCCGTAGTTCTTTTATCGTGTTGCAGCTTTCGCGCAACATGACACAAGAGGGCACTGTAAGCTAAATTACTGCTGTCTTGGGTCTCTAGTCTTCTACAGGCCCTAGATACTCTCTTTGGATTGTTAATGAACAGTACAAGGGAATCACGGACGAGACTGGTCGCAGCGATCGTTTCTTTGTGTTTTTGAGCTCCTTTTGGCGTTTAAGCACGTTTCTCGCGCTTAGCCCAAAATGGTGGCCTGGCTCCCAAAATGGCCAGACCACGAGGCTCTTTGTCCTGCCCGCTGACCGTCTTGCCCCCTTCACCTTTCCCAGGTCAAGCCGACCCGGGGCCTTCCTTATTTGGGCATGTACTTTCCCGCGAAAAACAGATGCTTTCGCGGGCTTCTACAGGCCTTGTGTGTGCCTCCAGGATGTGGGCTGGGATGTCTGGTCCCAATACACATCCTGGTTGCCAGAGAGCCTAGTGTATCGTGAATGTCTGGGACCACCGTGGTCCGTGATAGGTCCACGTATGGTGTGAGTGTTTTGTGAGCAGATCTCCCATTGGGTCCCCTCCGTTTTGGCGCGAAGGGAACCGTGGATAAGAGGGGGCTGGAAACGCCACTACCATGTCGATCTCCTGAGTTCTCACGAACGAAGGAATACAGGAGCCAAGTATCCTGCAACCACAAGGCTGAACCGAGGAATCGCTGGTGACCCACTGAAGGACTGCTCCTCTGCACTGCTGTCGCCTTGTGAAACCCTTTTTACCTCTGATCAAACCAGAAGGCCTGTACTGGTACTTCGACCCTTGGAATAGCGGGAACAGCTATTCTCGGCATCTTCACCATCTCCTGCACGTAAGCCTTCGGAAGTGTCTCTGGGCCATCCAGAAGACTGACCAGCCTACACAGGAGTCTTGCTCTGTAACCGCCGCCAGGTTGTGTTGTATTTCTAGTCCTTGTCACTCTCACACGATTCGTACACTTGGCGTTCCCAGGTCTGAAGTGAGTAGTGTACATTTGGCTGAGATACACACGGCCGCTCCGTTGCCCTGCTGTGGTAACAAACTGTGCGGGTTCACTTCGTTTGGGACATCTTTAACTCAACTCTGCTGCTGCAGAATCTACACGACGACGAGACGTCCCCTGCTCTCCTGAACCTGCCAGCACTGAAACTGACGCGGAGAAGCCTGGGTCTGCTTGCATCGGGGACCGGTGAGTAGCATAGCTAGGAACTGGTCGCCCTCCTGCAGGAGCCCATAGCTTTTCTCCGCTGTGTCAAAACAGCACGCCTTTCCGTACTCACGCTCTGCTTCTGCCCACAGTGGAGGCTGCCCTTGGGTCGCGGAACTCTGTTCTTCTTAATTTGTGCACTAAACTGAACTGCCTGATTCCCTCGAAGAGACTCCCCTTTTTGCCCGTTGGCACCAGCGTGTGCAGGTACTTTTGAGCACAAGGCTCCACTCTTCGTAGGGCTCGGACTTCCTTTTAGTTAGGTGCCTCTGAAGTCAGACTGGGTCTAAGCATTATTTTGCTCTGCCTGTTTTCCTTCCCTTCTAGGTGGACTACACATTTCGTGCATCTAACGCTTTAGACTCATTTGTATTTGTATATATATTGTATTGGTTTGGTATGTGTTGGTTTACTAGAGTTGTATTGTGATTTCTCGCTACGGTCATTGTTTTAAAGGCCTTGGAATAAATGTGTATATATTTTTAATATAACACCTGTTTGGAGTAGTTTGTAAGTGTCCTTGCTTTGTGTGCTCATTGCGGGCTTTCAGTCACCCTCACCCCTCTTGAGACCTAGTCTTGACCGCCGCGATCGCTACCCTGATTGGTCTGGCTTGTCCAGAGGTTACCCTGTTCCAAGTAATTAGGTTGGCCTTCTGAACTTCTGCGCCGCCAGGACAGAGTTCAGAAATCTGTCTTAACAAATTGGTGTACAGCGGTGGGATACGACTGAAGGTATCCAGTGTTGCGCACGAACTAAGGCATTTCAAGTTATTCCTACCAGGACACGTAGTGAATTGTTATAGTTTAACTTTAAAAAGGCCATAGTCCTATCTAACAGTATGGAACAAATACTTTGTTAACTTTAAATGCTTCCAAATCAGAAACATTGAAAAAGATGTGTGCGGAGAGAGGTGTTTCCTCTCAAGGCACGAAATTGGATATGATCCAAAGAATCGTGGCGTGGCAAGAAGCGCAGCTTGACGCTATAACTTCTGAGGACAGTGCAGAAGGAGGTGGGGCTGCTCTCACTGGTAGAACCGACGGTTCTGCCGCTGCACTGATCCACCGCGACCACAAGGACAGGGAGGATGTGATGTCTAATGTTTCCTCTGCCAGTGTCGATGGGGAGGCCATGCTTGAATTCAAGAAGCAAGAGCTGCTGTTTAGGCAGAAGGAGCTTGAGTTCAATATGGCCAAACTACAGGAAGAGCTTGAGTTCAATAGGGTCAAGCTAAAAATCGAACAGGCAGAAAAACAGAAAGACAGGGATCACCAGTTGGAACTGGCCAAGCTTCAGATTGCAAATGGGTCCAAGGGTCCTGGACATGGGTCTGGGGCCTCCTCTCATCCACGGTTTCCAAAAGATCTGCTCAGTGTGTATGAGGAAAGGAATGACATTATGGACTGGCTGAATACGTTTGAGTATGCATGTGAAGTTCAAGAAGTTGACAATGCTGATAAGATTGCCTGGTTACTCAGCAGACTGCCCCATTCTGGCTGTAGTGCCATTATGGAAATGTCGAAGGCTGAGCGAGCTGATTTTGCAATGTTAAAGCAAACTCTCATTTTAAAGTTTGGAAAGACTCCGGCCCAATATTTAAAACGATTCCGAGAGTACAAGAAAAAAGAAGGTGGTACTTGGGTATCTTATGTAACCGAATCCTTAAAAAACTTGACTGGCTGGGTCGAAGGTTATAAGGTTTCTACCTTTGAAGGCATGATAAATCTTGTCATGCTGGAACACATTTTTGCATCTTCTTCCCCGGAGCTTAAGCAGCATTTGGCCGATTCGAAGGAGATAGATCCTAAGAAGCTGGCCATTGCAGCAGACTTATGGGTGTCACATCGAGTGTCCCATAAGGACAAAACTCATCCTGGTAAGCAGGAGGAAGGGAAAAAGTCCAAAGATAAGGAGGGTGGAGAATCTGATAAATCTTCTTCTCAAAAGGGCCACAAAAAGAAAAATAAGGGTAAGACACAAGAGAACTCACAGGGTAGTGGAGGCCAGCCTCCGAAACAGAACTCTGGTTACAATAAGCCTCCCTATGTAAGCAGACCCAATGGATCTTGTTTTGCTTGTGGAGCAACTGACCACGTGAAGGGGGATCCCCGGTGTAAGGTTAGACCTTTGGGGGTCCACTGCGCTAATCTGGCCTTCTCCTCCTACGAGGAAGAAGGGACTACAGGAGCATCCTTCTCCTCAGACTCATTCCCCAGCGGGATAGAAGCTGAGGTAGTTTTAGTTTCCCTGGGTTCCTGGGAGCCTAAAGTCGCAGAGGCTTATGCTAGGAGTCCAGATAATACCAAGCACTACTTTAAAGACAGTGTGCTGATCAATTGAGTAGATACTCCAGCTCTTAGGGATAGTGGGTGCAGTAGAACTGTAGTGGATTCTACCTTGGTAGACTCAGAGGAAGTTGCCAGAGCTACTCTGATGCCCACTAAGTTGGCTGACGGCCCACTCCGTATGTTCCCAGTAATACCTGTAAATCATACTTTAAATGGTACAGCAGTCAGGATTCCAGTGAGCATTCAGAGAAACGTCCCAGGAAAGGTCTTGTTAGGTAATGATCTCAGAGCTTTAGGGCTCGTAGGAGACACTGCCGACAGACCCTACACACGGTCTCAAGCACGGGCAGCATTGGCCAAGACCAATACGGCGCCCCAGCCGAAGGGGAAACCCAAGGCGAAAGGAGTAAACAAGTCAAGTCGAGGGAAAGAGAATATTCCCCCGAGCTCGCCTACCACTACGGTGGAGGAAGTTGGTCAATCGCCCGGGCCTGACGAGGAGGTGGCGATGCCTGAAGTATTTGACCCCAACGACCATCCTGAATTAAAAGACTTGTTAGTAGAAGGTGGTCCTGATAGGGAAGAATTCAGTGAAGGCCAACGTGAGTGCCCATCTCTGGAAGGCCTAAGGAGACAGGCCTGCTCCCAGCTTGAGGGTGAACCTCCTGGGACGCATCGTATTTAGTGGGAAGGTGGACTCCTATATAGTGAGCCCACGGAGTCTACAGAAGGAGACCATAGGAGGTTGGTGGTTCCCCTTGCTGTAAGACCCTTCCTCCTGCAGTTGGCGCATGAAGTGCCCCTTGCTGGTCACCTTGGTATTAAGAGGACCAAGCAAAGGTTATCCATGCACTTCTACTGGCCCAAGATGGGGGTGCAAGTAGAAAGTCACTGCAGGAGTTGTGCCTCCTGCCCGTTATCTGGTAAGGTTGGCTCGACAATCCAAGCTCCATTGGTACCACTCCCAGTTGTGGGAATACCATTCGAAAGGGTAGGGATCAACATCGTTGGTCCCCTTGACCCGCAAACATCCTCAGGCAATAGGTTTATCCTGGTGCTGGTCGACCATGCAACCAGATATCCTGAGGCCATCCCATTGAAAACTGTAACTGCCAAGTCAGTTGCAAAAGCGTTACTTGGCATATTTACTAGGGCTGGCTTCCCTAAAGAAGTTGTGTCGGATCGTGGCAGCAACTTTATGTCGAAGTATATGCAGGCTATGTGGAAAGAATGTGGGGTCACCTACAAGTTCTCTTCTGCATACCACCCCCAGACCAATGGTCTGGTGGAACGTTTCAACAGAACGTTAAAGAGCATGATTGGGGCTCTGGAAGAACCTCAGAGAAGAAAATGGTATCTTCTTTTACCATGCTTACTGTTTGCCTACCGAGAGGTACTACAGGAGGGCGTTGGCTTCAGCCCCTTCAAACTTCTGTTCGGTCATCCTGTACGGGGACCCTTAGCCATAGTCAAAGAGGGATGGGAGATGCCCACTCCCCCTGTTACTACCAACGTAGTAGATTATGTGCTGGGGCTCAGGAAACGGATGGTACTTCTGATGGGCTTGGCTAGTGATAAATTGAAGGCAGGACAAGCGCTGGTGAAACATTGGTACGACCAGAAAGCTTCCCTCATCAACTTTAGACCTGGTCAGCAAGTCCTGATCATGAATCCTATAAGGCCTCGAGCTTTACAGGACAAATGGTCAGGCCCTTACACAGTGGTGGAGCCCCTGGGTGAGGTTAACTATTTAGTGGACCTTGGAAGGCCTGGACAGGCTCCAAAAGTGTTTCACGTAAATAGGCTGAAGGCTTTCGTCCCAAGAGTCGAAATCGCAGCACTGCTACTGGCTTCAGATGTTGAGGAAGAGGAGTCTGAACCTCTCCCCGACCTGTTCCAAAGCGGTCCTTCAGATAGCTCCTTTGAGGGTGTCCGAGTGGCCCCTCACCTGACTTCTGATCAGCAGGCTGAGGTGAAAAGTTTGCTTAGGCAGTTTTCCCCCCTGTTTTCACAGTCGCCTGGTTTGACACCTTGCTGCAAACATAACATAGACACAGGAGACAGTGTACTACCAAAAGTAGGGGATACAGTATGTCAGACAAAGTACGGTCGTATATGAAGACCGAGGTCAACAAGATGTTAGACCTTGGGGTGATTGAAACCTCTAGTAGTCCTTGGTCCAGCCCTGTGGTTTTGGTTCCAAAGGCAGGCACTTCTGAATTGAGGTTCTGCGTGGATTACAGGGCTCTGAATGCTGTCACCAAGACAGATGCACACCCCTTGCCTCGAACAGATGAGCTGGTGGATACTTTGGGTGCCTCCAAGTACCTCAGCACGTTTGACTTCACTGCTGGCTATTGGCAAATAGCTTTAGCAGAACATGCTAAGGAGAAGACAGCGTTTTCGACTCCAGACGGCCTTTACCAATTCAGGGTAATGCCGTTTGGGTTGAAAAATGCACCTGCCACTTTCCAGAGGCTTGTGAATCATGTGTTGAATGGGTTGGACGAATTCTGTCTTGCATATCTGGACGATATAGCAGTTTTCAGTGCCACCTGGGAAGACCATGTGAAACACCTCGGGATTGTGCTCCAGGCTCTTCAGAAAGCACACTTGACCATAAAGGCTAGTAAATGCCAGATTGGACAAGGCTCAGTGGTTTACCTTGGACATGAAGTAGGTGGACGGAGGATACAGCCTCTTCCCAATAAAGTACATGCAGTACAAGACTGGCCTACCCCCACTACACAAACCCAAGTGAGAGCCTTCTTAGGACTCACGGGGTATTACCGCAACTTCGTGGCAGACTATGGCACCATAGCTGCCCCTCTGACTGCCCTTACCACTCCGAAGAAACCCAAGAAGGTAACTCGGACCGACGAGTGTGAGAAGGCCTTCAACGGCTTAAAAGACTCCTTGTGCCAGGCCCCTGTCCTCAGGGCCCCTGATTATCAAAGACCTTTTATTGTGCAGACGGACGCCTCTGACACTGGGATAGGAGCTGTACTATCGCAAGTAGATGAGAAGGGTAAGGAACACCCTATTGGTTTTATTAGTCGCCAGCTTAAGGACAGAGTGCTCCGATGGTCCACAGTGGAGGAAGAATGTTTCTCTGTTGTGTGGGCCCTACGGAAGCTGAGGCCCTACCTCTATGGGACCCACTTCACTGTGCAAACTGACCATAAGCCCTTAAAGTGGCTAATGAACATGAAGGGGGAGAATCCAAAGTTGCTTAGGTGGTCCATAAGTCTACAAGGCTTCGACTTCACTATTGAGCATAGGCCAGGTGTCCAACATAGCAATGCTGATGGGTTGTCCAGAATGTTTAACCGACCTGAACAAGAGACTCATCCAGGGGTGGATTAGTTCCCCCTGTCCATAGTCTGGGAAGGGCGAGTGTTAGGAAAGATTTCGTAATTGTTGGTAATTTTCCTTCCATGTGGCAACCCCTAAACGTTTTGCTGTTGTTTTCACCATGATCTAGACTTTGCCAGAGAAGTGCAGCCTTCTGCTGCACTCCTATGGGCTTTCGCTCCATTCTTACGGGGAAACTGACATGCCCTTAAGACAGTCAGTACCGGGAAACGCTGTTTTCCGTAGTTTCTTTATCATGTTGCGGCTTTCGTGCAACATGACACAAGAGGGCACTGTAAGCTAAGTTACTGCTCTCTTGGGTCTCTAGCCTTCTACAGGCCCTAGATACTCTTTTTGGATTGTAACTGATTGGTGCAAGTGAATCACGGACGGGAATGGTGGCAGCGATCGTTTCTTGTGTTTTGAGCTCGTTTTGGCGTTTTAAGCGCGTTTCTCGCACTTAGCCCAAAATGGTGGCCTGGCTCCCAAAATGGCCAGACCACGAGGCTCCTTTGTCCTGTCCGCTGATCGTCTTGCTCCCTTCACCTTCCCCAGGTCGAGCCGACCCGGGGCCTTCCTTATTTGGGCATGTACTTTCCCGCGAAACACGGATGCTTTCGCGGGCTTCTACAGGCCTTGTGTGTGCCTCCAGGATGTGGGCTGGGATGTCTGGTCCCAATACACATCCTGGGTGCCAGAGAATCTAGGGTGGTGTGAATGCCTGGGACCACCGTGGTACGTGATAGGTCCACGTATGGTGTGAGTGTTGATGAGCAGATCTCCCATTAGGTCCCCTCCGTTTTGGCGCAAAGGGAACCGTGGATAAGAGGGGGCTGGAAACGCCACTACCATGTCGATCTCCTGAGTTCTCACGAACAAAGGAATACAGGAGCCAAGTATCCTGCAACCACGAGGCTGAACTGAGGAATCGCTGGTGACCCCCCAGAAGGACTGCTCCTCTGCACTGCTGTCGCCTTGTGAAACCCTTTTTACCTCTGATCGAACCAGAAGGCCTGTACTGGAATAGCGGGAACAGCTATTCTCGGCATCTTCACCATCTCCTGCACGTAAGCCTTCGGAAGTGTCTCTGGGCCATCCAGCAGACTGACCAGCCTACACAGGAGTCTTGCTCTGTAACCGCCGCGTGTTGTATTTCTAGTCCTTGTCACTCTCACACGATTCGTACACATGGCGTTCCCAGGTCTGAAGTGAATAGTGTACATTTGGCTGAGATACACACGGCCGCTCGGTTGCCCTGCTGTGATAACAAACTGTGCGGGTTCACTTCGCTTGGGACATCTTTAACTCAACTGTGCTGCTGCAGAATCTACACGACGACGAAACGTCCCCTGCTCTCCTGAACCTGCCAGCACTGAAATTGACGCGTAGAAGCCTGCGTCTGCTTGCAGCGGGGACCGATGAGTAGCATAGCTAGGAACTGGTCGCCCTCCTGCAGGAGCCCATAGCTTTTCCCCGCTGTGTCAAAACAGCACGCCTTTCCGTACTCGCGCTCTGCTTCTGCCCACAGTGGAGGCTGCCCTTGGGTCGCGGAACTCTGTTCTTCTTAATTTGTGCACTAAACTGAACTGCCTGATTCCCTCGAAGAGACTCCCCTTTTTGCCCGTTGGCACCAGCGTGTGCAGGTACTTTTGAGCACAAGGCTCCACTCTTCGTAGGGCTCGGACTTCCTTTTAGTTAGGTGCCTCTGAAGGCGGACTGGGTCTAAGCATTATTTCGCACTGCCTGTTTTTCTTCCCTTCTAGGTGGACTACACATTTCGTGCATCTATAGCTTTAGACACGTTTGTATTTGTATATATATTGTATTGGTTTGGTATGTGTCGGTTTACTAGAGTTGTATTGTGATTTCTTGCTACGGTCATTGTTTTAAAGGCCTTGGAATAAATGTGTATATATTTTTAATATAACACCTGTTTGGAGTAGTTTGTAAGTGTCCTTGCTTTGTGTGCTCATTGCGGGCTTTCAGTCACCCTCACCCCTCTTGAGACCTAGTCTTGACCGCAGCGATCGCTACCCTGATTGGTCTGGCTTGTCCAGAGGTTACCCTGTTCCAAGTAATTAGGTTGGCCTTCTGAACTTCTGCGCCGCCAGGACAGAGTTCAGAAATCCATCTTAACAGGCGTGTACGGAACAAATATCACCAGGCTGTTGATACAAAAGGGACTACATTAGGACCTGAACTAAGTCCATAAGGGCAAGAAGCATCTATCTAGTTTACACTAACTTGTTGATCAGGACAGCCACTGATAGACTCCAGGAAGTCAGCAGGTAATCCAAAGGAACAACGACAAGGAAGGAAATTAGTAGAGGAATCTAACCCGAGCGGAACGAGGGCCACACTAGAGTCGGGTTGGTGCACACAGGATAGCGTCCATTAGTCCAATGCACAACTCTCCATGGAAAACCAGGAAGGTGGAAGGAGATGGATATTGTTCCAAGTACAGGAAAATTAAATGCCCTTTGGAGGAGTACTCAAATTTGGGTCTGTGAGATGAAAACTGCCCTCACAGTTAACACAAAACAAAGCAGTCTTATTAACCAGGAAGTGGGATCCTGCTACTAAGTATATTTGGTATAGCAGTTGCCAGGTAAAAATTTGGTAGATTGTCACAACAAAGTGTCCCACACTGAACTGGCACTGGAAGTAGTTAGTATTATTTCAGTGGAAGGTATTATAATGGTCGCCGCCTGAGGAACCCAGCAGACGGCTCCGAGGAAAGCTGGAGCGGGAAGTCGGACGGCTGACAGCTCCAACAGAAGCTGAAGCAGGAAATAGACTGCTGCGATGGAACGTGAAGTCAGGAGGATGCTGGCTGAGGAACCAGCGGCTCCGTACGAAGTCGCAGCTGGTAAGTTGATAAGGCACTGCGATGGATCGCGGAATTAACAGCTGCTCGGTGGATCTTGAGCAGGGTATGTTCAAAGAAGAACGCTGTAAGAAGCTCTGAAAAACTGAAGCTGCAGGTAATTAGCAACTCCAAACTCCAAAACGCCAAGAACGATAAACGATCAGACGCGCCGATTGCCCGGAAATGCCGTGTTATATACATGTCACATGACCAATGCGTAACACGTAAACAAGAACATGGCCGGTACACATCACGTGATTCAAACCGTGAGTGTACCGAATAGAACAAAGCAGATACGCATGTAAACTAAGGAACGTTGTCAGCATGCGTTGTTGGACGTGATACTTTCTCTTAATAGTGGCGCTTCCCAGGCAGCCTTCCAAACAGTCTCCAGTGCGTGTAGAATTGCCTGGCAGTTCTAAAGGCCGTGTGCGTTGGTAGCATTGAGAGTTTGGGAGTTCTCGATGTAGAAGTAGGAGTGAAAGCAGATGTGCCAGTTTTAGATGGGCTGATAGGCATGACACAGGGCCATGCAAAGGGTAGAAAGTAATAGCGGAGCCAGAATACTGGCGTGGAACACTCTTGTACAAGACCTGTTCGGAAACAATGACAAAAACAGCACGAGCGATTCAAGCGACCCGGAGGGAGAGGACAGCTGACCCGCCCGCACCTTGGTGCAATACACAGGCCAGTGTGAGGACATCACGATCAAGAAGGAGGAGGCCTAGCCGTGACCCGGGCCGATAATGAACAATATGGACTCAAACCCAAAAGTGCCAGAGCAAATGTGTTGTCAGTTGTTGTTTATTTTGTTTTTGTGTTTGTTTGGTGTTTAAATGAAAATAAAAAAAAATTACAAAAAAAGGAGGTAGATTGGACCCAGGAGGCATGCTTTACCTTGTTTCATCGAGGGCTAAATGAAGAAATCAAGGATGAATTGGCTAGAGTGGCCCGTCCAGGTTCCTTCCAGGCTTTGATAGATTTGTCTCTACAAATCAACTTCCGTATTCAAGAGAGAAAAGCAGCGAAAAGAAAGACACGAACAGTACCACCAAAGGTTCCTGTGGATTATCCTAGCCCTAACGAAACAACCACTTCTCACTCCCCTGATCCTGAACCTATGCAACTTGGCTCCTTGCAGGGTCCAATCTCTCCACAAAAAAGGATTTGCAGGATCAACACCGGACTCTGTATGTATTGTGCTTCTGATAATCATCTTGTAAGAAACTGTCCAATAGCCCCACCTCAATGTTTGGTAAATGCCAGCTCACGATCTTGAACGGAGCCCAGCTTTGGGAGAAAGGTATTTGCTCTGCTTCTTATCCTTCCTTGAACTGCCTTCATCAAAACACATTGGTGGTACTATAGGCATTCGTGTCTTCCGCCAATAAGGAGACTCATTCCATCCTGGCCCTAGTGGATTGTGGTGCTATGGGAATATTCTTGGACCACGAATGGGCCTTAAAGCACAATATTACTCGATAATCCAAAGAAACAATCCGGGCAGTCGAAGGGATAGATGGGAAACCACTGTCTTCTGAGCCCATAACCCAGCAAACCACGGAACTACTGCTCTCCATAAACAACCACCAGGAGATGCTATGTTTTGATATAATAAAGGCAGCTCATTACCCAATGGTTCTGGGCATGGCCTGGCTTAAAAAACACAACCCATACATCAACTGGGCAGCCGAATCCTTATTTCTAGGTTCAGAATTTCGTCTGTCTCATTGTCTATCCCGGAATTAGATGCAAACCATATCCGTGGATTCCCGGATCCCAGAACAACCCCCTCTTTGTGTTTCCAACGTTACCCAAGTACCTGAGATATAGCAACAATTTTCAGATGTATTCTCGACAGCCATTGTTCAGTCACTACCTCCCCCTCGACCAGAAGACTGTGCTATTGATACTGAAGTCCCTGTAGTTATACCATTTGGAAGGATGTTTATACTTTCAGAGCCTGAGAAAAGAGCGCTACGTGAATACCTGGACACCAATCTCGCCAAAGGAACCATTCGTCCTTCTAAGCCTCCTGCTGGGGCCTCTTTGTTCTTTGTGCCCAAAAAGGACACCAAGGAACTCCGACCATGCCTGGACTACCGGGGCCTTAACCAATGCACCCTCAAGGACCGCTATCCATTACCACTCATTTCAGACATATTGGAAGCAGTACGCGCCGCTGTAATCTTTACCAAACTCGATTTACGGGGGGCTTACCATCTGATCCGCATAAAGGAAGGTGATGAGTGGAACACTGCCTTCAGGACGCCCTTCAGTCACTTTGAATATTTGGTTATGCCATTTGGTCTTCCCAACGCTCCTGCGGTTTTTCCGCGCTTCATGGATAGAGTCTTTTCAGACATGCTATTCCTCTTTATTATTGTTTACCTGGATGACATATTGATATATTCCAACGATCCCATATTACATCAAGAACACGTGACCTTGGTTTTACAACGCCTACGAGAGAACAAGCTGCTGGCTAAACCAGAAAAGTGTATCTTTCATGTCCCTACAGTCCATTAACTGGGATTTGTTTTGAGTTCCAAAGGAATAGAAATGGATCCCGGCAGGGTTGACTTATTCTTTCGTGGCCTGCTCCTACAACAGTAAAACAGATCCAATCCTTCCTGGGACTTGCACATTTTGATAGGAAATTAATTCCTACATTCTCTGCCATAGAACAACCTATAGTTGCATTGTTAAAGAAAGACATTCCTTTCAACTGGTCTGTTGATCAAGAGACTGCTTTCCAAGAACTAAAACAAAGGTTTACTCAATTCCCGTCGTGGCTCAACCTGACATCAATAAACCCTTCCTGGTAGAAACTGATGCCTCAGATTACGCTATTGGGGCAGTGTTAAAACAAGAATCTGAGGACAAAGAAGAACATCCCATTGCTTACCTATCTCGAACTTTGAATCCCAGTGAAACCCATTACTCAGTACTGGAGAAGGAATTGCTCGCCATCCGGCAGGCTTTTACATAGTGGCATCATCTGCTTCGGGGTGCCAAATTCCCTGTACAAGTACGAACTGATCACAGGAATTTACAGGTCCTGCAATCCCTGGCGTGCAGAAACAGTCGTCAGGCTCCTTGGGCCGTTTTCTTTGCCCAATATCAGTTTCACATCCATCACGTACACGGAACAACCAACATAATCGCTGATGCCTTATCGAGACGTCCTGATTACGAACCAGTTGAGGCACATGCTTTTCTCAAGATTGTTCCCCACACTGTATTCGTGGCCCAGGCCAGCTCTCTATTGGACAATGTCCGTACTGAGACCCCACTTTCTGATCTCTGGAAGGATTACACCAAAACCAACCAATGGTCCCTGATTGCTAAAGATGGTTACCTTTTCAAGGGCAAGAGATTGGTTATACTTACTCAGACCCTGAGAACCAAGATAATAAACCTTTGTCATGATACCTTCCATTCCGGGCATCAGGGCATTACAGCTACTCTCCATCTCATCCAGAGACATTTTTGGTGGCCTAGAATGATTGATGGGGTAAAGGCATACATCCAGGCCTGTGCTGTCTGCAGTCAGTACAAGTGCGACAATAGAAACCTGCAGGTCTTCTCCATCAACCTACATTGCCAGACCGTCCTTGGGAAATAATTGCCACCAATTTTATCGTGGATTTACCTCCCTCCAATGGTTTCACTACCATTATGGTTACCATCAGGGGCGTAGGAGACCCATAAAATCTGGGGGGGGGCAGGGGACACCTTGGGGACTTGGGTGGGGAGAGGCAGGAATTGCTTGCTCGCAGATACTCCTTTACATCTTTCGCCCTTCACTGACATATGCAGTAGATTGTATAGGAGCTTACCCAAATGTATGGAAATACTTTGGTCTTAATAATATTCCCCCACGGGCCTTGTTTTTCTCTTCCACCTCAGTTGGTGTGATGATCCGTTTCACTTCTTGTGTTTCTCCAGGTCTCCCAGCGATGGACCTTTAGAGAGATCTTTTATAATACTCTCACCTGCGCTTTAAGTGCAGATGCTTTATGGAGTTTTTTCAACCCATCCTATCCTATTCCACTTGAGCCCTCAATTATGGAACATGAGTGTGCCCCTTTACAGCAGTGTATGAACTCTTTGCAAAGTGCTAATAGAGTGGCTGAAGGCATCCCTGGATAAGACATTTGTATTACACCAGTAGACAGGAAAGGAGGGAGCAGATGTGCCGCTTGGCGGCACACCACTCCTGTATGGCGGGCAGACAGTCAGAAATGAGAGAGGGAGAAGAGGTGGCTGAGGGTAGCCGCCAGAGAGTGTCATCCGCATAGTACTGGAAGTTGGGGTAGAACGCGGCAATGCAGTGGGCAAGAAGTACCAGGTATTGGTTGAACAGCCAGGGAGAGATGTTAGACCCCTGGGGAACATCACATGTAGAGATAGAGATAGAGATAAAGGAGAGGAAGGACCCAAGTTGAACCTGGGAGGGTCGATCAGAGAGGAAAGAAGTCAGCCACGCCAGGGCCAGACCATTGATCCCCAGGTTAGCACAGAGATGGTTGAGCAGGATGGCATGGTTGACTGTGTCAAAAGCAGAAGAGAGATCAAGTAAGATGAGGACACAGTGGGTGTTGGAATCAAGGTTGGAGAGCAGGTCTTCACGGATGTTCAGGAGAGCAGTTTCCATGCTTCTGGCAGCTCTGAAGCCAGACTGATGATCATGGAGACAACCAACACATTCAGTATGAAGATTGAGCTGGGAGATGGCCAGCTTTTCCAAGAGTTTGCCCAGGAAAGGAGTGTTAGGGAGAATTCTCTCTTTAGGCTGAATTTCCTAACCTAGTGAGTCCCCCAGCAGCTTTGCTGGATTTCTGGAGTTTTTTTTTTCTCCTGCCAAGAGTGAGACTCTTTTTCACCCACTCTTGGACATGATTTATGGTGTTCCTTTGACTGTTAATGTGTTTTATGGTCTATGGGGTCCTTTACCCCATAGGGTCTCATGTGTTTTTAATAGGTGTGTTACACAGCACCCTTCGTGCAGTAACACAGGGGTGTCATAGTTACACCCCACCATAGACTCCATACCCTGGGACTGACTACTGTCTCCCAGGGCATTTAAAGTCACCATTGGCTTTACTAGTCCCAAATTATTAACAGAAACCAGTACAAACCATCATATTGTGGACGTTCTGGTCGGGGCAATTCGATTGCCCGGGGTCTGTTAGTCGAGGGGGCACGTCTCCGTCCCCCCTGATCGAGTTTTGGCTGGTGGCAGTGGATACTACTTTTTATATTCGACCGCGAATATATCCCTATGGGATTTTCCCATTGTTCGAGGCTGCCAACTTTAATTATTTAATTCTCATAGCCTCGAACATACCAACGGTTTATTTATTTAATATTAATTCCCCGGTTGGTATTTTTTGCCAGGACTCGTTTCTAAAATGGCGTTTGTGTTCTCTTCTGTGACTCCAACCCAAGTCGAGCCCTTTGTTCCACTTTTTGGCGGGCTTCTCCACAGAAGCCTCCAAAAGTGGTGCCACTCTGTCTCGGTACCACAGGGGGTGTGGGAGGGGGTTTAGGCACCCTGGACTGAGATACCTTGGTAACTCAAGTCGCACTCTTGTGTGATTGGCCCAAGTGGTGAGCCGGCCGGCTCACCACTTAGCATGTTTGATTGACAGCTAGGCTGAGTGAATGGGGGTGTGCTGCATAAAAGCAGGGCTTTGGGGACTGGAACTTCAGAAGTCGCCACAGGACTTGAGAATCCGATGAGGGAGAAGCTGAGCCAACCTACCACGACGACACCACCGGTGGAGCCCTTGCGGAACCGACTCACCACTTCCCGACGACAGAGAAGATCTCCCTGCTGGAGAGGCTTCTTCCCCTGACTGGTGGGCACAACCAGTTTACTTTCTTCTCTTCGCATCCCAGGCCGTCTTGTGGTCGAATTGCCCTTGCCAAGCACCCCGGCAACCTGATAGCCACTTACCACTGGACCGCGAATAAAAGGACCTCTCCTTTTTCCTGAGAACTCCGCGGCTGGTTTCTTCCCTGGCAGTGCAACGGACTCCTGTCTTCCTCCCCGACGAGATCCTCTCTTCCCCCGGACGAAGCACCGACTTTCATCCGCTACCAGGAACAACTGCCCCCGCTGGAGTATTCTCACCACTTTAAGGTACCGTGTCCGCCAGGCCTCCCTTTCTAAAGATTGCTACAATGTAATAATAACCCCTTAACCTACTGGACTGGGCTGGCTGCCTTGACCCTCTAACTGGTCCCTTTCTTTTGGTCCAACTCTTTTTGAACCTTTGCAAGACTCTTGTGCACTGCAACCGTGTGACCTTGGACACATTTCGTTTTGATCCTCTTAAAGTGGATCCGGCCTACTGAACTCTAAACTCACGGTTTTACTTTGCCTTCCTCTCTTATTGTGTTCTTAAAAAAGTGTTGGGATCTGTTTCAGTTTATACTCTGCTTTTCTCTCCCTGTTAAAACGAATTATTAGAGTGCCATCTGCGTTAAGCGCTCACCGCTGTCTGTAAATAAGTGGGGCTTTACTAAAGAATTGTCTAATATTCTTTTAAGCGAGTGTATATCTTTTAGTGACCGTGTTTTTGAATTGCTTACTATTAGTGCCTGTGTATTTTTCTAGATGTGGTTTTAAATAAATAATGATATCTTTTTTACACCAAGCTCTGGGCAGTGTTTACTTGTTCTACTGTGTTCTTTTGACCTATTGTGAATACTCTGTATACTGCCTAACTCTTCTTGAGGGAAGTCTGACTGCTCAGCCACAGCTACCAAGTGAATCTGTGTGGTACAGACTGCTACCAAGTGGGTTTACTGCCAAACACCTGTAGTCATAAATCTTTTGCAGTGGTCCCAGAGGGAACTGCACAGGTTTCTGCCTAACAAGGAGTGATGGAGATTGGGTGATAGTTAACCAGGCAAGACGGCTCGGCAGAGGGTTTCTTAAGGAGCGGGTGCTCAAGGGAGCGATTTGGGGTTCAAGGGAAGACTCCAGTGGCGAAGGAGTGGTTGCAGAAGTTGGCCAGGGTAGGAGCCAGGGAGTCAATGTGGGCCTTGATGGCTTTCGAGGAACAGGGATGAACCTATTTTGATGAAACTTTCATAGATCGGACTTGTCTCAAACCTCATCTGGGGAGAACAGGGGAAAGGAGGGGGAGAGGTGGCCGAAGAAGGGTCAGAGGAAGAGCAGGGAGTAGAGGGAGGAAGGGGAGAGGAGGAGAGAGAGGACAGGATTTCCTGAGTTTTAGAGATGAAATAAGAAGCCAGTGCCGTGCCGTGCAAACATCCCTAAGTCAATGCCTTTATCTAAACCCAAAGCACATCCTATGCCATTTCTGCCCTACACCACTCTCCCTGTGTTCTGGTCTTTCCTGAACCCCTCTATCCCCTGCACACACTGGTCACCCCGTGCTGCAAACCATCCCCATCTTTCATCTGCACTCCGTTCTTGTTCCCATCTCTCCCCTCTCTAGCTCGTCTCTTTTTCTGTCCTCTGCATCCTTTCAACTGTTTTTTCACTTTGCATTCCCCCACACTACTGCACCCCAGTCCCTCACTTCCCTTCCCCCATGGCCAGAACCCCACAACTCTCATCTGTACACTTACTCAGCACTTTCACCTGAGTCTTCAGAGCACCCTTGATATCCTTGGGCGCTTTTCTACAACTATTAGTCATGCTCCGTTGCCGTACCTCATTTTGGGGTCTTCTCCAGGTCACTGTCGAGGCAAGGCCCAGCAAGGTTTGTGCACACATGCTTGTATTTATTATTTACACTATAATGCTGCTTGCCGCATGCTGCACCACCCCATACCGGCCTGCACCACACTGGTCTGAGACCACATGTTTGACTCACTTGCACTGTATGCAGTGTCAGTATACATACACTCATCGCTCTGTGGTGATGAAGTCCAGGTATGGGCCCAGCAGAGGGGTGAGGGGGTAACTGGGTAATGGGGATTATAAGCCACTTGAACTTCCATAAGCTAGTGCACTGTTCTGGATGTGCCAAGGGAACGGAAGGGAAGATGGCAACATGCGTCTTCTCACAGCAACAGCATTAATACTGCATATACCATAGGGACCCCTGGGAGCTCTGGGAGGCAAACACACAACACAAGGGAAAGGAAACTGCAAGGGAGCATGGACAGGAATGTGCACTGGCACGCAGGTCCATGGGGGAAAGAGGCCCGCTAACAAGGCCATACAGTGCTGTCTCGGGTCACTGTCACCAGGTAAGTAGCACGATGTAAGTGACTGGCCTGCACTTATTTTCGGGGTGTTGAGCTATGGGGTCAGATATTTGTAGTATTTACACATTAGCCTGCAGTGCAGGTCTAAGTAATTTCTCATTTCCTCATTCATGTAATACAGACTATTCTTTGTATGCGACACGATTTCCAAACGGCCATCTCCCTATCATGGCTTTTCCCACAAGGCGCAGGTGGCATGGCGGTGGTGGTGCTCTGACCTCACACTACTCTTATGGTTCCTAAATCCTAATTCGAGCTCTGCAGAGCCTAAACAAGCTCCCCCGGTACCCGAGCCAACTGCTCCCTGCGACGCACACCTTCCTTCAGCCACAGCGACCACAGTACCGTAGTTGCGTTCAACTGCTTCAAATGAATCCACAAACGTGTGAGCACATCCCTTTGCTCCGGGTACAGACTGAGGCAACTTGCATTTCACACGCACTTTTGTGGTCCTCACGAATGCCCTAATTATTGGGAAGACCACACAGCACAACGCACCCTGTTATGAGCTTCAACATAAACAAATAGCTTAATTTTCCAAACAATGGAGACCTTCCCAGAATAGCGCTCCGGTGTATGTGCTCCAGGTATGTCACCACAAACCAGTTTGCCTGTGCCGACCTACAAAGAGTTCCACCAGCGGGTAAAAATCGGTAAATATTGAATCCCTCTGAGCTGGGGGCTTTTTCCTGAAGTCACGTAGGTTTGCGATACACTCGTGAGGACGTTGCGCAACACAGGGGTTTTGGGTGTTGATTTATCATTTATCTTCGGTAATGGGGCTATGTGAAACGTGAACAGTGCATGCAACACATCAGGGGCGTATGTATTTTGCTCATCGTTTAAAAGTGCACATTGCATGCACAGAACAGCCCAATTTAGCACTTGTGTGCTGTTGGGTCACCTGCATGCAATTTGAAACCTCCACGAGGCATGGGGCGAAGCCTGTCTTTTCCTGTTGTCATGAAATAAAACGAGGGTTCAACCCTCAGATTTTTCAATTCATGATGAAACATTAAGAGGCCAGGATTTCGTGATCAGTTTGCAACGTGCTGCACGTGTTTAGAAACTGTATAAATATGACGTTGGCACATTCCCCCTAATAAATCCTCCCTATGCCGGCCTGCACTGCACCTGGGAGAGGGGGGCCATTTGACTTACCTTAAGTACGATGGCCGAGGTTTCAGGAGGTCGAGTTGCAGTCAGAGTCTCACTCTGTCTCCCCCGATATTAACACACGCTGTCAGTCAGTCACTCTCAGCAGGAGCACGTGTCGCTGCCTGGCTTCTCCTTCGTTCTGGAAGCTGAGACTGGGCAGCAGTGTACTGCGCAGGGGCACCTGCAGTTCCCCGGCCTGGGCACGTTCCAAATGCACTGGCGCGGGGCACGCATGATCAAGCAGCAGAAGGTCTTGTTTTAGCCCTCTGCTGCAGACAGTCTGAAGTTAACTTGTACTTTTGCACGCATGACCAGGGATGTCATTTCACCAAAATGCCAGGGGTAGCGGAAGTGACATAACACGACCCTTGACCTCTGATGGCATCACAGGAGGTGATGTCATTTGACCCCACCCCGAAGTGATATCGCGGGAAGCAATGGAACTCAACCTTTCACCCCTTGACAAAACAGGAAGTGGCATCACATAGCATTGTTTCTAAGTACACTACGAAAAATATGTTTACGATATCACTATAATGTGATGTACATTTCATACAAGAATGGATTGCCATATGTATCATTAGGATATGTGTGTGTAGACCCATATTACCAAATTACTGTGAATGCAAGCAGACGTCCATGGCCAAATGATAATGATGTGTTTTTATGTAGCACTTACGCTTAAGCGCTTAATACAGAAAAAATATACACCCAATATCACCCAACCTGTGTTGGTAATCATTTATCGGTGAAATGGAGGGTTGCCCAGAGCGATGCCAGAGGTTAAGATTCATTCTAAACCTTCCAGCCATCACCTCTTTTGTTTTGCTATTGTCACCCCGAGTGGGACGGGTATGCCCAGACGTGGGTCCCGTGCCTGCTGGGCCTAGAGACCCAAGCTACTCCTCACTGATGACGCCCAACAAGGCTGAAACATGTCTGGGGATGCTTGTGGTCTCGTGCAGAAGGGATGTGACCTAGCAGTTCGGGCTGGACTACTCCTTTGGGGGTGGGACCAAGCCTGATTTGCATATGGTCTTTCCCCTTTTGTAATGGCTTGGCAGGTGAAGAACGATGGTCTGGAGGGTTGCCCAGAGCGATGCCAGAGGTTAAGATTCATTCTAAACCTTCCAGCCATCACCTCTTTTGTTTTGCTATTGTCACCCCGAGTGGGACGGGTATGCCCAGACGTGGGTCCCGTGCCTGCTGGGCCTAGAGACCCAAGCTACTCCTCACTGATAACGCCCAACAAGGCTGAAACATGTCTGGGGATGCTTGTGGTCTCGTGCAGAAGGGATGTGACCTGCAGTGCAGGCTGCAGACGTATTTTACATGCTGAAGTGATACAAATTCTGGGGGGATAAATTACATTATATCCCCCCACCTAAAATTGTGGGGGGATTTGTCCCCCATGAGCCCCCCATGTCTTACGCCCATGGAACTTACCATCGATCTATTCTCCCATATGACCCACTTTACTCCTTTGTACAAGCTACCTTCGGCACAAGAAATGGCAGGGATATTTTTGAACCACATCTTTAGACTGCATGGTCTCCCTTCCAAGATCATTTCAGACCGTGGGCCTCAATACATTTCCCGATTCTGGAAGTAGCTGTGCCAAATGTTAGGTATTCAATGTGCCTTATCTTCAGGATATCATCCGCAGTTCAGCGGGATAAACGAACGAGTTAATCAGACCCTAGAACAATATTTAGGATGCTTTGCTGCCAAAGTCCAGGATGATTGGCCAGTTTCAATCCAAGTTGCTGAATTTGGATACAACAATTCTGGCCACTCTGCTATCAAGACAAGCCCTTTCTTGTACAGTCAAGGTTTCCATCCATCTGTCCTGCCAACTCTCCTGCCTCACTCCACCCCGGTTCCTTCGGTTGATTCCTGGATTGAACATCTAGTCACTGTACATAAGGACGTTAAGAGTCATTTGGAAAAAGCCAGGATGGATGTTAAAAGACACACTGATACCCGGAGGAGACCAGGTCCCATGTATGCCATTTGCGACAAGGTCTGGCTTTCCTCTAGACTCTTGCCTCGACATCTGCGACCCAATAAATTGGCCCCTCGATTTTACGGGCCATTTTCCATAAAGGAAACCATTAACCCAGTGGCATATCGACTTCAATTACCAGAATCCTGGAAGAAGATACATCCCGTTTTTCACACTTCCTTGCTCAAGCCCTATTCTCAATACAACAGGACAGCTTATCGACTGACCCCTGTGCTCGTCAATGATCAGATCGAATTTGAGGTCTCCAGTATATGTGATTTCAGATATAGGAGAGGTCGACTACAATACTTTGTGGAATGGAAAGGTTATCCCCCTAGCGAACGAACATGGGATCCAGTGTCCAACATGAATGCCCCCAGTTTGGTACGGAGATGCCACCTAACTCATCCAGGTAAACACGGTGGATCGAGGTTTATGAGGGGTCATGCTGTCATGATTCGCTGTTTCCTTCATGGTCCATCAAGCACCGCAATGTCGTATGCGCTATTCTACCAACATGGCCGACACCATTGAGAAGCCGCTGTCTAGTGTTTCCGCAAGACCTGCCACTTCCTAGAAAATAGACACGCCCATGCGTCTCAACGCTACCTTTCTGAGTATCCGGCAAGTACGTACCTAACTTTTTCTTCTACTCCCGTGACACTCCCTTTCTAGTTAGCGGTTCCTAAATATCCACCCTGGTATCAATTTGTGCTGCTCCTTGCGCTTCCGCCTGAGGATCCGCTCATCCCTTTTCCTTCCTGGGCCTTCGGTCCCGCTCCTTCCGTACTCGCATTCTGCCTTATGCACTGTGCAAGTACCTCGACTCCTCCCTGGTTCCTAGACCCATCTTGGACTTAAGACCATTACTCACCTAACCTTCCTGGAATATTGAACACTTACCATCTCTCTGAGGCCGGTGTCCGGTCTACACACTGGAGACAGGGGATACCTGTCCGTACCTGTACAAGTCCCGAACGTCCAGAAAGAAAGAAAGACCTCCAAGAAAGAAGACTTCAAAGGACAAACAGGTGAGACAAGAGGCAGAGTGTGACAGTAGGATAGGGTAAAGGTGTTACAGGGAAGGGGATACCTCATCTTGCCGTCCGATGTCCCACTTCCACTCCCCGAATACCCCCCATCTAGGTGATCCTCCCACACTGGTTCAACCCTAGGAACTGGAGCCAAAAGTTATGGCCATGTCCTCGCCACCTGGATGAAAGATCCCGGGGACTAGTGGGTGATACACCTTCCGGTCTTTCACAAAAGGGGACACCATGTCTCACCTTGGGACTCCCCCTCCCTCTCTGGTCCACTCCCCGGGTCCGGACCCAACAGCAATAACCCCTCCCTAGCCACCGTCGAAGAGGAAACCAAGGGGTTGATAGGGAAAAGCCCTTGGGTTTTTCAGAGAACTCTGTTTAGTTTATGGTTCACATCCCACCACATTGTTTTGTCTTAGTTGTGAGGGCAAGTATAGGTTTTGGACACAGACAGACTATTCAGTTGAACTTACTGACACAGGGTAGATTCCTCACACTACAGGCCTGGAGGCAGGGCCATAAAGGTATGACCACATGGATTCTATAGTTCTACAGGTTGAGGGCAGTGGCCACTAAACTATGGGAGGGGTAACCACTGGAACCTCCTGAGGATGGGCTCATCAAGTACTTCTCTAATCGTACATCTGCCGCAGGCTGCTGTCCACACTGTACACCATGATCATTAACATGCGGACCCAGACCCAAAAGGCGTGCAGCAAGAGGGCACTAGATATGGAGGTGGAAATCTCAGACGGTCAGTGGGCCGCAATGTGCTCCATGACTACATTGGTGCTGCTAAAAACCAAATTTAAACTGATCCACTTCAAGGTACTTAATAGACTGCATTATACCGCCAGCACAGCCGGAAAAATCTACCCGGGATCTGAACATAGATGCCCTAGATTCCAAGGTGATGGGGCTGGCCATTGGCACATGTTTTGGGGATGTACCAAGTTGTATGACTTCTGGAAATATGTGTTTGAAACTTTGTCCAAGGTGGTGAACCGCACACTGCCCTGTAACCCTATCAGTGCACAGTTGGGGGTGTGGGTGGAGGTCCTTCAGAGACGTCTTAGGTCCTTCCTCAACATGGGCTGTTTGATGGCAAAGTGTAAGATATTAATGAAATGGAAGGATGCTGGACCTCCTCAGGCCGGAGAATGGCTGAAAGACTTGATGTGGGCTGAGGACTGTGAGGAGTTCTTTATTAATTTGTGGGTCGAATTTGGGCTATACCTAGCTTTGTTGTAATGCTACATATGTATTCATTGCCGGGGAAATGGCAGAATAATCTAACATGTGTCAATTTCTGCATACCTGTATTGTATATGTTCTTCCTATAGCAATGCAACTGAGTTGTAGCTCAGTCTCTATACCCACTGTCAGTTTGGATGTGCTTAATTATACATCTAAGTTATTCCTGCATGCCAAGCAAAAATAAAGTTTAAAAAAAAATAAATAATTTACTGACACAGACTATCCTTAGTTTCTTTAGGTAGGGAAATCTGTAAGGAAGGCATGGTATCAAA
Organism: Ambystoma mexicanum; assembly: GCF_040938575.1. Taxonomy (NCBI): domain Eukaryota; kingdom Metazoa; phylum Chordata; class Amphibia; order Caudata; family Ambystomatidae; genus Ambystoma; species Ambystoma mexicanum. The sequence goes on along the minus strand of NC_090927.1, from coordinate 1,177,017,464 downwards.
GTTAGAAAGACACAAGTGACCACAGTTCAAGGGTATTTGTTGAACTTTATCAAGGGTATGATAAATGCCCATCTAAACCTAAATCTACAATAATCAAATAATAATAACGCAGTCCTAGTGGAGTCTCCTCAAAATAAAAGGGCCTATACTAAAAAAACGATTGCCAATACTTATTGCTAAATACAAGTAGTGTGGTGTAATATTCATGAAAAAGAAAGAAGTGTTAATAAAAATGATGTCAGGATGTTCAGGCTGTTGGCCTCCCTTCCCCACGTTTTCAGCACGAGACAAGGCAGTTCACTCGAGCATAGCACACACTTGGGCTTCTTCGACACAAAGACACAGTTCCATTACCAACATCAGAGCCTTTCTGTGTCCAAGTCTCTTAAGTTATCAAAGTCTCTTGATTCAGAGAGCCTTATGTACCATAACAAACGAAAAGTTCCTTTACAAATACTCAAGTCAGGTGAGTCATTTTTCACCCTCAGATCCTCTTCTCGAATGCTTATAGAATATTTTTTATCTGGTGACTCACGGTTCACCCTGGATCCCCCTCAGCCGAGCTCAGATCCCTTTTTCACAATTAGTCTCCCTCAGCATGGCTCGGACCAATTGCAGTTCGTATTAGCTATCGAAGACTTTCGAATGTGCACAGGGTTTAGCTTGACCCGTTGTCATGACCTACAGAACACGCCCCTTTTGGACTTCCTGGTCCTTGTCTCAACGGGGCTTACACTCCCTGGTACTCCCAACATGGCCGTCCACTGTGAAACACCTTCCTCGCTCTACACGTTGGACGTAGCGTGTTATATTAATAGACCACACCTCCCACGGCTCCGCGCGTCTCAATGCTATTGCGAAGTAGCGACCAGACGTGTGCTCCGTAGCTCGCAGTATTGTTTTCGTTGCTTCTTTCCCAACCAACCCCATTTCTAGTCCCTTTCCTTCCTTTCTTGATTCCTGGACTTGTGTGCTGAGTAGCGCACTCTGTATATTTCCCGGATTCCTGGATCTATGCATCCCGGGACTTTGAACGCTCGCTGGAGTCGGAAGAGACTTGTACAGCCTTATTCAAGACCAGAACCGTCCGCAAAAAGGCATCGACCAAGAAATCCAGCAGAGATCGAACTCAGGTGAGAAGGGGGGAACTCCTTGACACTCGTTGCAGGACCACTTCGATTTTACAGTTCACAATTTTACACTTTCAGTTGGATACCTAACAGAGACCTTCGAATGACTCCCATGTAGTGCCGGACCACTTTGTATATGGTATCTATTCTGGTTTCAACAGTTCAGTCACTCCTTGTATATTCAATTATATTCCTGTCGCTCATCACATACGCCTCATACTCTGTTCTTTGCAGATTTCTCCATACAATGTTGCCGCTTGCAATCTTGGTTCTAACACAGACTGGTCTGCTATCATTCTCCCTGACTCACCGGCTGTGCTGACTTTACTGGTACTGCTTTGTTGTAGGAACCAAGGACAGTACCACAGCAGCAATCACTCCTCCCTGCCTGGCTATCAATGCGGCAGAGCCCTGTGTACCTTCGACACACAAAGCACCTTTCTTCAGCTTTAATTCCCGGTCTTGTGTTTCATATTCTTGAGGGCTTGTGAAGGTGCGGTTTTCCTCTGAAAAGGTCAAGGGCAATTCCCTCCTTGGCACCCTTTTTGGTCTTGCCGGCTTTCTCCTCGTATTGTACTGCCATCTCGGAACTGCTGCTTCCTCGTGCGTTTGCCTTGCTCAGAGTGTGCTTTCGGCTCCGCCTTTTATCCGTGTGGGGAAGTGTGATGGAAGTTAGGTGTGTGTAATTATCAGTAATTGCCTGATTCTGCCTGACCCTTGTGTTGGGACATGTGAGGTGTACGGCTGGGGTGTTAGTCCATTTTCTCTTACATTGAGCTGTCCGTGAGAAAGTGTTTGTGTCGGGACAGGGGGAGTAGGATTGCATTCCTAAGTATACTACCTGATAGGATGGGGAAAAGGTATGACAGGGAAGGGGATACCGTGTCTCACTGTGCGTTATCGCACTCCCACTCCTCGAAGATCCCCCATCGTGGTGATCCTCCAGCTGTCAAGCTCATCGGTCCAAGAACGCAAACATTCAAGGGCCACATGCACAGGGGCCCCGGATGGACACAGTCCTGGCACCTTTGGCGCCAGGCTCATGAATAACAATAACCAAGAACATTTATTTGGGACAAGAATGCTTTTATTTTGGGACATAACACCTCATCTTCGGTGTAAGGTGCATTTAACATGGGAACTTCCATCACTAAAGCAGCCCCACGTGTACTCTTGTGTGTGGCTGCTGCTGCTATTGGGTTGCCTTGCACGTGCTGACTCACTGGGAGTGGCAAGCCAGGCCTAGTGGACGTGCCTACGATCACAGCTATATAAGCTGCTCCGATTCCTGAGGCAGACACTTCGCGTTATTCTGCACTTCCATGCAGCGTAACGCTCACCGCTGCTTGGGATTAAATTTACCTTTGTAAATCCTGCTTCCAGCTTTCATACTTACCATCTGGGGAACCTGCTCTCACCTGTGCGCGTCTTTGTTGATCCTGACATTCTTCTCCAAAGCTTCCGGAACGCTTACATCTTCTTCTTGACACCGCAGTTCATCTTCAAGCCTTCCGGAACACTGACATCTTCATCCTGGCACCGCAGCTCATATTCAAATCTTCTGGCACGCTGAAATCTTCAACTTGGCAGCGCAACACGAAACGCTTCGCCAGCGAAAGCAGCACCTGCAGGTAAAAATGAAAGACAAGGTTAGACACTTAAAAGACATTGGGCCTCATTAAAAGTACTCCGGTCCGGAATTAACACTGCTGGTAAAACCATACCGGCACCGTTTCCACGTCCGCCCAATCATGACCCGCGGCCCTGGAAATAGCACCACCCCCATCCGCCACCACGGAAATAAGTGTTCCGTTAAGTCCGTCTGCACGGAAACCCCTCCGTTACCGGCAACACGGAACACCGCGAGCATCACAACTAGCGCGGACACGGAAACACCGCCAGAAAAATGGCGTTAAAACCGTGATCACGGTGGCGGTACCGCCGCCACCGCGAACATGACGTTAAACACTGCCTGCTGAACTGAATCAGGGCACAGGTGCACCAAATCAGCCCAGCTGGACCTAGCAGCCCACTGGGAGCCTACAAAAGGGCCACACCCAGCCCAACACAACACAGAACCATGCAGGCAGCAGCTCTAGTAGCACTGGGACTGGGCCTACTCAACCAACAGGCAGCACTGCACATGATGGCAGTAATGGCGCAGAGGAGGAGGAGGCGGAGGAGGCGCAGGCGGCAACCAGCCAACCCTGCACCTATGGCAAACCCCATTGTCCAGCCGGCCCTACCCCGCAGGCAGCCAGCAACGCATCAGGGCCTCACCCTGGAACCTCACCCCAGGACAGATCCACACACTGTACCGGCTGGACCGTGCAGCAATACTGCACATCACCGCCATGATTGAGGACGACATTAGCAGCCAAATGGACACCCCCACCGCCATCCCCCCCCTCCTGAAGGTTGTGGCAGTACTGCATTTCCTTGGCACTGGCACCTATCAACACACGGTTGGTGAGCTGCACGGCATATCACAACCCTGTTTTTCAAAAATCCTGGTACAGGTACTGGATGCCCTGTTGCGCCATGTGTCGGAACACATAGCCCTACCCCGCACCCTCCCCAAGGTCATTGCCACCAAGCTGGCCTTCCATGCCATAGCAGGCATGCCAAATTGCATAGGCGCAGTCGACTGCACCCACGTAGAGCTGACAGTACCACGTGCAATTGAGCTGGTGTTCCGCAATAGGAACCAGTATCACTCGTTGAATGTACAGATGGTATGTGATGCCATGCAACTGATCACACACTGCTGCGCACGTTTCCCAGGCTCAACACATGACTCAATGGTACTGCGGAATTCCACGTTGCACGGTACATGGAACGCTATGCCAGACAAAGCACATGGCTATTGGGTGAGTACAGCTGACAATGCACCAACCCTGTCGAAGTGGTGTGTGTGTGTCCAGGCCAATAAGCATTGTGAGTGTGCCGCTGTGACCGCACATGCATCACCCCCCCTTCCATCTGCCAAATACACAGCAGATACCAAACATCACAAAGGAAGACATGACAGGTCACCACAATGTGCCCGTGCACACCCTGCCACAGCCCATCCCGTCACTGTCCCATGAACCTTGTGCCACTGCAGACACCCACCCTCAAATGAAACACTGCCCTCAAAATGCATGAGATGCCTGTAAATGAGACGTCGTGCATCTACTACTTCAGTACAGTGGAGTCACTCTGCCATGTGTGGACAGCACTGCACTGTGACATGCTCACAATCAAATGTCACCCGCAAGGCACAGTAGACATGCACGTTAATGTGTTGGCCCATATCCAGTTTCCGACATACATTCTGATGCCCAATATACACCTCCGAACACTGCATGGCACATATGCATGAATGAACAATGATACAAGATTGCACAGCATCAGATGAGTACATGATGCCACAAACACTGACATGTTCCCCCATCTACATCCCATGTAGGTGATGCCGGATATGCACTCACGCCATGGATGATGACACCTGTACGGAGACCAAGGAACAGGCATGAAGAGGCATACAATAGGGCACATGTCCGCACATGTGGACTGATTGAGAGGACATTCGGACTGCTGAAGGCACGTTTCCGCTGTCTGAGCAGATCTGGCGGATCACTGCTGTACAGCCCAGTGAAGACGGGTAAAATCACGCTCGTATGTGCCAGGCTGCACAATATATGCCTGCGCAGGAACATCCCAATGCCACCAGACGCAGATGAGGAAGATGGGGATGGGGATGGGGATGGGGATGGAGATGGGGATGGGGATGGGATGGCACCACCTCCCCCTGGGGGTCCACTTGATGGCCAGTGAGCACGGGATGGCCTGATTCGCATTTACTTTTGAGACACAGCATATTCACAGCAATGCACGAACATGGTGACGACAATAAATGATTAGTTGCACTGCCAATGAAATGATCAATGTCCACACATGTATGTCTTGATTTCAAATGGTGATATATTGATGTAAACACAACAGGAAAGGAGGTGCATTGGTTAGGGAAGCTGTACACCCGAACCCACCCACCACCCAAACGTACCCACCCCCACCCAGGCCCCATTGTTCAAACCCCCAAAACTACCTCCCCCACCACCCAAACGTACCCACCCCCACCCAGGCCCCATTGTTCAAACCCCCAAAACTACCTCCCCCACCACCCAAACGTGCCCACCCCTCTCACACCCTTTAAGTCCACGTGTGTCCTGCACTGCCCCACACACATGCCATCACTTCCGTGTGCGCTTCTGTGCCTGTGCAACCTTGCCCGAGGGCCCTGTTAGCCTACTGGAGCACCTCCTTGGACTGGCAATAGTGGAGCTGGATGGGGTGGTGGTGTTTGATGGCACTGAATCTGGTATTGATGGCATCCGTGCCAGATTTGCCTGTTGCCCAATCAACATGGCCTCTATGAGCCTGGAGGTGTTGTCATTACCCTCCCGCACATGGCGTGCAAGGGTGACTATTGTGCTAGCAAAGCGTCCAATAGACCTTGATAGGTGACGCACTGAGGTGCTACAGCTCTCCCTCTGCAGCCTAGATTCCTCAAGCTGCCTCTCCACTAGCTGGGTGAGGGTAATCTGCTGCTCCTCCATCCGCTGCATGCGGGTATTCAGCTCGGCCATAGATGGGGTGGGTGACCTCATGGGACTCCTGAGTGAGGTGGTGCTGAACTCCAGCTGATGGAAGGAACCCATGTCCTCAAATGTGGGCATCTCCCCCTGTGGCCCAGTATCAGAGTGCTCTTGCGGGGCACTGTTATCACTACAGGCCGCCCCCTCTGCAGTGCTGCAGCCGTCTGTGTTGGGTTGGGTGGCCATGATGGGTTCCCGTGGCACCTGTCTTGCCTAAGGCAGGGTGGAGACGGTGGGGATGTCGGTGGTGATGGGCGGCACATCAGTTGCAGTTGGTAATGTGGGCAGAGATGCTGAACTGCCGGCAGCATCCTCTTGTGTGGTGGCGGTGGCTTGGGCACTTGCCGGTGAAGATTGCCTGGCCTGTTGTGCAGTGTCACTGTCACTTGATACGGCTGTGGGGACACAAAGGACATGCAATTAGTGTTGTGGTGGTGGCTGATGGGTGCATCACATGCGTCATACAGGTTGGACATTGAATAGTGTTAGTTACATGCATCTGATTGCTGGGGGTATGCATTTTTCTGATGTTGGTTGCCATACGGATCATGTGTCCTATGGGCCAGTCATTCACCGCTGGGGGGGGGGTTGTTAATGGGTCCTATGGGCCAGTCATGCACTGCTGGGGAGGTTGTTAATGGGTCCTATGGGCCAGTCATGCACTGCTGGGGGGGGGGTTGTTAATGGGTCCTATGGGCCAGTCATGCACTGCTGGGGGTGGGGGGTTGTTAATGGGTCCTATGGGCCAGTCATGCACTGCTGGGGGGGGGTTGTTAATGGGTCCTATGGGCCAGTCATGCACTGCTGGGGGGGGGTTGTTAATGGGTCCTATGGGCCAGTCATGCACTGCTGGGTGGGGGGTTGTTAATGGGTCCTATGGGCCAGTCATGCACTGCTGGGGGGGGGGGGGGGGTTGTTAATGGGTCCTATGGGCCAGTCATGCACTGTTGGGGGGGGTTGTTAATGGGTCCTATGGGCCAGTCATGCACTGCTGGGGGGGGTTGTTAATGGGTCCTATGGGCCAGTCATGCACTGCTGGGGGGGGGTTGTTAATGGGTCCTATGGGCCAGTACTGCCATCTACATATTCTCATATGGCATTCAGGTTTCACCACTTACCAGCATCTGCAGGTGGGCTCACTCCTGCCTCAGCCTCCCCGATACCATGGATGCCCTCAAGGTGGAGGACACTGCTGCAACGCTCCTCCCATGCTTGCAGCCTCAGTGGAGAAGGGGGTCCTCTGCCTGTACCACTGCTGCATTGGCGGTGTATGGATATCAGGTTGCGTACCCTCAGCCTGAGGTCGTCTCACCGCTTGTGGCAGTCCTTGACGCTCCGCAATGTCACGCCCACAGCGGTGCACTTGCGTGCTGCTTCCGCCCCCACTTCCTTCCTCCGCTGCTGTGTGGCACGCCGTTGATCGGCGCTGAACAGCAACTCTGCATTCTCCACAATGTGCTCCACCAGGACAGTTAGCTCTGCCTCACTGAAGCGCTGTTTGCGCTGCCTCTGAGCTGGAATCCTGGCAGACATGCTGGTGGTTCCTTTTGCCTTCTCACAGTATGGATTGTGCTTGTGCTGACTCTGGATGGCAATGGATTGTGCTTTTATATGATGGCCGCCTCTCTGTTTCCTGTTTTGGCGATCATGGTATTTCCGGTTCCCTGTCCGTGGCGACGGAGACGGACACAGGTTTTGCGCTACTTGTGGCAGCGCTATGTCCATTTCCGTGACTTTTTCCGTGATGGCGGTAACAACGTTTCGGCTTCCGTGTGGTGCGTGCGACCGACAACATGTAATCGGACGGTCTTTCCGCAACCTTACGGACACGGAAACGTTTTACCGTGGTCCCGCCCTGGCAGGTTGTAATGAGGCCCATTCAGTTTAAGGTCGCGCTAAACCATCACTCACCTGTTGCCGGGCACTGGGTTTCAACCATCTTCTTCCTGGCCGCGTTCTCAAGATGATCCTTTGCTTCTGAACTTTGGGGATTTTCAGCGTGAGATGGAGAAATTGTTTGCCCGACATACTCAAGGACAAGCTCTGCACAACAAATTGTTGTCACTAAGACAGGGGAATCAAAATCTATTAACCTACATTGCAACCTTCAATCGTCTCATAGCTCAGACCAACTGGCCAGAAGAAATAGGAACTACGCTCTTTTATCGTTGGTTACGTGGAGAACTTAAGGATATGTTGGCTCAAGTTGTGAACCCACCTGAGGGGTACGCGGACTATATAGACCTGACTGTGCAACTCGATCATAGGTTGCATAATAGGAAAATGGATCGAGCCAGAACAGAGGGAAGGTCAGTTTATATGCGACCCCATGAGAACCAGAACAAACCACACGAACAGTCGGAACCAATGCAAATCATGGTTTACGGAGTCCTCTTACCAAGGGAGAAAGAGAGAAAAGAAGCCAGAAAAAGCTCTGATTATATTGTGGTAAAGCAGGTCATTTCCTCCATGAATGCCCGGTAAAACCACCCAAGAAAATAGTTGGAGCAATGGATAAAAATGACGAAGAAGAAGTACAGGACCCAGGAAACTCCAATGCCCGGCAAGCGTAGGGGTCCACTTGTCGAGCGAGAAAAAGGAATCCGTGCAGACCTCACATCTAGTCCTTCCAGTACTTTTGGTGAACCACAAGCAACCGTCAAAGATACATGCCCTGGAGGTGTACATTGACAGTGGAGCTGTGGGTAACTACATTGACCAAGATCTGACTATCCGAATAGGCCTTCCTCTCCAACAAAAGCAGAAATCAGAAAACGTCACGGCAGGGGATGGTTCTCAGCTATCATCCGTCCCGGTGACACAATACACCGAGAAAGTCAAGCTTCTGTTGCAGGACGGGCATCAAGAGGACATTACCTTCGATCTCATCGGTGCTCCTCAGTTCCAGATGATATTGGGAATGCCCTGGCTGGAGACCCATAATCCTAGGATCGACTGGCGAAAACGACTTCTGACCTTTCCACAAGAATGTGCCGACACCTGTTACAACAAAGGCATTGTCAACCTGAAACCAAAGAAAGGAATCGTGCTGGGCCTCACTGGCTCCTTACCACTTGAATACATGGATTACCAGGATGTCTTCCAAAAAGAGCAAGCCAACGCTTTGGCCCCGCAGAGACCCTACGATTTCCAAATAGATCTCGTACCCGGAGCCCAGATTCCCTGCAGCCGGATTTATGCTCTAACAGAGCAGGAAAACCAACATCTTAGAACTTACCTGGATCAATATCTGGCAAACGGTTTTATCCGAAAAGTGAAAAAGGGCACCTGGCTAGGCCCTTTTCTTAGAAATATAGTGAAAGTCAAAACCTGTTCATGTCTTGGCTTGATACATTTTAATTAGCATATCAAAATATGTGATAACACAGTATTGGGATAGGGAACCCAGAGAACAATAAAAACACATAATACAGGTAAGTATAATCCAGGTTAATGAACTGGATTCGAGTGGATAACTAACAAAATCTGCTAAAATTTGTGACAGAAATAAGTGAAGCAAATACAACAAATAACAAAAGAGCAAATCAAATGAACATATAGCAATCAACTAAACATTGCTTGGATGAACATATAAAGTGATCGTCGACACAGGGTGTTTCGGCCAATAATGGGGGCTGTAAAATGCAGCTTTGTTATGCAGGCCTTCTTCAGGACGTGAAATATAAATTGTTCGAGTCCCGGGGTTTCTATCTACAATCAACAAAGGGAATGTAATGAGTAAAGGGGTGACCTCAAGTGTACATAGTTAATTATTTGTTGGAGATCAAAAATTAGATGCTCAATCATTTAGCAAAATGCTCCATAAGTATAAGGAGTGTAAGTCTTACCTAAGACTTATCCAGTGTTAGAGTAAGATGTGGCATCCATCTTGGTTTAGATAGCATGCTGGCATAAGACTGGCCCAGGTATGAAGTAATTGAAAACCTAAAAAAACACACAGGGAGTTCAACCTGGTGTGCTCTGTCACAATGAAAGACTCACGGAATAGTGACATACAAAAAAATATATATATATGTACAAATAGTACCGTCTTACCTCCAGCGGTGAACGATCTGGTCAAAATTGGAATTAGATTTGGAAAAACACAATCAATGGCACCCACTCGTCAGTGCATGATTGGCAAGATAGTTCCAATCCGAGTGTGGCCAAATCTATGTATGAGACAAGAAATACTAATATTAAGGTTGCGGTCTTACTATATGGCCTGGGATAGCACGTCAGAAGGATTTGAAATAAAAATGATGGCGTGCAACTCAACAATGTGTGTTGCTGACAACAGACCGCATAACGAGCTCTGTACTAGTAACACTTACTTCGGTTGAATGAAAATAGTGTATAGCTTCAGCGGGGCGTCTCTCGTTACGAACGCTGACTGAAGGAGGAGACCATCTCACTAGGTGATGGCGTGTGGCATCTCTCGTGAGCGCTAGCTGGAGGAAGAAACCGTCTCCCTGGGAGACGGCGTATACATGGGGCTCGGCGTCGCAAACGATTGGATGATGTCCGACACTCCCACGAAATGCGCCTTTTCATTGGCTAAGCATAAAAGACTACGTGGCAAACCCGAGAGGGCGGTGTGCAGCAACTACCAAAGGTGCACGTCATCGTAGATAGCCCAATTGCCGCTATCACATGTACGCGTGTGGCGAAAAAAGAAAGATGAAAGTAGGCAGAGCCGAGACGTGGAGCGAGCGAGTAATGGCATGTTGTCAGGAACGCTCCAATACAGATGTGTTCTCTGCCCGAAATGATTGGAGATAATGTTGTACACTCAGGTGCATGATCCAAAAGTATTCTAGTGGCTACCATGACCCTATGCGTGAACAAAGTAAAGGCCCAAACAAAAAATTGGGCCCCATTGGCATCAAAATGGACTCAGAGTGTGCAATGTGAATGAAAGAGGATCAACGTAGTGTGTTGGGGCTCATAAAGTCCATAGTAGTACAATTACACGTTATTGGAACACATATTCTTTCTAAATTTAGTTGGACAAGATGTATAATTTTTAGCCACAGAAAACATGATGTACATTGTCATAAGAGGCAACACTAGTACCATGCAACAAAGATACACCAGTAAATGTTGGGAAACAAAACACAATGGTATTTTGAACATTTTAAACAAAGTCATACAGGCTCATACTAGAAATACTGTGCCAATGTTCTGTGTACCGAACAGTAAAACATGTAGTCATTATAAGCAAAATGTCAAGAAAACGTGTTTAAAATGGCCCTCCTTCTTGAAGGTGACTATCTAAGTACATTTCAAGAGCATCTGGTGATATCACTATCCATAAAAATGTTTCCATTCTACAGAGACATTCAAGCCAGTCTTGACAGTATCTAATTTGTGGACCAGTTGTTGTTCAAGTCTGGTCAGGGCCCTGTCCTTGTCCCCTCCTCTTTTTTGTGGGATTAGTTGTATGATGGTCCAGGAGATGTCATCATGCATATGTCCCAGGCGAATAAAATTTTCCACCATAGGCTTATCCGGTATCTTATTTCTAATGCAGGACCTATGTTCTGAGATCCGTTGTTTCACTGGTCTGGTGGTCTTCCCTATGTATAACAGGTGGCAAGGACATTTAATGCCATAGATAACAAACTTGCTGTTACAATTTGTGTGGGTCTGAAGAGTCCTGTGATAATCGTTATGGTCAAAAGTTTTGTTGGAGTGGTAAAGTGACACGCTACACAGTTGCCGCATCGGTAATGTACCGTAAGATTTGGAAGGGCCCATAAGGTGTTGGATTTCTTTGTTTCTTCTACATATATATGGACTAAGGTGTCTCTTAAGTTCTTGTTCTTCTTAAAGGCAAAAATTGGCTTTTTTTCAAGAGTGCCCTTATTCTTGATGAGATGCCAATGTTTATTTACAGTTTGTTTGATGAGGTTACTCAAAGGGCTATATGTGGTCACACAGACCAATCTGTTCATCTCAGCTTTTTCTTTTGGTGTTAGACATATAGTACGATCAGTGTTGGAGGCTCTTTTTCGCGCCTGCTTGATCGATTTTTTAGGGTATCCTCTGTCTTGGAGGCGGCCTTGTAAGTCATCCGCATGAAGTTCATACTTCTCTCTGTCTGAGCAATTCCGCCTGATCCTAAGGAACTAGCCATACGGTAAGTTGCATCTCAAACCCTGGGGATGGTAGCTGGTAAAATGGAGTAAGGTGTTTTGATCAGTGGGTTTCCTAAAGAGTTCAGTTTTAAGATTGTGACCTGATCTGTATATGTGAAGATCTAGGAAATCTACTGCCTGATAATTCCAGTCCAAGGTGAAACGAATATGGTAATTGCGTGCGTTGAGCTACAGGTGGAAAGATTGTAGTTCTCCTTCTAAGCCTGTCCAGATGAGTAACACACCGTCGATATATCATCGCCATAAGAGAATGTGTGACTTATGAGGGTTATTGATGTCATATCTATGATCTCTCTCATACTGAGCCATATACAAATTGGCAACATCTGGGGTAAATGTCGCCCCCATGCTTACACCTTTGATTTGTTGAAATAAATTATCTTTAAACAGGAAGAAATTCTCTGTCATAGCGAGTCGAACACACTCCAAAATGAATTCCGTATGTGTTGTGGTAACATTAGTCCTGTAATTGAGATAGACCTTGAGGGCTTCTAAGCATTCGAATTGTGGTATAGATGTATAAAGAGCTTCAACATCCATAGTTGCCAGAATACAATGTGGTGGTAATTCAAGATCTTGTAGAATTTGAATGACGTTAGTGGAGTCTTTGATATACAATGTCATTTTCCCTACAAAAGGTTTTAGGAAAAAATCTGTATAAGGATAAGGGCTCTAATAATGAATCGCAAGCTGAAACTATCGGTCTTCCTGGGGGTTGTCTGGCGTTTTTATGAATTTAGGTAAGATATAAAACGCCGGAATCCAAGGATATGTTTTGTTTAAGAATAACCATTCACCCTCGCAAATCCATCCTTCTTGTTCGGCATGTTTGGTCAGACTAGTGATTTCTTCTTGTAGCCTAGATGTTGGGTCATGATCCAGCAATTTGTAAGAGGTCTGGTCTGCCAAAAGCCGTAGACATTCCTTCTCATAGTCAGTTGTCTCCATAATGGCAATGCCTCCCCCTTTGTCTGCTAGTTTTATGGTAATGCTTGGGTCGTTGTTGAGGTCCCATAATGATTTCCTTTCCTCTCTCGTTAGATTATCCCGATAAAAGTTCTTACGGACTAAACCAGTGGAAAGGGTTCTGGTCACAAGTTTTTCGAAAGTTTCGAATTCAGTTGGTATGGTATGCGGTGGTGGCATGAAGATCGATTTTGGTTTAAAACCTGTTTTGTTCTCTATTGTTTGACTTACATCAGTCCTAAATTCCTGATGGTCTGGCAGATATACTTCAAAGAAATATTTGAGCCTGATATTGCAAAAAAATCTCTTCATCTCGAGTTCTTCTTGGAAAGGATCGGCTCGAGCAGCTGGATCAAAAGAGAGTCCTTTTTCCAAGAGTGTTTTTTCAGACTGCAAAAGTGTTCTTAGGGACAGATTAAAAATAGGAATCTGTTTATTCACTGCTAGTTTGAGTACCACTGTCGTGTTCTCATATACTGTCCTTGCTGTGGGGGCCGTTTCTTTGGGCATCCCCGTTGATTTCCCTGTTGAAATAAAGGGTGTTGTGGCGGTGGAGCTGTATTGTTTCCTGATGTACCGGGGTCGCTATCACTCGAGGAAGCAGAGCTGCCGGAGAAATTAACAACTTTGTTGCACCTATAGAAATTGCTTTGTTGTTGTTGTTGTAGATCTGTGTAATATGTCTCTCGGAGATAGGGGTATGTTTTTTCCTCACCATAGTTGCTCAAGTCTTTTCTGAATTTTTGGATTTTTCTATCAGTGGCGATCTGTCTAAATTTTGCGACTTCTTCTTCTAATTTTTCTAATTTCTTCTTTGCATCTTGTATTGTCACATTCCCTATAAATTTCTTTTCTAGTTCAAGCAATTCCTCACCCTGCTTTTTGCATTCTTCTTCGGCAGTGTCTATAATCAGGATAATCCAGTCTCTGCTGCATTTATTACCAACATCACTAAAGTTTTTCTTGAACTTGGGGTTGTCAATAAATACTCGGGGTATATTTTTAACCTGGAGACCATCTGGGATAATTCCTGCTTTTAAATACTCCAACATGAAAGTGCCATGCATTTCAGTGCGTATTAGCTTCTTTTTGCGTTGGTTGATGGAGTCATATTCATCTTTGTTGGAGCCTTGTGCCAAAACACCTTCTTGTGGGCCAAGGGTAGTAGTGATACCAAGTAATTTCTGGAAATATTCATCGGTGTAAGAAACAATGTTGACTTTATCCATTGCTTGTATAATTAAGAGGATTGTGTTCTCAAAAATTGGTCTATGGAAACTCAAGAGTAAGCCCTACAGCCATGGGCTGTACTTAGACTAAAAGTGAAAAAGGGCACCTGGCTAGGCCCTGAAAAACCCAGGTGGGCGTACTTACATCAACAGAACAAATTTTCAGGGTGAGAGGTCACACCAAAACATAACCAATTTTTCTTTTTTTCTTCTCTTTTCTTAGAAATCTAGTGAAAGTCAAAACCTGTTCATGTCTTGGCTTGATACATTTTAATTAGCATATCAAAATATGTGATAACACAGTATTGGGATAGAGAACCCAGAGAACAATAAAAACACACAATACAGGTAAGTATAATCCAGGTTAATTAACTGGATTCGAGAGATTCCAAGATGGCCGCCGGCACTGAGTAGTTGTGCCGACGGCGCTCCTCGGACCCGGAATCAGGGAAGGTGCCCACCACCCCTCCAGTGAACCGTTGTGGGTGCTGCCTGGGCCCCCTGTGACCCTCGGGGGGTCGGAGACGAGTGGCGGCGGGAGAGGAGCGGAGCGACTGCAGCGAAAGGGAGTGCTGCGTCGCGGCTGCCGAGCGGAGGAGGAGGAGCGGCTGGCGTGGCTGCCGCGGCCCATAAGTCTGCAGCGCATTGCGGCGGGGGCCTGGGGGAAGCAGTGCCGCGGGGCGCGGATCCGTCGGAGGCCCCCACCTGAGGGGGGTGCGCCCGAGGGCTGGCCCGCGGAGACGCGCTGTGGCCTGCTGGGGGGCTCTTCTCGCTCCCCGCCCCGGCGCCCCCAGTGTGAAGAAGAACGCGGAGCGGGAGGGCACCCGAAGGAGATCGCTCCCGGCGGCCGGCAGAGCCCCAAAGAAGGTGAGCCCAGAGGCGGAGGCGGAGAGGGGGGGCACTCCGAGCCGGCGCCGGCAGAGAAGAGAAGTGCCCGCAGCGCAGAGGCCGCAACGGGCCGCCGGGTGAAAGTCCGGGGAGGAGCCCAGTAGTGGCGAGCCCTGCAGTGCCGGGCAAGAGGAAGAGAGGGCCCAGCTAGATCCACCGAAGTACGGGGAACTACCCTCCAGCAACTCTGGGGGTGGAGGAAGGACCTGGGGACATCCGCCCTGGGAGAAGGGCCTGCAAACTACCATTGGCCGGCGCGGGGGGGAATGACTTACCCCTCCCACAGTGAGGTGGAGTGACGCCTCAGTGAAGATTGGGAAAGCGGACCCCCTGCAACTGGGGGCTGAAGTGTGGATGCGTGAGGGGCCCCGGAGCCGGTGTGGGACCTTGGCTGAGGGCCTGGGAGAGGGCCGGGCGAAGATTTGAGCTGCCCACCAGGAGGCTTCTAGGCATGACCACAAGGCCCAAGGGCAGAAGGGGAAGGCAAGCACAGCCCTCAGGAGAAAGCACCACTACTTTACGCACCATGTGGTCGGCACAAAACTTGAAGGAGGGGTCGGAACTCCCGGGAGGAGCGGCAAGCGGAGACATCGCTCAGGGGCAGACGGAGGACTTGGCAAATATGCCCAAGAAGGAGTTTATCGGAGAGCTACACTCCCTACAGGCAAACCTGTCCAAAACTTTTCAGGAGCAATTTCAACTGCTACGCACAGACCTGAGCGAAGCCGTGGGAGAGTTAAAGCAGGAGATGCGTCAATTAGGGGAGAGGACTGACATCTTGGAGAAAGGCCTCCAAGAGGCGGACAGAGAGAACGCGGCAAACAGTGAAGCCATAGAAAGGTTGGATGTCGCTACCAGGAATCTTGAACTTCAAGTAGAAGACCTGGAAAACAGGTCTCGCAGGGTCAACATTCGGGTCAAAATGCTGCCTGAATCGGTGTCAGATAAATCTTTGAAGGTGGTGATTCAGGGAATCTTCGCCGATATACTGGGCGAGGGTGGCCCGGAAACGGTGGAGCTGGATCGAGTGCATAGAACCGGGCGACTAATCACTGGCCAGACGGCGAAACCAAGGGATGTCTTAGCCGCTTTTGCCCGATATGCCCAGAAGGAAGCGGTTCTCAGGGAGGCAAGGTTACGAGAGCCAATAATGTTCGAGGGTCAGAAGATTGCTCTCTTCCAGGACTTGGCAAGCAGCACCCTCACAAAGAGGCGTCTGATGGGCCCTGTGATAAAGGTCCTCAATGAGAGATCGATTCGCTACAGGTGGACATTCCCCTTTGGCCTGCTTTTTGATTGGGAGGGGTCCCAGAGACGAATTACATCCCCCCAGGAGGGGGCTGCTTTGCTTTGCATCGAGTTGGATGATCTTCCCCCGGGTGTGGGATCACCGGGCGCGAGCGGTCGCACTGGAACGCGACCCTGGAACTGGACGACGGTCCGGGGAAGGAGGAGGAGAGGCCCTAGGGGGGGAGTGTGGTCGAGGGAGGGGACTCCCGGTGATTCAGGCGGTGCTTCTGCTATGCAACCTTGATCTGATATGTGATAAGAGGGGTGGTGGGCTTTCGTTAGGTGTCTTAGAGTATGGGTCACGGGGGGCGCAACCATGTTGGAAGCAGAAGGGCGGAGATGCCCGAGCTTGGGGGGAGGAGAGGGCGGGAAGGTTTTATCCTTGAGGGGAGAGGGGGGGTGGGTGGGGTAGTTTTTCGAGGGGGTTGGGGGGGCGGCAACAAGCAAATGATACTCGATGAGGGGGACACGACCTCCCCTGTTGCAAGCGAACTCTCTCAGCTAAGGGCTCACTTAAGTGGGTAACGCATAATGTTCGGGGGTTGAACACCCCCCTCAAAAGAAAAAAGTTGGAGCACTTCGCACAAAAGGAGCAACCGGATATTATGGGGCTCCAGGAGACACATCTACTTCATAGGGATCAGGGCAGGGTGAAACTGCGGGGTTTTGATCAAATTTTGCATGCCTCGAGTCACTGCAAAGCCAGGGGGGTAGCCCTGGCAATTAGGAACACAGTAGACTTTAAAGCCGAGGGAATTCTAAGAGATAAGGACGGGAGGTATATTATAGTTAAAGGGAAGTGTCAAGGGGTCCCTCTGACAATAGCGGTGGTGTACGCTCCCAACTCGGGCCAGGATCCCTTCTTACGGCGGATAGTGGAGCTGTTGGAGGAGTTCTCTTGGGGCCATATTGTTCTTCTTGGGGATCTTAACATCGCCTGGGACAAGGGGAAGGATAGAACAGGTGGTAGCAGGGAAGGCGGAGGAGCGGTAATGTCTAATGATTTGAAGGAAAGGGTCGGTAGGCTGGGGCTGCGTGACACTTGGAGGAAGGTTAGAGGTGATGAGGAGGGCCACACCTTTTTGTCGGGAGTCCATGGGTCGCAATCCAGAATTGATTACATTTGGGTCTCTGCCGCATTAGTTGGAGCAATTCGGGAAGTCAGCACGGGACCGTTAGGGATTGCGGACCATAAAATAGTTTCCTTAGTGATGGAGGTGGGTCAGAAAAGGAAAGGGATTTGGGGCTGGAAACTCCCTGCATACATCTTGAGGGACCCGGTACTCAGGGAGGATATTGAAGAGAAGATTAGGCTTTTTTTGACACTAACAAGAAGGAGGATACTGGGGAAGATGTGCGGTGGGATGCCTTTAAGGCCACCCTTAGGGGGGAACTAATAGCCATATCGGCCTATCGGGTGAAACAACTGCAGAAGTTGGAATCACAGTTGGAAGCTGAAGTGGAGGTGGCTAGGAAGGCGGCTGGGGACACTCCCTCTCGCAGGGCAATGCGGGTATATAGGAAGGCGGTTGGGCAGTTGGAACTGTTGCGCACCAAGAAGGCGGAAGGGGCAATGCTGTCGGTGCGCCAACAATATTATGCAAAGGCCAATAAATCGGGCACTCTGCTGGCACGATTACTGAGAGGCAAAAGGGCGAGGAATACGATTACGGCATTGAGGCTGCCAGCCGGGGAGCGGGTCTCGGATCAAGGAGAGGTCCAGGAAGCATTTGCTAAGTTCTATGAGTCGCTCTACGCTACCCAGTATCCGCCAGGTGAGAAACAAGAGGACTTCCTCCGGAAGGTCCACCTGAGAAAAATAAGTAGTGTGGTACGCGAAGCCCTCGATCGGAAAATTGAAGAGGATGAAGTGCGGGGGGTGATAGGAGCCCTTCCGCCGGGTAAGGCTCCTGGCCCAGATGGTTATACGGCCGTTTTTTATAAACTGTTCAGTGTGCAACTAACCCCAATCCTCACTTCGCTGTTTAACTCATTTCGCCTCACGGGCCGAATTACGCCTTCCATGGAGGAGGCCAAAGTCACCCTACTCTTAAAGCCTAATAAAAATCCGGAAGACCTAGCATCTTATCGCCCTATAGCGTTGATCAATCTGGATGCTAAGATTTTTACTAAGATACTAGCCAACAGGCTGGACGCCATCCTCCCGGACCTGGTACATCCAGATCAAGCCGGGTTTGTCAAAGGCAGACAAACCGCGGACAACATTCGTCGGGTGGCTCATGTAATCGAGAAAGTTCATAAAACACGCACCCCCGCGATCCTGGTGGCTCTGGACGCGGAGAAGGCTTTTGACCGCGTCGAGTGGCCCTTCCTCTTTCGAACAATGGGAAAAATGGGGCTTGGGGGGGACTTTTTGAGGATGGTCAAGGCTAATTATCAGACACCCTCCATTAGGGTAATGGTGAACAGGAGTGCCTCCAGGGAAATTTCTCTACTCTACAGAGAGGGACAAAACAAGGCTGTCCCCTCTCCCCAATATTATTTGCTCTCTATCTAGAGCCACTCCTCCAAGCCATCCGGGAGGCAAGGGATATCCAGGGGATTCCTTTTGGAGGGGAACAGCACAGAGTAGCAGCCTTTGCTGACGACATGTTGCTCATGCTTACCGCCCCGCGAACTTCACTGCGGGCCTGTGTGGCCCTTTTGGATGCTTTTGGGTCGGCTCGGGTCTGAAGATTAATGCTAATAAATCCGAGATCCTGAACTTAACGCTCGATCCAGCGGAACGAGAGAATCTACGGGCGGCTTCTGACTTTCTGTGGAGCCCGGGAGGGATACGCTACCTAGGGGTGAGACTTACTGCCAACCTGTCTGGATGGTTTCGGGCTAATTTCCCCCCGCTTCTTAAGGCCGTTAAGAGGGATTTTCTAAAGTGGAGAGCATTGAGGGTCTCGTGGCTGGGGCGGATAGCTGCAGTTAAAATGGTTACACTCCCCAGGCTCCTGTACTTATTCCAAGCCGTTCCATTGCCGGTACCGGCGAGTTATTTCAAGGAGCTGGAAACTCTAACCAGGGAATTCATTTGGGAAGGAAAGAGACCTAGGGTGGGAGGTCAAATTTTGATGGCACCGAAGAGCGAGGGGGGCTTGGCAGTGCCGAATTTTAGACGTTATTATGAGGCAGCTCAGCTGCGAATTATCAGGGAATGGTTGAAGGGAAAGGAAGGCACACAAGATAAATTGTGGGTGAGAATGGATAGGGCTGTAGCACATCGAAACCTGGCCGAAGTATTGTGGCTCCCGAAACGGCATAGGCCGGACCATCTTTACGAGAGCACCATCACCAAACTTATGGCAGACACATGGGATAGGCTAGCAAAATCAGAGGGGATTACCACATTCCCATCTCCCTTCACTCCCATATTCGGTAACGGGGACTTCTCCCCCGGGGTGGAGAAAGGCGCTTTTGTGAGCTGGCAGGAAGGGGGCTGTCGGAAACTGTGCGATATGTTTTCTGGAGGAGAGGTGTTATCATTCAGCGACTGTAAGAAGCTTTTTGCGGTACAAGAGAGGGAGAGGCTGAGATATGCTCAGATCCGCCATTGGGTTCTTCATCCAGGGAATAGGAAAGCTGCGACAAGGGATCCGACTCCCTTTGAAAAACTCTTGCTTACAAGTGATGGGGTGAGAGGCTTTATCTCTAACATCTATAAGACTCTGGCAGGCTCGAAGGAAGGGGCCCAATGGGCATACATGCGAGAGTGGGAGGAGGCCCTAGGACGCCGGATTAGCCGGACGGACTGGGGGAAACTGTGGAGGAAGATCCCCAAACTGGCTAGAGCGTCCCAACTACAGGAGACGTGGTATAAGATTATGTATAGGTGGCACTATACCCCAATCCGGCTGAACAGATTTTTTCCTACTGTGACGAGACTCTGCTGGAGGGGATGCGGGATGGTGGGCTCCGCAGAACACATTTGGTGGGACTGCCCCAAGCTAGAACCGTTCTGGGGGGAGGTGAGGGAGGCACAGGGGCTGGCTTTTGGGCTGAAGGCCGGGAGGACCCCAGCGCACATTCTCTTGGGGGAGCGGGTGGTTTCTGAGGCAGGTGAACCTAGAGGAAGAGAAAAAGCGATTGTCATCACGACTCTGGCAGCTATGCAGTTAATAGCCCAGAGATGGAAAGGCTCAGAAGTTCCTAGAATACAAGATTGGTTCCGAAAACTGTGGGAGATAGTGGCTTTGGAATGGGCAACCTATGCCATGGACAATAAGGCCCAAAGCTTCGCAGCAGACTGGGGGGAACTACTGCAAGTTCTTAATGACGATTATAAGGTGATGTGGTGTCCGCAGCGATTGAGGCTTCTGGATTTGCGATAACTGTGTTCTGTTGTTTTTGTTCTCATCTCGTCTAAGAGGGTTGGAGGGTGCAAGGATTTAGCTTGTTGCCGAGGGGGGGGGGGGGGGAGAGGGAGGGGGGGGATTGTTTGTGTGTTATTTTGTGAAATCAATAAAAAGAGTTTACAAAAAAAATTAACTGGATTCGAGTGGATAACTAACAAAATCTGCTAACATTTGTGACAGAAATAAGTGAAGCAAATACAACAAATAACAAAAGAGCAAATCAAATGAACATATAGCAATCAACTAAACATTGCTTGGATGAACATATAAAGTGATCGTCGACACAGGGTGTTTCGCCCAATAATGGGGGCTGTAAAATGCAGCTTTGTTATGCAGGCCTTCTTCAGGACGTGAAATATAAATTGTTCGAGTCGCGGGGTTTCTATCTACAATCAACAAAGGGAATGTAATGAGTAAAGGGGTGATCTCAAGTGTACATAGTTAATTATTTGTTGGAGCTCACACATATGATGCTCAATCATTTAGCAAAACGCTCCATAAGTATAGGGAGTGTAAGTCTTACCTAAGACTTATCCTATGTTAGAGTAAGATGTGGCATCCATCTTGGTTTGGATAGCATGCTGGCATAAGACTGGCCCAGGTATGAAGTAATTGAAAGCCTAAAAAAACACACAGGGAGTTCAATGTCACAATGAAGGACTCACGGAATAGTGACATACAAAAAAAATATATATATATGTACAAATAGTACCGTCTTACCTCTCTTGGGAGCCACTCCCTAGGTTCAGAACACTGGAACTCTTCTGGAAAGCAGGAACTCTTTTCTTACTTAGGCGTGGCTGTGGAAGGAGACACCTAAGCACTACAGGAGGCTATTTAAACCACACCCGATGGATGAATCTTGCTTTGCGTTATTCTGCATCCTCTGCAGCAGAACGCTCATTGGCCCTCATTACGACCCTGGCGGAAAGTGACTGACCGGAGCGCCACAGCGTAAATAGCGTTTCCGCCATTGCACGAAGGAGCAAGGTGCGGCCCATTCCGACCCATCGGGCACGAGCACCACGCCACGGCGGAAGTGCAAAGTCCGCGATGGCGGAAATGACCCCAAAACGGCCCACACCGCCGCCGTACGGCGCCCTAGGTGCAATACCGCCACCCCTCTTAGCGGTCACCGCAGTGTGCGCCTACCGGAAAGTACGGTGACCGGAAATATACGGAAACGGAAGTAAAAACATGGGCCCGGAACGGGAAACATCCCGGCGTACACCTATAAAACCACTAAAACCACACAACCACTAAAATCACTACCCTGAAACACACCCCAACCCGTCACCCACCCTAGCGAAACCAAGACAAATGGGAAAAGTAGCGAAGAAAGCGTGCGACCGCAAGCGGCAGGTCCACTTCTCCCGTGAGGAACTCACCGTGCTAACAGAGACCCACCAGGAGAATGCTGCCGTCGTCTTCTCCACGCAAATGACCAGAACGGCACTTGCAAACAAGAAGACCATATGGGCTCTGGTGGCACAGCGGGTAAGTGCGGTGGGGACCGCACCCCGCACCCCACAGCAATGCCGCAAGCGATGGGATGACCTGCGGATACGCGTCCGCAGCATACTCTCTGCCAACCGCAACATTGCCACAGCCACCGGGGGAGGTCCTGAATCACCCATCAAGTTGACCCCCTGGGAAGAAATCTGTGCCTCCACCATCGGAATGGAGAGCATAGAGGGAGTCGGAGGGATGGAGAAAGGAGTGCAGACATCCGAAGATTCAGGTAGGTGGGCCAGATAAAACAATGCCAAATCCACACAGTCCATCCATGTGAAGTACCATGCGTCCACATAGTGCAACAGAAACACATGTCCAGGAGAACGTCCACACACATCGGCCTGATAGCGCACGTTAAAACCCACAATAAATACATAAATAATTAAAAACCCCTAATACACGCACTACACGTGCAGCAGGCACACCCTAACTGCAGGCTGCCAAACAACTGCACCCTCACTCCACACACAAATCAAAGCACCTCCAAGGACCCGACCCAAATCACCCTCAGGTACCACCCCAAAGCATGTGATACAATGCCATTCCAATTCCCACAGACCCATCATTAACCCTCGCCCTCCTTTACTCCACCACAGGGTCCGATCCAAACGACGAGCTACAGGACACCCCTACCAGCACACCTGCAAAGAGGGCCAAGACCAACGGCCAGAGACCCTCCACCTCAGCTGCACGCATCAAGACACGGCAGCAGCACAAATCAGGTGGCAGCACAGAGGAGGGAACATCAACAGGCACCCCAGCAGCCAGCATGCCCACAACACCACCACCACAGGTCCCCCCAATGGATGCCACAGAAGGCACTGCCTCTGGTGGCAGCAGCACCATAGGTGACACCCCATTGATGGCAGCATGCTCGGACACAGAAAACGGGGATGTCGAAGTCAGATCCATCCATGACCTGTCCCAATCCCCCTGTCTGTCCCATCCCGTACAACATGAGGATACCACGCAGGGGCACCCACAAGACGACGACTGGCCATCCCCCACAAGCCCTGCGGCAAGGCAACATGAGGACAACAGCCCCTCTGTGACACCCCCGCAAATGGCCATGGCCCAGCAGAGGCAACAGTCCCTCGACCAGTTAATCGTACAACAGCAGCAACTGGCCACACTCCTCAAGGACCATGCCGATGAATGTGGGGGCACTAAGGCAGACATAGAAACATCAACTGAGACACTTAGGGCAGAAATGGAGAGAGGTACAGAGACGCTAAGGGCACAAATGGAGAGTAGCACCGAGAGCCTGAGAGTCCAAATGGAGAGAAGCACCGAGAGCCTGAGGGGGGAATTGCATGCGACGTCCAAAGACGTATGTGCCGAACTTGCCGCAGTGCGCCGTGTGCTCACTGAGCTCTCGCAAACCCTTACGGACATGCATGGACGTGAGCAGGCAGACACATCATCCGTTGCAAGTTCCGTCCAGGGCAGCCCCCAACGTAGATCTGGAAGGAACCTGCGCTCCACAGGCAGGGGTGCCCCTGATACCCGCAGAGGGGGCTTGCAATAGCGGCAGCCCACTGACAATGAGCATCTTTGGACACTGGTGTTCGGGGGGGAGGTAGGAGGGTGGAGGGGGTGTGTTGGGCTCACTTGGGTGGCGGGTCGATAGGGTGTTCAACATGACATCACATATGCCATAAAAAGTGCACGATCAACCAATGAGATGTGTGGACATTGATCTTTGTGTACTAGGCCATCATAGGCGTACAGTCCATATTGTGCATGTCCCAGACACACGCAGTGCCACAAGTCCCGTGTCCATGTATCAGCCACCAGGCGTGAGTGCTAGAAGCATACATCAATGAGATGCTGACGAATGTCACTGGCCTCCGGTGCCTCGCAGACTCCATGAGGTGCTGCCACATCCCCACCCTCATCATGACCATCATCAGGTGCTTGCAGTTCTGCGTCAGGGGGCATGGGCACATTTCTACGTACGCACATGTTGTGGAGCATGACACATGCCATGACCATCTTTGCAACCTTCTCATGGCGGTACAGGAGTGCCCCGCCAGACCTGCTGAGGCAGCGGAAACGAGTCTTCAGTAGGCCGAATGCCTGTTCAATGACTACACGGGTACGTGAGTGGGCATGGTTGTAGTCCTCCTCATGCTGGTCCCGTGGGTTCCGGACTGGTGTGAGGAGCCATCTCTTCAGTGGATATCCAGCATCACCTGTATGTGGACGAGAAACGTATGATGTGGAATGCCATTGCTACGTACGCACACCCCCCCCCTTCCTGCCAGGTCATTGCCAAATCACATACCCCACATAATCATGCATGTAATGAGACTCACCGAGTTCCTCAAGACCATAGAATCATGGGTTGATCCAGGGAATCGGGCACAACAATGTGTAATGATCCTGTTGGAGTCACACACCATTTGTACATTCAGGGAATGAAATTGTTTTCGGTTGCGGTACTGGGCCTCCATGGCATGTGGGACGACCAATTCCACATGGGTGCAGTCGATGGCACCAATGCAACCCGGTATGCCGGCAAGTGCATGGAATCCCACTTTTGTGTTGGTAATTTCCTGCTCCGAGCGTGGTAGAGAGATGTAGTCGTCTGCGTGCTGCAGGAGGGCATCGAGCACTTGAAATAGTGTCCGTGAGAACAGTGGCTGAGAAATGCCATGCAACTGTCCGACTGTGTGCTGGTAGGTGCCTGTGGCCAGGAAGTGGAGTACAGACACCACCTTCAGTAGGGGTGGGATGGCGGTTGGGCTATCTATCATGCTGACAAGGTCAGCCTGTGTCATGTCCACAATGGCGGCTATGGTGTCCCGGTCCAGACGGTAGAAGGTGTGGATCTGCTCATCAGTGAGGTTGAACGGATGTGCTCGGAGACGTGGGATTGCGGGCTGCCTGCGTGGTGGTAGTGGCTGTGCTGGCGGCCCTTGCTGGCCCTGCCTTGGCCTCCTCCTCCTCCTGCGTCGCCTTCGTGCGGCCGGTTGCAGTTGGTGTTCGTCTTCTTCTTGGAGTTGGAGTAGTTGCAGTGCTATCAGGTCCCCCAGGGCCAACATCGCGAGTCCTGCCGGTAGCATTTCGGTGTGGTTGTGGGAGGAGACTGGCTGTGCAATTTATGTGTTTTCAGGCTGTATGGCCTCCACCTGTGGTGATTAATTCCACCTGTGCAAACTGCTCTCCCCTTTGGCCGAGCACGTCCCGCGCACAACGCTGCAAATCGGGGAATGGCATCTTGCTATTGCAATCATGTATTTGTACCCGATGGCCGTGTAACATTGGTTGACATGTTCATTCTGCTCTGGTCCCATTGTTGCACATACTATCTGTGCAGTCGCGAACAGACTTGTGAAGGGTCAGTGGAACGTAGTACTCGAGTAACGGTGGGCCCTCATGCATCACTGTACCGAGTTGCAACGACGGGCGGGGCGTCCCATTTGTGGGTGAAGGCAGTTGCCATTTTCACACACAGCCGCACTCGATGGAATAATTAGTGATTTCAAACGGCCACAGATGCCTTTTCGGCGTGATGTTGCAAATGTGGAATTCGAAGGGCGGCGCTTTCGGTTTCCAGCTAGCGGCGAGGAGATGCCCACAGGTCTGACTGCAAATATAACGTTCTATTGTTCAATGTCCTTGAGACAGGGCCCATGGCGAGGAAGCAATGATTGATATGAATAGTTTGGGATGCGCAATTGCTACGTGGGCGATGAGGCCGGCCGTTCCCAAATACATGTTACTTCACAACACTGGAATTACGGGCTGGGGCACTGTGGATTTTGCAGGCTGCATAACGCACAGACTCAATGGATGTTTCTAATGTTATGTGAGTAATTATTCAGGCGTTTTGATTCCGGGATGAGGGAATGATGAATGGATGCATGGGCAGGTGATTTGATACAGAGTTTGCCATGTACAGGGCTTCTTGGGATCTATCCGCCTCCCCTACGCTATGTGATGCAGGGCTGCCATGGTGGGACCATCGTCTATCTGGCCTTGTTGAGCCCTCCCTGTCTCGACGCGCCCTCAGACACTTGTGTCCATGCACGTTAACATTCCCATCTGATGGATTCTGTTTTGACAGACGCATGCACAGGTACACTCATTTGTGATGGTGTTTGCACCTCGATATAGATGGTTAGGAGTCGCAAGTGGTTTTGGGGTGGTGATGATCCTTTGGAGTGGGCTAGCATGCATATGGCTGTGGATTTCGTGTGATCATTGAAGTGAGTTGTTGGAATGTAGTTCTGATGGCCATTCTGTTCTTTTTCTTTTCTTTTGGTTGACAGGTATCTCCTCCCCTTTTGCCACTGCCATCTGTATGCCACTCCTGCAGATGGGTTTTACTCCCGACACCTGCTGCTTCGTGTTAATCAGTGGAGCAGCATTACGATCTTATGGGACGATCGCCAATGGCCCACATGCCCTTACGCAGTACTGGTGGCTCGGAGCAACATTTCGGCCTTTCAGCTGGACTAGTGCCTCCCCATTGGGACGGCCCTGCGGTTCTGTGTGCTTCCATGTTGCCTTTTCGTACGTGAATGTGGCTCTGTGTACCATGAGGGAACAGGGCGACACACAAGTAGTGGCTGGTCATTTCTTGCGGATGCAGCCCACAATGGTGATTAGTGTTTAGGAGTTCATGGCCTGATGGCTGTATGGGCTTGGTGACTTTGATGTGCATTAAATTTCTATTCTGATTTGGCCCGTGTAGCGTTTTTCTTTGCAAGTGATGTGGCATATGCCTATTTGGGGGGCGATGTATTGTGAGGAGATCTGCATTGGGTTCCAGCTTCGGAGTTTAGTTGCGTGGTACTGTACTGGGCGCGTTTGCCTACTAAGCCCGTGAGGTCAGGGATGGGGGCTGCCAATATGACAGTTTGAATGTTGTCATGCTCAGGGGCGGGGGATTGGGTTTTGTGTAACAGATGCCGGTCAGCCAGGTGGACTGGTGGAATGATGTGATTCTCGGAATATTGCTGGTCACAGGTGCCTGTGTTTGCGTGCGTTTCTTGGTGGGGGACTGTGGTCATGTCCATTGGGATGGCTTCTGTATTCGTGCCATCTGTGCCCTGCAGCTCCCATTGGCCCCTCTTGTGTTTCTTTTGTTCGTTGCCATGCATGGGTGACTTGTACATTTCAATGGTTGCATTGTGACTTCATTGCACCTACGGGGAGTTGTACTTTGTGGGCAGGGAGCGGTGTACAGGCACTCAGTGGGGCCGTTTACGGTTGATTCGCGATGCCGTACTTCTCACCATGGCGGAATGGTACATTACGCCATGCCTGATGGCGTTAGGTACATGTCCGCTAGGGTCGGAATTGGCGTACCGTTGCGCCATGGTGGTGTTTGCGGTTTCCCATGGCGCGCGCGCGCGTGCTTGGTGCAGTTAGCGTTTGCGTTCACTACGGTGTCGCTAATGGCTTCGTACTTTGCGGTGACGGGTCATAGTCGCACCGAGCGCTATTCGATGGCGGTATTGCATTTCCGCCATCGTTTTCCGATTTCCGCAAGGGTCGTAATGAGGGCCATTGTGTCTTCTGCATCTGATCCTGGGCCTAAGGAAAAAGGCTTACCATCCTGAATCCAGTCTTCAGCAACACCTAAAAAGACAAGAAAGAACAGGTTAGCATTACGGTCTTCAGTGACACCGCTTCACTTACCTGACCCATCGGCTGTCACCAACGCCTCGCGCTGCATTCCGGCATCTGAAAGACAAAAGCTTACCTACTCTTCGTGCGCTCCGGAGGTCTTCACACTGCATTCCGGCATCTGAAAGACAAAAGCTTACCAACTCTTTGCACGCTCCGGAGGCCTTCGGCGCTGCATCCCGCATCTGAAAGACAAAACAAGGTGCGTTTAAAGACATTGGGGAACTTTAATACTCACGTGCCATTACTCCTTTCCACATCTAACCCAGTGGGTATTCCGGCACCCTGCAGCCGCTGCGAACTTGTACCTGCAAAAGAAAAAGACAGTTAGAGCGCATCGTGAAGTAGGGAACAAGCGCTTACTTACGTGCATCCAGGCGCTTCTATTCATCACACGGGCTCCATCTTCAACTCACTTCAGCCCGTCATCCGCCATCGCCGGAACCCTGCAAAACAAGAGACATCATTACTAAAGACTTTTAAAGACATTAGAATTACTCGAAACTTACCGTTCGTGAAGTAAACGACGGACAGCAGTCCTCTGAAGTCAAGAGGCCTGCTCCCCTTATCCAGTGAAGAAACTGGTTACAGCACCCTGCCCCGAAGCAGATGGAGAGCACGGCGTTCACTTACCTAAGGTGAGCGCGTTAACCTTTGGGGTTCTACAGGAGAAGAGAAAGGGAAGAAGAGAGAGACATTCAATAACCCAGTTCATTAATCCCATATTTTCTATCTGCAGACACCTTACCCTTCGAGTCAGACATACAGTGCACAGGGGTCCAGCCCAAAGAGCCAGCCGTGTGTTACACATCACCTTTGAAGATACGGTATACGCCCAGTCAAGACCGGCGCCTCTACGGGAATCAGGTGAGCGTTACAGAACGCAAAGCCTACCGCAAAACTCCCGTCCATGCGCTATGGAAACCTCGGATACCGACCAGCTAGCCCAGTTACTTGGGGAACTAAGGGCAGAAGTGCATGCAGCCCGTCAGGAAACGAACGCTCTAAGAAGGGAACTGATTATTTCCAAGGAGCGAACAGATGATCTCGCTAGACAATTGCTACAGTCACAAGCCGGACAGACCCCGTTACCCGCATCTGGGGGAAATCTTCCTTCTACATCCTCTATGAATCCAGTGCAGATCAACCTACCTGGGAATGTACCTCTGGCTCCGCCCGAACGATTTTCTGGTGACCCAAAGAGGTTTGCAGTATTTATCAATCAGTGCCGGTTGCATTTCTTATGCTGGCCAGCAGCATTTCCAACTGATCAAGCTAAAGTAGCTTTCGTGCTTTCGTACCTTAGTGGTAATGCGGCAGACTGGTCGATCCCTCTAGTAAATCAAGATGATCCGGTCCTCCATGATTTTCAAGCTTTTCAGCTTAGTATGGAAAAACTTTTCGCAAGACATTCACAGGGGCAGGCCTTGGACAATGAGCTTCTTTCGTTGCGACAAGGTAATCAAGACCTTTTGGCTTATATTGCATCTTTCAACAGACTGATAGTGGAAACTCAATGGCCTGAGGACAAAAGGATTACGCTGTTTTATAGAGGTCTACGTGGAGAGCTGAAAGATGTGTTAGCCCAAGTAGTGAATCCCCCACAAGATTGTTCGGACTATATAGACTTAGTCGTTCAAATAGATCACAGACTGCAGAACAGGAAGGCCGATCGTTCCAAGTTCGATGCTCGAGTATTTTACCAAACCGCCAACTCCCTCCAAAGGAGTAGACTCCGGGGAACCCATGCAAATAGGGGGCCTGAAAGGTCCTCTAACACAAAAGGAGCGGGAAAGGAGAAAACAGTTGCAATTATGCCTCTATTGCGGAAACTCAGGGCACTTTCTTCAAGACTGTCCGGTGAAACCTGCCAAGAAGGCAGTAGGAGCTGCAGTTACCAAAGTTACAAACTCTGAGCAGGGAAACGACCTCGCCCGACAAGAATAGAGGTCCTCTTGCCGAGCGTGAAAACCAGTTCCGTGACCTCGCATTTCGTGATACCTATGGTCCTCATTAGCCCTGATAATCCGGATCGATTACATGCAATTGAAGCTTACGTCGACAGCGGTGCCATCGGCAATTATGTGGATCATGAATTGGTTTTGAGGATGAATCTAACTCTTTGTCCCAAGGCTGTAAAGGACGTCATTACTACGGTGGATGGGACGGAGATAGCCTCCGGACCAGTAACGCATACCACTCAAGAAGTGACGCTCGTAAGTCAAGATGGACACCATGAGAAGATCGTGTTCGATGTGATCAAGGCCCCTCAGTTTCAGATTATTCTAGGAATACCTTGGTTAGAGAAACACAATCCTCTGATCGATTGGTGAGCAAGAATGGTCCAGTTTCCAGAATGTGTCTCTACTTGTCACCCTCCACCTGGTGTTGCACTGGCAGCAATTTCTTCAGAGACTCCCCAGTTACCTCCCGAATACCTAGAATACCAAGATGTTTTCCGGAAGGATCAGGCTAACTCTCTACCTCCTCATAGGTCTTATGACTGCCAGATAGACCTGATACCTGGATCTACTCCTCCTTGTAGTAGAATTTATGCCCTCACCGAGCCTGAGAACCTTCACCTTCGACAATACCTGGATCAATACCTGGCAAATGGGTTTATTCGTCCTTCCAAGTCCCCTGCTTCTTCAGCTTTGTTCTTCGTTCCAAAAAAGGAAGGAGACCTTAGAACTTGTATAGATTATCGCTCCCTGAACCAGATCACCGTCAAGAATAGATATCCGTTACCTTTGATCCCTGAACTCCTGGACCAGGTCAGAAAAGCATGCATATATACAAAGTTGGATCTTAGAGGAGCCTACCACTTGGTTCGAATAAAAGAGGGCGATGAATGGAAGACGACCTTCCGCACCAAATATGGGCTATTTGAATATCAGGTCATGCCCTTCGGACTTTGCAATGCCCCGGCCGCCTTTCAATATTTTATGAACGATGTTCTCAGAGAGCTCATAGATGTGTGTGTTGTTGTTTACATTGACGACATCCTTGTTTATTCTTCATCGGAATCTGAACATCGGAAACACGTGAAAATGGTCCTCGAAAGATTGCGTCAACACAAACTTTTCGCTAAGTTGGAAAAATGTGTTTTCAACGTGACTGAAGTTGAATTCTTGGGATTCATATTATCACCTAGCGGAGTGCGTATGGATTCAAAGAAGGTCGATGCAGTTCTCAAATGGCCATCACCATCCTCCGTAAACGGTGTGCAAAGCATGTTACGGTTCGCTAACTTTTACCACAGGTTTATCCCCGAATTTTCTCGAATAGTCCAACCCATCACTGCCTTGTTAAAGAAAAACAAACGTTTTGAATGGTCTACCGAGGCGGAACAAGCTTTCCAGGATTTGAAGACTAAATTTATCTCTGCACCAATCTTAAAACACCCTCGCCCCGAACTCCCCTACATCGTGGAAACTGATGCTTCAAGCCTTGCCATGGGGGCAGTTCTATCACAAAAGGACCCGGTAACCAATCAGTTGCATCCCGTGGCATTTTGGTCCCGCAAATACTCGCCTCCTGAAATCAATTACACGATTACTGACAAGGAACTTCTGGCTATCAAGTCTGCTTTTAAGGCTTGGCGGCATTATCTGCTGGGGGCCCGACACACCGTTACTGTGATTACGGATCACCGAAACCTGCAATATTTGAAAACTGCAAAAGCCCAATCCTCTAGACAACTCCGTTGGGCATTATTCTTTGCCGAATTTGACTTCATAATTACCTATCGACCTGGTATAAAAAACGGCAAAGCCGATGCCCTTTCTCGGATGGGAGTGGAAGAACACTTGGTCAACCCTAAACCTGTACCAATCATTCCCGAACAAAGAATTCTGG
The DNA here is from genome assembly GCF_040938575.1 of Ambystoma mexicanum. Taxonomy (NCBI): domain Eukaryota; kingdom Metazoa; phylum Chordata; class Amphibia; order Caudata; family Ambystomatidae; genus Ambystoma; species Ambystoma mexicanum. The sequence goes on along the minus strand of NC_090927.1, from coordinate 1,176,985,783 downwards.
GTGTAATCGCCACACAATCCGTAGAGGAAGTTAAGGATAAAGCCAGGCAATTTATAACTCCAGCAGACATACAGAATTGGCATTTGCAGGGAAAGGACTTTGCAGTAAAGGACAACTTGTTGTATTTCCAAGAACGATTATACCTGCCCAGCACAGATTTACAGAAAAAAGTAATCTCTTGTTATCACGATTCTTTAATGGAAGGACATCCCGGTATGGCCAAGACCTCAGAAAAGATCAAGCGCTACTTCTGGTGGCCGTCTTGGAAAAAAGATATCAGAGACTTTATAATGTCCTGTGGAGTATGCGCCCAAAACAAGAGTCAAAAGGAAAGACCAGCAGGCCTCTTACGCCCTATTGACATCCTACCTCGCCCTTGGCATACGCTTTCTATGGACTTCATCACCGATCTACCTCCATGCTCCGGATACAATACGATTCTAGTAATCGTGGACTGATTCTCCAAGATGGCGCATTTCATTCCACTCAAAGGCTTGCCAACAGCAGCAACTCTGGCCCGAGAATTTCTTGAAAACATCGTCCGACTGCACGGTTTTCCTTCGGTTCTAATATCGGATCGAGGTAGTCAATTTATTTCTCATTTTTGGCGAAGTTGCTGTCGGTCGGCTCAAATTGATGTGAGACTATCGACCAGTCACCACCCTCAGACCGACGGACAAACCGAGAGGACCAATCAAACTCTGGAACAGTATTTACGCTGCATGCTGCAACAAACTGAAAAAACTTGGAAAGACATCCTTTGGATAGCCGAATATGCCTACAATAACTCTGTCCATTCGGGAACTGGGAAAACCCCATTTTTTCTTTTATACGGCAGTCACCCTCGAACCTCGGAGTTGGATCCCCTCCAAGATCTTGAAACACCAGCAGTAGACTACCTGCATTCTACAATCACCCAAGCCTTTAAGGAAGCTGTTTCTCACCTTCAAAGGGCTAAAGAACAATACAAGAAAGGAGCAGATCAACATCGGAAGGAAGCCCCTCAATATCAAGTAGGGGATCAAGTCTGGTTATCCACCAAATATCTACCTCTAAAAGGGCCACGTACATTCAACCCAAGATACCTTGGTCCCTATTCCATCACTACCATGGTAAACCCAGTAGCGGTCAAGTTGGACTTGCCCCCGCACATGAAGATACATCCGGTCTTCCACGTCTCTCTATTAAAACCCGTGCAACCTCAAACCCGACTAACTAAATCTCCAAAACCTATCCTAGTTGATGGAGAACTCGAGTTTGAAGTCAAAAGCATTCTGGACTCCAAGATCTCCAAATCTAAACTATTTTACCTAATTGACTGGAAAGGCTACGGCCCCCAAGAGAGATCCTGGGAACCTGCTGAATATGTCCACGCTCCTCGCCTAATCAAAAGATTTCACCGAACATTTCCTGACAAGCCAAAACCCCCAGAGAAGCCCGGTTTGGGAGGGGCCTTGAGGGGGGGTACTGTCATGATCTCTGCTTCCAAAAGGTCAGGGTTTTCCCAACTCCCTTGGAAGCAGATCCATAACCCAGGTTCCGAGTGCCAACCAGTCCCAATTGGGACCTTTTGGACCCAGTCCTGGAGCCAGTGGCACCAGGCTCATAAATATGCCCAGTCCCAGCGCTGGAAGCGCCGGGCTCATAATGCTTGGGTGGACTTACCTGCAGCAGACCATGCTGCTTACTTGCCTGCCAGTTGAGCCTCTGATCCTCTTCTGTTTGGAACTACTTTTCCTGTTGGGTGGGGCAGGAGCCACTCCCTAGGTTCAGAACACTGGAACTCTTCTGGAAAGCAGGAACTCTTTTCTTACTTAGGCGTGGCTGTGGAAGGAGACACCTAAGCACTACAGGAGGCTATTTAAACCACACCCGATGGATGAATCTTGCTTTGCGTTATTCTGCATCCTCTGCAGCAGAACGCTCATCGTGTCTTCTGCATCTGATCCTGGGCCTAAGGAAAAAGGCTTACCATCCTGAATCCAGTCTTCAGCAACACCTATAAAGACAAGAAAGAACAGGTTAGCATTACGGTCTTCAGTGACAGCGCTTCACTTACCTGACCCATCGGCTGTCACCAACGCCTCACGCTGCATTCCGGCATCTGAAAGACAAAGGCTTACCTACTCTTTGTGCGCTCCGGAGGTCTTCACACTGCATTCCGGCATCTGAAAGACAAAAGCTTACCAACTCTTCGCACGCTCCGGAGGCCTTCGGCGCTGCATCCCGCATCTGAAAGACAAAACAAGGTGCGTTTAAAGACATTGGGGAACTTTAATACTCACGTGCCATTACTCCTTTCCACATCCAACCCAGTGGGTATTCCGGCACCCTGCAGCCGCTCCGAACTTGTACCTGCAAAAGAAAAAGACAGTTAGAGCGCATCGTGAAGCAGGCAACAAGCGCTTACTTACGTGCTTCCAGGCGCTTCTATTCCTCACACGGGCTCCATCTTCAACTCACTTCAGCCCGTCATCCGCCATCGCCGGAACCCTGCAAAACAAGAGACATCATTACTAAAGACTTTTAAAGACATTAGAATTACTCGAAACTTACCGTTCGTGAAGTAAACGACGGACAGCAGTCCTCTGAAGTCAAGAGGCCTGCTCCCTTTATCCAGTGAAGAAACTGGTTACAGCACCCTGCCCCGAAGCAGATGGAGAGCACAGCGTTCTCTTACCTAAGGTGAGCGTGTTAACCTTTGGTGTTCTACAGGAGAAGAGAAAGGGAAGAAGAGAGAGACATTCAATAACCCAGTTCATTAATCCCATATTTTCTATCTGCAGACACCTTACCCTTCGAGTCAGACATACAGTGCACAGGGGTCCAGCCCAAAGAGCCAGCCGTGTGTTACACATCACCTTTGAAGATACGGTATACGCCCAGTCAAGACCGGCGCCTCTACGGGAATCAGGTGAGCGTTACAATTGGGACCAGACATCCCAGCCCACATCCTGGAGGCACACACCAGGCATGTAGAAGCCCGCGAAAGCATCCATGTTTCGCGGGAAAGTACATGCCCAAATAAGGAAGGCCCCGGGTCGGCTCGACCTGGGGAAGGTGAAGGGAGCAAGACGGTCAGCGAACATGACAAAGGAGCCTCGTGGTCTGGCCATTTTGGGAGCCAGGCCACCATTTTGGGCTAAGCGCTCAAAACACGCTTAAAACGCCAAAAGGAGCTCAAAACACAAGTAACGATCGCTGCCACCATTCCCGTCCGTGAATCACTTGCACCGATCAATTACAATCCAAAAAGAGTAGACCCAAGAGAGCAGTAACTTAGCTTACAGTGCCCTCTTGTGTCATGTTGCACGACAGCCGCAACATGATAAAAGAAACTACGGAAAACAGCGTTTCCCGGTACTGACTGTCTTAAGGGCATGTCAGTTTCCCCGTCAGAAAGGAGCGAAAGCCCAGAGGAGTGCGGCAGAAGGCTGCACTTCTCTGGCAAAGTCGAGAACAAGGTGAAAAACAACAGCAAAAAGTTTAGGGGTTGCCACATGGAAGGAAAATTACCTACAATTACGAAATCTTTCCTAACAAAATTCCCTGGGGTTTCCTTCCCCAAGAGTTTACCACAGTTCACAAAGTCGGGGTTCTCTTCCCCAGTAGTTTACCGCAGTTCACAAAGTCTGGCGGTTCCATTCCCCAAGAAGTCAGCTCTGCAAGTTTCACAAATATACTCAGTTCAAAACAATTATAAAGGCCTTCAGGTTCCTCTCCTCACAGATTCAACATACTTTCTGAATTATCAGGGTTCTTTCCCCAAGAAGTTACGTTTCTCAGCTTCCAAACTATAACCAATTCAAATTTCATAGTTTCCAACAATAGTTCCAACTCAACAATTTTGTAATCCTTCTGGCTTTTCAATAGTTCATACAGATCACTCTCTTTCTCATTCACTTTAGCAATCCTGTTATAAAATGCAGCTCATTTATCGTTACTTTCCTTGCCTCTTTCCAAGCAGGGTTTACTCAATCTAGGTGCAGATGTTGGACCACACGGTCCACCCATTACAGGTGTGAGAAACCTGAGGGTATTCTCCCAGTAAGACCTCGAGAATCCCTTATTCAGGTGGCCAGGGCATGGCCATCGCTGTTGGATCCAGTTCCTGGGGCTGGATCAGTGGGGGAGAATCACCTGGGTAGGGGAACCCAGGGTTATGCTTGGGGGAATATCCAATGTGGTACGCAGTATTATGCCAGAGAAAGGGAAGAGGAAGACAAGCTTCCTGAAGCGTTTATAGTTTGCAGCCAAGGATTATTGGTGCATGCCAATTTTCACACTGCAATATTCTATATAGCTAAATCATTCAATTTAGGAGAGTTTAAGGTGCAGGGGAGGAACTGAGGCCCCGGCACAGAATCATCACTAAATATAGAAGAGAAAGAGGATCCAAAGGTAGAATCCTCCCATCCCCTGCCCACTATGAAGAACCGTCAAAGACAGTTAAAGAATCCATTAATAAAATATCAACAAATACAAGTTCAATCAAAGTAATCCAGCAAAATACATTCAAACCAATATTTTAGGTAACATTCACAAATGTAATAGTAGAAAGTTTTAGGCAAAGCAATCCGCAAGTCCGGTGTCTTTGGCTGACACGTTTCTAGGGCTAAGCCTCTTCTTCATGAGCCTTATTGGACTGCGGAAAAAATATCATACAAAAGCACACTTTCAGTAAATTACATATTCTGCCGATCAGAAGTACATACAGTTGTAACCAATGAGGTAACGATTGAGTGCCTTAATCACATATTGTGGAAAAAGAAAAGGTTTGAAACAATGAAGGGTCAACCACTTTGATCACTTCATATGTACAAGGTATTGCCAATGAAGAAGATGGAGGGATACCGTACTTATAAAATACCTTTCCTAGAAGTTTATACATTATTCTCGTCAATCCAGTGAGGTTACTAGTTCTTCATTAATCTTCAACAATGCTTACAGCGTGTATCTACACCTATGGTGGAGGAACATCACCTAATCATTATGGCGTAATTGTCACGCATAATACACTAATTATAACTCTATTGTACACATCTTAACACATCACATATGCTGATGTTCAACAGTGTAAGTCCCTAAGGGGTAGCGGAATTAGCTTAATATAAAACGCCCCTCACTGCAACGCAGTGTTGCTATCCACTGAAGGGATCGGGAGTACCCGATGGCACTACTCGTTCAATTCATTCAAGGTATGCCTCTTGTGGTACGTTGTACAGTATATTAGAAACACAGACAACTGTAAAGAGTGGTAGCAACCAGTAAATATTTTCTGGCCGTGCAAACATTTCATATATGCTCAGTAGCATTACATACTTTAAGTGCGGGTGACACTCACCCCACGTGTGCTTGTTCATGCAGGCTTACAAGCCTCTCTGGATCGCTGACAGATGGCAACGGGTTCACAGTACGCTCATAGCGTAGCGCGGTGTGTCGGCTGGAGATGTGCTCATTCTATAAGGAAAATCAGAACACTATGTAATAAAAGAGCTAGATGTAGATGGACAAAAAATCCCTGTGTGTGAATATATGATTCCAGAGTATAATACAGATTTTTCATACATTTGTTACAGAAAGTCATGATTCTATTAAAGACTCGGAGGCGAAAGATTATGCTGTGAACTTTCCTTTACTACTCGAGCAGCAAAGTAACAATAAACAATTATGAAAAACCATGAAACAAAAAACTACAATTCCCAGAAACTTGCAATGAATTCGTAGTCCATTTTTCATAAGCTCATAAAGACCGTGTGATCCCTCAGTCCAATCATATCCCAGCTACACCTATAACCACTGCCTGAACCACAGTCCTTCCTCTTTCTTCTGCTGATCGAACATCCTAAAACTTGCGCCCCAACCGGTAGATGACTTCTTAATCTTCACTTTGTCCCCTTTCATGGCGTTGCTGTCTTCTGCTCTGCTCCTGTTAAAACATATATATACCATTACCTGTCTCATCATGAACGGGTGGGCAATCGCATAACAACATCATTACAGTACCATTTACACCATTATATTACTCTTTAAATACCATATTTACACACTTTCGATTGTAGCGATTAAATAAGGTGGAATAATCTTTTGCCTCTGGGTCTTTAATAGAATCATGACTATCTGTAACAAATGTATGGAAAATCTGTATTCTATGTGAAGACTTGGAGGCTCAGATTATGCTAGTTTAAAGCTTACTTACCACCAACGATGCTACTTGATCAACGGGTATAAAATAGACATTCTTAAATGTTTCTTCATTAGACCAGTCTGCCGCCCTCAAAATATCTTCCAGGCGGGCTCCTGCCATAAAGGCCGATGACGCCATAGCACCTCTTGTCGAATGAGCTCCAAACTGACCCACATCAATGCCTGCCTCTGCCATGCACCATCTTACCGATCAAGATAACGTGGCCAATGCTACTGCTTTAAAAGGTTTCCTAATAGCTATCAACAATTGATATTCCCCATTGGGCCTCATCATATTCGCCCTAGTTTCATAAACCTTCAAACATCTAAGAGGAAATAACTTGGGCTTCTCTGGGAAAGCCATATACTCAACCGATTTAATGTTTGTCTTTGTCCTCTTCTCAATATAAAATATTACCCCTGAAGGTGAAAAGGATTTCCTATTTATCTCTAAAGCCCTCACGTCAGACACTCTCTTGCATGAAATCATAGGCAACAGAGTAGTTAACTTAGCCCATAGAGCTTTCCTATTAAGATACTCATTGTCCAGCCAAGCCTCAAACATCCTCAATACCACACTCACGTCCCAAAGATGTGAATATCTTGGTGTGGGCAGTCTCATGCACTTGACCCCTTTCAGTAATCTGCATATTAGCGGATGCTGCCCTGCTGGTCTACCTTCAATGTACTCATGACCTGCCGATATCGCAGATCTGTAGTTGTTAATGGTCCTGTAAGCTTTTGTCTGAGCCGCCTGCGCTGCCAGAAAATTCACTATGTGGATTACATCCATTCGTATGGGATCAACTTCTCTCTCCATACACCAATCACTCCATCTTCTCCATGCCATTCTGTAGGCCTTTCCGGTAGCTGGGGCCCATGACTCTCGAATAAATTCTTGAGCCGTTCACGAAAGTCCTGGCCTGGCCCAGGTCTTCCTGAAATCGCCCATGCTATCAGGTTCAAGTTCCCTGACCGTACGAATGGGTGAGTTTCTCCTGTTGGACTTAAAATTATGTCCTCTCTGTGTAGTAGCAGGATCGGAGCATCGTACGACAACTGGTCCGGGCACCATGCTTGACCCCTCCAATCTGGAGTCACTAGAATCACTGTTGCTTCCTGTCTCCTGACCTGCGCCACCGTGCGTGCTATCATGGTGAATGGAGGGAAGGCGTATTCTTTCGCTGGTCCCCAAACCTGGAGAAATGCATTTGTCGCTGTCGCTTCCAGATCTGATCTCCAGCTGTTAAACCTGGAGATCTTCTTGTTCAATCTCGACGTGAACAAATCCGTCCAACATGGACCTCTCAGATGCATTATCTCCTGAAATACTGAGTTGTCCATCTGCCAATTGCTGGAGTCCCTCATGTATCTCCAATTCCAGTCTGCCACCTGATTGAATTCTCCCGGCAGGTGTTCTGCCATCACACTGACTTCCCTCTGGAGGCATAGATGCCAAAATTCTTTGGATATCTCTGTAGCATCCTGGATCTCGTCCCGCCCAGCCGATTTATGTATCTTACTGCTGAAACGTTGTCCATCTTTAAAAGAATGGCACATTTGACTCCTTCCTGAGTCCAACAACGGACTGGAAAAGATCCTGCCAGAAGCTCTAGGCAATTTATGTGTAGACCCAATTCCTCGCTCGACCATCTCCCCCTGGTCGATTGATCTCCACATCTGGCTCCCCATCGACTGGCATCCGACTCTATTACCAGGTCCGGGGATGAGCCAAATATCTCCCTGCCATTCCATGCCTCCATGTGGCAATGCCACCATTCCAGCTCGAACTTCGCCTCTTGAGATATAGTCACTTTCTTTTCGATGATCTATCTTTAACCTCTGTAATGCTCTGTAGTGCAGAGGACCTGGAAATATTGCCTGAATCGACGATGACAGACGACCTACCAATCTCGCTATCTCTCTCAATGAGATTTCTTGTCTTGTCATCATACTCTTTATTTCCTTCTTTGTAGAGTTCTCCTTCTCTAACAGTAGTTTGAGTGAACCCTGAGTTGTCTCTAAGATGAAGCCTAGAAATTCCATCTTCCGTGCTGGTTTTCGTACTGACTTCTCCCTGTTTATCAGAAAACCCAGTTGCTGCAGCAAAACGGTTGTTTTCCGAATCTGTTCCATGAGAATCTCTCTGTCCTGGCACATCAGGCAGATGTCGCCCAGGTAAATAATCATTCTGATCCCCTGTTCTCTCAGGTGTCCTACTACTGGTTTAAAAAGTTTGGTGAAGCACCATGGAGCTGATGCCAGACCAAACGGAAGACATTTGAACTCCCATTACTCTCCTTTCCATAAGAATTGTAACAGCCTCCTCTAATCCCGATGAATCGGAATCGTTAAATAAGCATCTCTGAGATCTATCCTTGCTAACCAATCTCCTTTCTGAAGAACGTCCCTTAAAAGGTGAATCCCTTCCATTTTGAAGTGTCTGTATACTAGAAAATAATTCAGACCCCTGAGATTTATTACTGGCCTTACCTTGTTTTTTTCCTTTCAGTAAGAACAGGTTGCTTATGAAACCTCCCTGACCGTCTGAGGCTGGGCCTATTGCGTTCTTTGTCTTGAGTAATTCTACTTCTCTGTCTAACAGATCCTTGTCCTGTTTGCTGAACCTTATCTGCCTTGGTGAGGTTACCTGTGACGGTTCCTGCCAAAATTCTAACTGAAAACCTTGCACAGTCTGCCTTACCCATGCATCTGAGGATATCTCCTCCCATTTTCCTACATGCAACTTCACTCTTCCTCCTACTGGAGGAAAGTTTAATTTCACCTTTTTCGCTGCTTTTATTTCTCTCACCTGAATTATTCTGGTGTTGCTGTCTACTGTTGCTTCTCCAACCTCTGCCCCTGCTTTTTCCCCTGGAAGGGAAGAAAGGGGTCGATCTCTGGTCCTCTTGCTTCCAGTTGGTTATGTCGTTATAGGACCTTCTGTATTGATTGCGGCTGGATGAGCGGCCCCTTCTTCCTCCAACCCTGGCAAAAAACGTCCTCCCGAAAATGTGTTTAAGGGAAGATTGAGCCTTGTCCATGGACACGTATGTGCTGGCAAACTTCGCCATATCCTTAATGAAGAGATCCCCAAATAGTTTGCCCTTTGCCGCTGCAGCTTGTTCAGACGAAGCCAGCTCACCCGGCCTAGAGTCCAACTTCATTAAAATGAACATCCTCCTTTCGGTGGCCAATGCTGTGTTGGCATTCCCCAACAGGCATAGGGTTCTCTGCACCCATCCAGCCACTATCTCAGGATCTATGGGCTCTTTCTTTGTTTTGGATTCCTCAGCGAGATGCCAGATTCTAGTAATAGGCCCCAACATGTCTAACAGTTTGTCTTGACAGGACCTCCAGGACCTGTCAATTCCTCTTTTCACATCCCTGCCATATCTTCCCAGGAACGTGATTATCCTCTCATCAACCTCTTGGGTTTCAGCCACCCCGTCCGGTACCCTCGGCCTCGGGCATTCAGTTCTTAATTTTCTTCTCGCTTGCCTGCTCAAGGGTGTTCTCAATCTTTTCCTTATATATTCTGCAATTCTTTCGGGGGGTCCCACTCATTAGACCTCGGATGTACCAACTCGTCCGGGTCAAATTTGTCTTTATGTGGGTCAACGTCCTCCCTCCTGCTTTTCTTGCTCTTGGTCTCCCACTCGGCATCATCTGGGGAGGTCTGACTCTCTGATGTACTGTGTGCGCCCGACTTCCTTCGAACTGCTTCTACAGTATTCATTATCAGATTCACTTGAACTTATGTTATGTCTCTCACAAGACCTTGCCTTTCTCTTTTCCGTTCTGGATCTGCGTGATGAACCTGGGGGGGGTCTGGGAGCTACGGTCCCTGCTGGTCTTTTTCTTGCTTCCCCCTTTCTCCCTGCGCGCCTTGCCCTGCGACAAAGCAGCCAGGTCCTGTATTATGCCCCTTTTCCTATGGGGTCTTTCGGCACTATTCAGCCTCTGAATCGCTTCGCTCATACATAGGCCGCTCACATCAGGACCTTCTGAGCCCTCTGAGTAGTCACTCATCTTCCTCAATTTGTGCCGTGTAATATAATATGCAGTTTTCCTAGATTGCCCCCGTCAATGTGCTTATATTTATTCGTATCTAGGCGAGTCTCTGGCAATAATAGCAGTTTTTCTTGGGACTGTGCCCATCCAAAAAGAGACTTATAATCAATACCTTTCAAGGTATCACCTCCCCAGTCAGGCAGTTAATGAGGGGTCTGCTCCTAGTTTATACCTGGGACTGGGCCTGTCAATTACTTGCAAGACAGCAGTATCTTTCAAGCCTGTAGTGCTGCTTTTCGGCCACTAGGTGGCGTTTGCTGTCTATTTCACAGAGCCTCTCTTTGCTAGCTTCCCCCAAGCCTCAAGCATTGAATGCTGCTCAATAAATCTTCCAAACTCCTTCACAACTGCTCTCTGAAATGCTCCCTCACTAATCAAGTTTGCAATGGCGCCGGAACCGCAAAAGTCCCGTCGCGCTGTTGCAAACGTCTGCTAAACAGTGCCTCCTAATGAGGCGATCTGAGACACCGGAATAAGAAATCCTGTTGCGTCTTGTGTGCTGATATGCTCCGCCAAATCCCGTCAACGCGCTGCGTTCTAAGCGCTCTAACGTTGCGCGCGCCTATTCAATTATCACAAGAAAAAACATTGACATATCACTCATATTAGTAATAGTGATAAATCAAATGCACTTATCTCGGCTGCTCGAGCAGCAAAGAAAGAGGAAGGACTGTGGTTCAGGCAGTGGTTATAGGTGGAGATGGGATATGATTGGACTGAGGGACCACATGGTCTTTATGAACTTATGAAAAACGGACTACCAATTCATTGCACGTTTCTGGGAATTGTAGTTTTTTGTTTCATGGTTTTTCATAATTGTTTATTGTTACTTTGCTGCTCGAGTAGTAAAGGAAAGTTCAGAGCATAATCTGAGCCTCTGCGTCTTCACATAGAATCGTGTAACGCACCAGCTCAGCTGGTAGACCTCTGTACAGAGCTGGAGTCGCAATGATGTTAGCAGCGGTTACCACGGTGATGGCTGCTGATGCCGGCTCGTGGCGCGGGCCATATTACGAAAGTTTAAAGATTCAACAGAGTCAGTGATAAGAAAACGGACTAGATGCAGCACATTGTTAGGCAGAAACCTGTGCAGTTCCCTTAGGGACCACTGCAAAAAGTTTAAGTCTACAGGAGTAAGCAGTAAACCCAATTGGTAGCAGTCTGCACCACCCAGATTTACCTGGTAGCTGTGGCTGAGCAGTCAGACTTCTCTCAAGAAGAGTTAGGCAGTATATAGAGTATACACAATAGGGCTAAAAATACAGTAGCACAAGCAAACACTGACCAGAGCTTTGGTATAAAAGTATATAATTATTTATTTAAAAACACACTTGTAAAAATACACTGGCACTAATATGTCAAGCAAGTTCAAACACAGTCACTATAAGTATATACACCTCCCTAGTTAATTATTAGACAAGTCTAGGTTAAGACACCACTTATTTAGCAAAACAGAGGTGAGCGCGTAACCGTAGATGGCACTCCAATAATTTGGTTAAAAAAAGGGAGAGAAAAAGCAGAATAGGAAAAACACACAATACCAACACTTTTAAGAAACCACAGCAAGTCAAGAAAGGCAGGGTCTACTGTAGAGCTAAAAGTTCATAGGCCAGGCCCACTCTTGGAGAGAGCAAGGCGGAATGTGCCCAAGATCACACAGTGGAAATGCACTCAAAGTCTTTGCAGAAAAGTCAAAAGAGGTTGGATCAAGTCAGAAAGGTAATGTTAGCAGGTCCGAGGTCACCCCAGGATAGAGAGTCCAGGATTTACGGGACACCTTGGACAGTCTGTTGCAAGGGAGAACAGACGGGACACAGTACCTGAAATGGTGAGAAAGCTCCAGCAGGGGCAGTTGTTCCTGGCAGCGGGTGCAAGTCGAGGCTTCGTCCAGTGGAAGAGAGGATCTCGACGTGGAGGAAAGCTGGAGGTCGTTGCACTGCCAGGGAAGAAACCAGCCGCGGAGTTTACCGGTTAAAAGGTACTACCCTTTTATTCGCGGTAGTGGTGAAGCGTGGCTATCCGGCCGCCGGGGTGCTTGGCATGGGTGATTCGACCACGAGATGATCCAGGATGGTGAAAAAGGCGAACTGGTTGGTCCCACCAGCTCAAAGGGAAGAAGAATCTCCTGGAAGAAGATCTCCTCTGTCGTCGGTAAAGTGGTGAGTTTCGTACAGCAGGGCGCCACCGGTGGTGTCGTCGTTGTAGATGGCTCAGCTTCTCCCCTCTTTGGATTCTTTAGGTCCTGTGGCGACTTCTGAAGTTCCAGTCCCCAAAGCCCTGCTTTTATGCAGCAAAACCCCCATTCATCAGCCTAGCTGTCACTCAAACATGCTAAGTGGTGTGCCGGGCGGCTCACCACTGGGCTAATCACACAAGAGTGCGACTTGAGTTGCCAAGGCAACTCAGTCCAGGGTGCCTAATCCCCCTCCCACATTTCCTGTTGACCCCAGACAGAGTGGCACCATTTGGAGGGCTTCTGTGGAGAAGCCCGCCAAAAAGTATAACAAAGGGCTCGAATTGGGTTAGAGTTTCAGAGGCGAACACAAACGCCATTTTAAAACCGAGTCCTGGCAAAATGACCCAACCGGGGAATAAATATTAAATAAATAACCCAGGGGCAGTTGTTCCTGGCAGCGGGTGCAAGTCAAGGCTTCGTCCAGTGGAAGAGAGGATCTCGACGTGGAGGAAAGCTGGAGGTCGTTGCACTGCCAGGGAAGAAACCAGCCGCGGAGTTTCCCGGTTAAAAGGTACTACCCTTTTATTTGCGGTAGTGGTGAAGCGTGGCTATCCGGCCGCCGGGTTGCTTGGCATGGGTGATTCGACCACGAGATGATCCAGGATGGTGAAAAAGGCGAACTGGTTGGTCCCACCAGCTCAAAGGGAAGAAGAATCTCCTGGAAGAAGATCTCCTCTGTCGTCGGTAAAGTGGTGAGTTTCGTACAGCAGGGCGCCACCGGTGGTGTCGTCGTTGTAGATGGCTCAGCTTCTCCCCTCTTCGGATTCTTTAGGTCCTGTGGCGACTTCTGAAGTTCCAGTCCCCAAAGCCCTGCTTTTATGCAGCAAAACCCCCATTAATAAGCCTAGCTGTCACTCAAACATGCTAAGTGGTGAGCCGGGCGGCTCACCACTGGGCTAATCACACAAGAGTGCGACTTGAGTTGCCAAGGCAACTCAGTCCAGGGTGCCTAATCCCCCTCCCACATTTCCTGTTGACCCCAGACAGAGTGGCACCATTTGGAGGGCTTCTGTGGAGAAGCCCGCCAAAAAGTGTAACAAAGGGCTTGACTTGGGTTAGAGTTTCAGAGGCGAACACAAACGCCATTTTAAAACCGAGTCCTGGCAAAATGACCCAACCGGGGAATAAATATTAAATAAATAACCCAGCGGTATCTTTAACATTGCACCAAAAAGTGGTGCGTTTAAAATGAATGGGAAAATCCCATAGGAAATATTCCGGTGGAATATTTTGCGTGGTATCCACTGCCACCAGCCAGAAACTCGACAAGGGGGACTGGAAAGTGCCCCCTTGGAAAACAGACCCAGGGGCAATCGAATTACCCCTACCAGTACTTCCACAATATGATGGTTTGTGCTGGTTCTGTTCACAATTTGAGACTAGTAAAGCCAATGGTGACTTTACATGCCCTGGGAGACAGTAGTCAGTCTCAGGGTATGGAGTCTATGTTTGGGGGTCACTATGACACCCCTGTGTTACTGCACTGAGGGTGCTGTGTAACACACATACCAAAATCACATGAAGCCCTCTGGAGTAAAAGACCCCATAGCCCATAAAACACATTACATAGTCAAAGGACATTCTCAAATCATGTCTAAGAGTGGGAGAAAAAGAGTCTCACTCTTAGCAGGAGAAAAAAATAAACCCCAAAAATCCAGCAAAGCTTCTGGGGGACTCACTAGGTTTGGGAAATTAGCCTTAACAGAGAATTCTCCCTAACACTCGCCCCCCCCCCCCAGACTAAGGGACAGGAGGATTCAATCCACTCCTGGATGAATCTCATACCTCTAGTTGGTGACATACATCCTAGAGAGACCATCAGCATTTTGGTGGTGACACCCTGACCTGTGCTCAATGGTGAAATCAAACTCTTGAAGGCAGATTGACCATCTCAATAGTTTTGGGTTTTCCCCCTTCATTTGCATCAACCATCTCAAGTGTTGGTGGTCAGTCTGAATGACAAAAGTAGAACCATACAAGTATGTCCTAAACTTCTTCAGAGCCCACACAATGGCAAAACATTCTCTTTCAATTGTTGCCCACCTTGTCTCAGGATCCTTCAGCTTTCTACTGATGAAGCAAATGGGGTGCTCCCTACCTTTCCCATCCAGTTGGCTCAGGACTGCACCTATACCTACATTGGAAGCATCTGTCTGTGCAATGAAAGTTTGGTGATAGTCAGGAGCTCTCAGTACTGGTGCTTGGCAAAGAGCTTTCTTCAGGTTTTCATAGGCCTGATTGCACTCCTCATTCCATCTGACCTTCTTAGGGAATTTTGGAGAGGAGATCACATTCAGTGGAGAAGCTATGGTCCCATAGTTCTCAATGAAATTCCTGTAATACCCAATGAGGCCTAAAAAGGCTCTCACCTGGGTTTGAGTAGTAGGTGTTGTCCAATTTTGCACAGCTTCAATCTTACTGAGCAAAGGCCTTATTTCTCCACCTCCTACCTCATGCCCAAGATAGACCACCTTACTCTGTCCAATCTGGCATTTGCTTGCCTTTATGGCCAGGTTGGCCTTCCCAAGAGCCTGCAAAACATGTCCTAGGTGGTTAACATGCTCTTCCCAGGAGTGGCTGAACACTGCAATGTCCTCCAAGTATGCCATGCAGAAGCCAGAACTTGATTTACCATCCTTTGAAATGTAGCAGGTGCATTCTTCAGTCCAAAAGGGATAACCTTAAATTGGTATAAGCCAACTGGGGTGGAAAATGCAGTTTTCTGAGGGTGCTGTGTAACACACATACCAAAAACACATGAAGCCCTATGGAGTAAAAGACCCCATAGCCCATAAAACACATTACATAGTCAAAGGACATTCTCAAATTATGTCTAAGAGTGGGAGAAAAAGAGTCTCACTCTTAGCAGGAGAAAAAAATAAACCCCAAAAATCCAGCAAAGCTGCTGGGGGACTCACTAGGTTTGGGAAATTAGCCTTAACAGAGAATTCTCCCTAACACGCATCAAACCCGATCTCCATCTTGGAGTGGGGTGAGTCTCTCCATAGTCCTATATGAGGAAGTACCTAACCCAAGCAAGTCCCTGGACCTCATTCCGAGTATGGCGTTAAGGGATAGCGGCCACCGCTAACGAGAGCGGTGGCGGTAATCCCTTACCGCCATACTCCGAGTTCCCTTAGCGCCATGGTGCTTTTAACACCTGCTTTTAGCAGGCGTTAAATACCATGGCGCTAAGGGACCTTGATGTTAATTACGCCACCGTAATTTACGGTGGCGTAATTGACGCCTTCCCCACTCCCATTATGCCCTATGGGGCAAGAATGGGAATGGGGAAGGGTAAATGGGGATTGGGGAATTACCGCCCCGCCAACCTTGGAATGGGGCGGTAATTCCGCCAACCACCAAGGCGCTGCCGGTCCGGGTACGGCGTCAACCAAGGCGTTAATAGCGCCATTGGTTAGCGCCGTACTCGGAATGAGGCCCCCTGTCCCAAAAAGAATTGCAGTGATATACAGTGCTAGTCTAATAACAAAGTGCTAAAAACAAAGTGAACGCCTAAGATACAGGTCCTCTGTCAATCGACCTGTACCAAGACGCCTAAGGGTCAGCATCCAATTGGTTCCCATGTGTCTCAATATCATGTTCTACATGATCTTACAGTTAATCATACTGATAGTGATAAGATTGACCCAATCAGGGTCCATCCTTCGTGTTCACATATCCGGAATGCCCCATTTCAACATGATGTGATTCAAACACAGATTAAAAATGTACAAAAGAAGTCAATAATCCCCCAGACGTATGTTGGAGTTATTGGAGTTGCATCTTCCGATGAGTATGACTAATCAATTTTATCCTATAATTATACCTACAATCATATGGCAAGTATAAAACTGTTAGAACAAATTCACACATTCATTCTCATTGCGGCCTGTCAGTTGTTAATCGTTCATTGTTCTCTTAGGGCTACCGATGTGGTGCTGCAAGTCCACCCTAGAATGTAGGTATAAACTCATATACATGTTCCAATGAAAGGACCAATGACGTCTAGGTGGTTACAATATGGATACAGGAGTTATACTATATAGGGAAATGTGAATCACGGACACGTCCAGTTCCACTGTATCATAGTTCCACTAGATGGATCAAGGAGTACCCCACCAGGTGGGTCATTTTATAAGTTTACAGACAACAGTGAAAAGATCTAGATGAGTATTCATAGGTTACACTGTGGTTATCTAGTTACATCTAATCAGTTCAGCATTTCACATTTAGAGAACATATGACATGATGGTCAATGAAATGATCTATACCATAAGTGTACATTTGCATAACTTATTGTTCAGATGACAATGGTTGAGATGACCATGGTTGAGATGGACACAGTGTATTAGCGGATATATTAATCATATGAAACAGTTTAATGAAAATTCCTCATTGAGGCCCCTTGGATATAGAGTGATATGGATCCAATATTTCTCTCTCTGTGAAAGCAGGGATTGATAATTACCTCCCCTCTGTGGGGGTTTGACCACTTCCACTACCTGCAACTTCAATTGGGCAATAGTGTGATGTTGCTCTGCAAAGTGTCTTGCAACTTTTGATTTAACGTTCTTACACCTTATGCTAGATTTATGCTCTGCCCATCTTTCCTTAACGGGTCTTGTTGTTTGTCATATAGATAGTTTCCCACATCAGCATTTAATGGACTAAATAAACCCTGGGGTCAGGCAAGTAGAATAGTCTATCAGTTTGATCTTTTTTCCCCGTTTGAGGGTGAGTGATTGAATCCCCCTTTACGACATTGTTGCAATGGGTGCAACTGAGGCATGGAAAAGCGCCTTTCTTCCTCGTTTTCAAAAACAGTTGTTTTTCTTTAGGCAGTTTCTCAGCCTCACCAGCTTGTATCTTAAGTTATGTCCTCTTTTGAAGGCCATCATGGGGGCCCTTGGAAAAAGTTTAAGGAATGTCGGGTCATTGTGAAGAATACTCCAGTGTTTCCTGATGGTCTTACTGATTTAAAAAGTCTGTCTAGAGAATTTTGAGATGAATAGGAGAGGCATTTCCTTGTTTTTGTCTTTAGGGATCAATGGCTGGTCCTTTGTGACTTTGTTGGATCTCAATCTAGCTTCATTTAAGACATTTTCAGGGTAAACGCGTTTATAGGTTGCACCAACTCAACCTCCCTTTCACCTAAAATATCTCCCTGACTTAGATCCAACAACCCCTGCATACATAACCAATCCTCTAAGGCCCTAAACCCCGGTACAATCCGAAACCATCCCTCTCAGTATGTTTGTTTTCCTGGTCCAAGCACGATGTCAGGAATCAGGGTTTCAGCACCTCACAGTACCCACGTTGTTTTGGTGCAAGTAATAAGTTTTCTCGGTTGAACAAAGCCAAACCCCATCTTAATACCAGGAATATGTCTTGGCGACGTTCCGTCCCCTTGGCACAACATTTCTTCCTCACGGCACAAACTCGTTTTTATGAGCGTTGCCGGTTGCCTTGGAAACTGGGACGGCGTTTGCACTTTTCTGGTCATGTGCAGCATAAACAGACGGTCACGTGATAACAGGCTCTTAAGCCAACTCAGAACTGCACTGCAGCGCTTCTGATTAAGCTACATTCTGTTTCTGGTATTTACGCTACGCATCTTGGCTCCTTTATTACGGATTCTGCTTCACGGAGTGCCTTGTTTCCTGCCCTTGTCTGCCTTGTCATTTTGCCCGCACGTTACTGAGCCCTGGCCTCTGCTTCAAGGACTGCCTTATTCCTTGCCCTTGTCTGCCATATCTATTGTCTACACGTTACTGAACCATGCTTCTGCTTTACAGGCTGCTTGATTCATCCTGAACAGTGTGCGCCCTGCGGATCTCTGTGATTTGTTCTTGTTATCGTCTCATCTAACCCTGGCCACACTACGGCTCCAGAACTCTTGGATTACCCTCATCTCATACTTACGTGTCTGCTGCAACCCAGGACTCTGCGTTTTCCATTACAGACTACAGGACCTCACCTCCACAGTATCTCTGGTCTGCTGTCTCCGCTTACCTCGATAAGACGTCCTTGTGCCGTTGGGTCCGGTGGCATAATGTACTGGAGACTCGCCATCCCAGGGTTAGGCGTCCTCGTGCCGTCGGTTCTGGTGGCGCACTGGACTAGAGACTCGCATTGCCAGGTTTAGGTATCCCCGTTTCGTCAGGCTCAGTCTCGTCCTCTATGATCAGAGATAGCATTTTTTTTTTTTGCACTGGTTTTTACTTGTTTACCGAATCAGCAAGGTCCTTATCAATTGGTTATTGTATTGCAGGGGAAGTCCCAATTCTGAATCAAGGTCTAATTACTTGTGGTCTGCACGGCTTACGCCTGCCTCAGGTCAGTCCACATCTGTAGTTCTATTGTTTACAGGAACTGCACATTGTCATTCCTTGATATCTGTATGGTTATTTCTACAGGTACCTAACATCTGCAGAGTTCCCATTGAAGTATTTCGGTGCGGTCCAAGAGTTCAACTGGCATCCATCTTCTGGCTAATATCCTTCTTGGTGTGTTTCATGCTGTTCACCAGAGAATCATATTGTCTTGAGGAATTCTACAGCTACACTACATGTTCAAGGGCCGTTAGAACCTGACACCCGAATACTCCTAGTCATTAGTTTCCCCATCCTTCTAATTATTATTTTCTGCATTCCCAAATGGATCAGACAAAATGCTATGATTCCCACAGTACCCTTTGTTCATGTCACAACCCCAGCTATTCCCGCTTACCCAGCAAACCCTACCAAACCCGTCACTCTGATTGTCATCTTCCAAAAACCAAGTCTACTATGACAGAATACTACCGTTCACACAATCTCCTATGTTCTGTTCTTCATCCCGGTCATTCTCGTCCATTTCACAAACCTTCCCTACCCTGTCCGATAGGATACTTTGACACTCCAACCCCACCCTCCCCTGCTTTCCGACACAAATACTTTTTCACAAACAAGACAGCAAACTAATGTAAAACCTGTTTACCTGACATGTCCCAACACAAGGGTCAAGCAAAGTCAGGCAATTGACTTAGATCACACACACCAGACGGCCCTTCCTTTTCCCTACAGGGGTAAAAGGTGGAGCAAGAGAGTACAGTATGAGCAAGGTGAGCACGGCAGACAGCAGTACAAGACAGCTCAGCAGGAGTGGCAGTTCAATCGAAGGAGAAAGGTGGCAGGAATCGAGAGGGTGGCAAGGAGAGAAGTGACCTTGCCCTTTTCGTCCCAGACCTGCAGAACCTTTGTGGAAGAGAGCCTAAGACTGCAAGAAATAGCATAAGTGTCCTGCAGCAGATGTCAACGGTTCACAGGGCCAGCTTACGCCGATAAGAGGGAGCGAGGGAAACTCCTGTGCCCGTGCTAACGGCCTTGACTCTGAGGAACAAGAAAGGCCATTCGTTCATCACAGCCGATGAGTCGAGGGGCGAATCGATAAGAGCCGGGCTGTGTTGAATGAGAAGCACAAAGTGGCAAGTTTGAACTAAGTTAATGAACTGTGTAAAGAACTGTAAGAAGAGTTAGGGTGAGATCAGCTGCAGAGGGAAAACCGGCACCACGTGGGTGCTAATTCAAGAGACTCTGGTTGACCCCCATTTGAGCAAAACTACTAGTACCAGAAGGCCATAAGAGAGTCGCTGAAAGAGGTCAAAGTGGTCATACAGGAGGTCTAGTAAAATCCCCATACAATCGAAAGACTTTGATCTACAAACTGAGAGAAAGCAAGGCAAGCAAATTCTGCATTGAAAGTGAAAACAAGGGAAGTGAATCCTGCATTGAGAGAAAGGAAGGGAAGTGAATCCCATAACCCTTGAAAGTAAAGTGAAGGTGAAATCAAGACGGGTCTGAGCTTGACCGAGGGAGATCCAGGGGTGAAGATTATCATCCAGAGTTCAGTAAGAAAAGAACTGTTAAGTTACAGAATTGTGATAAACAATTGAGAAGGGTCAGCGCCTAGAAGATGGGGACCTGTGGATGAAGCCAACACCCTATGTGAAACAGTGGCTGAAAGGTAACAGTTAGGAAAGGTCAGTGTCCAGAAGAGGGGGACCCTGGATTGAAGACAGCACCTTATGTAAACGGAGATAAACAAGGGAGAAGGGTCAGAGCCCAGAAGAGGGGGACCCAGGGGTGAACCCATCACCCAGCGAACATGGGAAAAGAACTTCCATTTGTTAAAGGAACTTTTGTTTTGTTGTTTGAACACATCAGGTTCCTGAAGACAAGAGATTTTCAAGTGAAACGGGACTTGGTCCTTGATGGCTCTGATAACTGAAAGCACAAGAGTTAAAAGCTGAACTATCATCTCATGCTAGAAAAGCTTGAGAGTGTGTCCTGAAAGCTGCCATTAGAACTGTTGCCTTGTGCTGGAGAAGCCCGAGACTGTACTGTGCTCCAAGCTCCCCTCGTACCCCGTGTTCAAAATGTGGGGAAGGGACACCCAGGCTACTGCATCCTGACCTATTATTTGAGAACACCTCTTTCTTTTCTTGAGAACTATCCCACACCCCTTTCTTGTATTAATTTTGACGTTTTGTTAGGCATCCACACGAACACCAGAACTTAGCTAGCGTTCCCACAACACCTCCCTCCTGTTTGCACACTACTCCCCGGTTACGAGACTCACATGATTTGGTTGTCCCACAGGACCGGTTACGCCGCACCAGGTGTCATGTTCGTACCCGGTTGCAGCCTTTCCTGCACTGGCAGTTGCCATGGAGAACACATGCCAGAAGGATCGGCAGAATGTTCCCGCATCGCGTAGCTGTCCGATCACGTGACCCAGCGCAGCGTCCGTCACGTGGTGGCAGAGCGCGTCAAGTGACTGTCAGGCGCCCGTTACAAAACGCTTGACGAGCAAAGCAGTCACCGCTTCTCAGCTGTCTCTTGGACCCTGTTTGGCGCTACGTTTGGACCTTGCTCTTGTTGGTATACCTTGACTTCGGAACTCTCACCTGGACTCCCTTGGATTGCCCTTCTGTCCCTCTGCTTGGAACTGTTTACTCATCGCTGAACTCCAGACCGTCCTTCACTTGCAATCGGATTTGTTCTTTAGAACTTTGTGCGCTGCCTCTACGTACCTGTCTCCTGATTCCCACGTTACGCACCCAGTCCTTGGCTCAGGTGGGCCGTCCTGCTTCCACGTACGACTCTGGTCCCTGTTCTTCTGGGGACTACCTTTCATCTGAGTCTCGAACCTCCTGCACTTAGGTCTCCCGTGCCTTCCTACCACCGGATAGGTAAGACCTCTCAGATTTTGTGATTCGTGTTATATTGTCATTGCCTGGTACTTAACCCCGTTCTTTTTGCAGCAGCATCGGTGTTCTTGAGGCTCCGTGGATCCGGGAAGAGACATCTCCCACCTGTGGCTTCAAAGGTCGCACAGGGGGTTCTTCAGGTACCCCTGTGCGTCACTTGGGGATGGAGGTATCAACGGTCTACACGACACTCAAGTCAGAACAGGTTTGGCAATAGGTCTCTTAGTGTAGACCCTATTATTTTGACTCAACAGCACTAGGCCTGCCTTATTTTTCATTTGATGGTTGACGCTTGCTCCCATCTTAGATTTAGGTTTAGATTAGGCGTTTTCCCAACCTGCATACAGCATTCATTGTTCAATAAACACCCTTGAACTGTGATCACTTGTGTCTGTCTTACTTGTTGTCACCATGAGTTTACCACGCTACCCAAATAAGTAGGTGTCCTCCTAGTGGCATTTTCGAGGGTCATCTTGAAAGGAATGAAAGGGGAAAGGATGACAATAACCTATAAAGGCTGCTGGGACTGAAGGTTCATTGTGAAAAGGGAATGGGGGAGATACCATGTCTCACCCAAGGACGTCCTCTCACCACTCCTCAAGTCTCCTCCACCCAGGTGATCCTCCCTCGCATATCCACCCCCAGGGTCAGGATCCAAAAGCGATGGCCTTTCCCTGGCCACCAGAGTAGAGGATGTCGGGAAAAAAGAAGTGAGGACGCCCTCAGGTTCCTCACAGAGCCCAAGTTGTCCAAAGTCATGTGAGCAATACATCTTGTCTAGAGTTTCTTTGTTCTTTCCATACTGTTGTGTATTATTCTGCATTATATTGACATAAGCATAGTGGATGGATACAATAATGTAAAGAACAGGGACCACTCACTCTGCAGACACAATGGGCCCAACCAATTGGAAAAACACATTGCTACTCCTCAACCTCAGCCTAATTAAGTCACCAGTTGATAAGACAATCGGCACGACTTGAAAATATAAAGGTTGAGCATTCTAATTTGACACATCCACAGAGTCAATACATATTTTAAATCCAGATATTGGCATATAACACCCACAAAACACCCAAATAAATAACACACATAGGGCCTCATTACATGGTAGGCGGTAAGGGTTTACCGGTACCAGTATTTTACCGGTACCGGTAAATCCTTACCGCCTTACTACGAGGTCCCTTTGCAGGTTGGGGAATTTAACGCCTGCTTTTTGCAGGCGTTAAAAATCCAACCCGCAAAGGGACCAGGGAGCTAATTACGGTACCGCAATTTGCGGTACCGTAATTAGCGCCTTCCCCATCCCCATTTGCCCTATGGGGCAAAAATGGGAATGGGGAAGGGCAATGGAGGAAGGAGGAATTACCGCCTTCCCAACCTTGGAATAGGGCAGTAATTCCCCTTTCCTCCAAGGCGGTACCGGTGAATTACCGGCATGAACCATGGTGCTAATAGCACCATGGTTTACCGCCTACCGTGTAATGAGGCCCATAAAGTATTACCAAGTTCATCAAAGAGGCCTTAATGTGCAAAGTAGTCCTGCAAACACAAGCTGGTAAGATGCTCTTCCCTCCCTGCTGGATTGAAGGTTACCTAGCAGCCTTCTTTTAATAGGACAAGGTAATTGCATCCCTGGAAGCGAAGGGTACTGTAAGGAATGCATTGTATCAAGTAGTAGACACAGACACAATAGAAAACCTTTATTTGGTATTTTGCTTGGGTTGGTAGAATTCCTAACTGGCCCTAAAACTCTACAATGGGAGTAGTCTCGATCATTAAAAAAATAACAAACAAGTCCAATTCAGTCTAGTCAAAATAAAAAAGCCTATACTAAAAAAAACTAACATTGTCATCCTCCTCAAAATGACAAATGTGTTAAGGGAATACAGAAGGAAAATAATGTCACAAAGAAATGTCAGAATGGCTTAAGTGGGGGGGTGCTGTTGAGCATTAATAAAATGGCTGCCTGATTGTGTGGCTCCGCAGTCCGTTAATCTAGCACAGCACTTAATGTATCCTCACTGGCACGCTTCTGTACGGATATGGCCAAAAAAGTATCCTGATCGGCACAGCACCCGCACGGATAACTTTGGATCGAATTGAGGGCTCCAATGCGGCAGAATTCCCTCCGTCGCCCTGCGCAGCCTGCACGACTCCTTCGGTAGCTGCCTGATACAAAATGCACGCAGCTGGGTCGTGTACTGGATTCAATGACCCGATTGCTGGCGGTGTGGGGCTGAAGCCGCGTAACACTGTGGAGCGTTGCCCATGGACGCGGGGCTTCTCTTCGTGGCAGCACATACTCGCCTTTCTACCTGCAACGGTTCTCTGCCATCAATCTGATGTGGGTTCCCGTGTGAACTGCGAGCTTGGGCAATGGCACATTGCCAACCTTGATTCACTGCCGGCAGTGATGCGCCTCTATCAGGATGTCGCCTGGACCACGACTCCTGCCATAACTGCGTGCCAATGCCACCTGATCTGCCCGCTGACGTGCTAAGGCCAGGGTCTCTGTGCTTTGGGGCAAGAAGAGATGCCCTCTTACCGACGTGCAGGCCGGCGACTTGACTGCGGCACTGCACCGGTGCGCTGCAACCTGATTCACTGCGGCACATAAAATACAGGTGCGTCTGTGATTCATACAAGGCCCGAACCAACAGGGATGCACCGCTGCTGTGTGCATGCTCAAGGTCTGCTACTCCTCCCGGAACCTTGGCTGGTTGTGTGCTGGTCCGTGATCTCCCTCTTCACTCGTCCCACGTTGCATTGGGTGCGCAAATCGGCCCTAACCACCCTGATCTACTGGGCCTGTTCCCTTGCTGGTCACGCTGAATTGCACTGCCCGCTATGTGGCTCGGTTGGGGCTGGTGCACCCAAACCCCTAACATACATTTGCACGCTCCAACTGCCCACAGGCTGCCTGGCCATGCTCGGGGGAGCGAGAGGAGGTGCCGCTCCTCATTAAACTCGGACATTAAGCCTCTACCTTCTGTGGTACTGCTGTGGATTGGGTGGCTTTCCTGTGCTGGGGTCTTGTGATGCTCTCCTGGTGAGAGACTACTGGTCCGGTCTGTCCTCGCTGCCTGCTGATTTTAACACCTGCCGAATCTGTACAAGTGCGAACACCTGCTCACTGCTGCCGGGGGCACCAGATGCCACGAACCGGCGAGGTTGAATCGCTGTTCTACTTAACAGATGTCAGGTCAGTGTCTATGAGACCCTATATCCTGATCCACCTCATGAAGAGCTGCCTTTGGAGTCCCCAGTAACTCCCCTCCTCCCCAATTGGGCTGTCCCTTGCCCCATACTGCCTTTCCCATAATCTGGCAGTGCAAACTCAGATGCAGTGCAGATATACCTGTGAAGGGCTAACTTGCCTCTGCCCCTAATCGTGGCATACTGCAAGCCCCACAGCTCTCCCCTGTTTTAGCTCCCTGGAGCTTTCTGTCGTGACTGATGTGCTGAGTCCGGCGCCCCGAACGCCGTCCTTATAGACTGCCCCCTGGACTGCAGCGTCGGGGATGCACCAATCTGGCAGACATGTCCTCTGGCTTGCAACCTATCTCTCCCACGTCCTGCAAGTCGCTACCTCATCACATCCTTCTCCCCAACGAACCAGGGGTACCATCATGACCAAAGGAGGAGGCAAGAAACAGAGTTCTATGAGTATGTTCGCCAAAACTATGCCTAAGGAGCCTGGGGATGCCGGCAAAGCCACTTTGGACCCCTCCCTTCTTGGCAGTAGTGAACACACAGAGCTGCAGAGGATGATGGTCTACATGCGGGAGAGGTTCACAACACTTAATAACAAATTGGACGACATGAGCGGCACGATAAGCGCTATAAAGGCCCACATGGAGAAAACTGATACTCGAGTTTCTGAGGTTGAGACCAGAGTCGGAATAGCAGAAGATGACATTACTTCGCTTAGGACCGACTTGACAGCGCTCTCCAAGCAGGTGCAGGCAGTCAGTAAGAAGAACAAGGACCTGGAGAACAGATCCCAGAGTGACAATATACACATTATTGACGTCCCTGAAGACAACATTTCTGGCTCCATCGAGGACTTTGTAGAACACACCCTCCTCTCC
The DNA here is from genome assembly GCF_040938575.1 of Ambystoma mexicanum. Classification (NCBI taxonomy): domain Eukaryota; kingdom Metazoa; phylum Chordata; class Amphibia; order Caudata; family Ambystomatidae; genus Ambystoma; species Ambystoma mexicanum. The sequence continues at coordinate 1,176,959,940 of NC_090927.1, read as the reverse complement.
TTGCTGGAGACTCCCAAGCTATCGCCCCACTTTGCTTTAGAGCAGGCTCACCGCTCTCCAGTGACAAAACCCACACCTGGCGCCCCTCTACATCCGATCATCGCCAGAGTCTTAAATTACAGAGACAGGGATACGTAGCTTCGGGCTGCCAGGGCCAAGGGGGAGCTACTGCTCGGCTCGAATAAAATCCACCGTTATCCCGACTACTCTGTTGCGGTACAGCAGGAGCGTAAATCCTTCCTTGCACTGAACAGGAGGCTTTGTGATCTCGGGGTCAGCTACGCAATGATGTTCCCCGCCAGGATCCGCATTGAGCACTCCGAGAAGGTCATCTTCTTCACAATTCCAGAAGAAGCAATGAAGTTCCTCGACCAACATTTCCCTGGGTGACATTGTCTTGTTCCACTGCTAATTTGTGTTTCTATTATGGCTGCAGTTACTCTGCTAAGGCAGAACTCAGTATTGCATTCTCTTATTGACCGCATGCGGCCACTGTTCCTCTTTTTCTGTGTCGGCACAGTTCATCTACCAAGGTGCCTCCTCATATGTCGTAACTGTTTAACACTGTGTTGTGAAATGGGCTGCCTGACGCAATCAGCCCTCCCATGCTAATTTGCAATGGTTGTGGTTATAACTGTTACATGGTTTTCATCCCCCTGATTGCGATGGGGGTGGGGGTGATGGGTGGTAAGGAGGATAACAGTTTACAGAAAAGGCTTGACGTGGGTGACAAGGCTATCAGATGGTTACAACCTTTTGTACTAGCCTTCCCAGGGTGCCACACATGGGCCTCTCCTGGGTTCCTCAGTTTCTACTCACAGGAGTCGGATGGCGCCTGACACCTTGGGATGCATGAGTTGGAATGTTAGGGGTCTGGGTGTCATGCGCTACAATAGCTGGCGCGTGTGGGTTCGCTGGCGGTCTTGCCGCCATTGAACCGCCCATCACGTTCTCTCCAGTACCGCTCCAAGCGGTCTAGTCTTTTCCATCATGGCCGCCGCCGGGAGGTTTTTCTTTCCAGTCCTCCCGGCGATCGGCACGTTGCAACCTTGCGTCCACTCACTCGCCTTTGGGTTTACATGCTGTTTTCCTTGCTTTGGAGCTCTGCTGAGCGCTTTCTCTCTCTTTCGCCTCTCCGCAGCACTCTGTCCTCTCCTGCTCGCCTCTGGTCCCGTCTCCCGCTATGCGGTCCCACGGCAGAGCTCTTTCTCTACCCTCGCTTCCTCTAGCTTCTCCCCCTGCTTCCCGGACTTAACTACGGATCTCTCCCTCTGTCTCTGTTTTTCCAATGAGGCTTTCCTTTTCCTTAGGCCTCACCCCAGAGTTCATGGACTCTCTTGTCACCCTTAGCTCTCGTACCACTGCTTGTAGCGTCCTTCTGGGCGTGCTCTGCTCCTCCTGGGATATTATTTGCTGGCATTCCTGCTCCAGGAGTCCTATTCTGCACAACCAGATCTGGAACCCATTATCCCTGTTGGGGCATACACCATGAGGACTGCCTGCTGTTCTATCCAGGATGACACATTCCCGCTAGTCTTCAAGTCCTGGGAAGGATTCTCCACGGCTGCTTCAAGGCTTAGCAGCGAGGTGTTTTTTGTGCCAATACTGGCTTTTTTCCCTACCCAGCTATCTCGGGTGTGAGGTCACTGGCCTGCTTGCCATTCAAGCAACCATTGTGGCATCTTCTTGAGGTAGACCCAAACTTCACAAAAAAAGACTACAGAAGCCGAGGAAAGAAGAAGATTTCACAGCTACAGACCAACAGTTTAGGTGAGGAGGTGGAGGAGTGCACTGATTCGGACAGCAAAACATAAAATTTTGACAGTTTGCAATGCCTGAAGACTGAGATGGCCACTGCTGAGCAAGTGCAGGAACTGATGGCTGCCGTGCAGGGCCTCACTTTGGAGGTCCAGAACCTGAAGGCTGAAAACTCTGCGCTACGCCAACTGGTCTCTACCCGCGACCAACACCCTGCTGACCTGCCTCCCATGGCTCCATCATCAGGAATGTACGACAGATCTCCCAAAAAGCTAAAGGAGTTTGTGGAGGCCTGTATGGTGCACTTCACATTTAGGGCCAGCACCTACGCCTCAGAACATGCCTGAGTGGGTTTTATGACTTCCAACATGGCCACTCGTAACCAGGAATAACCCTGTGCTTCATGATTATGGGGGCTTCCTAGCTCTACTCCAGCAAACCTTCGAACGCCCGGAGATCATGTTCGTAGCCTGTGAGGAATTATTGGACTTACATCAGGGGTCTGCAGACTTACTCACTTACATAACGTACTTTAAGCATCTTGCCACAGAAGCCGGTTGGCCGGAACCAGCACAGTACGTAATCTTCTGTCGAGAACTCAGGGAAGAACTTAAGGATGAGCTTGCCAGGAACCCGCGTCCTCCCACCTTTTCTGACCTGCTGTCCACAGTGCTCCAGAAAGAGTACCGCCTTGGGGAACGGAGGTCTGAAAAGAAGAAAGGCGGAAGGCTCTCCAGTCTGCCGACTCAATCAGCTACAACATCCCAGCCCTCTTTCCATCCATTCAAGGAGGAGCCTACTGTCATGCCTGCCAGACCTGGCCTCTCCCCTACGCCTACTCGCACAGCCCAGAGGACAGCCAGGCCTTTTTTCACGCGCTGGCGCCTCTTAGGCAAGCGATTCCATTAACTCCTACAGGCGCCTACGCTTTAGGGGACTTTGCAATTCTTTTCCCTTCTTGCACACAACGTCCATTAGGCAGATGCGTAATGTCGATTATGTTTTGATCTGAGGCATGCGAGTGTCAGCTGATGTAACGTCATCACGCTCTACACGCTAACATCAGCTGACATGTATTTAAATCAGGCGCTTCCGGGGTTCGGCGCTTCTGATCGTCGTTTACTTTTCACTACGTTCCGGAGCTGCTGTTAAGAACTTCTTTCCGCATTTCCTAGCGGAGCCTTTTGTCAGCTGTTCTGTCATCGAGCAGTTGAATCCCGACCGCATTACCTCACGGCATCCATTCACTAGTGGAGAAAGCCGTTCTCCTTGCATTTCGGAGCTGCCGCCTGCGTCGCCGCATTGCTGAGTTTCCCGGCGGTGTCCTCTCTTGGTAGCATTCCGCTCTTGCTCCGCTCCCTTCAGCGGAGTGTTGAAGACATCCTACCGCATTACCTTGCGGCCTTCATTCACCATCGGAAAACCGTTCTCTTTGGCTTTCAGAGCCGCATCCCACGGCTGTGTAATTGAGCGGTGTCTTATCCCGCCTGCAGACGCTTCTGTTCCGCCTTTTCCAAGCGGAGTATTTTTAGCCACAGCCGTCCATCTACCGGCACCTGCTCCTGACTACCTGTAATCAAAGAGGTATCTTACACAACAGATTAAGGCGAGAGCAGGGACCTTCAGCATTATTGTTACTCCTTGTCTATAACCCAAATCTGTTCCCATTCCATCTGAAGGGCTCTACCAGTCTTTGCTTTATTTTGAACTTCTTGAACTACATACTTCTCCAGGATATTCACTGTTTTGCACTTCCACTCTCTCAATCCAAGGCAACAGGATTCAGTGCACTGGACTTTGTGGACGCTACCCTGTGTGCACCATCCCGGATCTAGTGTGGCCCTCGTTCCGTTCGGGTTAGTTTCCTTACTAACTTCCCTTTCCTTGTCGTTGGTTTGTTATTTTGTGTGGAGTTCCTGAGTGACTTTCCTATTACACAGGTTAGTGTAATTCATTCAGCTCCATATTGATTCCAATTAATTCGTATCAGTTCCTAAAACTCCTTCTTGTGTTTTATTCAGGAGGCTGGTGGCTCCTTTTCAATAACACGCCCTTTCCACTGATTCCTCTCTTTTTGACTGATACTTACATAGTCGAAGAGTGACATCAGTTGGAAGGTCTGAATTCAACGGACTACGCTGTACTCTGAGTCATTTTAGGAAGACTCTGTGTGTATTCTTTGAATAATCTAGTATCCTTTATTGGTGTTAGTGTTCTTGATTGTCTGACACCTATGCAGATCGGGTCTGCCTGAGCTCCCCTAACACCTGAAGAGTGGAAATGTAGGAGAGAATCAGGTCTCTGCATGTACTGCGGGTCGGATGGACATCTGCTCAGGAACTGTCCCGAGGTTCCCCCTCGATGCACGGGATGGGTGTCCGAGGTTTTTCTAGCAGTCCCTATGTCTCCTTGGCAGTTTCACCCTTTGAAACCACAGAATACTCCCGCCTCATGGTTGTGAATCGCCAAATTCAGGTGCATAAGCAGAAGATCGACACCCTTGTCCTCATTGATTGCGGAGCAGCAGGGAATTGCATTGACACGCTATGGGCAGATAAGGTTAGATTCCATCAGCTCGAAAGGGAGGAAGAACAGAAGGTGGAGGGGGTTGAGGGCAAACCTCTTAGTTCCGGGCCCATCACCCATACCACTGAAGTTCTCCTGGTTACTGTCCTCCAACACTCAGAAAAGATGACCTTCGACATAATCTGTGTGGCCCATTTCCCAGTTATACTGGGCATCTTGTGGCTGCGCAAGCACAATCCGACTATCGATTGGACTAACAACGTACTTGGATTCAACTCTACCTTTTGTAGGCAACATTGTCTACCTAGCACACAGTACGAGTCAGTTACAGCAATGCCCACTGAAACCCGAGGAGTACATTGCATACCAGCAGAACTCATGGAGTTTGAAGAGGTATTTGTGAACAAGGTATCCCAAGACCAACCCTTCGCCAACCTGAAGACTGCGCCATAGACCTGTACTAGGAGCCCTGATTCCGTTTGGTCGCATGTTTTCCTTAGCTCTCATTAAAAAAACTTGGCGAGAGTACTTGGACGCTAACCTTGAAAATGGCCTCATCTAGCCTTCCTGATCCCCGTGGGAGCTTCATTGTTCTTTATACCTGAGAGGCATTCTACTGATCTTAGGCCTTGCATAGACTACAGGGGACTCAACAAGGTCACCATCTGGGATTGCTATCCCTTCCCCCTGATTTCCGACATCCTGGAAGTCATTCAGGGAGCCACCATCTTTTCCAAGCCGGACCTTAGAAGCGCTTACCACTTGCTTAGAGTCGGTGAATGGAAGACAGCCTTTAGGACACCGTACAGGCATTTCGAATACAAGGTTTTGCCCTTTGGGTTGGTAAATGCCCCAGCCATTTTCCAATGATTTATGGACAGGCTGTTCTCCAACCTCTTGTTCCATTCTATCATCGTCTACCTGGACGACATCCTGGTCTTCTCCCCCACTCCACAGGAAAATTCAGGACATCTGCGGACGGTTCTCCAGTGGCTGCAGACACACAACCTACTCGTTAAGCCTGAAAATTGCTTACTCGTGTCTCTACTGTTCCCTATTTGGGGTTCATTCTTTCTAGTCAGGGCATAATGATAGACCCTAAGAAAGTCTCTGCCATCCTTAGTTTGCCTATCCGTCCTATGTTAAAGAAGTCCAGAGGTTCCAAGGACTCGCGAGCTTCTATCGCAAATTCATCTCCAACTTCTCCAACGTGGTCCAACCCATTACATATCTATTGAAGAAGGCTGCAAGGCCCTTCCAGTGGTCTGAGGAAGTGGACGTTGTGCTACGACACCTCAAGGACCTGTTTTGTTCAGCCCCCATTCTGCGCCAACCTGATCTGTCCAAGGCATTCATATAGAAGTCGACGCTTCAGCAGGTGCCGTAGGAGCAGTTCTTCTCCAGGAATATGAAGGTGTGAAACACCTTATAACATACCTATTGAAGACTATGACTACCAGCCAACAAAATTACTCTGTTATATAAAAGGAGATACTGGCCCTGAAGACGGCCTGAGAAGAATGGAGACATCTGCTCCAGGGCGGTACACACCCCTTCTTCATGTGCACCGTCTATAAGAATCTCAAGGTTCTACATCGCATGGAGTGTGTCAACTCCCGCCAGGCAAGATGGGCCCATTTCTTTGCCCAGTATGATTTCACAATCACATACTTACCTGGCAGTCAGAATACCCTGGCGGACGCCCTTTCCCGCTGTGACTCCCCGGAACGATCTTACGACACCAAGCCAGACGCTTTCTTTCCCAGAAACCGGATAATCTTCCAGGTGTCCACATTCCTCCAGGAAGTTAAGGAGGCTCTAAACATGCACTGCCTAGGAAGACTGATCAACTCGTGGAGAACAAGGACAGCTTTCTCTTTGTCAACTGACGACTGTACATACCAAAGATGAACCTTCGACAGAAAGTATTTTCTTGGTGCCACGACAATAGCACCGCTGGGCATCGTGGCAATGAGGCTACCTTGGAGTTAGTCACACGCACCTTCTACTGGCCTGCCTTGTCCACTGATGTGGAAAAATATACCAAGACATGCCCAGTTTGTGCCAGGAGCAAACACTGCACCCAAAAGGCCATCAGCCTATTGGAACAAGCTCAGTTACCTACCAAGCCCTGGAGTTATATATCTACAGACTTCATAGTAGATCTCCCTCCCTCACAGGGCTGTTCTTGCATAATGATCACTGTGGATTCTTTTTCCAAACTGGCTCATTTCTTCCCTCTACCACGCATCCCATCTGCTTCTGCGATGGCTGAGGTGTTTATCCAGGACATTTTTCACCTCCACGGTCTACGAAAAAAGATTGTGTCGGACCGAGGGAGTCAGTACACCTCCAAATTTTGGAAGGCGCTCTGTTCTAGACTTGGTATTGAGGGGGCTTTATCGTCTGGCTTCCACCCCAAGATCAATGGTCAGACCAAGCGCCTGAATGGTACCCTGGAGCAGTACCTATAATGCTACATAAATCATCAAGATAACTGGGTTTCCCTGCTACCCACAGCGGAATTCAAATATAATAACACTGTTCATTCGGCCCTAGGTATCAGCCCATTCTACTGCATCTACGGTATCCATCCTCGCAGCATCTTCCCGGTTTTCTCTCCACCAACCAATATACCATCTATTGAATCCACTTTGGCAGACATTTTTGAAGCACACAATACCACCAAGAACTGTGTGCTGGATTCCAGACGAATGTATGAGACCCAGGCTGTTTGCCATCGCTCGAAGGGTCCCGGTTGGAGTGTGGGTTCTAAGGTCTGGTTGTCCACAAAATATCTTCCATGTTGGGTCCGTCCTTCTAAGCTTTCTCCTCGATACTTGGGACTCTGTGAGATCACTTGCAAGATCAACCAGGTGGCATACCAACTTAAGCTTCCCAAGAGTGGTAAGAGCTCCCAATAGTGGATGCAGTCGAACTGTAGTGGATTCTACCTTGGTAGACTCAGAGGAAGTTGCCAGAGCTACTCTGATGCCCACTAAGTTGGCTGACGGCCCACTCCGTATGTTCCCAGTAATACCTGTAAATCTTACTTTAAATGGTACAGCAGTCAGGATTCCAGTGAGCATTCAGAGAAACGTCCCAGGAAAGGTCTTGTTAGGTAATGATCTCAGAGCTCTAGGGCTCGTAGGAGACACTGCCGAAAGACCCTACACACGGTCTCAAGCACGGGCAGCATTGGCCAAGACCAAAACGCCGCCCCAGCCGAAGGGGAAACCCAAGGCGAAAGGAGTAAACAAGTCAAGTCGAGGGAAAGAGAATATTCCCCCGAGCTCGCCTACCACTGCGGTGGAGGAAGTTGGTCAATCGCCCGGGCCTGACGAGGAGGTGGCGATGCCTGAAGTATTTGACCCCAACGACCATCCTGAACTAAAAGACTTGTTAGTAGAAGGTGGTCCTGATAGGGACGAATTCAGTAAAGGCCAACGTGAGTGCCCATCTCTGGAAGGCCTAAGGAGACAGGCCTGCTCCCAGCTTGAGGGTGAACCTCCTGGGACGCATAGGATTTATTGGGAAGGTGGACTCCTGTATAGTGAGCCCACAGAGTCTACAGACGGAGACCATAGGAGGTTGGTGGTTCCCCTTGCTGTTAGGCCCTTCCTCCTGCAGTTGGCACATGAAGTGCCCCTTGCTGGTCACCTTGGTATTAAGAGGACCAAGCAAAGGTTATCCATGCACTTCTACTGGCCCAAGATGGGGGTGCAAGTAGAAAGTCACTTCAGGAGTTGTGCCTCCTGCCAGTTATCTGGTAAGGTTGGCTCGACAATCCAAGCTCCATTGGTACCACTCCCAGTTGTGGGAGTACCATTTGAAAGGGTAGGGATCGACATCGTTGGTCCCCTTGACCCGCAAACATCCTCAGGCAATAGGTTTATCCTGGTGCTGGTCGACTATGCAACCAGATATCCTGAAGCCATCCCATTGAAAAATGTAACTGCCAAGTCAGTTGCAAAAGCTTTACTTGGCATATTTACTAGGGTTGGCTTCCCTAAAGAAGTTGTGTCGGATTGTGGCAGCAACTTTATGTCGAAGTATATGCAGGCTATGTGGAAAGAATGTGGGGTCACCTACAAGTTCTCTTCTGCATACCACCCCCAGACCAATGGTCTGGTGGAACGTTTCAACAGAATGTTAAAAAGCATGATTGGGGCTCTGGAAGAACCTCAGAAAAGAAAATGGGATCTTCTTTTACCATGCTTACTGTTTGCCTACTGAGAGGTACCACAGGAGGGTGTTGACTTCAGCCCCTTCGAACTTCTGTTTGGTCATCCTGTACGGGGACCCTTAGCCATAGTCAAAGAGGGATGGGAGATGCCCACTCCCCCTGTAACTACCAACGTAGTTGATTATGTGCTAGGGCTCAGAAAACGGATGGTACTTCTGATGGGCTTGGCTAGTGATAAATTGAAGGCAGGACAAGCGCTGGTGAAACATTGGTACGACCAGAAAGCTTCCCTCATCAACTTTACACCTGGTCAGCAAGTCCTGATCATGAATCCCATAAGACCTCGAGCTTTACAGGACAAATGGTCAGGCCCTTACACAGTGGTGGAGCCCCTGGGTGAGGTTAACTATTTAGTGGACCTTGGAAGGCCTGGACAGGCTCCAAAAGTGTTTCACGTGAATAGGCTGAAGGCTTTCGTCCCAAGAGTCGAAATCGCAGCACTGCTACTGGCTTCAGACGTTGAGGAAGAGGAGTCTGAACCTCTCCCCGACCTGTTCCAAAGCGGTCCTTCAGATAGCTCCTTTGAGGGTGTCCGAGTGGCCCCTCACCTGACTTCTGATCAGCAGGCTAAGGTGAAAAGTTTGCTTAGGCAGTTTTCCCCCCTGTTTTCACAGTCGCCTGGTTTGACACCTTGGTGAAAACATAACATAGACACAGGAGACAGTGTACCTACCAAAAGTAGGGGATACAGGATATCAGACAAAGTACGGTCTTATATTAAGACCGAGGTCAACAAGATGTTAGACTTTGGGGTGATTGAACCCTCTAGTAGTCCTTGGTCCAGCCCTATGGTTTTGGTTCCAAAGGCAGGCACTTCTGAATTGAGGTTCTGCGTGGATTACAGGGCTCTGAATGCTGTCACCAAGACAGATGCACACCCCTTGCCTCGAACAGATGAGCTGGTGGATACCTTGGGTGCCGTCAAAGTACCACAGCACGTTTGACCTCAATGCTGGCTATTGGCAAATAGCTTTAGCAGAACATGCCAAGGAGAAGACAGCATTTTCTACTCCAGACGGCCTTTACCAATTCCGGGTAATGCTGTTCGGGTTGAAGAATGCACCTGCCACTTTCCAGAGGCTTGTGAATCATGTTTTGAATGGGTTGGACGAATTCTGTCTTGCATATCTGGACGATATAGCAGTTTTCAGTGCCACCTGGGAAGACCATGTGAAACACCTCGGGATTGTGCTCCAGGCTCTTCAGAAAGCACACTTGACCATAAAGGCTAGTAAATGCCAGATTGGACAAGGCTCAATGGGTTACCTTGGACATGAAGTAGGTGGAGGGAGGATACAGCCTCTTCCCAGTAAAGTACAAGCAGTACAAGACTGGCCTACCCCCACTACACAGACCCAAGTGAGAGCCTTCTTAGGACTCCTGGGGTATTACCGCAATTTCGTGGCAGACTATGGCACCATAGCTGCCCCTCTGACTGCCCTCACCACTCCGAAGAAACCCAAGAAGGTAACTTGGACCGACGAGTGTGAGAAGGCCTTCAATGGCTTAAAAGACTCCTTGTGCCAGGCCCCTGTCCTCAGGGCCCCTGATTATCAAAGACCTTTTATCGTGCAGACGGACACCTCTGACACTGGGATAGGAGCTGTACTATCGCAAGTAGATGAGAAGGGTAAGGAACACCCTATTGGTTTTATTAGTCGCCAGCTTAAGGACAGAGAGATCAGATGGCCCACGGTAGAGAAAGAATGTTTCTCTGTTGTGTGGGCCCTAAGGAAGCTGAGGCCCTACCTCTATGGGACCCACTTCACTGTGAAAACTGACCATAAGCCCTTAAAGTGGCTAATGAACATGAAGGGGGAGAATCCAAAGTTGCTTAGGTGGTCCGTAAGTCTACAAGGCTTCGACTTCACTATTGAGCATAGGCCAGGTGTCCAACATAGCAATGCTGATGGGTTGTCCAGAATGTTTAACCGACCTGAACAAGAGACTCATCCAGGGGTGGATTAGTTCCCCCTGTCCATAGTCTGGGAGGGGCGAGTGTTAGGAAAGGTTTCGTAATTGTAGGTAATTTTCCTTCCATGTGGCAACCCCTAAACTTTTTGCTGTTGTTTTTCACCTTGTTCTCGACTTTGCCAGAGAAGTGCAGCCTTCTGCTGCACTCCTCTGGGCTTTTGCTCCTTTCTTACGGGGAAACTGACATGCCCTTAAGACAGTCAGTACCGGGAAACGCTGTTTTCCGTAGTTTCTTTTATCATGTTGCGGCTTTCGTGCAACATGACACAAGAGGGCACTGTAAGCTAAGTTACTGCTCTCTTGGGTCTCTAGCCTTCTACAGGCCATAGATACTCTTTTTGGATTGTAACTGATCGGTGCAAGTGATTCACGGACGGGAATAGTGGCAGCGATCGTTTCTTGTGTTTTGAGCTCCTTTTGGCGTTTTAAGCGCGTTTCTCGCGCTTAGCCCAAAATGGTGACCTGGCTCCCAAAATGGCCAGACCACGAGGCTCCTTTGTCCTGTCCGCTGACCGTCTTGCTCCCTTCACCTTCCCCAGGTCGAGCCGACCCGTGGCCTTTCTTATTTGGGCATGTACTTTCCCGCGAAACACGGATGCTTTCGCGGGCTTCTACATGCCTGGTGTGTGCCTCCAGGATGTGGGCTGGGATGTCTGGTCCCAATACACATCCTGGGTGCCAGAGAGTCTAGGGTGGTGTGAATGCCTGGGACCACCGTGGTCCGTGATAGGTCCACGTATGGTGTGAGTGTTGATGAGCGGATCTCCCATTGGGTCCCCTCCGTTTTGGCGCGAAGGGAACCGTGGATAAGAGGGGGCTGGAAACACCACTACCATGTCGATCTCCTGAGTTCTCACGAACGAAGGAATACAGGAGCCAAGTATCCTGCAACCAAGAGGCTGAACCGAGGAATCGCTGGTGACTCGGTGAAGGACTGCTCCTCTGCACTGCTGTCGCCTTGTGAACCCCTTTTTACCTTTGATCGAACCAGAAGTCCTGTACTGGTACTTCGACCCTTGGAATAGCAGGGACAGCTATTCTCGGCATCTTCACCATCTCCTGCTCGTAAGCCTTCGGAAGCGTCTCTGGGCCATCCAGCAGACAAACCAGCTTACACAGGAGTCTTGCTCTGTAACCGCCGCCAGGTTGTGTAGTATTTCGAGTCCTTGTCACTCTCACACGCTTCGTACACTTGGCGTTCCCAGGTCTGAAGTGAGTAGTGTACATTTGGCTCAGATACACACGGCCGCTCCGTTGCCCTGCTGTGGTAACAAACTGTGCGGGTTCCTTCGTTTGGGACGCCTTTTACTCAACTCTGCTGCTGCAGACTCAACACGATGACGAGACGTCCCCTGCTCTTCTGAACCTGCCAGCGACTGAAACTGATGCGTAGAAGCCTGGGTCTGCTTGCATCGGGGACCGGTGAGTAGCATAGCTAGGAACTGGTCGCCCTCCTGCAGGAGCCCATAGCTTTTCCCCGCTGTGTCAAAACAGCACGCCTTTCCGTACTCGCGCTCTGCTTCTGCCCACAGTGGAGGCTGCGCTTGAGTCACGGAACACTGTTCTTCTTCATTTGTGCACTAAACTGAACTGCCTGATTTCCCTCGAAGAGACTCCCCTTTTGCCCGTTGGCACCAGCGTGTGCAGGTACTTTTGAGCACAAGGCTCCATTCTTCGTAGGGCTCGGACTTCCTTTTAGTTAGCTGCCTCTGAAGGCGGACTGGGTCTAAGCATTATTTCGCACTGCCTGTTTTCCTTCCCTTTTAGGTGGACTACACATTTCGTGCATCTAACGCTTGAGACTTGTTTGTATTTGTATATATATTGTATTGGTATGGTATGTGTTGGTTTACTAGAGTTGTATTGTGATTTCTCGCTACGGTCATTGTTTTAAAGGCCTTGGAATAAATGTGTATATATTTTTAATATAACACCTGTTTGGAGTAGTTTGTAAGTGTCCTTGCTTTGTGTGCTCATTGCAGGCTTTCAGTCACCCTCACCCCTCTTGAGACCTAGTCTTGACCGCCGCGATCGCTACCCTGATTGGTCTGGCTTGTCCAGAGGTTACCCTGTTCCAAGTAATTAGGTTGGCCTTCTGAACTTCTGCGCCACCAGGACAGAGTTCAGAAATCCGTCTTAACAACTTTCTTTTAGAACTATTTTGAACTAGGGGAAGCTGGAAAGTAAGTCAGGAGCTGGACGAAGCTCAGAACTTTATTTGAAACACTGTTTCTTTTGTTGCCGACATCCCTACACATTGTTTATCTTTAGTTGTGAGGGCAAGTGTAGGTTTAGGACACAGACATTTGAGTTGAACTTACTAACACAGACTACCCTTAGTTTCTTTAGGTAGGGAAATCTCACCTTAACATGGAGCTAGGCCTTATTCCATGCTGACATTTAAGAAAATAAATAATTTTATTTAGAAAATTGAATCTGTTGTCTATGTCTTACTTCATTATGCCTTTACAGATCCCTGTGCCATTTGGAGGTCATAGTGGCACCCACAATTAAAATGATGATGGGTGCCGTGATTTGATAAGAAAATATTGAACTATACCCATGTAAGGTGCTGTGGCATAGTGATTGCTATAGACCTTTATTAGTCAAAGGAATAAAGAGAAATCCTAACTGTCCCTATCTCTAAGAGGGGTTTCCCTGTCTCAACCAAAATACTAAGGGTGTTGTCATAATGCCTGTGTAGATAAATAATCCACAGTCCTTTGTCAAAATACCTGCTTCTGTCCCTTACACATACAGCTAAACTAAAAGTTGTGCAAATGTTCTTGGTCCAGGAGAATGACTCCCTTCTCCTGTACTAGGTATCACAGTTCTTGTCGCGATTTGCCTTACATGTTCTTTACCAGGGGGAATGGCTCCCATCCCCTGGTACACATATTTCACAAAAGGATTGCCAATCTTGTAACACTCTGTATCAGAAAAGTCTCTCTTTGTCACTCTAGGGCAAATTATTACATTCCCCTGGTTGTATTGTTCCAACAGTGACACTTGTTTAGCCAGGGGGAATGACTCCATTCCCTGGGCTTCTTTGATTGATACTTTACTGGTTTTACTTACCAGGAGAATTACTCCCTTCTCCTGGTATTTGTGCTTTTACCGTCACACACAAAACCAGGGGAATTACTCCCTTCTGCTGGCCTTTTTACAGGTTTCTCCTTTCTGGTTTAAGTACCCAGGAGAATGGCTCCCTTCTCCTGATAACTTGGTTTTCATAGGTCCACACAAAACCAGGGGGAATGACTCCCTTGCCCTGGAATCTCCACTTTAGGATTTCTTCGCAAAACAGTTCACACAAGCATAGGGTCCTCGACCCAGGCTTCCCCCACTATGGCCCACTTGGTTCACTAGCCTGCCACGTACTGCCAAGAGGAAGATGTTTCAACTTTCTCTTCCTCTTCTGAGCTTCGGGTCCCAACCCCTTGTTTCCCAGCTTCACAGTAGGCAGCCCTGGTTCACTAACTTGCCAAGCACTGCCACAAGTAAATGCACTTGCTTCCTTATTCTCTTTGGGTCACGTCCCTTATCCGTGTTTCTCAGTTCTCTCTGTTCTGTTCCATGGTCAGACTTTGTTTACTTGCCTGCCAAGTACTGACACGAAGAAGATTACTTATAAAGTCTTCTGTATTCTGTTTTTCAAAATTAGGGAATTTATGATAGCCGCCCTTCATGAAGTCTTTCTCATAATCTTCCCTGATGTTACTTTCTATGAAAGGTGATCCTTTGACACCCCTGTCAGTGCATGTGGCTTCTCTTTATCTTTTATTTGTGACATACGACCCTCTCATATCCCCACCAGCCGGCCTAGGGCTTCCTCTACCTTCAGGCACCCTCTCATCATCTCCGGTCTGTCCTGGGTCTGGCACTTGAGTCTTCTGCTGCTTCCACGCGCAGCTTCCCCACTCTGGTGGCTCCACAGCTGCTGGCGTTCTGCAGTCCTTTCTCCTGACTCGGACTGCACGGTCCACCTTCTGCTTCCGGTCGGGTCAATGCATTGCCAGCTACCAGCAAGGTCCTCCCAGCTTGGAACTCACAGAAACGCTTCTAACGCTCTGACAGCATCCCGGTCTTTCGCCTCTTGAATCTTCATCACCAAGCCCTGGCATACCTGCCAGCTCCTCCAGGGATGGCTTCACAACCTTGTAAGCCCTTCCTTCCTTTTTATGATGAATGGGCAAAGATAATTAGAATGTGTTGGGCAGAACCCTGTGCAGTGCCATTAGGGACCACTACACACAATTAAGACTACAAGTGGTAATACAAGTTCACCTTTGGTACAAGCCAGTACTACACTGTTAATGTGGTAGCAGTAGCGGAGCAGCCAGACTTATCTCAAGAGCAAATGACCAGTAGTAGAGATTACAGAAAGGACTACAATTACTGTGACTCAAGCAAACACTGACTCAAGGTTTTTGGTGAAAAAGTAAAAGTACATTTATTTTTAAACCATCTGTTCACAAAACACTTCACTTCTATTAAATTAAAACCACACTTCAAATACACTACACATAACCAATTCCCCTTGTGCAGAACAATTCAAGGTAAGTACTTTTGTTTTTGGCAGACCGGTGTTGTAAAACAAAGACGTTACCAAGGGTACAGATGCGATCACCTTTTGACAGTAATGACAGTTCGGTCTTACTAAAGATAAGCGTACCCGCGGGAAGAAATGTTACCAGAGTTAAAACACACTTAGCACATGAATCAACACAAGAGAGTTGGGGATAAAAATCAAAGGCAATACTTTTGTCAAGGCAGATAGAATCAGAGGACACTTTCCTACAAGTGAATAAAAGTCAATAGGCCTGCGCCAGTGTCAAGTGGAACAGGGTTCCTGTTGCCGAAGATCACACGGTTAGTACAGTTCACTAGTCGGGATTGCCAGGAGTATTTAGATATTGTCAACAGAGGAAGCAAAAGTTATAAGAGGGAAGGAAGACAAGGGCAAGCATTGGGTGCGGCAAAAAGGGGTTCACCCCAATTCCTCAAAGCTGGACAAAGTACCTTATTCAAAGTGAAGAAGAGCTGGTGCTATGGCAGTTGTCCCTGGTAGTTCTTGCAGACTCACGGTTCCTGGAGCTTCAGTCTTGGAGACAAGAAGTAGGACTCTGGAGTGATCTGCACTACCAAGGGATGAAGCCAGCAGCAGAAACAGCAACGGTGAAGAAAAGGTGCGCTCCTTTAAAACAGGAGAGGCTCTTCAGATGGCTATCCGGACCACTACAGCAGTGTGCAGCGATTTCGACCAAGAAGAGGATCCTCTGACTGTGGAAGGTGAGCTGGTTGATCCCACCAGGCTCAAGGGAAGAAGACTCCGGACTGGATCGTCTCTGGTCGTTGAAGGGTAGATAGCTCAGGACTGCAGCAGGGCTTCACCGGGACTCGGTAGTTGCAGCAGTCGTATTCTTCTTCTCCGCTTCTCTTCGGTCCCTTGCAGTTCCAGTGCCGACTCTGACTTCCAGCCCAAGAGTCCTGCCTTTTCTGTGAAAATCCCCCATTCACACAGCCTAGCTGTCAATCACACAGCAGGGGGGTTGTCGGGCCCGGACAACCCCTCCAGCCAATGGACGCAAAGTGCGACTTGGGTTTCCAAGGAGACCCTGTCCAGGGGGTGACTACACCCCTCCCTTACATTCAGCCCACCTAGACGCCCAGGTGCCAAACGAGGGCTTCTTCAGAGAAACACGCCAAAAGACGGTGAACAAAGAAGGCAAACCTGGTTTGCCGCGCAAAGTAAAACACAAGAAGGATTTTAACAAAAAGAAATGTCGAATAAACCCGAGCAGAGCCAAAAGAAAGAGTATTTGGTCAAGCGGGTTTATGTTCAAGGCTAATATAATAGCCTGGAACAGTACCACGTTTATATAGTATAATTACGGTAGAAAAGTTAGGGTAGACACCACTGCCACCAGCCAAGTCTAAATGTTAAAAGAGCCAAACAAAGCTCAGAGAGGCACAGACAAAACGGGATAGGAATTAACCCTTTCCAGTACTCCATGTAAGATGGGGTGTACTGGGTCTGCAGTTTTAAATGACTACATAAAGTAAATGGCAACTTTACCTGTTTCTGGGGAACAGTAGTCAGCCCCAGAAAAATTGAGTCAGAGGGAAGTCTCAAAGTCAACCCTGTGTCACTGCACTGAAGGTGCTCTGTAACACACACAAAAAGCGGGGCTCATGTGTGGTGTACTCCAGAGCCCAAGATCACACAAACAGCAGAAATACACATGGAAAAACACATGTAAGAGTGGGAAAAAGGCTCACACTCTTATCAAGAGGACATTACAAATTGCCCTTGTTCAAAACAAGCCATTTGAGCAGGCACTCAACCAATTACTCAGGGACTACAGACACACACCTCATAGCACGACGGGAGTATGCCCCGTGGACCTGCTATTCCGGAGGCCAATCACCACAAGGCTACCAGAGGATCCAAGACCACAAGAACTGACACCACTGGAACAAGAGGCGAAGGCAAACAACGCCAAGAGTAAGGCAAAAACAAAGGAAGTCACCGACAGGAAGAGACGAGCCAGTGAAAATATAATGCAACCAGGTGACGAAGTATGGCTCAGATAACCTAAGAATCGAAAAGAAGAAGCCACCTTCGCATCCACCCCTCTCATCATAACTCATAAGAAAGGCACCATGGTCACCGCACAAAGGAGTGACTGCTCGTCGGTGACCAGAAACAGCTCGCATTTCAAACGCGTCATGCCGCCCCAAGGAGGTCAGTGGAAAATGGACAGAGACAGCGAGGATGACAGACTACAAGAAGAATCATACCATGGAGACGGGGAAGAGTCAGCAAGTGAAGCACGCACCCTAACACTCGCCGCGGATGACCCCAAGCAAGGGGAGGCGTCCCCAGAGGAGTCGCATGAAACCACTTCGCCTCATAGAAGAAATGGGGTGAGTAAAGTCATGGGACTCGCAAGCTAAAAAGGGGGGAGATGTCAGCTAGTCCACATCGTTGTGTGGGCGGGCGGGCCGCCGCTGCGGCCCTGGGACACGACGTCCAGGACGTGACGTCAGGGGAAGGGGAGGAACAGGGGAAAGGTTGCGGCAGTTGCCGCCAGTACGTGAATAAAGAAAGTTGTGTTTCATATCAGGCTCCCGCGTATCATTGGGCCTGCTGGCCTAAGCGCAGGCGAATCCTCAGGTGGGGATTGAACAAGTACCACCCCCAGGGGGACTATCGGGCAGCAGCCTCAACTCCTTGGTCTCAGGGGAAGGGACTCCCCTCAGGAAGAAGCAGAAGTGACGATATCTCAGGATTTGTCATTATTCAACATACCTTTTCTTTCAGATATATCTGCAACATGGTGGGGAATTGCCTTTAAAATTCAGGTGGGGCATTATGTTTCACAAATATTTGGAATCTTGCACACCAAAAGGGTCCCTGAAGATGAATTTACCTGATCATGACCAATTCTTCTTTGACTTTCACAAGAGTTATGGCCCAAACAAAACAAAGATGTAAAGGATATTGGAAGCACAGTGGGGAACTTCCATGTAGAAATACGAGTTATGACGGCTATGTGGTCGACACACACCTTACGCCCCACAGCAACTGTGTCACTGTATCACAATAAACAGAGGAAGGGGGAAGTGGCCTGCACATTGCCAGTGTGTTGCTCTGTAAACACATGTTAAAATTGTTATAATGGCCTTCTTCCAGTGACAAGACTATCGGATGTGCAGCAGTGAAGGAAAAGGGGATGGGTGCAAAAGTGTGAGGGGACGAAAGGCAGTTTTCAAAATGTGAGGGTGTTAGATTCCTCTTAATCCCTCCTGTGGATGCACATGTGACAAGTGTAAGGAAGTAATGGTATCAAACAGTAAAGACAAACAGAAGTGATCACAGTTCAAGAGTGTTTATTGAACTTCAGCGGGTTGGTTGAATGCATATCTAACCGAAATCTAAGGATGGGAGCAAGCTACGACCATCACATAATAATAACGCAGTCCTAGTCGAGTCTCTGTCAAAATAAAAGGGCCTATACTAATACACCTATTGCCAATCCTTACTTCTTTTTTTTTTCAAACTCTGTTTATTTGGTTTTCAGGTAATAATTAACATGGATTCATCAGTTAACAGAAACAAACATCAATATTTTCCCCTTACCAACAGTTGTATCAAACATACAAGACAGACGCCCAGGTTGTTACCTCTGCTGGGGGGTCCGAGTCGCTTAATGTCAGCAAGTACGAGAGTTCATAGAGAGGACTTGCCAACACCGAACCCCCTCCCCCGAATCACTTCTACCCTCACCTCCTTTGTCTTTTTCCCCTTTTTTTGTTACCAGAACATCATTCTCAACCCCTGTCCGGACTCTCTCCTGACTCGTTTCCCAAGCAATGGTGTGGAATTGAATAGAGTCGACCATTTGAGCGCCTTCACACGATCTGGACCAGGATCAAGTGGGTCAAATGTATGCCTCCAGGATCTCCCCGAAGCGGCTGCATCTGCTGGGATTGGAGTTAATTTTTCTCTTAAAGGCCGCACGCTCCAAACAACATGTTTTGGAGAGTGATTTTGACCATTCGGCAGCTGTCGATGGCAGGACTGATTTCCAGTGCACGATCAAGAGTTTCTGCACTGAAAACATGATGAGGGAGATCAGTTTGCGGGTCAGTGAGTGCTCGTGCCAGTCTGTGCTGTCGTCTCCCAGCACCAGCGCTAGTGGTGTGAACGGGATGTTAGCTCCTTCGATGTCGCTTAGTGTTTGAAAGATCTGTTGCCAAGACACAGCAACTCAGGGACAGGACCAGAGTATGTGATCCATGGTCCAGATGCCCTTGCAGCCTCTCCAGCATTGGTCCGTAGTCCAGATACCCATTTTGTGCAGCTTATCGGGGGTGTAGTATATTCGCTGTAGTATTTTTAATTGAATTTCCCTATTTCTGAGATTGAGGGAGACATTTGGTATAGCCGAAGCTTCTTTGGATGTTGGATGCATTCACTGGGGTGTCTAGGTCCCCCGTCCAGGCTGCTGCCAGTGCGTTTAATCTGTGTTGATTGTTTGGTATGGCCATCAAATAGAAGGTGAGAATGCGTGGGAAGGCCTCAGTGTTATGGTCCATTTCTTTCTCGCACGCCATGGGAGGCTGCAGTCTGGATTCCACTGTGGTGTGTTAGAGTACCGCCGCCTGGATAGAGCGGTAGTGTAGCCAGTCGCACGGCCCCAACCCCAGCTTAACTCGAGCCTCCGGGAATCTCGCTAGAACTCCCTCTTCCATGATGTCTATTAGTCGGACAGTAGCCCATACGCTTGCTTGTTGGTGGTGCAGTGCTTGTGCCACTCCGTAGGTCAGGATTGATCTTATACTGGCCCAGACCGGTGGGTGCTTGACCTGTTCCCCTTGAGCCGCTTGGACCCTATGCCACTGTTGGAGGGTTGGTCTTAAGATAGGGTGCGTCTTGATGCTACTTGGGAGCTTGTGTAGTGGTGTCACCATGATTTTCGATGGGGCGCAGTGGGGCCATTCGGGAAGTCTCCATATTGGGCCAGCTGGTGTCTTCATTCATATTGAGCCATCGGTTCGTCCATATCAGTTGGGCTGATTGACAGTATGCCCTGAGAGAGGGGACCACCAGCCCCCCCGCGGATTTGTGAGCTTGTAGGATTGAGAGTCAGACACAGGCTTTCTTGCCCCGCCAGATGAATTTACTGATGGCTTTGTTTGTTTCTTTTAGCATGTGCGCTGTCGGTGCGACTAGTACCATCATCGCGATGTATATAAGCTTGGGAAAAGAGTTCATTTTTAGGGCATTTATCCTCCCAGACTGAGAAAGTGTCAGTTTATCCCACCTTTCGAGGTCTTTCCGGATGTTATCTAGGACCTGGGGGTAATTGAGATCTCTAAGTTCTGTCATTGATGCGCTAATTCGGATCCCTAGGTACTTCAAGGAATGTGGTTGGAGAGCGAACGGTGCCACACCTCCAGGATCCCATGGGATGTCTCACCGGGGGTGCATGATTTAGGATTTGCTCCAGTTCACTCTGTAGCCCACCATCGGGCCTATCTTTTGTAGTAGGGACCGCACATAGGGGAGAGCATCCGGGCAGTTGCTGATGTAGATTAAGAGGTCGTCCGCGTATAATGAGACTTCATGCTCTTCTGGGCCCTGACGGAATCCTGCCCATGCTGGGTCTATGCGCATCTTTATTGCCAGTGGCTCGATGGACAGAGCGTATAGAAGCAGCGATAATGGGCAGCCCTGATGTATGCCTGATTGTAGCGTGAATTCCTCTGATGTCACTCCGTTTGTGATCACTGTTGCAGTGGGTTCTGTGTAGAGAATTTTGATTAGCTGTATCAATCTGTGGGGAAAGCTGTATTTTTGGAGAGCTGTGAACATGAATTCCCATTGCACCTTATCGAATGCTTTCTCATCATCTACTGCGATGATAGCATTGTGTGGGTCTCTCTTCCCTGAGATTATATGCAGTACCCTGAAAATGTTATCTCCGGAGTGTCTCTCCTTTATGAAGCCTGTCTGATCTCTCTGCACAAATAGTGGCATGTGTTAGCACAAGCTTTATATTCTTTGCCAAAAAAGCGTAGTTCCGTCTTGGCAGTTGAACCCGTCGTGTAGTAGACAAGTTCTTTTTGCCAATATACCTGTCAGAGGGACCAAGCAATACCCCCTGACAGATCTATTAACCAAAAGATGGATGGACGCCACAGGAGCCGCCAGTCTGCAAAGGAGTCACAATTAATACCAGCAAAATGACAG
This sequence comes from Ambystoma mexicanum, assembly GCF_040938575.1. Taxonomy (NCBI): domain Eukaryota; kingdom Metazoa; phylum Chordata; class Amphibia; order Caudata; family Ambystomatidae; genus Ambystoma; species Ambystoma mexicanum. The sequence continues at coordinate 1,176,938,674 of NC_090927.1, read as the reverse complement.
TAACCAACCAATACAGGAAACAAGAGCAAGGCAATACCTGAATGACTAGCAGGAAGTCGTTATATGAGTAAGAACTTGAGACGTCTAACCTAGAAGAACACCAAAGCAGTTAGACACTAATCAAGGATTTGACTACATTCCTTAATGAAGACTCAACATAAAACGCTCTTACCATATGTAGAATCCTTGCAGGTCCGTGAAGAACATGAATCTGGAAATCCAAGGTAAGTCCAAGAGACCACCTATCAACCGCCGGCACGAAGACGCCTAATAGTCCCAAAATCACAGATGCCTAATTACAACACGAAGCGTCTCTAGTTCAAACGCTGAGTGGAAATGGGCGTAATTGAAGTCCACGGAAGGAAGAACTCAGAGGTCCGATAGCTGAATCACAGATCCAAGGAGAGTCGAGGAAGCGGTCCGGGTCGGCAACAAGCAGGTAAAGTAGAGACAAAGGGCTAGGCAGTAGCAGGTCAATGAGTATTCTGAGGGTCAGAACCGAGAGAGCAAACAGGAATCAAATTGCAAAGCAGAGGAAGGTCGATTAGCTTTCTGGGGTCATAGGAATCCGGAAACAAGAAGACAAGAAGGGCAAACCAAGGGAATCCAAAGCAAGCTGGGGTCATGAAATCCAAGGGTCAAGAATGTCACTAAATATCACTGGCTATAGAAAACAATTTCAGAAGCGAAGCACCAAGTTCGAACGGGGCATAAATACAATGAACGCCGGGCACGTGATCCGCAAAACGGAGCTCAACGTGAGAAGACACGTGATCCCAGTAACGCAGAGCGTACGCTTTGCCAGAGGAACCCCCAGCACTTTCAGAAAGACTGGCAGCGTACCGGATGATTACGGGTACAATCGCTGTATGAATGTGCCCATACTCCATGATGTGCATGACGGCTTCGTTTGGGAACAGAGGGTGGAACAGACATCAGTATTGGACACCGAGCTCCGGACCTAACCGAATACCTGATCCCCCTACGTTTCCTGACAGCATGAAGTTCTCTATTCTTTGGGCCAGACACTTAGCCAGGATTTTGGTGTCCGAATTTATTAGCGAGATTGGTCTATAAGACCCACACAATTCCGGGTCTTTTCCTTTTTCATGGAATACTATTATGTTAGCACCTACCATAGATTTGGGCAAGTGCTTGCGGGTTAGCGCTTCTTCAAACACCACTGCAAGGTTCGTGGAATTTCATCTGCAAGGCATTTGTAGAGATCTATCTGAATTCCGTCAGGACCCGACGCCTTCCCCTTGGATAGGCACTGTATAACTCGATTGATTTCTTCAGGTGTGATTGGTGTATCCAGCATTGCTGCTTGATACACTGTGATACAAGTTCTGGGCACTGACTCTAGAAATGTTACTATTTTTTGAGGCGTGCATGAGTCAGTGGCAGTGTACAGCTTGCGATAGAATTTAGCAAACCTAGCGTTTATATGTTCATCCCCCTCTATCAACGTGTTGGTGTTATCCCTGACGGCTGTAATTAACTAAGTTGCTTGGCATTGCTTGAGGGCGAGTGCCATCTTTCGTAGGGATCTGTCGCCCTCCAAGTGGTAGATCTGTGCCCAACTAGTATATGCCTTCTGTGCTCTGTCAGTGGAGATTTGCTTAATCTCGCTCCTTGTTTTCACTATCTGAGGTCAGAGCGTTTGGTCCCGTGTCGCTTTGTGTCTTCCCTCCAGCATCTTAAGCTCCCTTGTTAGGATAGCCTCCCTTCCCCACTTCCTTAGTTTTGAGGGCCCACTGCGAAATCCATTGCCCCCTAATGAAGGACTTGAAGGCATCCCAACATCTATAAGGTGTATATTCCGGGGTCAGGTTATCTGCCCAGAGGTTGTCTGCTTTATCCATCAGGTGTTCCACTATGTCTGGGTATTATAGCATTCTGAGATTCACGTGCCAAGGTGGAGGCCTCCGGGGCGTTTCTGGGAATGTAAGGCAGAGTAATATCGGGGCATGGTCTGATATGGTGGTCAGTTGTATTTCACAGCTCGCAACCATATATGTGTTGTTAGCGGGCAGTGACCAATAGTCCAGGTGGGAGTGGCTGTCGTATCGGTGGGAGTAGGGAGTGTAATCATGTTCGTTGGGGTGGGAGTGTCTCCAAACATCTACTAGGTCAAGGTCGGCCATCAGGGTGTTTAGGGCTAGCCTTTTTTTGTGTTGGTTATTTTCGCTATCTCTGGTCCTCTACGGTCTTTGTCTGGGTCCAAGGTCAGATTAAAGTCTCCCCCTAGTATTTGGCACATTCTGTGAAGGTATCGACAAAATATGATGGGGAGTCTGCAGTGGGTGCATATAGGTTTATTAAAGTGATTGGATGTTGGAATATCCGGCCTTGGATTAGGACATATCGGCCTGCTTTATCGCTGACTGTATGTTGGATCTGCAGCGGGATCTGCTTATGAATCCGAATTGATACCCCACATCTTCTGTGGTGCAGTGAGTGAACTGCGGCCCCTACCCATCCCCGTGCTAGCTTCTATGCTTCTGCCATGTTGAGGTGAGTCTCTTGCAAGAAGATGATGTCTCCTTGGATATCCCTCATTAGATTCAGCATACGCCTACATTTGATGGGGTGGCCCAGGCCGTGAATATTTAGGGTCACAAAGGACATTTTAGACATTTTTCCTGGGGGGTGGGGAGGTTTGTCTTGTGGATCTTGCCCAGTGATCGACTGCCTGCTTGTCCTCTGTTGTCGCCAATAGGTGTAGGTGTGGGGTTCTTCCTTGTTTTGTAAGGGTTAACTTATGGCGGTGTGCTCCCCGAACAGCAAAACTTTGGTCTGAACCGTGACCTCTATTTAACCTAAAACAAATACAAAAACATCGGGTGGGCCAACCATTCGGCTTGCATCCAATACTGGGTTGAGTTACTCACATATGGAATTGGTATGTGAAAGCTGTTATCTCATCATCGGTACCCATATGTCATACTAAACCTGCATAGGGAGTGGCGGGGGGCGCAAGCTCAGTAGATGCGGGAGCGCTTGGCCTTTCTGCTGTCGCTCTGCCCTCTGCCCCCACAACTGCTTGGCGTGATTCTCTGGGGTCTGGAGTTCAAGTGCCGTCACTTTTGATTGAGCGCTCGGCTATTCCCTTTTCTTTTCTTTTTGCCAGAATCCCACTTAGTTTTTCTCCCCATGGGGCCTTGCCATATGCCCTTTAAGTTCTGTTGGTGCGGTTCTTACAGTCCGGATTCCAACCTTTGGGTCCCCTGCCCGCCCTCTGCCATCGCCCCCTGGGAGGTGTGTTTGGGATGGCATGGCGCACAGAGATCTTGTCTCCTCCGACGCTGATGGGGTAAATCCGGCATCAAAAATCGGCATGCCGCCTCTGGCTGTCCGAATAAGTGCTATTGCCTTTCCAGGAGGATGCACCATGTTGCAGGAAATCTCAGATAGTGTCTGTAATCCGTTGTTTTTAGTGTCTCAAATATGGGGTTAAAGCTTTTCCTCCATCTAGACATGTCTATGGAGTAATCATTGAATATCTTAATGTCCGAGTCATTTTTGCGCATCAAGGGCGATGAGGGCTTTGCACTGAAAGTTCAAGAGTCTCATAGTGATGACTTGGGGGTGTTCGTTAGGTGCAGGCTTTGGGATCAGAGCCCTGTGGACTCTTTCGATGGTAAGGTCCCTAACATTGGGGATGTGGAGATCGTTTTGCAAGAGATCATAAATGTAGCCTGCCAAGTCTGTGCCTTCTGCGTTTTCAGGAATACTTACCACCCTTAGGTTGTTCCTGCAGCAGCGATTTTCCAGGTCCTCCATCTTTTCCCTCAGCCTCTGCACCTCCCGCATAACCCCATCTAGTTCGGTTTCCAATGTAGCCTGGCAATCTTCCAACGGATTTATGCACCGTTTGTTGTCGGTGGTCCGTTAAGCTTGTGTGGCTAATTGGTTTTGTACGTCTTGAAGGTCTTTCCTGATCTCTTGGACTATGCTGTTTGTTTCTTGAGTCCTTTGGCCAATCAGTTTCATTTCAGCCAGGATGGCCTGCAGCTGCGCTTGGACATCCATGTCGCTTTTATTGTGCATTGAACGCTGTGGGAGGCTTCCTGTCTTTTCTTTGTTCGCGTGATCTTTCAACTCTGCGTTATGTGCAGCCTGTTGCATGCCCTTCCGCACCTGTTCTCAGGTACAGAAAAGTCGGGGGGGGGGTGGCCTCAGTGACGACTTCAGGCGTGTGAAATGTTGTTTGCCTGTATCTTATTTAGGGGGATTCCCGGGGGCCTTCCTCGTAGTTCTCTGATCCTTTATCCTTCGTGCCTTTCCAGGTCTCTCGTTTGCCTTCAATTCCTCGCACCTTCAAGTGCTACGCGTTTGCCAGGCGTCGTTTTTTGCATATTAACTGGGGATTATGCCGCTCCTATTCCCCAAGGGTGGCCTGTGCAGTGGTCGTACGGGGGCTGGTGGTTCATTCAGCGCTGGGTCTGCAGTGTTCTTATAGTGTTCTCTTCGCGATCTCTTGTGAGTGCTTTGCACCCCTATACTATGCTTCCCATGGAGTGCGAGGGCTAGGGGTGAGGCCTCTCGTGCTGATATACGGGACTGCAGTATTGGACCCTCCTGGGAAGTGATCCAGCAATTAGGGTGGATCCAGCTGTAGCGGCGTGATCCTCCTTATCGCCAGCAAGTCTGTTTATTCCCCTGCCTGTTTCATGCGGTGGGGGCTAGGGGGATGGAAGTTATGAGTTCCCTCCTGGCGTCGCTGTCTCCGCTGTGCAGCTGGCCACCCGATCTGCACTCCGAGCAGTGATCATAGTCTTGGTCAACCCTGCTTAGAGACCGGGGCTGTGGCAACGTGCGTTCGGCCACTGGCTCCAGGCGTCTGGGCCTGGGGCAGAGTCCTTCTCTATCCTCTCCTCTGGGGTGCGGTGTGCGGATGAGGGAGTGTGCCACCTCTGGCTCGGCCCTGCTGGTAACATGTGCTTGCCTGCTTGATGCACTGTCATCTATTCGGCGGGGGTTGCGGGCTCCGAGTTCGCCTTAGGGGCACAGGTGGTAGTGCTAGCGTTTGGGACTGCCGCTCTGCGCATCTCTGCCTTCAGGGATCTTGTGGCCAGGTTCTAGTGTTCCAACGGGACTTGAGCTGAGTCAGGACCTTCATTTCATTCCCCGTCCCTGCTGCACCATAGACTTACTTGGGGCTGCCTTCAGGATTCGTCTTGAAGCTGCTGGGCGGGTGCTGCTGCCAGCGTTCTCTTTTCTACCAGCTACGGTCCTTCCTGCAGGGGCTGTACTCCGGCCCAGGTGTTGAGATGTTGCCCCTCCCGGTGGCTCGGTGGACCTCAGCAGTCCTCCCTGCTCCCTGCAGGGCGCGAGTTGTTGGCGGGTCCCCTCCGGTGCCGCCTCTTCGACCCAGGAGCTGTTGCTGTCCACCGGCCTTGTCCTGCCCCTGCAATCTGTATCAAGGGCACCTGCGGTACGGTGGGGGGTCAGCAGCTCGATTGTGGCGATGTCTCTCCCCGTCCCGTGGCTCGGCTGGTGTGGTCGATGGTCGGTCCGATTCCCCTGCTCACGATGCGTTGTTCGTGTCACTTTACCAGTGGGGCCGGCCATGAAGTCTTAAGCGGTCTGGAGTTCGCTGCATAATACTCTGGCTCTGCTGCATCGATCGCCTCCAAACTTCCTGTGCATGCTGTAAATATGTCCAGCGGGACATTTCCCCTTTCTTTAGGTGGTTATATGCGTTTTTCGGGGCAGAGAGCCCTTGCGTTCGTCTCCACCAGCGGGAGCTCTCTTAAGTTGCTGCCATCTTACTCTGGCTTTCTAGCGCCCCCGCCAATCCTTACTTCTAAATACAAAAGGATGTGGGGCAATAGTGTATGCAAAAAAGAAAAGTGTTCAAGAAATAATATGTCAGTACGGTTGAGCAGTTGGCTTCCTTTCCCCCCCTCAGCATGGGGCAAAGTGACACATTCAAGCTTCACACACACTCTGGCTCCTCTGCCACGAGGATACAGTTCAAAGCATAAATATCGGGGCCTTTCTGCCACAGTCTCATTTCCAATAACAGTCTCTTAATGCAGAGGGTCTGTCGTAACAAACAGGTATCAAAGTACCATCCCTATCAGGGTCTTCACATGCGCAAGCTCTCGCTTCCAGTGTTTATCATGGGTCTCCCTCCTTCAGATTTGGACCCCCTTTTTATCACAATGTTTACTCTTGGACTCCCTTGTTCGGGCTCGAACCATGAATCTCCATCGTTTGGGCTCAGATCCTTTTGATATCAAAATCAAATGTGCAATGGGTTTTGCTTAAACCGTCGCAGACCACTTTGACTCACTTCATACAATGTTCTCATCAATCTTCTACTTTTGTTTCTCTTGGCGGGATACCTTACAGAGACCTTTGATTGAGCACATTCCTGGTGCTGGACCATCTGTCAACGGTATTTTATCTTTCCATCTACAGTTCAAACATTCATCAGCAGTTTAGCTTTACTTGCGTCTTTCATCACACGCCTTTAACAATGTTCATTCCAGCGCTCGTTATACAATGTTGCCGCTTGCAACCTTGACTTCAACACAGACACGTCTTACCGGTCTTGCATCCGTCTCCCCAACTCACTGGCTGTGTTGATCTCTCATGCGCATCTTTGTTCTTGGAGCCAAGGACGATACCCTAGTGGCTGCTGCTGTCACGTCCGCTCCCTCTAGGGGTCGGCGCACGTGGTCTTTATGGCACAGGTGGAGACGCATTTCATGCATCGCCTCTATTTCCTCCAACATGGCGGTAGCAAGGAAGAGCAGCGCACCAGCCTTCCGAATCAGGAAGTGTCAGGTGACTCCGCCCCCAACCTTGGAGAAAGGATTTCCTTCGGCGGCGTCTTCGAATCAGCACGTTGCTACTGTTCGCAGAGGCCACGCTCCGTAAATTCGCTATTCTAGGTTAGGTCTCTTTACTATACGAAAACCCTTCTTGTCTGATATCTTTCTACCGTTTCTCCTTTTCTTAGTTTCAGACTCCTCTTTCCTCGATCCTCCGCCCTGCCAGCTTTCCACATGCATACACCGGAGGCACTCGTTCCACACTATTCAGTACGTATAGTTTCTTAGTTCCCCTAGCATACATATCCATTCATTCGTTCCATTACCAACCTTACTCCACCCTTCAGTCTCCTCAGCATGGCCAGGGAATTACTTTTTCCAACTCGCCGAACGGACTACAACTTCCGTGCAAACCATCCTCCATCTCATCAGCAGACATTCAGAATTAAAGGTATATCGCACGCTAGGGTTCTACTTCCGCTATCCCTCCCTTATCTAATCACAACCTGGTTTCTCTCATCAGGATAATTCGAGATAGCAAGTCCAACCCCCAAAGTCACTCCTGGGGAATCGAGACTCGCCCATCGCTTAGTCCGGGTTCCTGGCACGCCAAGGTTTTCTCCCCCACGAGGGATTCCCTGCCTTCCCCTCCTCAAACTGGGTTTCTCCGGCGCGGGGAGAGGAGGTTAGGTGAGCTTTCCATTCAGCTCTACGAATTCCTACAGGACCAGGTTAGTGTTGGGTTGTTGTATATCTGATATCTGCATTAAGGACTGTGAATACCGTTCCTTTGGAATTGAAAATAACATAGATTGTTACAGCTGCTCCTCCCCGCGTTGGTAGGTTATGTGGGAGGACCCTCGGTATCTCAACACACAACGCAGGATTTTTCAGTTTGGTTTCTTGGCCTTACGCTTCCTGACTCGAATGTTTCTTGCCGAAAAGGTCAAGGGTATTTCCTTCCTTGCGAACCCCTCCAGGTTTGCCGTCTTTCTCCCCTCGTTCAGCTGCCAGGTCGAAACTGCTGTTCCTTCATGTGCTTTGCTTCACTCAGAGTGTGCTCTTGTGCTCTGCCTTTTATCCTGTGGGGAACTTTAATGGAAATGAACATAGGGTTATTGATGCAATGTTACACTATACCTCCTCCTTGGAAAATGAATACAATTGAAGTGCACCATTGTTTGGGTGCTATACAATTTAATACTTTAATGTGGAACCCCAGTTGTACATATATATGGAGGGTTAAAGATCATGAGATCCAAAAAATAAAAAAATAAAAAAGTGCAGTTGTCAGCCCACTCAATACCAGAGAAAGAGCTACGCCGATCACGTCGCTGTGTGACGTGATGATGTCATTGCGTCGCCACGTGGCTTGATGATGTCATTGCAGCACCGTCTCCAACACAAACATACCGTGATCACGACCGCACTAATTGATAGTGACGCCCGTGAGCGAGTAGAGGAGCAGGTGTAAAGGGAATGGAGTTAAGAATATGCATCCTCCTGAAGGTAGGTGGCCTTGACCCTGAGATTAACCAGGGAATGAGGATTTGGATGGTTACATAGTGTAACATGTTCTTTTTACTTATGTATTATAGGGCACAAGAAGCCCCGCCAACTGATGGCCTTTCATCGGTGAAAGACTTCTCGCAGGTCCTTGAGCCCAAGTGGAGGGGTGTAGATACCATCAGTTCAAGTAAGTGGGGAGTAGTCACACATTGTTTTAAAAGAGTATATACCCTGATGGATGCATAAGATTTAAGGGGTTACCTTGTGATATTTCTCTGCAGAACCAACCAGGAAGTCCTCAAGAATTGATATTTACAACTTACCAAGATGCGCACCTTCAGTTTACCATCTTTGTGGAAGGCGCACGCTCCTAAGGTGGAGTGTTTAGAGCGTCATAGACTGCTAGCTTTAATTAAGAAGTGGGCTGTATGATAATGAAAGTAAGAGTTGTGTCTTGTCCTTACAGACATACGGTTGAGAGGCAACAGAGAATCGTGACTGCAGCATCAGCAACACTTATGGTTGGTTGCATTATCGCCTGATAGTACAAAGAGACAAACAACTTCCAAGTAGACTATTTGTAGTTTCTCTGCATATCCTTGTGGTGTTGAGGATTTAAGCTAGGTTAAGTGAAAAACTTATGAAGTACATATAATTACATATGTTTTTAATTGTGTACCCATTCCTATAGGGACCCTCTCGAATATTTATATAGAGAGAACAGTGGAATTGATCACCTGCTACCTTTAAGACGCACATCTCCCACCCCTGAAGAATGTCCGGCAATTTTTAGACATTCAGGACAGAAACTTCTATAAGTCGGGATAAGATTGTCAAAGTGGGTGAATTGGGTGGAAATTACCATCACTATGTACAGTCAGGTCATGGAGACTTGACTTTTCTATGTGTGAATGTATTATTATTGGTGAATTGAAATTGTATATTGATGTTTGAGTATGTTTTTAACAAATTATTGTTTTTATGACAAAGCAGGTGTTTGCACTTGCAATTGGATGTATTAGTAGGTAAAATTTGCCAAATATATTTGTAGATAACATCTTCTCGATCCATTGGTATCAACCTATATTTGTTTCAAGGTTGGTTCAGAGAGTCGTTAGGCTGAAGTAAGGGTACATACTTTTTAAATTGCAGTTGAAGATCTTCATTTGGATTGTTGTCATACATGAATTCCCACTTAGTAGGAAGGTCTAACACCTGATAGTGGGGCATGCCCATATTAGAATAGTGACGAAGTTTAATGGAAGTCAGGTGTGAATGATTGTCAGGAATTGCCTGACTTGGTCTGACCATAGTAGCGGGACATGTCAGGTACACTGCTCAGGTGTGAGTCTATTTTCTCCCAGAGCGGACTGTCTGTGTGAAAGTGTTTGAGAAGGGAAGGGGCGGGTAAAGTTCCCACAAATCCTTCCTTGTAGGATGGGGTAACAGTGTTACAGGGGGAAGGATACCGCATCTCGCCATCCAGTGTCCCACTCTCACTCCCCGAAGACCCCTCACCCAGGTGATCCTCCTGCCCTGGTCCACCATTAGGGTCTGGATCCAAAGGCGATGGCTGTGCCCTGGCCACCATGAGAGAGAGATCCGCAGGGACTAGCGGGTGAGACACCTTCTGGTTTCTCACATACCCTTCCGCTATGCGATGTAGCTGCATCTGTTTCACATGGAAACTGGGAAAGGAAATCAACGTTCCCCTGGTCTTTGTCTTTTTTCGGTGTTCCACATTGAAACATTAGGGTTGCAGGTCTAAGAACCATCGCATGAATCGAGGGTTAGTATCCTTTCGTTGGCTTATCCATACTAAAGATGAGTGGGCTGTGACAAGGGTGAACTTCCTTCCAAAAAGATAATATCTTAGATGGGTGATTGCCCATTTGATGGCAAGTGCCTCTAACTTCAATACAGAGTAGTTCTTTTCACGTGGGAAGAGTTTCTGACTAGTGAATAGGATAGGGTGTTCTAATCCATCACAAATTTGTGATAAGATTGCTCCTAACCCTGTGAGAGAGGCATCAGTTAGAAAAGTCTACCATCTTTAGGATTGGGTTTGGGCACAAGGTTTATTTTAAGCTGTTGTAACATATATCGTCCTCATCAGTCCAGTGAATCTTCTGGGGTTCACTGTTCTTTAATTTGTCGGTTAACCTAGCTGTTTTAATCCGAGAAATTAGGGATAAACCTATGCTAATAACCAATTAATCTTAGGAACGCCCTGCTGTCTCTCTTAGTCTTAGTCGTGGGTGTATCTAGAACGGCTTTTACTTTTTCTCATTGGGGCTGGACACTGCCATTCCCTACAAAGAAGCCAAGGTATTTCACGGCTGATTGGGCCAGCTTACATTTGGATGGATTGACAGCTAAGCCGGCTTCTCTGAGGGTTCTCATAATAGTAAAGAGATGGAAAAGATGGTCTTCCAAAGTCTTACTGTAAATGACTATGTTGTCATTGTAAGCCGCACAGTAATCGGAGTAGGGCTGTAATATCATGTCCATAAGCCATTGAAAAGTGGCAGGGGCCCCATGCAGGCCAAAAGGGAGGACTTTAAACTTAAATAGTGCCCGGGTCATCGAGAAAGCCGTCTTCTCCTTATCAGGTCCATATACGGGAACCTGCCAATATCCCTTGGTTAAGTCTATGGTCGATAGAAAGATGGCACTTCCGAGCTTATCTATTAACTCATTGATGCGCGGCATAGGAACGGCATCAAAGGCAGAGATGTTGTTAACCTGCCTCAAGTCTATGTAAAACTGCCAAGAATGATCAGGTTGTGTTACCAATACAATAGGGGAGGACCATGGGCTGGAAGAAGGCTCGATAATGTTTGCCTTCTGCATTTTTTTCACTTCCTCTACCACTATTTGTTTTCGGGCTTCTGGGAGTATATATAGTGTTTTAAATGGACCACTTTTCCCTTTGGAGTTCTGATATAATGATAAGTAGCATGTACTCTCCCTGGTTTTTTGCAGAATACATTGGGGAATGCCATTCTTGCTTCTTTCTAGATATTTCTTGGGGAATAAGCCCTGAATTGTCTATCTCCTCCGGTACTAAACAAGACAATATCGAGGTTGGAGCAGTGTAAGGGGTTTCTTTCCACTCCTTTAAGAGATTTACATGGTAACGGGTCTTTTGCTTCTTATCAGGTTGGGCTATTTTATAGGTACAGGTCCCTGTTTGCTCTAGTACCTCATTTGGGCCGTGCAACTTTGAGACATGGTTTATTTTCAGACGTAGCTAAGATGACTTATACCTTTTGTCCTAATGAAAAGGATCTTAAATTTACTTTCTTGTCATAGGTGGACTTCTGTTGGGCTTGAGCTTTTTCCATGTGAGTGTAGACTAGATTTCGAACAAAGTTCATATGCTCTCGTAATCGGGTAGCCGTTTGTGGAAGGATTATAGGTGCCTCTTCCCTTTCTTCCTAGGTCTCCTGGAGGGTTTATAGTGACTTTTTCAAATGGCATTTTTTCGAATGCCATTATGTCGAAAAAATGTCGCTGAAAAAAAATATTTCGAATGTCTTTTTATTTTTATTTTATACAGGGGGGTTCCCCCCCAAACCACCTGTTTTTTTTAAACATTATTGTTTACTTTCAAAACCCCAAAAAAACATATTAAAACATATTAAATTAAAAAAGAATACATTCGAAATATTTTTTTGGCGACATTTTTTCAACATAATTGCATTTCAAAGAAATGCATTTGAAAAAATGACCGGATACCCTACAGGAGCATGTCTAAGACATCTCTTGGTTCTCTACAGTAAAGTAGTGCAAAAGGAAAGAAACCGGTGGATGCCTGAGGGGTCTTTCTTACCACAAATAGGGCCCAGGGGGTGATGCTATCTCAGTCCTTTCCATCCTGATCTACCAATTTTCTCAAAATCATCTTAAGGGTTTTAGTAAATCTCTCGACCACTCCGTCCATTTGATGATGGTAAACTAATTCCTTGACTTCACTCACCAAATTGCTCATAAAATTGCATACCTGATCTGTTAGAATTTTCTTGGGGAACCAACCCTAGAAAAGAATGGTAGAAGATATTTTAAAATCCGTTGGGTTGCATTGTTCCTCATGGGGAAATCCTCTGGGTATCAGGTATCATAATCAACAATTACAAGGACATGTTTATTACCCAGTCTAGAGGTTTCCAACGGCCCAATGATGTCCATACCATTTCGGGAGAAAGGAATTTCTATGATTGGTAAGGGGAAACGGTGCCTTCTCAAGAATTCCCTGTGCAATTTTGTCCCCACAACATATTTCAAATGGAGTTTTGCCATGATTCTGTAAGAAAACCTTTACTTCTCCTCGGAATTCGGTATCTATGATGCCTGCTAGGACATACAGACCAAACTTCCAGGCTAGGCCAAATTTTAGGGTCAGTCTTATAGAACAACCCTCAGGGGGTATTAGGACTAATTCAGTGGGAACCATTCCTCTTTTTCCTGGAGGGATAGTAGTGTCTCTGCTACTTAAAATGTCAAGGCATATGGATTTTTTCGTGATGGTAGAGGGATATGAGGCTCTGTGACTACGCTTTTTGAATTTTAGGGGCCCCCAATCTGTCCCAATTGAGTCACATCCCATTCCTGTCACCACATGTAAGGAAGGCATGGTATCAAACAGTGAAGACAGACACAAGTGATCACAGTTCAAGGGTGTTTATTGAACTTCAGTGGGTTGGTTGAATGCCTATCTAAACTAAATCTTAGGATGGGAGCAAGCTACGACCATCAAATAATAATAACGCAGTCCTAATCGAGTCTCCGTAAAAATAAAAGCGCCTATACTAATAAACCTATTGCCAATCCTTACTTCTAAATACAAAAGGGTGTGGCACAATAGTGTATGCAAAAAGAAAAGTGTTCAAGAAATAATATGTCAGGACGATTGAGCAGTTGGCTACCCTTCCCCACGTTTTCATCACGAGACAAGGCTGCAAGTTCAAGCTTCACACACACTCTGGCTTCTCTGCCATGAGGATACAGTTCAAAGCATAAATATCGGGGCCTTTCTGCCAAAGTGTTACATGCCTCCATTTGCACTCGCGCTGCCTGCACCACCTACCAGCTGGGATATGGAGATTGTATCCTCGGTGGTGTAGGCGAGCATGTTCCCACCTACGGTCCTTAGGATGCCTACGGCTGCAGAAGGTGCCGATGGGGACTCTTCCCAGGATGTTGCAGTTGCCCGGGTCGCTTTCGGGTTCAGGCCAAGGTGTGCCAACATCACGGCGCACCCTGCTGCACAGCGATCAGCTGATCAGCGACAGCAAGCAGTTGCCATGGAAACCACTGATGCCAGAAGCCCTCGCTCAGGCTATAAAAGGCTAACGAGATGCCATTTCAGTGCGTCTTATCGATCCCACGGTCGAGTCCTTCCTTGTTGTCTTTCTCTGTGGTCCCTGATTCTCTTCAGCCTTGTTGCTCTTGCCTTGTGTTTGTCACCTCTGAATCGTTGCGCAGCCCTAGCACAAGTAAACTAATATGCAGACAAACTAGATCAATGTCAAACAGTGCAGCACAGTGTAACAAGTTATGTGGTTCAAGAAAATCGCCAGCCAGAGAGCTATTTAAAAAGGTTTTATGAATCAATACAAAATAGAACTGCCGACACGTGTTTCGACCCTAAGCAACGGGTCTTTTTCAAGGCAAAATAAACATTACATAGTGTCATTTGCACATAATACATGTGGTGAAGATAACACAAGAGTTAAATTAGAACAAAGTTTGTACCAAAATGTGAAAAACAAAGGAAGGGATGGGGCCAGAACCCATCAGGAGAAAGCAAAAAGGAAGCAAGTTAATGCATATAAGCGAAGAATAATGCAACAAAAAATAATAAAAGAAATACATATTCACAATATATAATAAAAAGAAAGGGTATTACCATAGAGTATCGGTCATTAAATGGCCAGATTCCAAAAATGAGGTGTCCCAAAGATGCAACCATGTAGGGGGAACAAAGCATATAAAACAAACAATGAGCTAAATACCTTGGTGTCACTCATTATACACTCTTAAACACATGTTGTGGCAAATGCCATAGTGCTGTGCATGATACAGATTGTATATTTCACAAGAGAAAGGAAAGGGTGTAATGCCAGAATCCAAACTGTCCATCCCTAGACACTTATAAGAATGCATGCAGTGATGGTAGATTTTATGGTTACCGCATACCTCAAAGAGTGGTAAGATTAGATTAATAAATTTGAAAAGGCGAGTGCATTACTGTGTGGTAAATCGTCTAGATTTAGCAATGCGAAGCCCGTCGCAGCGATGCAAATAGAGGCAAATTCAAGGATTGCCTATTCAACAGTAGTATGGCATATAAATGCTGTGTGGCGAGGAAATGTGTAATCAGAGAACATTCTGTAAAACAAACCAAAAGTTATATATCACAATGCAGTAGTATTGTGGCCAAAATAGAGTATGTTGGCTAAGGCAAAAGGTTTATCTTAATCATCAGTCGTACAAGTTTGTAATGTACCGGATCATTTCCAAAACCAATGTTTTCAGACGAACCCTGCAAATGGTAAGTAGATACACTATAACAAAATCTGGGCGAGCAGACTGATTTAACACGAAAGGGCTGGTTAATATGCCACGTTCACACAGAAAAAAGTAAACGCCTACGAGTACACGAGAACAGATTCGTACCTGCAAGTAATGGGGATGAATCCCTTGTGGAGCTGTGTTGCCGGAAAAACAAAATGTTAGAGGTACGCAGTTTGTAACTTCCACGTATTAAAGAAAAGGACCTAAAGACGCATCACGTGACGGGGTCATGTGCGCGTGATTAGTCTAATTACATTGTAGAAGCATGTAAACATATAATATGTAGATGGCTCGCTTGTACCTGATATAAAGCTATTACTCAATGCCTTGTAACCATGTCATCACAGGGACATATGTGGGACCTCAATATATTTATAACCCAAAAATTAAAAGTAAAGATTTCTCAAATGCTGCATGTTGTGAATGGCAAAATGAAAGATTGTGAAAAGCGTGAAAATACAGATCATAGATTGAGAGGTGCACGTTAAAAAAGGGGTAATTGAAACAAATATCTTTATGGGTTGTAATGGAATTCGAAACTAGGATTAGTGGAACAGCAGTGGAGCGGGATGGACAGCGGGGAAGTGACAACTCCCTCCAGAGAAAGTGTAACAACAAAGTGTTAATATAGGCAAAGCCAGGTGTAAGCATGTTCCAGAAAAGAGAACAAAAAAGAAAATTTGGTCTTAAATGTCCACACAACAGATGGGTGAAAAGTTAGATGATGGAAAGAGTACTGCAAATAGAGGAAAATAGAGGAGATATGAACCAACATTAGCAAAATACACTAGAGAAATACATTAAGTTCTGTGTCTGTGTTAAGTCCCAGGCTGGTACAGCGAAGTTTGGTCCGTGCCTCAAGCTCACGTAGTAGTAATTGACGATCACCGCCTCTCGGATGAGAATGCGCTTGCATTGGTCCAATAAAATTGAGGTAATTTACTGAGTCCAATTGATGATGTTGCTGCCAATGCATGGCAAGTGGCAATTTGGGATCTTGGCTCTTCAAGTGTGCAAAATGCTCACGGATGTGTAATCGCAGCTCTCTAATGGTAGAGCCTACATATACCTTTTCGGCATACGCATAGTATGGCGTACACTATGTATTTAGACTTACAGTTGATAAAGTCAGAAATCTGGATTGTGAGCCCTTGATGACATCGAAAAACATTTTGATTAAGAGAAAATTTGCAAAAATTGCAAGAACCGCACTTGAAAAAACCCACAGGTTTAGGTGGAAGCCATGTCAAGGACTGTTTATGAGCAGGCTTCGGTTGAAGGAACGAGGGGCACAGTTGGCTGTGCAGAGTTTTATTGCAAGTAAAGATAAGTTTAGGTGTTTTCAAAATGTAAGGCTGCAAATCAGAATCAAGTCCCAGAAGATGCCAATGCTTGTTTAATAGTCGATAAAGCATGTTGTTATCTTGTGAATATTTAGTGATAAACTGAACATTGTCAGATTGGTGACTGTTCTTTGCGAGTAACCAAGATCGAGTCTCGGGTCATTTGGTTGATACGATCTAACCCTTTATTGATGGAGTGTTTTGTGTAACCTCGTTCCAAGAACCTCTGCTTTATCATGCCACATTCTTGTTCAAAAGCCATGTCCGTACTACAGTTACGTCAGGCACGGTATGTTAGGCAGAATCCTGTGCAGTGCCCTTAGGGACCACTACACACAATTAAGACTACAGGTGGCAATACAAGTTTTACCTTTGGTACAAGCCTGTACTACTAAGTTATAGTGGTAGCACTAGCAGAGCAGCCAGGCTTATCTCAAGAGTATATGAGCAGTAGCAGAGATTACACAAAGGGACCACAATTACTGTGACTCAAGCAAACACTGACTCAAGGTTTCAGGTAAAAAATAAAAGTACATTTATTCTTATGAACAAAACACGATACCGCGGATACGGTTGCAATCACTTTTTGACAGTTCGGTCTACTAAATAAACGCGTATCCATGACATGAAATGCTACCGGGGCAAAAACATACTTAGCACCTGAGATACCCAGAGGGAGTTGGAGGCAAAAATCACAGGCAATATTTAGGTTAGGCAGACAGTATCGAGAAACACTCAGAAATAGGAGTTCAAAAGTCAAAGGGTCGGAGCCAGGTTTAGATGACACCGGAGGCCTGTGCCGAAGATCACACCGTTAGACAGTTCACGATTCTGTATAGCCCAAGAGTACTTGAATATTGTCAATGTTCGGAAGTTATAAGAAGGAGGGAAGACAAGGGCGAGCCTTGGAGGTGCAGAAAAGGGGGTCACCCAGTTTCCTCGAGTAGAACACAGTACCTTATTTCCACAATGCAGCTGGAGCCCTGGCAGTTGTTCCTGTTGGTTTCCCGCAGACCCACGATTCCTGGAGCTTTGTTGTGAAGGAGGACGTCTGAAGGGGGTCTGCACCATACAGGGATGAAGCCGGCAGCAGTGACAATGAAAAGGTGTGCTCCTTAAAAAACAGGAGAGGCTCAGCAGGTGGCTATCTGGACCACTACAGCAGTGTGCAGCGACTTCGACCACAGCGGAGATCGCTGGCTGAAGAAGATGAGCTGGTTATCCCCACCAGGCTCAAGGGAAGAAGACTCTGGACTGCATCTTCTCTTAGTCGTCGAAGGGTAGATAGCTCAGGACTGCAGCAGGGCTTCACCAGGACAGGATAGTTGCAGCAGCCATAGTTCTCTCCGCTTCTCTTCGGTTCCTTGTAGTTCCAGAGGCGACTCTCACTTCTAGCCCAAGAGACCTGCCTTTTATGTGCAAAACCCCCATTCACACAGCCTGGCTGTCAATTACGCAGCAGGGGGGTTGTCCAGCCAGGACAACCACCTCAGCCAATCATGGCAAAGTGCAACTTGGGTTTCCTAGGATACCCTGTGCAGGGGGTGACTACACCCCTCCCTCACATTCATCCCAGATAGACATCCAGGCGCCTTGAGGAGGGCTTCTCTGCAGAAGCCCACCAAAAAGACAGTGAACAAAGAAGGCGAACCTAGTTTGCCGCGCAAAGTAAAACACAAAAAGGACTTTAACAAAAAGAAATTGCGAATAAACCCAACCGGAGCCAAAAGAAAGACGATATGGTCAAGCGGGTTTATGTTCGATGCTAATATAATAGCCAAGAACAGTACCACGTTTATCTAATATAATCGCGGTAGAAAAGTTAGGGTAGATACCACTGCCAGCAGCCAAGTCTAAATGTTAAAAGAGCGAAACAATGCTCAGGGAGGTACAGACAGAAAAGGGGTACAGATTAGCCCTTTCCAGTACTCCATGTAAGATGGGGTGCACTGGGTCTGTGGTAAAAATGACTATGTAAAGTAAATGGCAACTTTACCTTTCTCTGGGGGACAGTAGTCAGCCCCAGTGAAATGGAGTCAGGGGGAAGTCTTAAAGACAACCCTGGGTTACTACACTGAGGGTGCGTTGTAACCCATACAAGAACAGGGGCACCTGGAGTGGTGTGCTCCAGTGGCTAAGATCACACAATGAGTAAAACACATAGGCCAGAACACATGTAAGAGTAGAAAAAGATGTACACTCTTACCAGGTGGAAAAAATAAACTCCAGAAATCCAGCAAAGCTGCTGGGGGACTCACTAGGTGAGGGAAATTAGCCCTAGAAGGAGAATTCTCCCTAACACTCGCCCCCCCAGACTAAGGGACAGGAGGATTTAATCCACTCCTGGATGGATCTCATACCTCTAGTCGGTTAGAAACATCCTAGAGAGACCATCAGCATTTTGTTGGTGACTTCCTGCTCTGTGCTCAATGAAAAAATCAAATCCTTGCAGGCAGATTGACCATCTGAGTAACTTTGGGTTTTCCCCTTTCATTTGCATCAGCCATCTCAAGGGTTGGTGGTCAGTTTGAATGATGAAGGTAGATCCATACAAGTATGGTCTAAACCTCTACAGTGCCCACACAATAGCAAAGCATTATCTTTCTATTGTTGCCCACCTTGTTTCAGGATCCTTTAACTTCCTGCTGATGAAACAAATGGGGTGTTCCCTACCTTTCTCATCCAGTTGACTAAGGACTGCACCTATATATACATTAGAAGCATCAGTTTGTACAATGAAGGGTTGGTGATAGTCAGGAGCTCTTAGGACTGGAGCTTGACAAATGGCTTTCTTAAAACCTTCAAAGGCTTGATTGCACTCCTCATTCCACCTGACCTTCTTAGGAAATTTGGGAGAGGAGATGACATTCAAGGGAGAAGCTATGGTCCCATAGTTCTCTATGAAGTTCCTATAGTACCCAGTAAGACCTCGGAAGGCTCTTACTTGAGTCTGAGTAGTAGGGTGGCCCAGTTTTGTATAGCTTGTGCTTTGCTAGGCAATGGCCTTATTTTATCTCCTCCTACCTCAGGTGCAAGGTAGACCACTGAACTCTGACCAATTTGACATATGCTTGCCTTTATGGTCAGATGGGCCTGTTCCAGAGCCTGCAATACATAAACTAGGTGTTCAATATGTTCTTTCCATGTAGGGCTGAACACTGCAATGTCATCCAAGTATGCCATGCAGAAGTCCTCCATCCCATTCAGAACTTGATTGACCATCCTCTGAAATGTAGCAGGTGCATTCTTTAGCCCACAAGGCATCACTTTGAATTGGTAGAGGCCAGCTGGAGTGGAGAATGCAGTTTTCTCCTTGGCATGGTCTGTCAGGGCTATTTGCCAATAGCCTGACGTTAGGTCAAATGTGCTGAGGTACTTGGCTGCACCAAGTTTGTCCACCAGCTCATCTGTCCTAGGCAAAGGATGGGCATCAGTCGTGGTGACTGCATTTAGAGCTCTATAGTCCACGCAGAATCTCAACTCCTTGGATCCTGCCTTTGGTACAAGCACAACTGGGCTAGACCATGGGCTAATGGAGGGCTCTATAACCCCGAGTTCAAGCATCTTGTTGACCTCATTCCTTATGTGGGATCTGATATTGTCAGACATTCGGTACCCCCTGCTTTTGACAGGCAAACAGTCATCAGTGTGTATGTCATGCTGGCCCCAAGGGGTCAAGCCTGGTGAAAGTGAGAACAGGGAGGCAAACTGATTTAACAGTAACTTGCACTCATCCTGCTGGTCAGATGTGAGACTGGAAGAGAGATTAACTCCTTCCACTTGCTCATCTAAAGGTAAGCCTCTGAGGAGGTCAGGCATAGGTTCACCCTCCTCCTCCTCCTGAGCTGAAGCTAGAAGCAGAGCTCCTATGTCAGGTCTAGAGACATAAGCCTTTAAATGGTTGGTGTGAAAGACTCTGGGAGCCTAATTAGGGCTGCCTAAGTCCACCAGATAGTTCACCTTTCCAAGTTTACCCACAACCTTGAAGGGTCCTATCCATTTGTCCTGCAAGGCCCTCTGCCTTGTGGGGACCATAACAAGAACAAGCTGGCCTTGAGTAAACTCAACCATGTTAGCCTTCTGGTCATGCCAATGCTTGACCAGAGCTTGACCAGCCTTCAAGTTATCACTTGCTTCTGCCATCATGTGTGACATTCTCCTCTGGAGACCTATCACATAGTCAGTCACTCTGACTGGCTTGGGGGAAGGAGCACTCTCCAACCCCTCCTTTATCAGGGCCAATGGACCTCTGACTGGACGGCCATAGAGAAGTTCGAAGGCACTAAATCCTACTCTCTCCTGAGGGACTTCTCTATAAGCAAAGAGAAGGCATGTCAGTAGAAGGTCCCACTTTCTTCTAAGGGGTTCTTCTAAAGCACCTATCGTGCTCTTCATAGTTCTGGTAAACCTCTCTACCATCCCATCGGTTTGGAGGAGGTAGGCCGTTGAGAACTTGTAGGTTACTCCACAGCTTTTCCACACGGTTTGCACGTAGTGGTACATAAAATGTGATCCCCTGTCAGATATCACCTCCTTATGAAAACCTACTCTGGTATAAATACCAAGTAGGGCCTTAGCTACAGCCGGAGCCGTAACAGTTCTCATAGGTATGGCTTCAGGAAATCTAGTGGCATGGTCCACTACAACCAGGATAAACCTGTTGCCTGAAGATGTGGGAGGGTCAAGAGGACCAGCAATGTCAATCCCCACCCTCTCAAAAGGAATTCCCACCACTGGGAGAGGCACTAAGGGTGCCACATTCTTAGACCCACTCTTGCCAGAGGTTTGGCAATGTGGTAGCTTCTGCAGAATTTGTCTACTTCTGTACCCATTTTAGGCCAGTAGAAGTGCAGAGATAGCCTTTCTTTGGTTTTCTTAAAACTTAAGTGACCAGCCAAAGGTACCTCATGGGCTAACTGCAGAAACTGGAGTTGGTTCACTAGAGGTACTACAAGTCTTTTGTAGTCTCCAGGGGTTGACTCAGTTGGTTCACTGTAGAAGAGGCCATCTTCCCAGTGCAACCTATACTTCCCAGGCTCAGTCCCATTGAGCTGAGAAGTGGCCTGTTGGCGAAGACCTTCCAAGGTAGGACACTCTCTTTGTCCCTTGCTGAAATCTTCCCTGTTAGGTCCACCTTCTGCCAGTAACAACTGCAGCGCAGGATGGTCAAGAGGGTCAAGATCTCCTACCAAGGTAAGATCCTCTTCTAGATTTGATTCCTCAGTATCTAGTTTGACCATACAGGGTTGAACCTCACACTCAGCCTCAGCTGGTGTGGGAGTCACAGGTGTGACTTTGGACAGTCTTGGAGATGTCATTCTGGGCACAGGAGTGCTTGCTGGTTTCTTGCTGGCAGACTTAGGTTTCCCTTTTGTCTTTTCTTGCCCTGCAATGGCAGTAAGTAAGTCCTGTGGACTTGGGGTGATAGCTTCCTCTATCATGTCCCCAGGAGAGCCTCTTAAGGTTCTCTCCCTTGCAGACCTTGTGAGCTCCTGCTTCCTTCTGCTGGGGGGCTGGGGGTACTAGACACAACTCCAAGGGTTTTAAGGCCATTACCCAACAGGACCCTCCCAGGTATGTTATTTTGCACACTTACAGGTATCCTGACAGTCATGTCATTACACTGGATGAGACCTGGTAACTGGGGAACCTTTTGCACAGGGCCTCCAGCTAACTTGGTTAGGTGTTTGGGTGCCTTAGCAACATCCTCCACCTTGAAAAAACATTCATCAACCACAGTTATGCTGGCTCCAGTGTCTCTGATGACAGGGGTCTCCTGACCATTCACAAGAACACTATCTTTGTAATACTCTTTAGTATTATCTGGGATTGAGTTATAGACATCTAACCTCTGTTGTTCCCAAAGACCCAAGGACACTAAAGAAACTCTAGCTGAGACTCTCGTGGGCTCATCAGCTAGTATCTGAAAGCTTCCACTTGTCATAGGTACTTCATGCACCTGGGAGGAGGCTAAGGAGAC
Source organism: Ambystoma mexicanum (assembly GCF_040938575.1). Classification (NCBI taxonomy): domain Eukaryota; kingdom Metazoa; phylum Chordata; class Amphibia; order Caudata; family Ambystomatidae; genus Ambystoma; species Ambystoma mexicanum. Next base: position 1,176,916,475 of record NC_090927.1, on the reverse strand, counting down.
AGTGTTGATCCCTGAAGGTTTACCCTTACACTTGGGATCTCCTTTCACATGGCCAGGCAATCCACAAACAAAGCATTTCCCAAATGCTCTCTGGAATGGGGGCTTGCTCTGACCTCCATCTGGTGTGGAACCAGTGGTACACTAGCCTGATTCGGTTTACCTTGTGGCTTACCCTGGGTATGTTTGTGGCCTTCTTTTGGATTGGAATTATTGGAATTCTCCTTGTTGTCTTTCTTGGACTGCTTTCCTTCTTCCTTCTTCTGAGTTGCCCCAGAATCTTTGTGAGTAGCCCTGTTGGCAACCCACAAGTCAGCAGCCTTAGCTAATTACTTAGGATCTATCTTCTTTGAATCAGCCAAGTGCTGTCTAAGCTCAGGAGAGCAGGGATCAATAATAGACTCCAACATTACAAGATTCCTCAAACCTTCATAAGTGTTCACTTTGTAACCCTTAACCCAACCATCTAAGTTTTTCAAACAGTCACACACCCAGGTAGCCCAAGGGGTACCATCATGCCTTATGAGGGTTCTACACATCTTAAAATGCTGGGAAGGGGTCTTCCCAAACTTAACTATTAATGCTAGTTTCACACACTCATAATCCTGCTTATCCTCCTCCCCCAACTCCATTACAGCATCACTTGCAACAGGGGGACGCCTAGAGAAAAGCCAAGGAATCAACTGATTCCCTGAGATACCTTGAATCCCATGATTGTACTCAAACAGTGCTAACCAATCCAAAACATCAAGTTTAGTCTCATACATACCAATAATTTCCTTTGGCATAAGAGGTCTCTTGGGGCTGGAAGACCTAGAAGACTCTGGGAGAGAAGCATTTTCTAGAGACAGTTTCTTCATTTCTAGTTCACGATTCAGCTCCATTTCTCTGAGCCTTAACTCTTGAGGTTTCATGGCAGTTTGTGCATCAATACGTTTCACTTCTAATTCAAGTCTCATTTTCTCAAGTGCAATAAATTCAGGAGTAAGTGTAGGACCTGTGGGGGTCCTTGTGGACAGAGGTTGTGCATTCTGAGCAGGCAAAGGAGTTGTAGGGTTTCCTAGCAAGGATTCATCTACTTCTTCTAAATTAACACTCTCAGAATCAGAAACATCAAAATCCACATTGGCTGGAGTGGTAGGCCCTTCTGACCCACTCTCCAGACTTTTTCCCATTAACTTTGCAACCAGTTCAGACTTTTTCCCTTTACCAGAGAGATTCTTATCTCTACACATGGTTCTAAGAACCTCAGCAGTATAGAGTAAAAGACTCTCTTCAGTGTAGTTTTCCATACTTGACATGATTTCTCAGTTAAATAGAATTAGTGGTGTTAGCCTTGTGGTTAGTTGAACCCAGGTAATAGCAGCACTCTAAGTGTAATCACTCTACTTCCAAATCCTCACCGCTGTATACCAGTGTTAGGCAGAATCCTGTGCAGTGCCCTTAGGGACCACTATACACAATTAAGACTACAGGTGGCAAAACAAGTTTTACCTTTGGTACAAGCCTGTAGTACTAAGTTATAGTGGTAGCAGTAGCAGAGCAGCCAGGCTTATCTCAAGAGTATATGAGCAGTAGCAGAGATTACACAAAGGGACCACAATTACTGTGACTCAAGCAAACACTGACTCAAGGTTTCAGGTAAAAAATAAAAGTACATTTATTCTTAAACCATCAGTTATAAACACAACAACTCTATGAAACTTTAAAAAAAAACACACGTTAAATATACTACAACTAACCAATTCACTTTGTACAGTAGGTCTCAAGGTATGTATCCTGTGTTTGAATGAACCGGTGTTATGAACAAAACAAAAGTTCAAAAGTCAAAGGGTCGGAGCCAGGTTTAGATGACACCGGAGGCCTGTGCCGAAGATCACACCATTAGACAGTTCACGATTCCGTATAGCCCAAGAGTACTTGAATATTGTCAATGTTCGGAAGCAAAAGTTGTAAGAAGGAGGGAAGACAAGGACGAGCCTTGGAGGTGAAGAAAAGGGGGTCACCCAGTTTCCTCGAGTAGAACACAGTACCTTATTTCCACGATGCAGCTGGAGCCCTGGCAGTTGTTCCTGTTGGTTTCCCGCAGACCCACGATTCCTGGAGCTTCGTTGTGAAGGAGGACGTCTGAAGGGGGTCTGCACCACACAGGGATGAAGCCGGCAGCAGCGACAACGAAAAGGTGGGCTCCTTAAAAAACAGGAGAGGCTCAGCAGGTGGCTATCCGGACCACTACAGCAGTGTGCAGGGATTTCGACCACGGCGGAGATCGCTGGCTGAAGAAGATGAGCTGGTTATCCCACCAGGCTCAAGGGAAGAAGACTCTGGACTGGATCTTCTCTTAGTCGTCGAAGGGTAGATAGCTCAGGACTGCAGCAGGGCTTCACCGGGACGGGATAGTTGCAGCAGCCGTCGTTCTCTCCGCTTCTCTTCGGTTCCTTGTAGTTCCAGAGGCGACTCTGACTTCTAGCCCAAGAGACCTGCATTTTATGCACAAAACCCCCATTCACACAGCCTGGCTGTCAATCACGGAGCAGGGGGGTTATCCAGCCGGGACAACCACCTCAGCCAATCATGGCAAAGTGCGACTTGGGTTTCCTAGGATACCCTGTGCAGGGGGTGACTACACCCCTGCCTCACATTCAGCCCACCTAGACACCCAGGCGCCTTGAGGAGGGCTTCTCTGCAGAGGCCCGCCAAAAAGACGGTGAACAAAGAAGGCGAACCTAGTTTGCCGCGCAAAGTAAAACACAAAAAGGACTTTAACAAAAAGAAATGGCGAATAAACCCAACCGGAGCCAAAAGAAAGACGATTTGGTCAAGCGGGTTTATGTTCGAGGCTAATATAATAGCCAAGAACAGTACCACGTTTATCTAATATAATCATGGTAGAAAAGTTAGGGTAGATACCACTGCCAGCAGCCAAGTCTAAATGTTAAAAGAGCGAAACAATGCTCAGGGAGGTACAGACAGAAAAGGGGTACAGATTAGCCCTTTCGAGTACTCCATGTAAGATGGGGTGCACTGGGTCTGTGGTAAAAATGACTATGTAAAGTCAATGGCAACTTTACCTTTCTCTGGGGGACAGTAGTCAGCCACAGTGAAATGGAGTCAGGGGGAAGTCTTAAAGACAACCATGGGTTACTACACTGAGGGTGCAGTGTAACCCATACAAGAACAGGGGCACCTGGAGTGGTGTGCTCCAGTGCCCAAGATCACACAATGAGTAAAACACATAGGCCAGAACACTAGGTGAGGGAAATTAGCCCTAGAAGGAGAATTCTCCCTAACACGGTAAAACACCCAAAAAGGGATGTTAGAGATGACAGATCTCCTATGGCAGCTGGAGGCATGAAGCATAGCATCAACTGCAGTAGATTTACAATAGGTTTGTGTCTGCAACATTCCATCCACAATATTGAACTGGAGGTCAAGAAATTTGAATGATTTGGAACTCACATGTCCAGAAAACTCGATACCAAAATCGTTAAGATTAAGATAATTGGAAAACTCTGCAAATTCAGATGGCGTCCCGTTCCATTGACGAGGACGTCATCAATATAACGCTTCCATACTACAAGGTTCTGTTTGAATTGGTGGTCAATCTAAATGTGTTTTTCTTCAAAAAAGCCCATGAAAAGGTTGGCCAGGGATGGGGCATACTTCGCACCCATGGCCACTCCTTTCGTTTGCAATTTTTTTTGTTTTTTTTGTTTTTTGTTTTATTGGTTAAGTATAGTTAAACCTTAAACATTACATCCTTATTCCTTTAGTAAAAACATTGTTCCTTTGTTAAAACTTCCTTAGTTCCAATTTTCATCCAGCAATAATTACCAAATCATTGTCCTAGTCTCTCCGTTATCTTATGATCCACTGCTCCATTAATTCAAGGTTTGGGCAATCAAGGTAACTCGATACTTAATTATCTAGGACTACTCGTAACGTTCTCTTACAGATCAGATCCTTAATCCTCCTGATTCAAGTTCAACATTTCAACAAATTTCAATGCATCAAGAGTTTTGCCAATTTGTTCCACAGTGAGGATTCTTTCCCAATAGTTTTCTTCCGTCTCCTCTGTGATGTTCATTATGTAGCTTCCCATATAGATCTCTCTTTTGCATTTTAAAGCTGGGCAAATTAACATAACATGTCTTATCGTTTCCAGTTGGTCCTTCCGTTCACAGAACCGACAATATGCAGCTGTTCTGTCAATTTGTCTTCTTTTCCATCTCACTTCTCTGCTATTCCAGATGTTGAGTCTGCAACGCAGCAGCAAGTCCCGGTAATGCTCAGTTGGAAATTTCAACAGATATGGAGGTAAGATGTTCAAGCCTTTTTTTCCCAGATGATGTTATAACATAGATTTCTTCTCAATCTTTGTTTCTGGGTTTCCTCCCGAATCACTCTTTTTGCTTTATCCGGGTTATTCTTTAGGGTATCCTCCTCGAGATTTGCTTGCTCCAACTGAGCCTTACATCTGCTTTTCCAATCATTAAGCATTTTGTCTTCATTCAGGATGTTCGTCTGGGCTAGAATTTCAAATGGTTTTGGTGGCATATCCAGAATGCACTTTCTATACAGTGATAGGGTTTTCCAAAGCACAACAGAGTTTATTGATTGGAGTCTGAGCTCAGTTCTAATGAGCTCCACTGGTAATGAGGTTGGTAGGCACAACATTTTACACCAAAAATACGCTTCACAGAGATTCCAAACCTCCCATCTAAGGGCTAAGAGTGCTTCAGTGCCATAAGTGATGACCGCCACCACTTTTTGCTTGTAGAAGGTTACAATTGGAGTTAAAGAAAACTTCCCATATCTGCGATGTAAGCAAATCCCTTGATTTGTCAGAGCCACTAGTTTTTCCCGGATCAGAGAGTAGTGCGCCTGTTCGTTGCAGTTTTTATTTATCATTATCCCCAAGTAGAGTGTCATTTCTACTTCTTCCAAATTCTGGTTTTCTAATGACCACCTTATAGTTTTTCCGGACTGTCTCCTGCCCCGACTAGATTTCATTGTTAAGATCATGGATTTTTTGATATTCATCTTCATGCTATTTTCTTTTAGGTAGTTGTTAAAAGACTCAATCCGTCGTTGTAGGCCTATTGGTGTTTGATCGATGAATACTGCATCATCAGCGTACAGCATCCAAGGTATTTCTTTTCCATTATTTTCGGTGGAAATGCACGAATCTTCTCCTGAGCTATGTTCATATCAGCCATATATAGGACAAAGAGGAATGGGGCTACTGCACAGCCCTGCTTGATTCCTCTAAAGGTTCTAATCCTCCTCGAGAGTCCCCCATTGCTTGTAATTTGGACTTTAATTGAGGTATCAGTGTATAATGTTTTAATAGCTTCAAGTAGATTCTTAGGGCATCCCCAATTTCGCATATTTGACTACAAGAGCTCTCTATTGATTCCATCGAAAGCTTGTTCGAGGTCAATAAATGCAAGATAAAGCTTTTTTTTCCCGGCTAGTGTCTTTGCCTTCAACAAGTTGATCAAAAATAGATTCAAGGCGGTGCCAACTCCACTTACAAAGGCTGTCTGTCTTTCGTCTAGGATTTTCGCCTCAGTGGCCCATTTTTTTAGATCTCTCAATAGCAGTGATGCAAATAGCTTGCCAATTGAGTCTAGGAGCGCTATGGGCCTATAGTTCCTAGGGTTTTCACGATCTCCCTTTTTATATATCGGTACTATATAAGCCTCCATCCATGTAGCTGGTATTTGTTTGGTTTTCATGATTTGTTGAAATAGTATATATATTAGGTCCGTCCAGGTCTCACAGTTTTCTTTTAATAATTTGTTGGAAATGCCGTCTGGGCCAGCTGCTCTTGAGGTACTTTTTTATCAGGATTCGGATATCATCCTTATCTGGCCCAGGGAGTTGAGTCCGAGATCTCTTTTATGGTTTTTCCCCCACTTTCAACTTCATAAAGAGCAGTATAGTGTTCGAACCATTTGTCTTCTGAGACTTGATTGATACCTACTGCAGATTGATAGTGCTCTCTGTCGTTAAGTAAGTCCCAAGTACTTCTAGCGTTGTTTGTCGATATGGCTGCTATCATTTTTTCGGCATCTCTCTGCAGTCTTAGATATCGAGTTTGTCTCAGCCAGTTTTTATATGTTTGTTGACATTTTCTCTGTAGTTCGTACCTTTCTGGGCCGTTTTTCTTTTTTATGAGTCTCAATTCTGACCTATATTGTTTCCTTCTTAACACAAGTTGTTCATCATACGCATGTTTTTTTTAATGTTCTTTTTTTTAGTTGGATCATACTTAATCTCATGGGCTTCCAACAGCCATTTGTAGTCCACCAGCTCCTCATTGTTGTTTATCGCTTTTTTATATCCCAGTACTAAATTCGGGATTGCCTGATTTTTAATTCTCAAACGGTTTCTTCCCCCTGTAGCCTCAGTTTCCATTGTTCTTTCGGTTCCTCTATTAGTTCTTATTTCCCAAACGAGTTCAGTTGCTAACAGGCAGTGATCACTACTCGTTTGTTTTGTTATTGTGAAGGAAAGTATCCACTCCAACGTGTTTCCTCCCACAAAGCAATAATCTAAGCAAGCACCTGATTTCCCACTGTGCCAAGTATTGGCAACCTGGAGATCTCCCTTAGTCTGGTCATTTAACATCTTCATCTCACGGATTCTCATTTCTTGCATCCATACTTTTTCCTTTCCTAGCAGATGTTCAGTAGCTTTGATCTTACCATCTTTATCCAGCAGTTTGATATTTAGATCGCCATTTAATATTATCAGCTGGCCATTCCCCTCCATCATGGATTGATCAATTACCTCCATGATTGACGTTATAAAGTTCGTCTGACCCTGCATATTCTCGCTCCAGTAGACATTAATCAGGACCATTTGGTTCGGGATTTTTGGGCATTCCACTTCAGATGTTACTTTCAGGATTTGCACATAGGGGTTTGGTGTCAGATGTTCCATTACTTTTAGTGGACATTCCAGTTTCTTAAGTATCATGAGGCCTCCAAACGGTCTTCCCTTTGGTCCCTTCCTAGCCGGATTTGTGTAGACCTCATAGCCCTCGCATATAGGGGGTTTACATAGCCATGATTCTTGTATTGAGATAAAATCATATTGGGTCAGGAAATCGCATTTACTAGAGAGCAGATCTTTGAAACCTCTTGTGTTCCACGATGCACAAAGGATCCGGTTCTGCTCACTCTCCGTACTCTATTGTTTCTTCTTGGAATTCAAAGCATTTGCCATCCAGGCCCATTCCTTTCCCCGATTATCTGCTTTAGTGGGTTTGTTCTTATCCCTCCTTAAGTTTTCCGAGTTATCCACTGTGAACCTCAGGGTTTTCAATATCTCCTTACTCGTTTTAGTTGATAAAGACTCTTCCTCCTGAGACTCTTTCTCTTTTTTTACTTTTTTCATTGTTTTTCTTCAAATTTTCCCCCGGAATTATTGATCTAGTTTTTACTGAGATTTCCTTCTTTGTCTCCTTTCTTTGTTCTGTTTGGGCTTTTTCTTTTAATTGACTAGATTCCTCGCCCAAGTCCTCCAGTAGGAACTCTCTTTTTCTTAAAGTGTCTGACACTTCCAAGAGTTTCTGCTTTATATTTTTAGATGACAAGTGCAAGATAACTTGGTCTAGCCTCTGTTCCTTTGGGAATTCCACTATTTTTATATCTTCCGTTGATATCGTCCTTGGTGACAGGGCTTTCTTGCAGAGCTCCACCACATATCTTCTATTTGAGATCACCCTTCTTGGTCCATTTGCAGCTGTTTCTAATTTTAGATAACATCCTTTGAGTAAAATGGATTTCTTAGGGGGTGATCTTAGCGGTAGCTCTTTCCTTTTCTTGACTTCAATGTCCTTTTTTTCCCTTATCAGTTAATTCTTTAAGACAAGGGTTGCCCTGGATTTTTTTTCTATCCTCCTCTCATTCACCATTTCTTTTCTTTTTTGTTCCAGTGTCTTAAATCTAATAGATTCCTGGTCAGAATCCAATTCAATTTCATTTGTGCCTGGTCTTCTTTCTTTTTCCCTAATGTTTTCTTGGGCATTTTTCTTGTGGGGCTTTGACTTCAGATCTTCCTTAGATTTTTGCGTTAGGTCTACTGTTTCCCAATTGTCTAGAGTTTGCCAGTCCGAGATACTTATGCTATCCCAGTCTTCCTTCTCACTATCGGATTCCATCAACTCAATAAGATCACTCAAATTTGCTTGCTGTTCTGGATCCTCCCTGCTTTCTTCCCTTAAAACCTTTTCTTGATCTTTTAGTCCCTCGGTCTCTATATGTCCACTCATGCTCATCTCTCTTCTAGATTTCTTGGCACAATGTGTGTTCTCTCTTCTTGGTGGAGTTCTTAGATTTCTCAAAAAGGCTCTTGAACCATTTACTTTACGTTTAAAGGATTCATTTTTGTTTTTTTTCCCTTTTTCATTCACTGCATTTCACTGCATTTGTAATCTCCTTACCATTTCGATGGGTCGGATCTTTTGGCGTCGCCCCTGCAAATATTGCAAAGGAAGATCGTTCTAAATTTGCAGAGGTCAGCTTGTTAGTCTCCTTTATCCCGGACGGGATCAAGATCACCTCCTCTTGATGTTGGTCCTTTTGATTCAGGAGGTTAGTTGCATCCTTTTTCAATTTCATTGGTCCCTTGCCTTCTTTAAGTTGTGTATCAGGACAATCCTCCGCTTCCATTAATGCAGATTTATCAATCGCATCTCGCCTAGCTAGATCACTGAGGCGAGATTGCCAAATTTGAGTTAGTTCAGCTTCTTTGTTTGTTCTTTCATTTAAGCTCTGCAGGGCCGAGGTCATATTAACATGATTCTCTTTTATTTGAGTGTTGCTGATGGTTACCTCTTGAACAGAATCTTTAATTGCCTCATAGAGCTTAAGAAAAGGGGCCAATGTTATAGTTAGCGAGGACATAACCACTTTTTCAATATGGTTCAAGTCTTTTTCTCTTTCAGTTTTACATGCCTCAGTTATTATCCTTAGAATTTGTTTATTCCATATGTCTCCTGTAGGCCTGTTTTCTTCTTCCAAGTTTAAGCGGCTGGCTAAATTGCTTCCCATTCGGTCCTTCCTTACTTCTGCATTTTCCATACCTTCATCCACACTAACCACTGGCAAAGTTTTATTTCTCCCGTCCCAAAGTGGCAAATGAGTTCCTTTCAGGGCTGTCATATTTTCCCGATGGCCAAAAGGAGGTATGGCGGTATTCTCAAACTGTTCTTTATCCAAGGCAGCTATTTTTTCATTGATCAAGCAGAAACGCCTTCTTTTTTCTCTTCCTATTTTATCCGTCAGTATAGTGATGTCTTGCATGATTTTATCTGCCAGGCATAGATTACTCAAGCTTGCCGGTGCAGTGTCTACTGCCCTGTTGTTATTCAATCTTTCCAAACGCCTTCGCACTCCCAGGCGGGAATTAATGGATCCTGTGTCGTAGTCATATGTAAGAACTCCTTTATTTACTTCATTTGGGGGATTTGCAGATCGGTTCCCCTTCTCCTTTGTGGCGCTAGCTGCTATGGGGTATTTCCTCAATGTGGGACTAATCCTCTCTTCCCTATATGGTTGAAAGATGTCTATAGGGTCTTGCACTATCATTGATGGCCTCCTAAGGTCAGTATTTTCATTCTGATTGATTGAGTCCTGTAGAGCGTCTTCGATATGTCCCAATTCCAACACGTGCCATTTGTCCCCTTGATCCCATGATGTTTCTACTATTTGCTGGCTATTTACAATACTAGTCGCGCCAGAACTAAATTGTGCCGCTGATGGCCTTGTAGGGTTTTCTAGACTCATGTCCAGTCTTTCTTGAATTATTGATTCACTGAGCTCCACGCCTATCCCATCTTTATGAACTGTTCCGAAGACCTCATCCTCTATTTGTAGCGTCTTCTGATTACCTACCATGTCTTCAAATGGGTTAGTTGACAATAGGTTTGACTTTGTTGTCTCCTTTTCCTGTGTGGACATAGAGTCCTTACCTGCTGGCACTTCATCAGGTGGAGCTACTTTCTCCTCGCAAATATCCTCAATTGCTATTTCAGCTACTTCATTGGATTCTAGAATGCTTTGTCCAGCTACTTTCCCCTCACAAGTCGCCTCAAATACCGCCTCTACCTGGTCTGGAAATGTTGGTGGGGAAAGCATTTTTATGATTTCTCTTTCCGTGGGGATGGTACATGCCATGGGTAGTTCTGGAGAATTAGGTGCCAACCACAGCTTATCACCTTTTTCCGCCAAGAGTGATCTTTCCATATTTGATTGATTGTTTCCCACTGATAAGCTTTTCCTTTTATCAGTACAAAATGGTAGTCGGCTTTGTTTTAGCATCGTAGTTCTCAAGGTTTGCTCCGGACTCCCATTTACTTCTGGGAGTGAAGCAAATCTCTCTCTTACCTGCAGGCGTGTTCTTAATCCTGTTCCTTGCGTACCCTTTGAGACTGGGATTGACTTCATTCTCTCGAAGGGGTCTTCGTTATCTCTCGCCTCAGTAGCTTCCCGCAGCTGGTAGTCAGGCAGTACCTGTACCGCCACCGCAAGCAGCCAAACAGCCTAACAGCTCCTTCAATCCACAACAAACGATGCCCTTTGCGCGCCGGGCTTAGCGCCGCAAGGGTGTCCGGGGGCAGGTCTTATTGCACTTCCTGATGTCGTCACAGAGGGCTGGCAGGGGGCGGAGCCAACTAGCGCAACAGCGCTCGAGCCTGCACGGCCCTCTCCTCGCAGGCAGGCACCTCAAATCCTCCAACGGCTGTCAGAGGGCAGGTGAGGGGGGTGAAGAGGGGTCGCAGCCACAGCCTAACAGCTCCTTCAATCCACAACAAACGATGCCCTTTGCGCGCCGGGCTTAGCGCCGCAAGGGTGTCTGGGGGCAGGTTTTATTGCACTTCCTGATGTCATCACAGAGGGCTGGCAGGGGGCGGAGCCAACTAGCGCAACAGCGCTCGAGACTGCACGGCCCTCTCCTCGCAGGCAGGCACCTCGAATCCTCCAACGGCTGTCAGAGGGCAGATGAGGGGGGTGAAGAGGGGTCGCAGCCACAGCCTAAAAGCTCCTTCAATCCACAACAAACGATGCCCTTTGCGCGCCGGGCTTAGCGCCGCAAGGGTGTCCGGGGGCAGGTCTTATTGCACTTCCTGATGTCGTCACAGAGGGCTGGCAGGGGGCGGAGCCAACTAGCGCAACAGCGCTCGAGCCTGCACGGCCCTCTCCTCGCAGGCAGGCACCTCAAATCCTCCAACGGCTGTCAGAGGGCAGGTGAGGGGGGTGAAGAGGGGTCGCAGCCACAGCCTAACAGCTCCTTCAATCCACAACAAACGATGCCCTTTGCGCGCCGGGCTTAGCGCCGCAAGGGTGTCCGGGGGCAGGTCTTATTGCACTTCCTGATGTCGTCACAGAGGGCTGGCAGGGGGCGGAGCCAACTAGCGCAACAGCGCTCGAGCCTGCACGGTCCTCTCCTCGCAGGCAGGCACCTCAAATCCTCCAACGGCTGTCAGAGGGCAGGTGAGGGGGGTGAAGAGGGGTCGCAGCCACAGCCTAATAGCTCCTTCAATCCACAACAAACGATGCCCTTTGCGCGCCGGGCTTAGCGCCGCAAGGGTGTCCGGGGGCAGGTCTTATTGCACTTCCTGATGTCGTCACAGAGGGCTGGCAGGGGGCGGAGCCAACTAGCGCAAAAGCGCTCGAGCCTGCACGGCCCTCTCCTCGCAGGCAGGCACCTCAAATCCTCCAACGGCTGTCAGAGGGCAGGTGAGGGGGGTGAAGAGGGGTCGCAGCCACAGCCTAACAGCTCCTTCAATCCACAACAAACGATGCCCTTTGCGCGCCGGGCTTAGCGCCGCAAGGGTGTCCGGGGGCAGGTCTTATTGCACTTCCTGATGTCGTCACAGAGGGCTGGCAGGGGGCGGAGCCAACTAGCGCAACAGCGCTCGAGCCTGCACGGCCCTCTGCTCGCAGGCAGGGACCTCAAATCCTCCAATGGCTGTCAGAGGGCAGGTGAGGGGGGTGAAGAGGGGTCGCAGCCACAGCCTAACAGCTCCTTCAATCCACAACAAACGATGCCCTTTGCGCGCCGGGCTTAGCGCCGCAAGGGTGTCCGGGGGCAGGTCTTATTGCACTTCCTGATGTCGTCACAGAGGGCTGGCAGGGGGCGGAGCCAACTAGCGCAACAGCGCTCGAGCCTGCACGGCCCTCTCCTCGCAGGCAGGCACCTCAAATCCTCCAACGGCTGTCAGAGGGCAGGTGAGGGGGGTGAAGAGGGGTCGCAGCCACAGCCTAACAGCTCCTTCAATCCACAACAAACGATGCCCTTTGCGCGCCGGGCTTAGCGCCGCAAGGGTGTCCGGGGGGAGGTCTTATTGCACTTCCTGATGTCGTCACAGAGGGCTGGCAGGGGGCGGAGCCAACTAGCGCAACAGCGCTCGAGCCTGCACGGCCTTCTCCTCGCAGGCAGGCACCTCAAATCCTCCAACGGCTTTCAGAGGGCAGGTGAGGGGGGTGAAGAGGGGTCGCAGCCACAACCTAACAGCTCCTTCAATCCACAACAAACGATGCCCTTTGCGCGCCGGGCTAAGCAAATAGTATTGCTGGTTGAAAAGAAACTGATTGTGAGCTAAAGTGAATTGTGAAAAGTCTTTAATCATATGGACATGTTGGCTATGTGATGCTGAGTGTTTGCGAAAAGTGAAGTCAATGGTTTGAAGAGCTAAGTGATGTTGGATTGAAGTATACAATGCTTTGACATAAAAACTGGCCAAAAGGAAATTTGGGCCCCATTCTAGATTGTGGAGAATCTGCAGTGTTTGGGTGGAGTCACGTAAGTAAGCAGGTAGTGTTGGTACAATGTCCTTTATTACAGTATCAATGTATTGTGAGAGTCCCTCAGTGGCCCATCCCAAGCCACTCACGATTGGTCGAACCTGGGGTAACGTGATATAGTCCTTGTGTATCTTGGGAAGAAAATACATTGTGGGGATAACTGGATTGGGTCTGAATAGAAAACGTTTTTCATCATATGTGAGAGTCCCACGTGAATGTCAGTCTTGTATCAGAGTTTTGAGTTGAGTGACTGTATGTTACACTTCGGCAGAAAACTTCCCTGCGGTGTACGTCCCATTCACAGGCTCCTTTGTGGGGCAGATACAGGTTGCCATGGCGTCTGTACAAGCTACGGCGGAACCCGTGTCTACTGACACGTCTCGTACGTGAAGGACGTACAACAAGGCATGCCCCCCTTACGGGTTTAAAACTGCCGTCTTCCAGTGGGCTTGTTGCTGCTAATTAGTGTTTCTTACTATTTGCAGTTACGTCCGTTTTCCTTCGTGAAATCTTGTCACGAAATCCCAACTTTATCTCCTGGTTCCGACCCTCGCCCGAACTCTTGGATTGTTACGTCTCCTATTCCATTGGCACTTATAGACTGCTACGGTATCGACCCGGACTTCCCCTGGACTGCCTTCTCTACGCCCTTATCATTGTCGTGATCTTCTGGTGTTTGACGCGGAACATTACTCGGATTGTCCTTGCCTGCTCCTGCTGTCTTTGCAACTCGTTCGTCAGCAGTTACTCGGAACACTTCAGTTGCTCCAACCCTCGTTTGGGAAGCGTGTGTTTCAGGTAACCAACTGTGTTTGTTTTCTTCTATTTCTGCCAGTGCCATCTTTGACTATTGTACCTTATTTACCTACTGCTCTGTTGGTATTCCTCTCTACTGGATTTGGGACATTCATTGAACTACAACACTCAACAAACTTATTTTCAAAGTGCATACTGACGCTCTCCTGATTGTGCACCAACCCGGCTCTAGCGCGACCCTCGTGCCGCCCGAGTTTACTTCCCTGTACTAATTTACCTGTTTATTATTTTTTCCTGTCATTTTCTCCAATCCTGGAAATCGTTAACCCTTGAGAGTCCCACAATTCAGGTCTGTAGTTTTGACTAAAAACTCTCTATAGGAAGAATCCATTAGATGAATTCACTCATTTGGGTTTACTTCTTTACTTGTAGGTCCATTCCGGGGAAAGTTCCACTCCAATCCCTGCATAGGTATTTCCTGTCCCATACTGTGCTTGATTGCTTACTTGTTTTCTCAGCACTGTCTAATATCTTTGTATTCCTTTGCAGCATTGGTATTGGCGGTGTGTGTTCTCCCCGCTCTTTTATTCAACTGACATCTCTGCCTGTTCCAATAGAAACAGCAGAGAGGTATGTTGTAAAGAAGAGCCCCTCTTTGAAGAAGCCTGAGTCTTGTACTCAGGGGAGCTGGAATTGGAGGCTGAATATCGATTCCTGTGTACATATTGTCTCCAAGGTCATCTATCAATCTTCCTGACCTATTTACGGAGTAGTGAGTTACAGAATTAGCAGCCTAATAATGTCCATGGAGACCAGTAATGCCTAGAATCAGATCGTGCAAATGGTCACGGATCTATGAACCGACTTGACCAATGCACAAGAGGCATTACGCCAATGTATGGATGCTATCCAGGCCTTGGTAACTACCCCAGCCTCAGGCACTGGTGCTACTGCTTCGGGGTCCGGCTTTCCAGCTCCCACACAGGAATCAAATCCTATCATGCTTACCACCCAGTCTCCTCTGGCTCCTCCTGAACATTTCCTGGGTGATCCTAAACAATACAGGACCTTCATTAATCAGTGCAAGTTGCACTTCTTGTGTCGTCCTGCTTCATTCCCTACTTCCACGACTAAGGCGGGTTTTGTTTTGTCACATTTGGGTGGCACCGCTGCCGCCTGGGCAAGTCCATTGTTAGAATCAAATAGTCATGTTCTCTACAATTGCGATGCCCTTTTAGGTATGATGAGTAAAGTATTTGATACACGTTTTACTACTCAAGCTACCGACTTAGAACTGTTGAAGCATCGACAAGGGAACAATTCTCTATTGGTTTATCTGGCTCGCTTTAATCAACTGGCAGCGGAAACGGATTGGCCCGAAGAAGAGAAGACTGCAGACTTCTATCAAGGTCTCTCTGACGAATTAAAGGACATTCTCTCCACTGTCCTAGTGGTCCCACAGCATTCAGGGAAATGCTTGATTTAGTCCTTCAGATTGATGCCCGTAAAGCTGAAAGGCGTGAAGAGAAGAAACCTGCTCTATTCGCCTCAGCCCCTGCGGATGCATCATCCTCGACACTTCCTGCACCAGAACCTATGCAGATCGGTGTGGTTGAGGGTCCACTCACGCCTGCTCAAAGAGAATACC
This sequence comes from Ambystoma mexicanum, assembly GCF_040938575.1. NCBI lineage: Eukaryota > Metazoa > Chordata > Amphibia > Caudata > Ambystomatidae > Ambystoma > Ambystoma mexicanum. The sequence continues at coordinate 1,176,901,253 of NC_090927.1, read as the reverse complement.
GCAGATCGCACAATCTTTGCATGTATTGTGGGGCCGCTGATCGTCTGCTGCCCGAATGCACCAAAAAACCTAAGAGAAAGGCAGGAAACGCCAAATCCTGACAGTAGATGGAGTCCCTACGTCGGGAGCATCACCTTTGGACTCTCAGATACAGAATCCGGTTCAGCTGGTCCGCCTTCTTGTTACATTTTCTTTGAACCAAGGTCGTTCGTTTCAGGCAATGGCAGTGATAGATTCGGGAGCAACCGGTAACTATGTTGACCAATGTTTTGCCTCTATGTCAGGCATACCGCTAATTCGCAAAACCATACCTGAAACTGTTAATGCGGTGGACGGTTCCATCCTTGTCTCTGGAAAGGTAACTCATCAGATGGTTCCATTGCATATGAGCACTGATGAAGGCCATACAGAAGTGATATCATTCGATATTATCAAAGCTCCGGCCTACAAAGTCATCCTGGGTATTCCATGGCTGCAGTTCCACAACCCTGTCATTGATTGGTCGACATATCAGATCCAATTTCCTTCCAACGTTTGCAATAGTCAATGCACTTCCTTGCATGGAATCAGCCAGGATAGCCCTGCCAGGGCACTGGTATCCTCTAGCACGCATATTGGAGCAATATCAAACAACATCGCGTCCATGGTTCCTTCTCATTATGCAGAATATTTGGACGTATTTGACAAAGGTATGGCAGAATCTTTACCTCCACATCGAGCCTATGATTGTCCGATAGACTTGATACCAGGGATAAAGATACCTACTGGAAGGGTGTATTCACTCACTCTCAAAGAAGATGCAGTACTCAAAGAGTACATAGATAAGGCTCTTGCCATGGGGTTTATTCGTCCTTCAAAATCCCCAGTTGCGTCCCCGCTCTTTTTTGTTCCAAAGAAAGAAGGGGATTTACGTCTCTGTATTGACTATCGCGCCTTGAATGCAGCAACCATAAAAAAACAGTACCCCCTTCCCCTGATCTCTGTTCTCCTTGATCAGTTGGGATCCTCAAAAATATTGTCACGAGTGCAACGCAGAACTGGTCTGTGTGGCACCGTTGGTGGTATGTACAAGGGGTACGAAGATATCCTTCCAAGATGGCGCCAATTCCTTCGTGCGCTGGTCCAGTTTTTCGATCAGATCGAGAGGCTGTGACTCCTCCTCGTCAGTACAGAAGAGTATTTCCGGCATCAACCCCAAAGGACCAGCGTGTTGCTACGACTATCGTGAGCCACGCTCCGTGAGTAAATAGGATTCATTTAGATATCCCTGACCGCTCTACTAAACCCTTTCTTTCCTATTGCTTTCTAAATCCCTTTCTCGTTTCCCTAGCAGATTCCTCACGGACAAATTCCCAGACCAGCCTTTCCCGGTTCCCACCTCCTACTTAGGCATTTCGGCATTTGCTCTCCAGTAAGTGGTCCGCCATTTCCCTAACTCTTCCCTTTCATTGTACCCGCGGTTACCCTTTTTCTCTCTCTCTCCGTATTAGCAAGGGCAGACTTATTCCACAACTAGAACTACAGTACCCAGACTCCTCTTCCTCCACTGAAGTCACGTCTTCTCGCGGAAGGAATTCTAACCCTTTACATTCTAGGGTAGGTACGCTACATACATCCCACTCTCGTAGATCAGCCAAATTGTTTTATTTCTTACCTTTATCTTGCATATCCTCAGAACGAACATCAGCATTCCAGTTATCTCTTCACAGGCTGCCGAACGCCAGCAACCTTGTTACCAACACCTGAGACCCCTTAGAACTCCTCCCAAGGTATGGTTTTCATTTCTTCCCTGCTTCTGAGTATCTCTTACTATAAAACCCAGAACACTTACCTTTCTTGTTTGTATCAACAGTCAGAGGCATAGACACGGACACCCTTGACTCATTAGTGCCTCCTGTGGCTGTCTCTCGACGCTCGCTAGCCTCGACAGCCATCTCCTGGAACCCTCAACGATCCCCAGCAACCAGGGTTTTTCCCTGACCAAGGGTTTCCCTGATGCCTCAACTCCACGCCTGTTTCCTTAGGCTGGGAGAGGGGGATTCAGGTATTTCCCTAATATCCACACTGAATTCAAAGACAAAGTAAGAGAGCCTAGTATTATTCTGATTGCCTATACTTATCAATATTACCTTTGCCTTAAAGTTATAAGCCAGCAGCTTTGTTTGTTTTGGTGCTAGGAAGATAACAAATATTCACTAAACTTGATCTCAGAGGGGCCTACAATTTAATCCGTATGAGAAGAGGGGATGAGTGGAAAACTGCGTTCAAGACACGTTACGGTCTATTTGAGTACTTGGTGATGCCCTTTGCGCTCTGTAACGCACCGGCCACTTTCCAGGCATTTATGAATGATATATTCCATGACATCCTTGATCAGTACGTGGTAGGTTACCTGGATGATATTCTGATCTATTCGCAAAACCAGACGGACCATTTACTACATGTCAAAATGGTGCTCCAACGGCTGAGGGATCACAATTTGTTCGTAAAAGCTGAAAAATGCATCTTTCACGCCTCAGAGGTGGAATTCTTGGGTTACGATCTCACTAGCAGTGGGGTTCGTATGAGTCAATCTAAAATCAGTGCCATTTTGGAATGGCCAGAGCCCAAAACTGTCAAATCACTACAATCATTTCTGGGTTTTCGCAAATTTTTATAGGTGTTTTATCAACAGCTTTTCGGAGATTTCTGCGCCTCTTACCTCTCTGACCAGTGCCAAGGTGCCATATGTATGGTCATCTGAAACCCAAAAGGCTTTTGACCAGTTAAAAGCTGCTTTCACTTCCGCGCCTGTCCTCAAACATCCCGATCCTGATTTCCCGTTTTTTGTGGAGGCTGATGCCTCGGGTTATGCAGTTGGTGCTGTCTTGTCTCAACATTGTCCTCTTTCCGGCGATAAACATCCCGTTGCCTACTTCTCTCGCAAGTTGACACCTTACGAGAGGAATTATCCCATTACGGAACGTGAACCCCTAGCCATCAGAGACGCTTTTATGGAATGGAGACATCACCTCCTGGGGGCAAAACATCCAGTAACAGTATACTCGGATCATAAAAGCCTGTTAGCTTTCAAATCAATGAAATGTCTTACTGCCAGGCAGGCGCAGTGGCATTTATTTTTTTCACAATATCAGTTTGTTATCACCTACCGTCTTGCCAAGGCCCAAGTTTCAGCTGACACTCTCTCCCACCTCCATGCAGGGAATCAGTTCCAGCGAAATGAAGCACTACCTCTCCTACCAAACAAAGTTGTTTGTGGATGTTCTGTTCAACCGTCCTTACGTTCAATCATCGTTTATTGAGTCTCAACCCATCCAACGGAAATTGCTGATTTCAACCTGAAACTAGTTCAAGGTTTGCCATTCATTAAAGGACGCATCTTTGTTCCACTGGGTCAGGCCCGGACCTTGGGTCTCCAGTGGTCCCTTGATTCTCTGCTTGCAGCACATCCAGGAAGTCAGAAAACCCTTGAGGCATTACATCGTTGGGCTTGGTGGCCTTCCATGGCACGCGACGTAAAGGATTACATCATAACCTGTGCCGTTTGCACCCAATGTAAGACCTCCAGAGCCAAACCTGTGGGTTTGTTACAGCCCCTGCTAATCCCATACAAACCTTGGCAGATGGTGTTGATGGATTTCATTGTTGACTTGCCTGACATCCAGGGACACAACACCATTTGTGTTACACATCGCCGCAAGTGGTCTTTGTGGGCACGGACCCGCTTGCGCTTGTGCTGCACTCTACTTACGAACAGTTCCAAGATGGATGCCCGTGATTCTCCCCATTCTGCTTGTAGCGGTCCAGTTGTTGCACGTTCATTTGACGTACGGCCAACTGCTCACGTGACCTTTTATCCGGAATCGAAGCGGAAAGTGCTTCACGTCGTTTCTGCCTTTGGCGCTCCATGAGTTCGCTTCTGAGAACTCTTTCTCACTTCTGCTAGTTAATTCCTCTTGCGCTTACTGTTCCTTCTAACCCTGTTTTGCATCCCCTATTCAGATTCACCCTGCAGCATTCTCCCGCCTCTTTCTCAGTCTGCCATCTCTGGCAGACCTATTTGTTTCCCGTTCCTGCCAGACTTCCATTAGAGTAAGTTCAGATCCGTGAGGGCTCCCCCTTCCTTTCGATTAGGATTCTTACTTGCTGCTTTCCTTCCAGAGTCTCCCGAAGCTTCACTACTCCTCCGATCTTCAGCACTGAACATTATTCCTCCAACTCGTTCCTTCGTTGGTGAGAGGATTACTTTCTGTTTCCCATTCTCTTCTTTGCCATTGATCTTTCCTCTAACCTTCTTCTATTTTCTTCCTCTCCCGTGTACCTAGAAAAAGCCTCCCGAGTGACATCCTGGTTCTGCCTTCGGAGACGCTTACTCTTCAAACTTCTTCCCGATCCGCACGAGTGGAACTCGTCCAGGGTTTTCTTCCCTTAGAGGGTTTCCCTGGGAGTCCTGCCCTCTCCCCTGGGTCACTTTACCCTGGGTGGAGAGGCCAGGGCTCTCGCAGGGGAGCCTTCCCAGCTGCATTGATCCTCCCATTTGGAGCCATCGATCTGTCAAGGTGAGCTGGTTGTAGACATTTGTTGTATAATCTGGGCTACAGCAGCTTTATCTGAATACTACAGAGTGTTAATAGTAAGCGATGCCAAAGATATTGACAACTGATGTCCCAAATGGAACAACAAATGCAGAAGCTAATGGCGGCTCTGCAGGCCATGTCCTTAGAGATGCAATCCCTAAAACAGGACAATGCGCAACTACGGCATCAAGTAGCTAGAGCCTTTTCTGACACTCCCCCGTTGTCGTTACATTCCGTTATGTACGATGGTGATCCATACAAATTAAAAGAATTCCTCGACAGCTGCACTATCCAATTCACTTTCAAACCTCGCTTTTTCCCTACCGATAAAGATAAGGTGGGCTATGTTATTTCACATCTTTCCGGGCCTGCTTTAGCCTTGTTACCTCCAACAACGTAATCCTTGACTCCTACTCCACCTTCACAAACAGCCTCAAAACCATGTTCGGTAGGAAGGACATTTCGGTTGCCACGCAAGAACGGCTCCTCGATCTAAAACAAGGAAGTAGAGAATTACTTTGGTACATTACTCAATTCAAACAACTATCCTCCGAACTGGGCTGGCCAGATGAAGGCCTTCTCATGCTTTTTCGGAGAGGCCTAACGGATGAACTCAAGGATGAGGACTCTAAGTTCCCTCGCCCCGCTAATTTAGCAGATATGATCACTTTAACCATGCAAATTGATTACCGTATGCATGAACGGACATACGAGAGAAAAAAGAGCAAAGGAACACGACCTCAGTTAGAGTTTACCCCTACAACCCAAAAAAATCTGACTCAGACCGAAGAACCCATGCAAATCGGGACCGTTCAAGGACCGATTTCAGCTACTGAAAGGGAGAGGAGAAGGACTTTAAAGCTGTGCATGTACTGCGGATCATCCTCTCATGTTTTGAAAGATTGCCACTTGGTTCCTCCACGCCGCTCTCCGAACCCGAAGTCGGGAAACTTCAAAGCCTTACCGTTAGGGGAAGACCGGTAAGCGTACAGAAGTATTCTTCCCCATGTCAGACAAGAATGTCTCTTGATAATTCTCCAACACACCAGTCCATGGTGGTAGTCTCTTTGTCTGTTATATTATCAGAAAACATCAAACCAGGAATCCCTGCTTTGATTGACTGCAGAGCGGCTGGAAATTTTGTGGATGTGGAGTGGGCAAAGAAACACGGAATCACTCAGGTGCCAAAAACTATTGTCACTCCCATTCAGGGAGTGGATGGTAGTCCTCTAAGTTCTGGTCCCATTAAAGAACAGACCATTCCGCTAGCTTGCATGCTGGCAAGTCATAAGGAAACCCTAGTCTTTGATGTCAGTAGGACGGCCCATTACCCTATCATTCTAGGGCTCCCCTGGTTGAGACTCCACAACCCGTTCATAAATTGGTCAGCTGGAACCCTTTTTCTAGGGTCGGAGTATTGTGTCCATCATTGTCTTTCTCAAGAGTCAGTGGGGATCCGCATACCTTCCGAAGAGACACTCAAATCCGCTGTATCCTCCATAAGCCAACTCGAGATTCCTGACTGTCACATGCTATATTGATCAGTATTTGAAAACCTTGAATTTCCTATTCTCCCTCCTCATAGAAGGGATGATTGTCACATTGATTTACTTCCTGATCAACCCATCCCTTTTGGTCGTATGTACATTCTTTCTCAACGTGAAAAGTTAGTACTGAAAGAATATCTACAAACCCATTTACGGAATGGTCTAATTACTGAATCTGTGTCACCAGCGGGAGCATAGTTATTCCTTATTCCCAAGAAAGACTCGGATGAGCTCCGTCCATGTATTGATTATAGAGGACTCAACAAAATAACCACAGCCGACAAGTATCCCAAGCCACTCATTACGGACATCATGGAAGCAGTTCGAGGGGCTTCTTGGTATACAAAGTTGGATCTTCGTGGTGCGTACCATCTCATACGTATCGCGCCCGGAGATGAATGGAAGACCGCCTTTCATACTCCTTTTGGTCATTTTGAATACCATTTGGCTTGGTAAATGCTCCAGCGATCTTCCAGAGGTTCATGGACCATCTATTTGCTGACATACTGTTCCGGTTTGTTATCATCTATCTTGATGATATCCTTGTTTATTTCAACAACCAGGAAGATCACATTCATAATGTGAATACTGTACTAGAACGCTTGAAATCAAACCGTCTTTACTGTAAAGCCTCCAAGTGTGAATTTCACCAGAAACAAGTAACCCATCTAGGGTTTGTGTTATCCTCCCAGGGAATTTCCATGGATCCAAAAAAGGTTTCAGCTGTAGTGGACTGGCCCGTTACTGCTGGGATAAAAGACATCCAGAGGTTTTTAGGATTCGCTAATTTCTATCGGAAATGTATTCCTTGCTTCTCAGAAATCATACTTCCCTTGACCCGACTTCTCAGGAAAGGTGTCTCATTTTCCTGGAATGAATCGGCTCAGAAGGCATTTGACAGGTTGAAGAAAATGTTTACTTCCGAAACCGTTTTGATCACCCCTGACCAATCCAAACAATTTATTGTGGAAATGGATGCCTCTTAGAATGCTTTGGGAGCCATTCTATTACAGCTATCAGAACAGGGGGATAAAAGACCTGTAGCATACTTATCCAAGACTTTCAATTCTGCCGAGTTAAACTATTCTGTTCTCGAGAAGGAACTGATGACTATCAAACGCGCCTTCGAGAAATGGAGACATTTACTTTTGGGATCTCCTTTTCCAGTTAGGGTGCGCACGGATCACCAAAACCTCAAAGTCCTTCAGAACGCTTGTACCACAAATAGTAGGCAGGCCCGATGGGCTTATTTCTTTTTGCCCTTTCGGATTGAGTTTATTTACTGGCCTGGCAAACACAATTTGAGAGCGGATGCCTTATCCCGTAAGGATTCTCCAACTTCCTCTTTCTGCTCTGAAAAGATGTTTTCCAATGCTCGATTTGTTGCAGTTTTGACCGATTTCCTTCAAGAAGTACGAACAGCCACCAACCTTAACAGAGCGTTTTGTGAAGGACTTGCAACTACCCATCATTTAACCAAGGAAACAGAATATTATTTTCGTGGTTATCAAGTACTGATTCCCATCCCTTCCTTACAACTCAAGGTGTTAAAGATCTGCCCAGACTCACGAGCTGCAAGACACCGGGGCGTCCTCTTCACCTTAGAACTCATCCAACGACATTTATGGTGGCCATTCATAAGATCTGACGTCCGGGACTACGTTGCAGCCTGCAAAATATGTGCTCATGCCAAGATTCCTCGATTACCGCCGTTGGGATTATTAGCAAGAATGCCCATTCCAGACTGGCCTTGGTAAATCATTTCAACCGATTTTGTATCGGATCTACCACTATCTGAAAACAAGACTACGATCATGGTAACTATTGATTACTTCACCAAGTTGGCGCGCTTTACTCCTTTACGAAAACTGCCCAGTGCACCTTTAATGGCGAAGGTATTCCTCTCTGACATCTTTTCTCGCCATGGTTTACCAGATACCATAGTATCGGATAGAGGACCCCAGTACACCTCTCTCTTTTGGCAACATATTTGGCAGCATGTTTGTCGCATTCTGGGCATCAAACGTGCCCTCTCTTCCGGATACCATCCTCAAACTAACGGTCAAACCGAGCAGTTAAATCAAACCCTCGAAGGCTACTTACAATGCTTTATTTCAGCAGCACAGGATAACTGGGTAGAACTGCTTCTGTTTGCAGAAATTGCATACAATAATGCCAAGCATTCGGCACTCCAGACCAGCCCTTTTTTTTGTTCCTATGGCTATCATCCGTCCTTTGCTCCGAATGTGTCACCTTCTGATTCTGGCTGCCCGGGTGTTGATTCACTAATTGCTGACATCCACAAAGGACAGAAACTGGCTTAGCAGTCTTTACAGAAGGCTCAGGATCGAGCAAAAAGGAATGCTGATCTGCACTGTCGTGACATTATGGAACTTACCATCAGTGATTCGGTTTGGTTGGCTTCCAAATTCCTTCCTCGTCATTTGGTTCCATCTAAACTGTCTTCCAGGTACTTTGGACCATTTCAAGTTCTATCGAAGATAGGTTTGGCTGCTGTCAGACTTTCCTTACTGGCTTCCTGGTCTCGGATCCACCCGGTTTTCCACCTGTCTCAGATCAAACCGGTGGTGCGGGATCGCTTCCACTGAAATGGGGGTTCTCTACCGCCTCCGGTGCTCACGGACAGTGGTCCCGAGTTTGAAGTGGCGGCTATCTGTGACTCACGCTTCCGACGTGGTCGGTTGCAGTTTCTGATCGACTGGAAGGGTTATTCGCCTGCGGAAAGAACTTGGGAGCCGGCTTCTGGGGTTCACGCACCTCGTCTGGTGCAGCGTTTCTTTTTACTTCATCCGGGTAAACCCGGGGCACCATCTCGGAGGAGGGTGCATACTGTTACACATCGCCGCAAGTGGTCTTTGTGGGCACGGACCCGCTTGTGCGGCACTCTACTTACGAACAGTTCCAAGATGGATGCCCGTGATTCTCCCCATTCTGCTTGTAGCGGTCCAGTTGTTGCACGTTCATTTGACGTACGGCCAACTGCTCACGTGACCCTTTATCCGGAATCGAAGCGGACAGTGCTTCTGCCTTTGGCGCTCTGTGAGTTCGCTTCTGAGATCTCTTTCTCACTTCTGCTAGTTAATTCCTCTTGTGCTTACTGTTCCTTCTAACCCTGTTTTGCATCCCCTATTCAGATTCACCCTGCAGCATTCTCCCGCCTCTTTCTCAGTCTACCATCTCTGGCAGACTTATTTGATTCCTGTTCCTGCCAGACTTCCATTAGAGTAAGTTCAGATCCGTGAGGGCTCCCCCTTCCTTTCGATTAGGATTCTTACTTGCTGCTTTCCTTCCAGAGTCTCCCGAAGCTTCACTACTCCTCCGATCTCCAGCACTGAACATTATTCCTCCAACTTCATTCTTTCGTTGGTGAGAGGATTACTTTCTGTTTCCCATTCTCTTCTTTCCCCTTGATCTTTTCTCTAACCTTCTTCTATTTTCTTCCTCTCCCGTGTACCTAGAAGAAGCCTCCTGAGTGACATCCTGGTTCTGCCTTCGGAGACGCTTACTCTTCAAACTTCTTCCCGATCCGCACGAGTGGAACTCGTCCAGGGTTTTCTTCCCTTAGAGGGTTTCCCTGGGAGTCCTGCCCTCTCCCCTGGGTCACTTTACCCTGGGTGGAGAGGCCAGGGCTCTCGCAGGGGAGCCTTCCCAGCTGCATTTGTCAATGCAAGCAAAGGGATAAGGGTCTCGACCCTCTCTCCCGAACCACAGACGCCGAATAGATTCGACCCTCCCACCTTGGTTAGCACGGGCGCTTGAACTAGTAACACAAGGAGCCACGTGGCAGCCAATGGGGGGAAGAAGGAGTTAGGGAGAGGGGGTGGAATGACAAAGGAAAGGAGGGAAAAACACAACATACAACGATATAATAAATCCTGCACCTGACCTGTCCTTCAAACTGTATATTCATGTTCATAATATCTTTCCAAGCAAGAACACATAACCTGACTTTTAAACACAACGTAAATGTGGTTACTTTTAAACACAACGTAAATGTGGTTAGAAACTCAAACGTAATGAACACAACATAAAAGAACACTATGCTCCACACGGACTTGGCACATAAAGCATGTAGCATACACTGGGATGAAGCACATTGTACTCATGGCCCCGCTTATCACAATAAAATAACGAACAAATGCTGCACAGAAACTACATGCAACAAACAAACACAATGTCCTTAGTTCATAGGCTTAGACATAAATTCCTGATTTTTAGTGAAACACTTGAGCGTCCTGAAATACGTAATTCGGCCTGCTTTGTATCAAAGTGTTCGTGTGTTTCCTTACACGCACACATAACTAATGCCTTCAAAAGTTTTCGTAGCCATAAAAATAGAACACCAATGAAAATGCACTTAGCTGATGGCCCGAGCGCCTCACGAGGACACCCGAGCCCTGAAGACTGTTGCTTCCAAAGCACGTCCAAGCCGCTTGTAAATCACCACCGCGGCCCGGGATGCATGCTTCTCTTGATCCTGGAATTCGTGCTGACGCCCAACAGTCCTTCGGCGTCCGAGAAATTAACCTGGTTCACCAACTCTCCACACTACCGCCCGTGCACATAATCATTAATTATCTGCATCGAGGCACGGGCGGTTGGAGATTTATTCCTTCCTAATTGCCAGCTGCTGCATCGCGTGAAAAACCCGGACTACTGAATTCCCGTGACATGATGGGAAGCGTAGTTTAATCCCAGAACAGCCTATTTTCTAGCTGTAACGCGCTGTTTCTTGCCCCAAACGAATGTTTTTCTGACAGTTCCTCCTCTCTCAGGGCCCCTTCCAAGTTTTGCTTTCTCCGGATGATGCAGATGAAATTGACGCACCAAACGAAGTGCGTGAACCGCAGAAGCTGGTTCCCATGAACAATCCTCAGGTCCATATCCCACCCATTGGACAAGATACCATAATTTCTTCTGTCTGCGTCTGGAGTCCAGTATCTTCTGCACTTCGTATTCCGATTGCCCATCCTTGATGATTGCTGGGGGTTTCTGTGCTCGCGTTCCGGGAGCTGCGGGTTTAAGCAAAGACACATGGAATACTGGATGGATCTTCAATGATTGTGGCAATTGTAGTTTAACCGCCACTTTAGATATACATTTAATCACCTCATATGGTCCAATAAACTTAGGTGCAAATTTTCGAGGTCCTCTTAACAGCAGATTGTGAGTAGACAACCATACTCTATCCCCCACCTTGTATTGAGGAGCCTTTCTCCTTTTCTTGTCTGCATGTTTTTTATACTGTTCCTTAGCCTGTTCTAAATGGGCTTTTGCTGTCTGTCTGATGTTCAGAAGTAACTGTTTTCTTTCCTGTAGCATGGGAATATTCTCAACATCAGGTAAATATTCAGGTATCATATTTTGAACTTGGCCATACAAACATTCATTCGGAGCCATACCCAATGATGTGTGTTCGGTATTATTATACGTGAATTCCGCCAACCATAATGATTGTACCCAAGAATCACGACCATCATGTAAATAACAGCGCAGATATTGCTCCAGCGTCTGATTGACCCTCTCAGTTTGTCCATCCGTCTGTGGGTGATAGCTGGTGGACAAGGCACAATCAATTCCTAGCATCAGACAGAATGCACGCCAAAATTTAGAAGTGAATTGAGGACCTCGGTCCGACACAATCTTCTGAGGTAACCCATGTAACCGAACCACATGCTGCAAGAACAATTCAGCCAATCATCCTGCTCCTGGAATACCTTTACAAGGCACAAAATGAGCTTGTTTTGATAAATAGTCCACCACCACCCATATGGTATCATACCCATCCTCTGGAGGTAAATCAGTGATGAAATCCATAGATATATGTGTCCACACTTTCTCAGGTGTTTGTAAAGGTTGGAGCAGCCCTGCCTTCTTTGTATGGTCTGCTTTACTACGTACACAGGTTTCACACTCTTGGATATATTTCATAGTGTCCTGTCTCAATCCTGGCCACCAAAAGTACTTTTCTAGCATACTCTGTGTCTTTTTATTTCCTGAATGCCCTGCCAAAGGAGAATCGTGACACCAATGCAACGCTTTCTTTTGTAAATTAAGTGTGGGTAATTATAGTCTATCAGCATAATACGGAAGACCATTGCGAAAAGTTTCTAAAGGATTCTCCTTTCCCCATTGCACTTTTTCGGGTTTCCGCATTTCCTGTTTCACTTGTCTCAATAACTGTGTCATAACCGCTCCCACCACTCTTTCTACTGGAATAATGGTTTTAGTTTCAGTTATAGGATTTTCTAGATTTTGCTGCCTAGACAAAGCATCCGCTTTCCCATTCTTTGTTCCTGGTCTAAAAGTTACCAAGAAGTCAAATTCATTAAAGTATTGTGACCACCGTAATTGCCTGGGACTCAGAGTATTGGCAGTCTTGAAATACTGTAGGTTCTTATGGTCAGTGACAACCACCACCTGATGTTTGGCCCCCAGCAAGTAATGTCGCCACTCCAAAAAGGCTGCTCGAATGGCCAATAGTTCTTTATCGGTAATAGAATAGTTTTGTTCACAATTAGTAAGCTTACGAGAATAGAAAGCTACTGGATGCCACACCCCTGCTTCATCCCGTTGTGACAAAACTGCCCCAACTGCAAGATTAGATGCATCTGTTTCCACCTGAAAAGGATTCTCCGGATTCGGATGTCTTAGCACCGGAGCTGATGTAAACGCTTTCTTCAGTTCTTGAAAGGCTATTTCTGCCTCAGAATTCCAACAAAACCTAGTGGCCTTCTTTAACAATTTCGTGATGAGTGTAACAATTTGTGAAAAATTAGAAATAAATCTTCTGTAAAAGTTAGCAAAACCCAAAAAAGACTGAATGTCTTTAATACATTGAGGTGCTGGCCATTCAGTCACTGCTTGAACTTTTTTCTTGTCCATCACTATACCAGAAGGGGTCAAAATGAACCCAAGGAATTCTACTTGAGTGGTATGAAAGGCACATTTTTCTAGTTTGACATACAATTGATAATCTTGTAACCGTTCCAACACTGCTCTAACATGACCGATGTGTAACTCTTCAGTAGTTGAGTAAATTAGAATGTCATCTATATATACAATGACAAACACATCCAGGAACTCACTCAACACCTCCTGCATAAAGTACTGAAACGCTGCAGGGGCATTACACTGGCCGAAGGGCATGACAAGGTACTCGAACAAACCAAACTTAGTTCTGAAAGCCGTCTTCCACTCATCTCCCTCCTTTACCCCGATCAAATGGTAAGCTCCTCTCAAGTCTAGTTTAGTGTATACCACTGCTGTTTTTACCTGATCTAACAACACAGAAATCAAAGGTAAAGGGTATCTGTTCTTTACTGTTACCTTATTCAATGCTCGGTAATCAATACATGTCCTTAGAGTTCCTTCTTTCTAGGGGACAAAGAATAAAGGAGACGAAACAGGTGAAGTTGTCACACTCACTCCCTGGGTCAATCGACTCCTCACCACTTTCCCAAGTGACCCTTATGCCCTCCTGCTCACCCGCAGTCTCCTCTTCTGTTTGGAGTCCAAATCTCCTTCTTCTCAAGGCCTCTTCTCTGGAATGCAGATGAGGTCTGCCTCGAGAGGAAGCCACCCTGCCCCTCTAACTCGGGGCCTAGGGGGGCCCCCGAACCGGGGCAGACCGATGAAGGGGAAAAAGCCAATAGGCACAAAAAACCCCTCCTTGTTGGGTACGATGACAGGATACCAGGCCGAAATGATTGGAATGGGAGAATCAAACAGAATGAAAAGCCTACACAGGGAGAGTAGGATGAGAGTGGTGAGTAACAATCAGACAGGGAAAGAAAGGGAAAAAATGTGTGAGCCAAAATTGTAGCGAAAACGGAAGGACTGCTGCGGGAGAGGGAAGCCAGAGAGGAGCGAGAGAAGACGAGATGGCAAGGCTGGACGGGCACAAAACCACAGGAGAAGGTAGAGAGAGAGAGGCAGAACACAGAAGAAAGGACTGGAGCGTACCAACCCGGAAGCCTAACGCGAGTAGGTTGCAACGCGCGGGCTTCCGGGTTGGCGCTCGTAATAAAGGGCGCTGCTGGTCCGAAGGCGGAAAGCTAGACCGCGGCTGGAGAACGCACAGCGGCGTAACGGCTTTTTCAATGACCGCTCCAGCGCCAGCGTCTCCACAACTGCCAGCGGCCGCCGTGCGTGACAGAAGTAGAGTGTCTAATAAACCCTTTCTTTAACATTTCATCCAAATATTCCCTTAAGTATTGATTTTCTGTTTCCGTCAAAGCATAGACTCTGCTGCAAGGTAACTTGGCCCCTGGCTCCAATTCAATTACACAATCATATGATCTATGGGGTGGTAACCTGTCTGCTCCCCCTTTATAAAATACTTTAGACAAATCTTGGTACTGTGCTGGAATATTTTTTACCACCGCTCCCACCTTGTGTGGTTCAGCCACTTGTTCCGCCAGCAACAATGCGGGGCCCATCTCCTCCTCCATGTGACTCACACACACTGAATCTTCAAAATTCACCTCGTGTTTAACCCAATCAATCCTAGGATTGTGTTTCATTAACCAAGGCATGCCCAAAATGAGTCCAAACTGAGGTGCCGCTATCAAATCAAACACAATTGTCTCAGAATGCCCCGACCCACACTTCATGGTAATAGGTTGAGTCTGCTGACAAATAGGTCCAGAAATCAAGGGTGACCCATCTACCGATTGTACCCCCTCCACCTGTGATTTTTCTCTTAAAGGTAAACGTAATCTCTTGGCCAGCCCAATAGCAATGAAATTACCCGTGGCTCCTGAGTCAACCATGGCTGATACTATCTGTTTGTTACAGGCAAAAAATAAAGTCACTAGAATGTACACATGAGACTTCCTGTTTCCTGTCGTGTTAGCTATCCAATTGGGGAACCTAGTCTCCTTCGGGCCTGTCACCTTAGTTCCCCTTAAGGCCGGCCCAATCCTTTTCCCGTCTCCCCTTTACTTTGTTCACCACTTACTCCTTTCTTGGGAGTATTCGGGCATGTCCTAATATAGTGTCCTGGTTGCCCACAATACAAACACAAATTGTTCACCTTGCGTTGTTCCTTTTCTGCTGTTGACAAGGGCCCTCTGACTCCACCAATCTGCATGGGTTCTTCTATACTCCTATTGCCTCTTCCCCGATCCAGTCGGGCAAAGGGTGTTACTTCGGGTTTTTTCTTGTCTCCTTTGCGCTCATTAATACGATGATCTAGTCTTAAAGCTAAATCAATCATGGCCGTACAAGTAGTCGGTTGAGGTTCCACTTGCGCAATCGCATCCTTCAATTCTTCCTTTAACCCTTGATAAAATAACACAGTCTGCTTATTGTCGGGCCAATCTGTTTCAATAACTAATCTATTAAATTGGGTAACATATGACACTAAGTCGTGCGGTCCCTGTCTTAAAGCCAACAACTCTTTATCTTGTGCCAGAGAAACTTCTCGGCGGTCAAACAACCTTCCAAATTCTCCCAAGAAACCATCCCAATTGTATAATAAAGGATCATCCTTCTGTACTAGAGGCATTGCCCACGCGGCCGCATCTCCTGTCAGAGATGAGATGACGAATGCTGTTCTAGCTTGTATGGTCTCAAAGGCTGTAGGTTTACATAAAAAATGTAAGCGGCACTGGGTTAAAAAGGTCATATATTTCCTGGGGTCCCCTGTGAATCTTTCGGGTGCCGCTAAGGGCACACTACTGGGTGGTTGTACTATCACCGTGGCAGGGGCTCTATTTGTAGGCGCACTTGTAGATGGTCCTGTCCCATCCAACGGGACATTTTGCGCGACCAAACCCTGTACCTGAACTTTTAATGTGTTTGATTCTTGTCTGGCTTGTACCAACTCCACTTGAATATCTTGTAGTGCTTTTAGCACATCTGCTAACGAAGGAGGATTCGTCTCCATTTGGCCTGGGTGGTTCTATTATCCCGAAATCGGGGGCAGATAATTCTGACAATGCAAGCAAAGGGATAAGGGTCTCGACCCTCTCTCCCGAACCACAGAAGCCAAATAGATTCGACCCTCCCACCTTGGTTAGCACGGGCGCTTGAACTAGTAACACAAGGAGCCACGTGGCAGCCAATGGGGGGAAGAAGGAGTTAGGGAAAGGGGGTGGAATGACAAAGGAAAGGAGGGAAAAACACAACATACAACGATATAATAAATCCTGCACCTGACCTGTCCTTCAAACTGTATATTCATGTTCATAATATCTTTCCAAGCAAGAACACATAACCTGACTTTTAAACACAACGTAAATGTGGTTAGAAACTCAAACGTAATGAACACAACATAAAGGAACACTATGCTCCACACAGACTTGGCACATAAAGCATGTAGCATACACTGGGATGAAGCACATTGTACTCATGGCCCCGCTTATCACAATGAAATAACGAACAAATGCTGCACAGAAACTACATGCAACAAACAAACACAATGTCCTTAGTTCATAGGCTTAGACATAAATTCCTGATTTTTAGTGAAACACTTGAGCGTCCTGAAATACGTAATTCGGCCTGCTTTGTATCAAAGTGTTCGTGTGTTTCCTTACACGCACACATAACTAATGCCTTCAAAAGTTTCGTAGCCATAAAAATAGAACACCAATGAAAATGCACTTAGCTGATGGCCCGAGCGCCTCACGAGGACACCCGAGCCTGAAGACTGTTGCTTCCAAAGCACGTCCAAGCCGCTTGTAAATCACTACCGCGGCCCGGGATGCATGCTTCTCTTGATCCTGGAATTCGTGCTGACGCCCAACAGTCCTTCGGCGTCCGAGAAATTAACCTGGTTCACCAACTCTCCACACTACCGCCCGTGCACATAATCATTAATTATCTGCACCGAGGCACGGGCGGTTGGAGATTTATTCCTTCCTAATTGCCAGCTGCTGCATCGCGCGAAAAACCCGGACTACTGAATTCCCTAGACATGCTGGGAAGCGTAGTTTAATCCCAGAACAGCCTATTTTCTAGCTGTAACGCGCTGTTTCTTGCCCCAAACGAATGTTTTTCTGACAGCATTGGTCCTCCCATTTGGAGCCATTGATCTGTCAAGGTGAGCTGGTTGTAGACATTTGTTGTATAATCTGGGCTACAGCAGCTTTAATTATCTGTATACTACAGAGTGTTAATAATTTGGGTGATTGTGGACTACTTCACAAAATTTGCTTTGTTCATTCTTTGTTCCGGTTTGCCCTCAGCTCCTGGTCTGGCTAGATTGTTCATGACGAACGTATTTCGTTTCTTTGGCTTGCCATCTGTCATTGTTTCCGATCGTGGGACGCAGTTTACCTCACGATTCTGGAAGACTCTTACGGCTACTCTAGGTATTGAGGATAGGTATTCCTTGGCACACCATCCTCAGACTGATGGGCAGACTGAAAGAACCAATGCTACTATCGAACAGTTCCTACGCTGCTTATGTCTTCAGTTTCAACAGTCATGGTTCACTTCATTGCCTCATGCCGAGTTTGCATACAATAATTCTATGCATACGTCCACGGGGGTGTCTCCCTTCTTTGCCTTGTATGGGTGCCACCCAAGGGCACTCCCGCTTGATCTGACCTTGCCGGATACCAACCCGGCCGCAAGAGATTGCGTAAGAGATCTGGACCAAGTTCATCGGGATGTTCGCTGTCACTTGCTTCGGGCTCAAGATCGTGCAAAGAAGTACGCGGATGTTTATCGTTCGCCGGCAACAGTCTATCGGATTGGCATCAAGGTGTGGTTGTCATCCCGTAACTTACAGATTGCTGGTAAACGCTCTCTTCTGCCTAAATTTGTGGGGCCCTTTACCATTTCTGTTATTAACCCTGCAGCGGTCAAGTTGTCATTGCCACGTTCTTGGCGCATTCACCCGGTCTTTCACGTCTCTCTAATCAAAACCTTTGTCCGGTCTACTCGTCTACCGACGCGTCCTTCACCAATTTTGGTGGACGGCGAAGAGGAGTACAAGGTCTCACGCATTTTGGACTGCAAAGTCTCTAAGGGTACGGTGTTCTATCTGGTGGATTGGAAGGGTTTCGAGCCTGAGGATCGTACCTGGGAACCTTTGTCCAACTTGCATTGCCCTGATCTTTTGAAAGATTTTCATTCCGCCCGGGGGTTGCCGGTGTCTTTGGGGAAGGATGCTGTTACACTTCGGCAGAAAACTTCCCTGCGGTGTACGTCCGATTCACAGGCTCCTTTGTGGAGCAGATGCAGGTTGCCATGGCATCTGTACAAGCAACGGCGGAACCCGTGTCAGCCGACACGTCTCGTACATGAAGGACGTACAACAAGGCACGGCCCCCTTACGGGTTTAAAACTTCTCTCTTCCAGCGGGCTTGTTGCTGCTAATTAGTGTTTCTTACTATTTGCGGTTACATCCGTTTTCCTTCATGAAATCTTGTCACGAAATCCCAACTTGATCTCCTGGTTCCGACCCTCACCCGAACTTGGATTGTTACGTCTCCTATTCCATTGGCACTTATAGACCGCTACAGTATCGACCCAGACTGCCCCTGGACTGCCTTCTCTACGCCCTTATCATTGTCGTGATCTTCTGGTATTTGACGTGGAACGTTACTTGGATTGTCCTTCCCTGCTCCTGCTGTCTTTGCAACTCGTTTGTCAGCAGTTACTCGGAAAACTTCAGTTGCTCCAACCCTCGTTTGGGAAGCGTGTGTTTCAGGTAACCAACTGTGTTTGTTTTCTTCTATTTCTGCCAGTGCCATCTTTGACTATTGTACGTTATTTACCTACTGCTCTGTTGGTATTCCTCTCTACTGGATTTGGGACATACATTGAACTACAACACTCAACAAACTTATTTTCAAAGTGCATATTGACGCTCTCCTGATCCTACACCAACCCGGCTCTAGCGCGACCCTCGTGCCGTCCGGGTTTATTTCCCTGTACTAACTTACCTGTTTATTATTTTTTCCTGTCATTTTCTCCAATCCTGGAAATCGTTAACCCTTGAGAGTCCCACAATTCAGGTCTGTAGCTTTGACTAAAAACTCTCTATAGGAAGAATCCATTAGATTAATTCACTCATTTGGGTTTACTTCTTTACTTGTAGGTCCATTCCGGGGAAAGTTCCACTCGAATCCCTGCCTAGGTATTTCCTGTCCCATACTATGCTTGATTGCTTACTTGTTTTCTCAGCACTGTCTAATATCTTTGTATTCCTTTGCAGCATTGGTATTGGCGGTGTGTGTTCTCCCCGCTCTTTTATTCAACTGACATATCTGCCTGTTCCAATAGAAACAGCAGAGAGGTACGTTGTAAAGAAGAGCCCCTCTTTGAAGAAGCCTGAGTCTTGTACTCAGGGGAGCTGGAATTGGAGGCTGAATATCGATTCCGGTGTACATATCGTCTCCAAGGTCATCTATCAATCTTCCTGACCTATTTACGGAGCGGTGAGTAACACTGTATCCTTGGTGGGATTACCCGGTAGCAATTGATAACAGTCTGGAGTACTGAGATGTTCATTGGCCATAGTGATATAATCAGCAGTGTTCAAAATCACAATATTTCCACCTTTATCGGCCTCTTTGTGTCATGAACTTCAGATCACGCCCCTTTTGGACCTCCTGGTCCTTGTCTCAACGGGGCTTACATTCCGTACTACTTCCAACATGGCCGTCCAGACCTGAAGCCCTTGTTCGCTCCATGCGCTGAACGCGGTGTGATCTACTTATAGACCACGCCTTCCGCGGCTCCGCGCGTCTCAATGCTATTGCAGAGTAGCCCAGACGTGTGTTCGTAGCTCGCGGTATTGTTTCCTTTGTCCCAGTGCTATTTCCCACTCCTGTCCCTTTCCCCCTTCCTGGTTCCGAGCATTTCTAGCCTTTCCAGTCTCCCGGATTCCTGGACTCCGCGATCCGGGAACTAAACGCAACCTGGAACCAGACGAGACTCGAGCAGCGCTGTTCAAGACCAGGAGCATTCGCAAGAAAGCAGCGATCGAAGACACCAGCAAACATCGGATCCAGGTGAGAAGGGGGGAACTCCTTGACACTTTGATAACAATACTCGCATCCTGGGCAAGGTTTTTAAGAACAATTTATTCGGAAAAAGTAAGATTGGGTTTGGCGGACAAAGGCTGGGGATGGTCTATTTGTTTGTGGATGTCTTTTAAAACTGCCTGGTAGAAGGTATCGATAACACTTTCATCTGAACTTGCTGGTATAAACTTGGATCTAAGTTTATGTTCTACCATTGGGAGATAGTTTTGGTGAATACCCAGTTCCTGTTGTAAAGTATTCAAAGTGGACAGAGTATCCTCATTAAGTGACAGAAGTAGTCGTGTGTCTTCTATATCAGATATGGTTAGTCTACTGAGTGATGGTGATGCCACTTTAGGCATGTAGGTTGCCACTTGATTATGAAAGAACTTTTTTAATCTAAGCTTACGAATAAACTTAAATAAATCGATTTGGAAATCAGTGAGATTGGAGTGGCAGCTAGGTGCAAATGAAAGACCTTTATTCAACAGGGACAGTTCAGCAGAAGACAAATCTTTACTGGATAAGTTACAGACTAGGTTCGGAGAATCGATTTGCTTGCCAAATTCTTGAGGCTGGAGCGGGTTTGCCGCTTGTTTGCGTTTCTCCCTTTTTCTGGGCCTTGCTCCTCCGCCTCTTCCTCCCCGGAAGATGTGGTGGGAGTTGTAATAGAGCGCCCTAAAGGGACATTGAACCATACTGTTTTATTTGTTTGAGCAGTTTGATTGGGGATGTTACCCTTTTTGTAATGCTTAATTTCAGCTAAAAAGCCTCTGCGTTGATGAGTAAGTGAAGGAGTGGGACTACCCTCCCCTTTCTCGGTAGTGATTTGTTGTTCTTCCTCAGATTCTATTTCAGATGAAACATGAGTGGTGGTTGGAGTAGGAATTGCAGATTTAATATTGTCATAATCAAATTTGGCCTGAAAAACATACGTGCGGTCATTATTATAATCCCTTTCATCACGTATTTTGACTTCATCTTGATAATCTTTCAGCGGGGCATGCATTTTGTCATAGTTCTTGTCCTTGACGGTACTAGGATTAGCCATCTCTTCTATTTCCTTCTGTAATGCATCAATTTGTGTAGAAACTCGTGCATGTTCGCGTTTGGCATGTGTAACCAAAATTTTGAGCATTTTCTCGGAATTGAGGGTGAGATTATCCTCCCATTCCTGGGCAAGATCCTGATCATTGTTGTGTGTAAAGTCTGGAAAAATAAGGATACGTAGACCCCTGGGGATCATATTGTGTTCAATATAATTGTCGAGTGATGCCTTTTCCCAATATTTATTAATTTCCCGTTTGGAAAGTCTTTCTAGTCGCACAGGCATATTGGAAAGTGTTTCTGTTGCTTTTCCATAGCTGCAGAAGGCGTTACTCATGCTACCTTTGGGAGAGAATAGTGCTACTCTATCCCTTTCGCGGTTAATAATATATTCGGCCATTGTGCCCCCTTAATGGGGTTAAGAGCAAAAAGATAAAGTACTGTGTAATACTGAGGGGCCCCTGCAGGCCTCAACGGCAAAAATAGACTAAAAGACTGGATTGAGGTGTGCCGTTGACA
Source organism: Ambystoma mexicanum (assembly GCF_040938575.1). Classification (NCBI taxonomy): domain Eukaryota; kingdom Metazoa; phylum Chordata; class Amphibia; order Caudata; family Ambystomatidae; genus Ambystoma; species Ambystoma mexicanum. Next base: position 1,176,879,560 of record NC_090927.1, on the reverse strand, counting down.
TGAGGTGCTAGGACTAACGGTGAATTGAAAAGAGGTGATAGGATTCGACAAACAATAACTAGGAGATAATTGAAACAGGAGTTGCCGCATGTACGAGGGACTAGCAGTTACCTCAAAACTGCTCATTGGGTACAAATACAAACTAAAGTTTGTCACCTCTGAATCGTTGCGCAGCCCTAGCACAAGTAAACTAATATGCAGATAAACTAGATCAATGTCAAACAGTGCAGCACAGTGTAACAAGTTATGTGGTTCAAGAAAATCGTCAGCCAGAGAGCTATTTAAAGAGGTTTTATGAATCAATACAAAACAGAACTGCCGACACGTGTTTCGGCCCCAAGCAACAGGTCTTTTTCAAGGCAAAACTGTTACAGATACGAAATAAACATTACATAGTGTCATTTGCACATAATACATGTGGTGAAGATAACACAAGAGTTAAATTAGAACACAGTTCGTACCAAAATGTGAACAACAAAGGAAGGGATGGGGCCAGAACCTATCAGAAGAAAGCAAAAAGGAAGCAAGTTAACGCATATAAGCGAAGAACCATGCAACAAAAAATAATAAAAGAAATACCATATTCACAATATATAATAAAAAGAATGGGTGTTACCATAGAGTATCGGTCATTCAATGGCCAGATTCCAAAAATGAGTTGTCTCAAGGTTGCAACCATGTAGGGGGAACAAAGCATATAAAACAAACAATGAGCTAAATACCTTGGTGTCACTCATTATACACTCTTAAACACATGTTGTGCCAAATGCCATAGTGCTGTGCATGATACAGATTGTATCTCTCACAAGAGAAAGGAAAGGGTGTAATGCCAGAATCCAAACTGTCCATCCCTAGACACCTATAAGAGTGCATGCAGTGATGGTAGATTCTATGGTTACCACATACCCCAAAGAGTGGTAAGATTAGATTAATAAATTTGAAAAGGCGACTGGATTACCGTGCGGTAAATCGTCTAGATTTAACAATGCGAAGCCCGTCGCGGCGATGCAAATAGAGGCAAATTCAAGGATTGCCTATTCAGCAGTAGTATGGCATATAAATGCTGTGTGGCGAGGAAATGTGTAATCAGAGTACATTCTGTAAAACAAACCAAAGGTTATGTATCACAATGCGGCAGTATTGTGGCCAAAATAGAGTACATTGGCAAAGGCAAAAGGTTTACCTTAATCATCTGTCGTGCAAGTTTGTAATGTACCAGATCATTTCCAAAACCGATGTTTTCAGACGAACGCTGCAAATGTTAAGTAGATACACTATAACAAAATCTGGGCAAGCAGACTGATTTAACACGAACGGGCTGGTTAACGTGCCGTGTTCACACAGAAAAAAGTAAACGGCTACGAGTACACGAGAACAGATTCATACCTGCAAGTAATGGGGATGAATCACTTGTGGAGCTGTGTTGCCGGAATAACGAAATGTTAGAGGTACGCGGTTCGTAACTTCTGCGTATTAAAGAAAAGGACCTAAAGACGCATCACGTGACGGGGTCACGTGCACGTGATAAGTCTAATTACATTGTAGAAACATGTAAACATATAATATGTAGATGGCTTGCTTGCACCTGATATAAAGCTATTACTCAATGCCTTGTAACCATGTCATCACAGGGACATATGTGAGACCTCAATATATTTATAACCCAAAAATTAAAAGTAAAGATTTCTCAAATGCTGCATGTTGTGAATGACAAAATGAAAGGTTGAGAAGGCAAAGGCAGCAACATCATCAATTGGACTCAGTAAATGACCTCAAGTTTATTGGACTAATGCAAGCGCATTCTCATCCGAGAGGCGGTGATCGTCAATCACTACCACGTCAGCTTGAAGCACGGACCATTGCCAAACTTCGCTGTACCAGCCTGGGACTTAACACAGACACAGAACTTAATGTATTTCTCTAGTGTATTTTGCTAATGTTGGTTCATATCTCCTCTATTTGCAGTACTCTTTCCATCATCTAACTTTGCACCCATCTGTTGTGTGGACATTTAAGACCATATTTTCTTTTTTGTTCTCTTTTCTGGAACATGCTTATACCTGGCTTTGCCTATATTAACACTTTGTTGTTACACTTTCTCTGGAGGGAGTTGTCACTTCCCCGCTGTCCATCCCGCTCCACTGCTGTTCCTGTAATCCTAGTTTCGAGTTCCATTACAACTCATACAGGTATTTGTTTCAATTACCCCTTTTTTAACATGCACCTCTCAATCTATGATCTGTATTTACACGCTTTTCTCAACCTTTCATTTTGCCATTCACAACATGCAGCATTTGAGAAATCTTTACTTTAAATTTTTGGGTTATAAATAAATTGAGGTCTCACATATGTCCCTGTGATGACATGGTTACAAGGCATTGAGTAATAGCTTTATATCAGGTGCAAGCGAGCCATCTACATTTATATGTTTACATGCTTCTACAATGTAATTAGACTAATCACGCGCACGTGACCTGTCATGTGATGCGTCTTTAGGTCCTTTTCTTTAATATGCAGAAGTTACGAACCATGTACCTCTAACATTTAGTTTTTCCAGCAACACAGCTCCACAAGGGATTCATCCCCATTACTTGCAGGTACGAATCTGTTCTCGTGTACTCGTAGGCGTTTACTTTTTTCTGTGTGAACAAGGCACGTTAACGAGCCCGTTTGTGTTAAATCAGTCTGCTCGCGCAGATTTTGTTATAGTGTATCTACTTACCATTTGAAGCGTTCGTCTGAAAATATCAGTTTTGGAAATTATCCGGTACATTACAAACTTGCACGACTGATGATTAAGGTAAACCTTTTGCCTTAGCCAATATACTCTATTTTGGCCATAAAACTGCCGCATTGTGATACATAACTTTTGGTTCATTTTACAGAATGTACTCTGATTGCACATATCCTCGCCACACAGCATTCACATGCCATACTACTGTTGAATAGGCAATCCTTGAATATCCCTCTATTTGCATCACCGCGACGGGCTTCACATTGCTAAATCTAGACGATTTACCACACGGTAATCCACTCGCCTTTTCCAATTTATTAATCTAATCTTACCACTCTTTGGGGTATGTGGTAACCATAGAATCTACCATCACTGCATGCACTCTTATAGGTGTCTAGGGATGGACAGTTTGGATTCTGGCATTACACCCTTTCCTTTCTCTTGTGAGATATACAATCTGTATCATGCACAGCACTATGGCATTTGGCACAACATGTGTTTAAGAGTGTATAATGAGTGACACCAAGGTATTTAGCTCATTGTTTTATATGCTTTGTTCCCCCTACATGGTTGCAACTTTGGGACACCTCATTTTTGGAATCTGGCCATTGAATGACTGATACTCTATGGTAACACCCTTTCTTTATATTATATATTGTGAATATGGTATTTCTTTTATTATTTTTTGTTGCATGGTTCTTATGCATTAACTTGCTTCCTTTTTGCTTGCTCCTGATGGGTTCTGGCCCCATCCCTTCCTGTGTTGTTCACATTTTGGTACAAACTCTGTTCTAATTTAACTCTTGTGTTATCTTCACCACATGTATTATGTGCAAATGACACTATGTAATGTTTATTTCGTATCTGTAACAGTTTTGCCTTGAAAAAGACCCGTTGCTTAGGGTCAAAACACATGTCGGCAGTTCTGTTTTGTATTGATTCATAAAACCTTTTTAAATAGCTCTCTGGCTGACGATTTTCTTGAACCACATAACTTGTTACACTGTGCTGCACTGTTTGACATTGATCTAGTTTATCTGCATATTAGTTTACTTGTGCTAGGGCTGCGCAACGATTCAGAAGTGACCAACTTTAGTTTGTATTTGTACCAAATTAGCAGTTTTGAGGTAACTGCTAGTCCCTCGTACATGCGGCAACCCCTGTTTCAATTATCTCCCAGGTATTGTTTGTCGAATCCTATCACCTCTTTTCAATTCACTGTTAGTCCCAGTGCCTCATGTCAACGGCACACCTCAATCCAGTGTATTAGGCTCTTGCCTTGTGCACTGCCTTGTTCTTGCCTTGACCTGCTTCTCCCTCCCTGCTCTCTGCCTTGCCTCCTCCTTCTGCCTCCTTTCCCCCTCTCTCCTCCTTGTTTCTCAGTCCTAAAGAAAAGTTCCACGCAGTTTCCATTGAGATAAAACAACCTTTATTACAGGTCATAAAGTACAGAACCCCAGCTCAACCCTACGCCTGGCTGGCTAGTGCAAACAGTAATAGAAGAAACATTAAGAGTAAACATTCTCTGTCCACAGGCAGGCTATGACACCCTGCTCAGAACTATATTACACTGTAACTTTCTATATAGAACTATACTACATCATCCACAATGAACACCCTGCTCTCTATGAATAGCAAGCATGGTCATAACTATTTACATACAGTGAGACAACTTCATAGTATATCTCCCTCTCTTATTACCCACACAATCTTCTCACCACAGCGATTCTATTTTTATTCCAAACCTGTCCTCCACTCACAGCACCCCTCAACACTGCTACTACACGTACGGTATCCAAATACAATGGATCTCTCTTCTTCTTGATCACCGCCTTCCTGATCCTCACATAATCTCCACATTCCACTCTGAGTTCCTTATTCCCTCTTCTCCGGTTCTCCCTCATAACAAGCTGCTCTTTCTAATTTCTGAGATGTTTTCTCAACTTTTCAATCTCACAAACTGATTCCACTCCCCTTTCCATCCAAGGGGGACACACCAAAGAATATCCTTTGCACCCTCTCATCAATTCAAATGGTGAAACTCCTGTAACAGAATGCGGTGCCATTCTCAACGCACCCATTCTTTCTTCTACTGTCAAACTCCTACTCACACCACGCGTTTTTGCCAATCGAACACCCTGCATAACACATCTATTCATTCTTTCCACCAACCCATTCCCTTCGGGATGGTACAATGCAGACTTCCAATGTATTATGCCACAATCCCTCACATATTCTTTAAAGCATCCTCCCGTAAAATGGAGAGCATTATCCATCAGAATATACTTGGGAAATCCTTCTCTCCCAAATACCTTGCGTAAAAACTTAACAATACTACCTCCATCTATGTCTCTAACTATCTTATACACGCACCAGCAGGAGAATGCATCAACCATTACCAATATGAACCTTCCTTTCCTATAGCCCATTTCTACGGGACCCAAAACATTAAACGCCACCTACTCCCACACACTTCCCGGGATATCCTTAAATATTATGGGCTGTTTCTTCGCTACCAACCCTTTACAGCTCTCAGCACATTCCATACCATCTTTCAATCTCTTTTCCATCTCCTTGTCAAATCCGGGCCACCAATAATCTGCCCTCAAAACTGCTATTGTTTTGCTGATCCCTACGTGACCTTTATGGGCTATATCAATCATCCTGTTGCGGATCTCCTCGGGCACCACAGCTTTGCTCCACCGAAACACAATGCCATCTTCAATACTCAATTCCTCTCCAAATTGCCAAAATGGCCCTTCCTTCACACCCAACTCACTTTTTCTGTGTTACGGCCCAAGGGCTAAATCCAGCAGTGGTGGCTTGACACGTCGTGATGCAATTTAGGGCCTCATTACATGGTAGGCGGTAGGGATTTAACGTTACCGGTAATGGAATACTGGTAACGTTAAATCCCCATGCGGATCACGACCCAGCTCACCGCTATTAGCGGCACTGCTAAGTAGGCTGCCACTAATAGCGGCCAGTCCGCGTGCGCGCGACCCACCATCCCGTAAATAGCGCCATGCCGCCGATAGCACACCATCACGAGTCAAGCGGCCATGCTAATAGCGGCATGGTAAAGCACCCAAAACCCCTTACCTCCATGGTGCTAATACCGCCATCGCGAACCACCCGTTAAGAGAACTGGGCAGTGTTCCCACCTGCCACAGGTGGACAAAATCAGCAGAGGGGGAGGCAATGGAGACTGTGGCAGCTCAAAAGGAGCACACCACACCCCTTCCCACACCCCTTCCCACACCAAGATGGTTCCAATACTGGCAGCATTACATGGCCTGGAGGACCTCATTGCAGTGCAGCTGCAACAACAACAGGCAGCACAAAGGAGACACAGGAGGAGGAGGAGGGCAAGACAGGCACAGCAAGCACCACCACGGCACCCAATCATACCACAGAGGCACCCACCAATCCCCAGGATCAGAGCCAGTCCATTTAACCTAACCCCTGAGCAGATACACACCCTGTACCGTCTGGACAGGGCTACCATCACCAGCATCGTGGACATGATCCACAACGACATTGTGAGCCTCATAGACATCAGAACTGCCATCCCCCCGCTACTGAAGGTGGTGAGTGTGCTGCACTTCCTGGCCACAGGCACCTACCAGCATACAGTGGGACAGATGCATGGCATCTCACAACCAGTATTCTCCCGCACGCTGAACCAGGAACTCGATGCCCTCCTGAAGCATGCACCTGAACACATATCCATGCCACGGACTGCCCAGGAGATTGCAAACACAAAAGTTGGCTTCTATTCACTGGCAGGCATCCCAAGTTGCATCGGGGCCATCGACTGTACCCATGTGGAATTGGTGGTCCCACATCACAATGAAGTAGTCTACCGAAACAGGAAGCAATTCCACTCTATCAATGTCCAAATGGTATGTGACGCCAACAAGATAATCACACATTGCTGTGCTCGATTTCCCGGATCAACCCATGATTCCATGGTCCTGCGGAACTCAACTATCCCACGCTACATGGAGCAACACACCGGACAATGTTCGTGGCTACTTGGTGAGTAGCAGGGCAAGCACATGGCAATGTGACTGGGGCGGTGGAGAGATATGTACTCCAACTGGGTGTGAAGGGGGGGGGAGATACGTACTCCAACTGGGTGTGAATGGGGGGGGGAGAGATACGCACTCCAACTGGGTGTGAATGGGGGGGAGAGATACGTACTCCAACTGGGTGTGAATGGGGGGGGAGATACGTACTCCAACTGGGTGTGAATGTGGGGGAGAGATACGTACTCCAACTGGGTGTGAATGGGGGGGAGAGATACGTACTCCAACTGGGTGTGAATGGGGGGGAGAGATACGTACTCCAACTGGGTATGAATGGGGGGGGAGATACGTACTCCAACTGGGTGTAGCCTGTCGTATGTGGGCAAAATGCACATACAGATGTACGGCAATGTACATCTGGGAAGGCGGCAACGTACTTGAGATGAACCGACATGTAAGTATAAGCTACACAATACAGATGACATTCCAGGTCTAGTAACATTAAACATCTATCCACATACAAATTGCACAACATTCCACGCCACAAAATACAAAAATTCCACACATGCCATCAAGATAGCATCCTGAATTAGTCCAGCACAACATCAATATTGCAATGTGCCCTATAATGCATGCAAAGGGATCACCACTAGCCATAGCATTTCCCCACGCATCTATTCCACCACTGAAGAGATTCCTCTCTGCATGGCAACATCAATGTTGGAATGGCAGTACACCATCAGTGTGGAAACATATCTGTCTGGGCCCAGGGACACCAAAGACCTTGCATCACCCAGGACATGTCAATTACTGTTTGAGGCATCAATGTGGCATGTCTACTTGCAGGGTCAACCTCCCCCTTGCACGTTGCTGTCACCCAGACCATCGGCATGTATGCTGTCAATAGTGTACTTGAATCACAATGCAATATCAATTTGTGTGATATGAACAGGCCGCTCTTGAGGTGAACAGTAACAGGACCCCGTTCCTTCCCCCACACAGGTGATGCGGGCTATCCCCTGAAGACCTGGCTCCTCACACCTGTACGGAACCCACAGAATAGGCACGAGGAGGAATACAATCGTGCACATACCCGTACCTGCATCGTGATCGAGCAGACTTTTGGCCTTTCGAAGTCACGGTTTAGGTGCATTAGCAGGTCTGGCTGTGCTCTCCTGTATGGACATGAGAAGGTGGGCAAGATCCCCACGGTATGTGTCATGCTGCACAATATGTGTATCAGACGGAATGTGCCACTGCCCCCTGAGGTTGAAATGGAAGCACCTGATGAGGATGATGATGGTGATGAGGACGGAGGTGAAGGGGATGCAGGTCTTGCAAGAGGGGATGGGCAGGAGTGACGTGCTGTGAGACAGCATCTGATCAACCAAATATTCTGAGGAACATGTTTTCGTACTGTCACATGGATATGGGTGTCAATTCACTGGTGTATGTTTGGGAGCACTCAATGGACCCTGTCGCCAATAAAGTACACATACACAATGAAGATGTCCAAGCCTGTGTTTTGATCATAAACCAGTGTATTGAGAAACAGAAAGGTGTAGAAGTGCAAGTAACAAAGCATCCCACCACCCTACCCTCCACCCCCCACAACAGACCCATAATACCCTACCCCCCACCCCCCACAACAGACCCATAACACCCTACCCCCCACCCACCCCACAACAGACCCATAACACCCAACCCCCCACCCCCCACAACATACCCATAACACCCTACCCACCACAACAGACCCATATCACCCTACCCCCCACCAAGAGACCCATAACACCCTACCCCCCACCAACAGTCCCTCATGTGTCTGGCAGGTTTGCCCTGGCCAATGCACACAGAGGAATCTCCATTGACACCCTATTTGCCATTGTCTTTGGCAGCATCTTGGGGATGGTCAGTCGTGCGCCTGGTGGTGCGTGTAGAGCGCCGGAGGGGGCTTGTCTGTCTCGACCCCGAAGATGATGATGGGGCAGACTGGGCTGGCTGTGAAAAGTGGCGGTCCATGGTGTCGGCCAGGCGAACAGGGACCTCCCTGAGCATCGCAATCTAGTTGCATAGCCTGTCGGTGTTTGCATCCATTCTCTCAGTGGAGTGCCTCACCGTCTCCACAATGTTCTCCCTGAGTCGGGCAGCCTCCTCAACATGCTGGCCAACCAGCACAGTCAGCTCGTGTTGTCGCTCCAGGATGGTGGTCAGTTGGGGGGCAGTTCTGGGTGACCGTGCACTGGATGCTGTGCCCTCTGATGCACCCACTGCAGCAGGTGAAGGTAACATGGGGGACATAATTGCTGGGTAGTTGTCCTCAACAGTCACATCAGAACCAGGGGTCTGGGTTGGGGCTGGCTCTGAGGTTCTAGGGGGGCTTTGGGTGTGCAACTCCATAGGCTCGACTAGGGTGTCCTCCGGATCGGATAGGGGCGCAGTGGCGGCTGCCTCACCAGCGGAGCTTGCGCAGCTGATGGTGGGCCCTCGGTGGCTCGCATTGGTGGCAGTGGGTTCACTACCGGTGGTGGATCTGCAGTTTCTGGTGCAGCTACTACTGCCCTGGCAGTGGAACTGTGACAATGTTTTCTGCTCGTCAGGTGTGACCTTCCCCCCTTGCCCCTGAATGTTGTTGGGGTGTCCTCCGGCTCCTGTGCCCTTGGCCTCTTGCACGTAACTGGTGCCTGGGATGCATCAGTGGCATCCTCACCATCTGTATGTGAGCCTGTCAGGGACGAGAAGGGGGATGGCATTGGTTGCGTTTCAATATACTTAATGCAGATTACATAAATGATGCAGTTGTGGCCATTGGGACTTAGTAGTTGTGGATGCAGGTGATGTGCCAGTTCAGTGCCTCATCCATGCATGGTTGTGTTTGGAACTTGTCTCTGGTGATGTGTGCATGTGTGTGTGTTTGGGTCTGACACTGACATGGTGAGGGATGGATGCATGTGTGGATATGTGTCCATGCATGAGAAGAGTCTGTGCTCACATATGGGGGGGACAGTACATTCACATCGCATCCTGTCATGTGTACACTCACCTCCATCTGAAGTGGTACCCACGCCGAACTCCATGCTGCCCACTCCCTCAATGGATTCAACGGCAATCAGGTTTGAACATGTTTCCTCCCATTCCTTCATTCTGATTGGTGAACCATCTCCACCGGCACTGGCAATGCGATGGTTTTCAGCCAGGATGCCCCTCACCCGCAGTCTGAGGTCGTCCCACCTCTTCCTGCATTCGCGCACAGTGCGCGTGCTGGTGCCCACAGCACTGACTTTGACTGCTACCTCCTCCCAGATGGCTTTTTTTTTCAATAAGGTTGGCCGGCGCATGTCATTAGCAAATACTACCTCAGCATTCTCAGCCAGGGTCTGTGTTAGCATGTTCAATTCCTCTGGCGTATATTTCTCCTTGCGCTGCCTGTCAGAGGTTTTCTTTAATGCCTTTGGCATGATGCAGGTGTCCCAGATGATTTTGCACTGCTCACAACTCGAAACAGGTCCTGGGGGCAGAGGATGGCAATGGATTGTGTTTTTAAAGATGGCCGCTGTGCTCTTTCCCGTTCCTTTGCGATGACGCTATTTCCGGTTCCGCAATTTAACAGTCACCGCTAATAGCGGTGACCGCTATTTGCATGTAGCGCGAGGGCGGAGGTGCTATCTGCACTTTCGTGGAAGCCGGTAAGGGACTTTTAGGGGACTTTACCGGCATGGCGGTAGGGTCATTAACGGCATGGCGCTATGCTCGTGTCCGCGTACTCGTGTGCTATTAGCGCCCTCTTGCGAGGGCGGACACGTTAATAGCACCATGCCGCTAATTTGCGGATTTTACCGCACAACGTGTAATGAGGCCCTTAGTCTTTCTGACAATTTACCCCTCAAGAGTACAAAAGGACAGATTGAGGTGAGTATTGCCCGAAAATATGTGTACACCCTAGTACTCAGACAGCTGGCTACAAGAGAAATTAACCAAGTATTAACATATGACTTAAGACAATGAAATATCTTAATCAAGGCAATGAGCAGATACAAACAAGAAAAGTAGACTGGGACTGGCTAGTTCCAAGCTAGACTGGTGAGTATCCTGAAACAAGAGAGGTAACTATTACCATAAGCAAAGGATAGCAAAACAAAGGAAGAACCAGACAGTAGTGTGCTTACCAATAAGTGGTCTGGATGGATTCTGTAGATGGAATTGTAGGAATGGAGTGGAAGTCCTGAGAACACAATGGGCCTCATTACACGGATGGCGGTGGACCAAGGTGCTATTAGCACCTTGGTCCATGCCGGTAAAGTACCGGCACCGCCTTGGTGGAAAGGGGAATTACTGCCCTATTCCAAGGTTGGTGGGCGGTAATTCCCCCTTCCCCCATTGCCCTTCCCCATTCCCATTTTTGCCCCATAGAGCTCTATGGGAATGGGGAAGGCGCTAATTACGGTACCGCAAATTGCGGTACCGTAATTAGCTCCCTGGTCCCTTTGCGGGTTGGTTTTTAACGCCTGCAAAAAGCAGGCGTTAAATTCCCCAACCCGCAAAGGGACCTCGTAGTAAGGCGGTAAGGGTTTACCGGTACCGGTAAAATACCGGTACCGGTAAACCCTTACCGCCTACCGTGTAATGAGGCCCAATGTCTTGTTGCCTATTCCCGCCGGCACGAGGTCGCCTAATAGTCTCTGATCCTTGCGCGGTTGCGCTAAGTTCTTTGATCCTTGCGCCGATGCGCTAGAGTCCTTTAAGTTCCTTAGAGTCTTTGAACTGTATGCGATGGTTGGAGTTGAAGCAGTCCAATAGGCGGCCTGTTTTGGCAACCAGCAGGTGAGATGTGAGAAATGAGACAAATGCAGTCCGTGGACGTTCCGGGTCGGCAACAAGCAGTTAAGACGTGAGGGATGAGACGAATGCAGTCCGTGGACGTTCCGGGTTGGCAGCAAGCAGGTAAAACGTGCAGGGAATAGGCGAATGCAGTCCGTGGACGTTCCAGCTTGGCAGCAAGCAGGTAAGACGTGAGGGATGAGACGAATGCAGTCCGTGGACGTTCCGGGTTGGCAGCAAGCAGGTAAGACGTGCAGGGATGAGGCGAATGCAGTCTGTGGACGTTCTGGGTTGGCAAAAGCAGGTAAGACGTGCAGGGATGAGGCAAATGCAGTCCGTGGCATTTGGAGCGGATTCGACTCCAGGAAGGGCTCAATCGAGAACTGAGTCAGGCCCTGTCTACATGGCTACACAGTTTCCGTTGGCTCCTCCAGAAAGGTTCCTAAGGGATCCTAAGACCTTTCGAACATTCATTTCTTGTATAGGCCTGCCTCCTTTCCGGATGCTACTAAAAAGGCAGACTTTGTTCTGTCTAATCTTGGGGTACTGCTGCAGTATGGACTAATCCCCTGCTGGAACAAAGTAGCCTGCTTCTCTATGATTGTGAGGCACTGATTACGGCTATGACCCGTGTTTTTGATACCAGATATAAATCACAGACCTGGAATTGCTTTCCTTACAACAGAAAGACAGTTCCTTTAGCAATGAGCAGGTAAGTAACAAGAACCAGGCAAGGAAGATGACAGAGCAGACCAGAGGTTTAAAGGACTTGAAAACAAGAAAGCAAGATGCATAGCTTTGAAAATACAAATTCAGAAGCACCGCCGTGCACGGAGGCGGAGCTTAAATACAGATCAACTGACCGCACGCACAATGCGCCACCATAGAACTGAACGCCTACCCGAATGCAACGGGTGCCAGCTCGCCAAGGCAACATATAGCGTTCTCTGAAGGGATGCGTACACAATGATGAACCAGAGTTCCGAGTTGAACGTAGACGATCACATCCGCTAGGAATTCGGGAACATTTCTTCCTGTGTGAGACCGCTACATGACCAGACAAAGAGGACCCCAATAGAACCCTGACATTCTGGGCCAATAACTTCGAATATACATTTTCCCTTTTGACAACAATTCATCATTATCTACTGCTCTCACCCATTCCTCCTTACATATTACATTATCAGTGTTGGCAAAAACCATTTCTATTTCCTCATCTTGAGTCTCTTTTTTCTCCTTCATAGCTAATCTGGACAAACAATCCACAAATACATTTTCCTTTCCTGATATGACTGCCACCTCAAAGCTATGGCCCTGTAATCTGGTGACCCATCCCGCAACTCTCCGTGATACCTTATCTAATCCTTTGTTTTCAAAAAATGACTTTAATTGCCTGTGGTTGGTTCTAATCACAAAATGTGTGCCCCATAACTTTTGAACTTCTCAATCGCCCATAAACAACCTAAGGCCTCCTTTTCCAGGGTTGAGTACTTCAATTCCGCACCTTTCAACACTCTAGAGGCATGCGCTATCATTTCTTCACCTCCCTCAGCCTTAATTTGGGACAAAACCGCCCCTAAACCCACATCACTCGCATGAACGGTGAGCACACACTTTCTTCTTGTGTCAAATTTCTTTAAAGGTTCAGCCAGATTTATTTCGTCCTTAATCTTTTTAAATTCCATCTGGCACGCATTTTTCCACACAAACTCTCAATTTCAATAACTTTCTCATCTCAGTGACCTTTTCTGCATAATTATTTATACAGTTTTGATAAAACTCTAACATTCCAAAGAAATATCGTAATTCCCCTTTGTTCTTGGGATCTGCAACCTCTTTGATAGCAGTGACCATTGAGTCTTTCGGCTTTATACCCTGGGCAGATATTACATGTCCCAGGTACTCTACCTTGTCAGCACGAAATACACACTTTTCTTTCCTTAGAGTTATGCCACTCTCACTCAAAATGTTCAACACTTCACTCAACCTCTGATCATGCTTCTCCACATTCTCTCCAGATACCGGAATGTCATCTTGAAAGCAAAATACACCACTTATTTAGCCAAACAACCTATTGATAATTTTCTGAAAAACGGAGGATGCAGATACCAGCCCAAATGGCATACGCTTGTACTGAAATACACCTTCATGAGTGATGAAAGCCGTTAACTTTTTGGACTTCTCTTCAAGTTCAACTTGATGGTACGCAGACGCCATATCAAGTTTGAAAAAGATTTTTCCCTGCCCAACCATTGATAACATTTCCCTCATATTGGGCAATGGATGTCTATCAACCATAATCACTTTATTTACCTCCCTTAAATCCACACACAATCTCAAATCTCCAGATGGCTTTTTTACAATCACAAGTGGAGAAATCCATTCCACACCACAAGCTCTTTCAATCACACCCATTTTTGTCAATTTCTCCAGTTCTTTTTTTACTTCCTCTCTCAAAGCGAAAGGAACAGATCTCAACTTTGCTCTCACGGGAACACATCCCTTCTTCACCACAATCTGATGCTGAATACCTCTCACTTTACCAATCTCTTTTCTAAACACTTTTTCATACTTATCTTTCACGCACTGAGAAGTATTTATCTGCATCACCTGTTCATTTTGATTGGGATCCAATGATCTAATTACCCTTAGGTGGTCATTCCGAGGTTGGAGGTAGCCATGGTGCTATTAGCACCATGGCTACCCCCATACCGCATACATGGTCCGGATTCCCTGAATGGTGAAATACAGGGCCATTCCAACCTTGGAGGACCAGGTATTTCCCCATTCAGGGAACCCATCCCCATTCCCATTCGAGCCCCCATAGGGCTCAATGAGAACGGGGAGGGAGCTAACAACAGGCCCGTTAATAACGGGCGCATTGTTAGCTCCCTGGTCTGCTAGCGGAACCCGCTAAGGGCACCTGGTTTTACCAAGCGCCCTTTGCGGGTCGCACGAGCAGACTCGTAATAGGGCGGTAAGGGGTTAACGGCACCAGCACCATTACTGGCGCCGTTAACCCCTTACCGCCAACCTCAGAATGAGGCCCTTAGTCTTTTCTGGTCCCTCCAACCAAACAAAGTTTTCCCCTTTTTAGTGATGTAAACCTTTCCCTTGGCATACCTTCCCTTATGTTCAAAATCTGCGATGAAGTATCCTAAAAGTTCAATCCGGTCCTCATATACCCCACAGGATTAATGTCTGGCTCGAATAAATTTCTAACATCCCCATGAATTTCCTCTTCAAACACCTTCTTGGACATCAATGAAATTTTAGATCCCGAATCTGCCATCATCCTAACATCACACCCATTAAGTTTCACAATACTCAAACTCCATTCCATCATCATCATTTATCACATTAACCATAATCTTTTCCACATTTGGGATTTCCTCTTCCTCTGAATACCCAATGCTTTCCTCATCATTTACTACCAAAACACTTCTTTGGAAAGATTGGTAATTTTTATAACAGTTTGCAAAATGCCCACGTCTTTTGCACTTTGCACATATTGTCCTTCTCCCAGGACATGCTAATGCTGCCACAACATGAGAATTACTTGCTCATCTGAAACATAGACGCTCCTTTTCTTCCCTTCTTTCCCCTTTCCATGCTTCCTTTTTGAATTCAGGCTTCTCCTTCTCCATTTTATACAATTTTTCATTCACCTTTTTCTTCTGTTTTGACTGTACTACATTGAGTACTTCCATTTTATTCTTCATTGCCATCTTTTTCTGACAACTTCGCAACACATGCCAAGGAGTGTTCTACTCTTTTTGCTATGTTGAGTACCTCATCCAATGAAGGTTCATCTCGCAACCATAGTTCTTCACAGATTTTGTTACTTCGGCAGTTGATCATAAATTGATCCCTTATCCATTCATCAAATGAGTCTCTGAATTTTTATGACAAAGCTAGTTGTCTCAACGCTGTTACAAATTCCTGTATGCTTTCACCAGGTTCTTCAACCCTCACCCCAAAATTGTATCTTTCAAGAATAGTACTTGTTTTAGGTTCAAAATGAATATTCAACTTCTTTGAGGCAATATCCAACTCTGTCATGTCATCTTCGTCTCTCGATCCTGTTATATCTGGAAGTGTCTCATATATCCTCTGCTCCTCATAACCTAAAAAATGCATGAGCAATGCTATCTTTCTTTCCATTGAGTATGAGTTACTGCATGCCGCCCTAATGGAGTGTTGAAACCCTTTTTACATTAAGGCCACTTCACCTTTGGGTTTCCTGGCATGCCATGAACAGTGAAGGTCCCGGCACACCTGCCATGGTCATGTTCTTCTTTGCACTTGTTTAGTTGCTCTGTATACATAGGTAAAACTTCTATTTAGTACTTTCCCTTTCCATTTTGCAATAAGTTTTGCTTGCTGATATTTCTTACTTTTTGTGCATTTCACCTTAAAGGTAAGTTCTGTCTACTTTGCACCTGTTTATTTTGTATATGTAAATGAAGTGATCATTCAGTTCTTTCTCCTTGGCGAATAGCGAATATGTCAAGGCAAGACACTCCTTGTAGAACCCACGTCGGCCGCTGTAAACGCCGGATGGCGGAGCGGCTTCAAGGTTGTAACTGCAGAGCAAATAGGTTGCTAATCCATTAGTCTGAATTGCCAGGGGTCTGTCAGAAGATCTTCGTCGCCAATGAAGGATAGTCCCACGCAGTTTCCGGTGAGATAAAACAACCTTTATTACAGGTCATGAAGTACAGACCCCCAGCTCAACCTTACACCTGGCTGGCTAGTGCAAACAGTAATAGAAGCAACATTAAGAGTAAACATTACTCGGTTTTGACATGTTCTTTAAATATTTGATGTACTTTTCTCAGTTCACCGTTTTGTTGTACATCATTATGTTCTTATTTAAAATGAATAAAAATGATTAAACATAAAAATAAAAAATAAAAGAGTAAACATTCTCTGGCCACAGGCAGGCTATGACACCCTGCTCAGAATTATATTACTCTGTGACATTCTACATAGAGCTATGCTACACCATACACAATGAACACCCTGCTCTCTATGAATAGCAAGCATGGCCATAACTATTTACATACAGTGAGACAACTTCATAAAAAGTCCTGCCTGACAAGCCTCTCCTTCTTCCTGGCCTTCTTGCCCAGTCCGTTGTTGGCTCCTCTGACTTCAAAGACCATTAGCGGCCTTCCAGCTCTGTGGCGCCCTAGTGGTTCCAATGCCTTACACCACGTTAAATCGCTGTAAGGCGGATCCGGCCCATTGTGTGGGGGAACTGTGCCCTGACCTTGCCCAAGTACACCATACGCTTAGGATGGAAGAGGGTTGGTTCTCCTGCTTACACTGACCCCGGAGCATCCTGGATGACTTGCAAACCGTTACCTCCCAGAAGAAAGGAGGAAGCCTATCACAGCCAGGACCCGGTAAGCTGCGCCCCAGCGATCAAGCCCTTGACAGAATAAGATGCCTAGAGTCCAGACGGGACATGGAGGCACTGCAAGACGTTTGGGACAAATTGCAGGCGTTGCGCTTGGAAGTAGCATTCTTGAAACAAGAAAATACCAACCTCCGAGCAGCTATCGGGCATGATGCCGTGGCTTCAGCCTCCAAAAATACTGTAGCTCATTCTACGACCATAAAGTTTGATGCAACCCCAAGAAATGAACGGGATTTGTGAATCACTGCAAAATTCAGTTTCTGTTCAGACCAGCACATTTCGCTCTTGACAAGGCCAGAATCGGGTATATCCTGAGTAATCTAGTTGGAAACGCTTTGACTTGGGCCGCACCATATGTATCCACAAACAGCCCGATTCTGACCACCTTCCAGGACTTTGAAAAGGTCTTTCTTGAAATGTTTCAATCCCCAAACCAAGTCACAAGAGCACAGAATCAGCTTGTTGACAGGATTTGATCATGTACATTGGTCGTTTTCATAAACTAGCTGCTGAGGCTCAGTGGCCCGTAGCAATCCAGTCAACCATATTCACAAGAGGTCTGCGGGAAGAACTGAAGGACAAACTGGTACATTATGGGGAACCTCAAGATCTTAACGCCTTGATCGAACTGGTAGTCCGCATTGACCACCGTCTGACCGAAAGACAGGGAGAAAAATGGCAAACCCATCAACCTTTTCTACCTGCTAGACCGGTTCGCACTCAGCATTCATTGACGTCGACAGATATTCCTGCAGAACCTATGCAGTTAGGGGCAGTGTGGGGTCCCTTAACCAAAGAAGAGAAGAAGAAAAGGAGAAACAAACACTTGTGCCTGCATTGCGGATCCCCTGATCATTTCCTTGGCTCATGTCCTATTAGACATTTTAGGCCATCAGAAAACTAGTGGGCTTGCTGTCTGAAGGGAAGGCAACAGCAAGTCCGCCCAGCACCTCATCTCTTCCCAGTCCCACCCAGGGTCTGATGCCTGCGTCTCGCCTATTAGTTCTGGATGTACGTCTTTATCACACAAAGACGCACAGAACGATTACCACCATGGCACTGTTGGACTCAGGGATATCTGGCAACTATCTTGACCAGGCCTTGACCAGGCCTTCGCAACCTTTCATGACATCGCCTTAGTTGAGAAAAAGCGTCCTGCAGACGTTGCCCTAATCAATGGTTCACTGATTTCCTCTGGTCCTGTTACTCATCACCTGGTGCCCATCGATCTACGGATAAATCAACACCAAGGATCTATTGCTTTTGATGTCATACAAACACCTTCTTACCCACTGGTACTTGGGATTCCATGGCAGATGTTCCACAATCCATTTATCAACTGGACGACCCAAACCCTCATATTCAGTTCTGAGTTGTGTACTACCCAGTCCATTTAGTATTCTGCGAATACTAAAGTAACAGACATAGGGGGTCATTACGAGGTTGGAGGTAAAAACTGTTTTTACTGGCATGGAGCAAATACTGTATCCGTGTAGGAAAGAGGCCGCTAACAGTGGCCTTATACGAGTACACGTGCACGAGCGTAGCGGCATGCCGGTATCGACAGTACCGGCATGCCACTAAAGTCCCAAAAATGCCCCTTAACGGCATCATGGAAAGCGCTGACAGCACTACCGCCGCCGTCCACCCCTAAATAACGTGCTCGGCATCAATGGATACTGCATTAGCGGCCACCGCTATTAGCGGTGACCGCTAATAGCCGTGACTGCTAATAAGCGTCATCGTGCCGGAACGGGAAAGGCCACCGCGGCCATCTTGAAAAACACAATCCATTTCCATCCTCACTACACAGGACCTGGAGCCTCATTCCGACAGCAGAAAAACATCCTTACCACCAGCATCATGCCAAAGGCAGTGAAAAAAGGGGCAACCCGGAAGCGTAAAGAGCGCTCCACAGAGGACGAGCTACTAATGCTAGCTGAGACGCTGGCAGAAAATGCTGAGGTTGTCTTTGCGAATAACCTCAAGAGAGAAGCTCAGATCCAAAAAAAAGAGATCTGGCAACTAGTTGCCCAAAAGGTGAGTGCAGTAGGGCACACCCCCCGCACAGTGAAGAACGTGCGCAAACGATGGGACGACCTGCGCCTCAGAGTCCGAAACATCATGTTGGCCAACCGGAGCCAGGGCCTGGCTACTGGCGGTGGCCCTAGCTCCCCAATCAAACTAAGCCGCTGGGAGGAAATCTGCGCCAGCACTATTGGCATTGAGGCGATTGAAGGTGTGGGCGAGATGGAACGTGGCGCCAGCTCATCGGCAGATGGAGGTGAGAGTCCTAAGAAATGCAAAGTATGATGATAGTCCACCAATCTGACCATGCCATGAGGCAATGCATGGCCCATTACAGACACATGGAAACATCCCTGCCTAGATGCCGTCCTCAGCACTGACACATCCACATGCATGCAGCATGCCAATGCAATACCTGAGACACAAATCACAAACATAGAAACGGCATTAGTCACACTGTACGCAGTCCACAACAGAAATGCATGTCACACAGCATACACCGCCTCACACATGTGTGACCCTGACGTATGCCTGCATGCTCCCCCATATAGCAAGCAACCTGATTGTCAAAACTCCAATACCTAATCCCCTCTAATGTGTAGAACAGCAATAATACCAATGTATGCATGATGCTTGTAGAACCATCACTGATGCCGTCCCTCTCTCGGTCCCCCACAGGCTCAGATCCTGATAGCAAGGCCCGGGACTCAGCGGCACAGGCAACAACTCTCAGGAAGAGGGCCAGGGGCAGGGAAGAAGGCAAAAGGCCTTCAACATCAAAAGGGCCAGGCAAGCCACGACTGCCACAGAAGGGGAAGGCACCACAGGAGGCCATGTCACTGGTGCGGCTAAGGGCCACTGGCACAGCAACAGTCCCCACAACATCTGTGTCCCCTGCACAGGAGCCAGTGGCCGATGGGGCCCTTTCAGCTGCCAACAGCTCTGTTGGAGAGGCGGCAGCCACGGCACCCCAGACCGACGAGGATGTGCAGAGCCAATCCCAGGTTTATGTCCCTGTGGAGGATGACTCATCCGATTTACCTGCCACACCCAGTCCTCACCATCACCCCAGATCACACCATTGTGCTCCACCAATGAGGGCACACAGGAGCAGTCTGGAGGGGAGCCAGGGCATGGGAGCATGAGCCCCACAGAGGAGCCACACGATGTTGGAAATTTTCCACATGCAGCATCCACCTCCACTGGTGTCCGGGATGGGGTGCAGTAATCGGCACATGCGGTGCAGCGCCAGGAGGAGCTGACAGGCCTAGTCAGGCAGTTTGTTTCTGACGGAGCCCAGGCAAGGCAGGAGGGGGAGGACAACACTGTGTCCCTGAGACAGGGAATGAGCACTTTTTTCTATTTTAATGTTTAATACATCCGTTGTGTACCAGAATAAAAACATGAGTGGACATTTCATATTGTATATGTGTCATTTATTGGTCTACAGTGCATGGTGTCCATGTAATCCTCAAACCAACGGCTAGCCCGAAAGAACCAATCAGACATCATCGGAATGTTCATGTGGGCATATCTGGACGATATTCTGATATTTTCCACCACTCTCGCCAAACACCAAGAACACGTTGCACAAGTACTGCATCACCTTGGATCAAATCATCTGCATGCCAGGCCATCCAAATGTCTTTTCCATAAAGAGAAGATAGATCTCCTAGGACATACCATCAGCAATCTGGGCATTCAGATGGACGACAGCAAGGTCCAAGCCATAAAAGAATGGCAAAGCCCCAACAGCAGGAAAGCTACACAGATTCTTGGGTTTCGCAAACTATTACTGTGACTTTATCACCAATTTCACCCATTTGTCTCTGAACATAACACAGGCACTCTGCACTAACATACCGTTCCAGTGGACACCATCAGCCGAACAGGCCTTCAAAGAAATAAAACAAACCTACATGTCCAGCCCCACTCTTCATCATCCTGATCATTCAGCCCAGTTTTACATTAAAGCTGATTCTTTGGATAAAACCATCGGGTGTGGTGTTACAGTCCGGTCTTACAGTCCGACTCTGAGACATCCATGGAATACCCCATTGCTTATTTTTCCCGCAAATTGACATCCAGCGAAGTGAACTCATCAAAAAGGAGTTGTTGACTATTAAGGGAGCCTTTGAACAGTGGAGACATCATGTACAAGGAGCAAGAGATGCCGTAACATCACATACCGACCACCGGAACCTTCAACACCCAAAGTCATTGCCATGTCGCAATAGGCGTCAAGCACGATGGGCCTTCTTTTTCTCTCAGTATGATTTTGTCCTCACTCACATATCTGGTTATGCCAACATTCGAGCAGATGCATTATCTAGATCACTTGATCCGACTACCACCCCAGAACTCTATCCTGCTAGCATCCTGCATCACAAGAATTTTGTGGTAGTGGTACAACCTTTCTTGACCATGTCCGTTCTGCTACATCCAGGGATTCTTAACTGCCCGAACTATTAGCACAACAGGAAGTCCAAATGAAGGAAGGACTGGTGTTTTTCTCCAAACGTCTATATGTACCCACTCCAGCACTTCGTGAACAAATCCTGTTCAGTTGTCATGATGCCCCCCAAGCCGGACACAGAGGTGTTAAGAACACTATAGATTTTATTTCTCGTACCTTTTGGTGGCACGGACTGAACAAACAAATTACATCTTATGTTCATTCCTGCCCCGTGTGTGCCCAGTCCAAAACCCCTCGGCAAAGAGTTGCTGGTTTGTTGCAACCCATTGAGATACCATCTAGATCTTGGCACACTATTGCCTTTGGCTTTATTGTGGATCTTCCCAGGTCGGATGACAACACCTGCAGAATGGTGGTGGTCGACTGTTTTTATCAAAATTGGCACACTTTGTACCCATGCCTACCTACAGCTACACTTATGGCAAGTGTTTTTCTCCCTGAGATCTACCATTTACACGGGTTACCGTCTAAAATCATCTCGGACCGTGGTTCTCAATTCATTGCTCATTTCTGGATTCGGCTGGGTAAACACTTGAAGATACAAAGAGGACTCAGTTCCGGGTACCATCCTCAAACCACCGGCTAGCCCGAAAGAAACAATCAGACCCTTGAACAATACCTTTATTGTTACGCTATAGCTACTCAGGATAACTGGTCTTCTTGTTTGGATTTGACTGAATTTGCCTATAAAAATTCTTACCATTCCTCCATCCAAAAACCACCCTTTCTTTTCACCTATGCTCAGTTTCCCAGAATGTCTCCCATGGATCACATCATAGACAGCCTGGTACCTTCGGCCGATGCCATGGTACGTAAAGTTCAACAAATACACCTGCTTACAGATTGTATTCTTGAGGACTGTAAGGCCTGGTCAAACGGCAGTCAGACAAGCATCGCTGTTCAGAACCGTCATACCAGAATGGTGAACGAGTATGGTTATCATCGAAAAATCTCCCTTTACGTAACCTACCTGTTAAACTGGCACCTGGATATCTTAGTCCTTTTCCAGTGTTGAAGAAGATCTCGTTGGTGGCCTACAAACTCTTACTTACCGCTACCCTGCTACTCACTGTCACTCTTACTGTTTCATTGTTAAAGCCTTTTTACCGGATTCCTATGGTCGCCTGCCTTCCCGGCCTGCTTCTGTGGACATTGACGTTGGCCTCTCATGTCCATGCCCCCTGTCTGGTATGTAATTTCCATCTCCAATACCCCTGGAAATCTGCTGTATGATTTCCCCCGGGAGGAGGGCAGTGGTACGCACCTCTGTGCGCACTCGTGCCGCCTGCACCACCTACCTGCTGGGATATGGAGATTGTATCCACGGTGGTGTACGTGGGCACGTTCCCGCCTATGGTGCTCAGGATGCCTACGGCTGCAGGAGGTGCCAGTGGGGACTCTTCTCAGGACATTGCAGTAGCCCGGGTCGCTTCCGGGTTGAGGCCACGGTGTGCCGATGTCACAGTGCACCCTACTGTACGGTGGTCAGATGATCGGCAATGGCAAGAGGTTGCCAAGGAAACCGCTGATGCCGGAAGCCCTCGCTCTGGCTATAAAAGGCTACTTCACTGCCTAGTCAGTTGTTGGCTCCTCTGACTTCAAAGACCATCAGCGGCCTCCTGGCTCAGTGGCGCCCTAGTAGTTCCACTGCCTTACACCATGTTAAATCGCTGTGAGGCGGATCCAGCCGTGATGTGGGGGAACTGGTCCCTGACCTTGCCCAAGTCCACCATAGGCTTGGGATGAAAGGGGGCTGGGTCTCCTGACTACCGGAGCATCCTGGATGACATGCAAAACGGTACCTCCCAGAAGGAAGGAGGAAGCTCATAACAGCCAGGACCCGGTAAACTGCGCCCCAGCGATCAAGCCCTTGACACAAAGTCTCTTTTTGAATAACAGTCTCATACTGCAGAGAGCCTGTTGTCACAAACAGGTATCAAAGTTCCATTCCTATCAGGATCTTCACATGCACAAGTTCCCGCCTCTAGTGTTTATCACGGGTCTCCCTCCTTCAGGCTTGGACCCCCTTTTTTAAATTTGTTTTTTTATTTATTCATGATAATCACATATTCCAAGCACATTACAGACAGTCTATTTCTTTTAAAATGGATTCCTCAGGTTATACAGTTGGAACATATGGTGTTGCCGCAAGGCTCATTACATAGCTTCTGTGATCATGAGGTTTTATATATTGCAATCAAATTACATTATTACATTAACAAAAACTTTCCCCCTCGCCCCTTTCCCTCCCTAACCCCAACATATATGGTTTTGATTCTACTCCTCCAGGTTAGAGTCTGCAATTCCTCTTTTACAAGGCTGTTCCCCCTGCTGTCTACTCCCCCATTATAGTCAGATCACATGTACATTTTTGAGCACCATTGGTTTATGAAAGTGACACTCTCTGTCCTTAATTTATTCGTGGATGGACCCCCTTTTTACCACAATGTTTACTCTTGCTCTCCCTCGTTCAGGTTTGGATTCAGTTGATATCAAAATCGAAGACTTTCGTATGTGCGATGGGATTTGCTTAAACCGTTGCATGACCACTTCGATTCACTTCACACAATGTTCTCATCAATCTTCTACTTTCGTTTCTCTTGGCAGAGACCTTCGATTGAGCACATTCATGATGCCGGACCACTCTGTCAATGGTACTGTATCTTTCCTTCTCAAGTTCAAACATTCATCAGCAGTTTAGGTTTACACATGTTTAACAATGTCCATTCCAGTGCTTGTTATACAACGTTTCTGCTTGCAACCATGACTTCAACACAGACTGGTGTTGCATCAGTCTCCACAACTCACCAGCTGTGTTCATCTCTCTTGTGCTTCTTTGTTCTTGGAGCCAAGGACAATACCCTGGAGGCTGCTGCTCTTCCCCGCCTTGGTCGGTTACACGGGAGGGCCTTCGGTATATCCGACACACAATGCAGGATTCTTCAGTCTGGTTTCAAAAGATCAAGGGTATTTCCCTCCTTGCGAACCCCTCTTGGTTTTCCGTCTTTCTCCCCTCGCTCAGCTGCGACTTGAAACTGGTGTTCCCTCATGTGCTTTGCCTCACTCAGAGTGTGCTCTCATGCTCCTCCTTTTATCCATCTGAGGAAGTTTAATGGAAGTCAGGTGTGAGTGATTGTCAGTAATTGCCTGACTTCGACTGACCATAGTAGTGGGACATGTCAGGTACACTGCTCGGGTGTGAGTCTGTTTTCTCCCAGAGCGGCCTGTCCGCATGAAAGTGCTTGAGAAGGTAAAAGGGGGGTAAAGTTCCCATGTATCCTACCTGGTATGTTGGGATAAAGGTGTTACAGGGGGAGGGATACTGTGTCTCACCCTCCGGTGTCCCACTCCCACTCACTGAAGACCCCTGACCCAGCTAATCCTCCCACACTGGTCCATCCCCAGGGTCTGGATACAAAGATGATGGCAGTGCCCATGCCACCTAAGAGAGAGATCTGCAGGGACAAGCGGGTGAGACACCTTCTGGTTTCTCACACAAGACACAAGCATCCACCACCAATTGTTTGTTAAAGGAAAGCACTGGACAGGAAAGCATGAAGTCCCCGAATTTAAGAGTAATCTGGTCATGATTCTAAGTGCATGATCAGGCATAATGTTAAGAGCAGTGTTGGAATATGGGTAGGTGAATTAGGTCTTGCTTATGTCTCCAGCCAAAGGAATGCAATCAAACCTGTCCTCCTGTCCTGATGCGCCTAGCATGGTTCGTACTAAAGGGAATGCAACCCGCCTCTAACAGTGGTGCTGATAACATCAAGGTATTTTGAGAAGTAACTTTGCCTGCCCCCTGCTTGAGGCACTGGAGAAGACACTTGATAAAGGCCTTGGACCAGATATTGTACAAGCAAACTGTCTCTCCATGGAAGCAGAAGCATGATACAAACTGTTGTCAGGACACTTGTAAACATAGCTGCCCATGCCCAAGCCAAACATGATACAAACTGTTTTCAGGACACTTGTAAGCACAGCTGCCCCATACCAAGCAAATCTTGATGCAAACTGTACCTTCAGTAAATAAGTGTTCTGACTTGAGTGTCGTGTAGACCGTTGAAACCTCCGTCCTCAAGTGACGCACAGGGGAACTAAAAGAAACCCGCTGTGCGACCTCTGGGGCCACAGGTGGGAGATGTTACTTCCCGGATCCACGGAACCTCTGGAACACCAATGCTGCTGTCAAAAAGAACGAGGTTAAGTACAAGGCAATTACAGTATATAATCACAATAACCAAAGGATCTGAATAGCCTTACCTATCCGGTGTTTGGAAGACTCAGGAAACCTAGGAGGGAGGTTCGAGATTCAGATGAGTCGGTCCCTAGAACATGAGGACCGCAGACACGTGTGGATGCAGGATAAACCACCTGTAGGACTGAAGGCGTGAAGGCGTGACTTGAATCCCAAAAAGGGAAATGGCGTAGAAGTTCAACAAGGTACCAAGGGAAGATACGAAGGCAAGTCAGGTTCGTGTCCGAAATTCAGTAACAGGTAAACAGTTCCAAGCAAAGGTACAAAGGGGTAATCCGAAGGAGTCCAAGAGAGAGTTCCAAGATCAAGGTAAACCAGGAAAGCAAACCAAAACGTAACGCCAAACAGGGTCTGAAGACAGCTGAGAAGCAATGAGTGTTCCGAGTCTCAGGCCTTATATACTGTGCGTTTCGGGATCATGTGACGTCCACCAAGGTCACGTGAGGAACGCCACTCTGGATCACATGATCGGCGTGGAGATGTAACGCCGCCCCTTCTGCTGTATGTTCTCCATGGCAACTGCCAGTGCAGGAAGGGTTGCAATCGAGCCCGTAAACCATACCTGGTACAGAGCTTTCGGTCCTTTGGGTAAACCGAATCACATGAGCCTCGAACCCTGGAGGGAGGTGTTGGGGAAATGTGAGCAGTATTCTGGTGTGCAGTGGGTCGGAGTGCAGAGGATCGCCTAACAATAAGGATACATGGCCGTTGCTAAAGACATGTGTGCACAAAACTGTCCTTCCATGCAAGATAGAGGCCTGACAAACAGTGGTTTGAGACATTTCTACAAAACAACTGTCCCCCCATGGACATCTGACATATGCTGTGATAACCTGGAACTGGGGTAGCCATCCAAGCACTATATAAGTCCTTGCCATGAGAAAGGAAGACAGAGCCTTGCAGAGCATGCTTTCACTAAACCTCATTCTCCTCTACTCTTGGTGTCCAGGTCATTTATTGTGCTGGTGTGCGTGAGTGGTGAGGCCTGGTCCCCAGGCTGAGTACTGAACCTAAGATGGAGAGGAAAGCCCTCCTGACAAGCAGGCAAGGGAAAACACTGATACAAATACATGTAGTTATGAAACACATTCTACTTGGTTCGCAAAGCAACAAAGACAAAGTTCTCCTTGCCATGTATGAGGCCATACAGGTCTTTTTTCCTCAATGGAAATCTGGGAGCTGTAGTTTCCCTGTAGTTAAAATTGCATAAGCAAAAACTACACGTCTCTGAATTCAAAGGAAAACTCAGAACGGTAAGGGGACCCTCACCCATGGCTCTGAAAAATTTGTTAAGAAATACTGCAATTCATAGTTCTCACTTTGTTCCATGTTGCACGTGTTATCCATTCAGTGAAAGATGTATTGTTTTGTTCTGGTACTATGCACGACAATAAATGTCCAAGACTGTGTGCAACATTTTCTGTCTGCAATAATATTAAAATGCATTTTGGAGAAAATAGGTGTTGGTTCATGGAAAATAGTCCCAAACCCTTAGATTCAATTAAAATCCTTTAGACTCAGGGAGAACCTCCGAATTCTATGTCAAGACCGGAGGCTCGGATTATGCTTTGCCTTAACTTTACTTCTCGGGCAGCAATAAACAAACAATAATGCAACCAGTAACAAAGATAAAGACTACAAGTCCCACTTATTTCGAGCCTTTGTTAGTCCAAGTATTATTGGTTCCTGACAAAAACACGTGTAAAAAATGTCCAATCCACACTCACATCTCCTCATAAACACTGGAACTCCCTTGAAAGCCCCTCTTTTTGAATGTTGTAGATGTGTCAGAAGAAGATGTGTTCAAGAAGGTTACTAAAGTGCGGAAACAGAGTGGGGTGTCGGCCTGAGAATTTTGCAGTGGAATGCGAGGAGCTTGTTGAGGAATGGGCAGGAGTTGAAAGCAGTGTTGTGTGGGGAATTGAATGTTGATGTGGTTTGTATTCAGGAAACGTGGTTAAGAGGTGATCTGAGGTTTGTGATTCCGGGTTTTGAGTTGTTTCATAAGGATAGGACGGAGGGGGGTGGGGGGGATGTAGCTCTGGCAGTTCGGAAGGGGTTGGTTGCAAGGGAGATTGTGGTAGATGGAGGAGTGGAGGTTATCGGGGCGGGGATTCGGGTAGGGGGATCAGAAGTCTTAGTTTTGAATTATTATAATCCGTGTGAGGTGGTGGAGGTGGATGTGCTGTCTGAAGTGATAAGGGGACATGTGGGATCTTGTGTTTTATGTGGTGATTTCAACAGTGCCAATACGTTGTGGGGCAGTGATCGGACGGATGCAAATGGGGAACTGTTGGAGGGTATGGCGGATGAATTGGGTCTGTTTTTGCTGAATGACGGTTCGGGCACACGATTGGATGTGAGGACTGGGAAGTTGTCGTGTTTGGATCTGACCTGGGTGTCTGCTGCGATTGCGGGTGAATGTGACTGGATGGTGCGTGAGGATGGAGATATGGGGAGTGATCACTCTGGCATTTTAGTGACTGTGAGGGGTGAGGTAGGGGTCAGATCCCGGATGCTTGGGAGTCGGTTGAATTTTAGGAAGGCTGATTGGGAGTTGTATAAAAGATTGTGTCAGGAATTGATTATTTCTCGGGATAGGGGGGTGGATGAATGGAATGAGCATGTGGTGCAGGGAATGAGAGCGGCGTCGGTAGCGGCAGTTCCGGAGGTAGAGAAGGGGAAAGGGGGGAAGGTAGAGGTTCCTTGGTGGTCAGTGGAATGTTCACGGGCTGTGGCAGCACGTAAGAAGGCGAGGGCGGTGAGAACGGGAATGTTGGAGGATTTGTTGGCAAATGAGAAGGCAAAGTCGGTGGTGCAGAGGGTGATTAGGGAAAGAAAGCGCAGATATTGGAGGGGCTATTGAGGGTCTCTGGGGAGTAATTCTGAGGTGGGTGAAGTTTGGAAGCAGTTCAAGCAGATGTCAGGGTTGATGAAGCCGCAGGGTGGCATGTCTGTGTTGTTGAAAGGGGTGGAGGTGGTCAGTGAAGATGGGGAGAAGGCGAATTTGCTGGGGGAGCATTTTGCGGGAGTGCACAGTTCAGAGAACTTCCCAGAGGCAGTGAGACTAAGTATGCGAGTGGTTGAGAAGGAGATGCGGGAGTTGTTGGTGAATGTTGGGCCTTAGGAAGAGCAGTATGAGGCTCTGTTTTCTATGGCAGAGTTGGATGGGGCGATTCGGAAGGGGAAGTGGTCAAGTCCAGGGGAGGATGGGGTCATGTATGTATTTTTGGAGAAGTTGTCGGTGGAATGTAAGTTGGAGGTGTTAGCATTGTTCAATGAGATCTGGAAGAGTGGAGTTTTACCGAGGTTGTGGAAGAGAGCGATTGTGGTAGCGATTTTGAAGCGTGGTAAGGTCCCGATGGAGTGTAAGTCATATAGGCCGATTGCGCTGACTGTCGTGTTGTGTAAGGTTATGGAACGGATGGTAGTAGAGCGCTTGGGGTTCTATTTGGAGTCAAATGGGTGTCTGAGAGATTTTCAGAGTGGGTTCAGGAAGAATCGGTCAGTGGCAGATCCGTTAGTGACTGGAGTGGAGGAGGCGTTGTGTGATGGGGAGATGGTGGGGGCGTTCTTTTTGGATTTGGAGAAGGCGTATGATATGGTGTGGAAGAATGGGTTGCTGGTGAGACTGTTGGAGATGGGTGTGAAGGGGGGGATGTTTCGGTGGATTAAGGCGTTTTTGGCTGACAGGACCTTTCAGGTGAGAGTGAGGGGGGTGTTGTCTGAGGTTTGGAAGATGGAGAATGGGACACCGCAGGGGAGTGTGATTAGAGCGATGCTGTTTAATGTGATGGTGGACGGGTTGATTCGAGCCTTGGAGGGTTTTGGGTGTCAGGTGGATTTCTTTGCAGATGATGGTGTGGTATGGGTAAGAGGGCAGAGTTTTTTGTTGCTGCAGAATCGGTTGCAAGCTGCGATAGTGCGTATGGAGGAGTGGTGTGGGAAATGGGGCTTTTCGATGTCTGTGGATAAAAGCGTGAGTATGGTTTTCTCAAGGAGAAGAGTGCAGCAAGGGTTGGACTTGGTTTTGAAAGGTGAGAGGGTGAAAAGCGTGGAAGAGTTTCGGTACTTGGGGGTGATTTTGGATAGGAAGTTAAACTGGAATTTGCAGGTGAATGGAATGGTGGATAAGAGCAAACGAAGGTTGAATTTGTTGCGGGCGGTTACTGGGAAAGAGTGGGGTGCTCAGCAGAAGTGTCTATGAATGTTGTATAAGGGGTTGATTTTGAGTGTGATGGATTTTGGATGTCAGGTGTCAGTGGGTTTCACGGCGAGTCAGAAGTTGCGGTTGGACAAGGTTCAGGCAAGGGCATTGAGGGTGTGTTCGGGTGTGATGAGGTCCTCTCCAGCGAATGCGGTTCAGGTGCTTGTGGGGGAGATGCCGTTGGGGTTGAGGAGAGATGCGTTGAATATGAGATGGTGGGTGAAGTGCAGTGCGAAGAGTGTGGCTCATCCGGTGCGTGAATGTTTGAATTATAATTGGAGGTTTGATTATTATAGGGACCAGTGGAGGAGGAAGGGGGGCACTTTTGGGTTTCACATGTGGGAAAAGGGAGCGCAGTGGGGTGTGGGCGATTTGATGACTGTGACGGATACGGATTTGGAGAGATGGCCGAGGTGGATGATGGGGGTCTCCAAAGGTGTGTTTGGAGTTAGCGAATGTGGTGTCGAAGAAGAGAGGATTGCAAGGCGAGATCAAAGCTTTGGGTCATGCGTATGTGGCAGGAAAGGAAGGATGCAAGGTGTTTACGGATGGTTCGAAGGATCCTGTGTCTGGGAGAGTGGGTATGGCATATTATCTGGAAAGCACTGGGGAGTATAAAGTGGGACGATTGACGAATGATGTGTCAATTTGTACGGCTGAGTTGGTGGCGATTGCATTGGCGATTGATAGGTTGTGCGAGTTGGGGTTAGAGAAGGTGGTGATATTTTCAGATTCATTGAGTGGGTTTCAGGCGATTGTGGCAGGGGATGGTGATAGGAAGGACGTTATGATGGACATCAGGAGGAAGATTGATTGGTGCGTGCACGGGGGAATGGATTTGGAGTTGGCGTGGGTCCCCAGTCACAGTGGCATTTTGGGTAATGAGTTAGTGGATCTGGCGGCGGGTGAGGGTATGAGAAGGGGAGCGGTTGTTGTGAGATTACCTTTGAGTGTGAATGAGGTGAAGGCGGTGGTGGTGAGACGGGTTGTCATGCCTGCGCCATGGGCGCATACATTGGCGATCAAAATGGACTAATTGGTATTCATTTATCTGTGGAAAACTCTTGGATCAACCGCTATTCACTTCTTGGACTTTATTCCCCATTTGCGAAACTACACTTACCACAATGCACTTGGCTATAACCATCTATTCCTGGCCATTCCGATTCGTCATCTTTGGAACTACAATCCCCAGAAGCCCTAGGGATTTGCTCTGCTTCCACCAGCTCAGGAACAGAGAGGGAGGTGGCTGATTGTCTGCAGGTGTGCTTGCCAAGTGCGACCAATTAGCCTGCCTCTGTGCTGGGCTGGGCAGTATAAAAGCTGCTGCCTGCAGGGGCTCAGTCTCTTGCATTAAGAGTCCTTCCAGCACCTTTTTGCTTCGAGCTACGGATCTTTGTATGCGGTTCCTCTTTACTCCTGCTTTTGATCCAGTGCCCTGCCGGGCCTCTGCTTAGCAGCCGATCACGTTCCGCCGCTACCTTCTGTCCTTGCCTTCCAGGATCCAGCCTTGCAGCCGATCACGCTCCGCTGCTACCTTCCAGGATCCAGCCTTGCAGCCGATCACGCTCCGCTGCTACCTTCCGTCCTTGCCTTCCAGGCTCCAGCCTTGCAGCCGATCACGCTCCGCTGCTACCTTCCGCCCTTGCCTTTCAGGCTCCAGCCTTGCAGCCGATCACGCTCCGCTGCTACCTTCCGCCATTGCTTTCCAGACTCCTGCCTTGCAGCCGATCACGCTCTGCTGCTACCTTCCGCCCTTGCCTTCCAGGCTCCTGCCTTGCAGCCAATCACGCTCCGCTGCTACCTTCCGCCCTTGCCTTCCAGGCTCCTGCCTTGCAGCCGATCACGCTCCGCTACCTTCAACCTACAGTCTTCGTCCGCTGGGTTTCCAGTCTAGCATCCTTCTACGGTCCTCCTGCAGCCTTCTACAGTCAGCGGCTCTACTCCTCTGGGCTCACTCCTTGCTGCCCGGCCCTTCTGGGCTCCTTGCCGTGCAGCCTGCTTCACTCCGCTGCCCTAAGCCCTTTCCCTCTGGGCTTCCTTCCTTACAGCCCTGCTCCTTTTGGGCTTGCTCATTGCTTCCCTACTTTTCTGAGCTTTCAACCTTGTACCCTACCGTCCTCTGCTATCCACATCAGTTTACCTACATTATTTACTTTCAGTTATTGCAGTCCCCCTGTTTCCTGACTGCTGCTCCCTTGCTTTCTTCCTTGTTTTCAACCCTCAGTTCTTTCTCCCTATCCAATCCTGTTAAACGGGTTTCCCTTAATTTCCTTCTGCTAGTTTGCTATTCCACTTCCTTTTCCCTGGATTAATCGGTTAGTCTCTTCTCCTGTACTATTTGTAGACCCCTTGTACAGAGCTTGTCTGATGGTTTCCGTCAGGCCACCTCTGCCCCTTCCCTTGTCTCGTTTCTGCGTTACAGACACCCATAGCTGTTGTTCCAAGCCATGAGCAAACAGCGTGGGCCTCTGTTATAGCAAACTGTGCAGAAGGCTAGAGTTTTCCTAAGGTTCGTGGAATACTCTTTTCCTATATCTGCATACACCCCAAGAGGGAATCCATTCTGTACCTTTTTCCTTGCTACACTTGCCTACTCTTCGTTCTCTTTTCTTTCAGCTGTGTGTGTACTTATCTGTCCACTTTACTTTGGCACAACCACCCAAACCCTTCCTGGGTGTCCTGTGCCACTCTTAATAGAGTGCCATCCTTGACACGGGTCATGGATGAGTGGCAGGAGAGGTGGGTGAGTGGGGAGAAGGGCAGGTGGATGTTTGGTGTTCGTGGGAAAGTGTCGGTGAAGGTGGATGCGGGGAGTCTGGAATGGAGGAGGGGGAGGAGGTGATGCTGAATCGGTTGAGGATAGGGCATGCGGGACTGAATGATTGTCTGTTTCAAGTGGGGAAGCGTGAGTCGAGGGATTGTGCGGTGTGTGTGGGGTGCCTGAGACTGTGGGACATTTTCTGCTTAGTTGTGAGAGACATGTTGAGGAGAGAGAATTGATGAGGGTTTGATTGTCTGCGCTGGGTGTGGATGAGCTGAGTGGGAAGATTTTGCTGGGAGGTGACGGGGACAGAGGCAGGAGGATGAATAGTGTGATGTTGGATTTTGTGAGGCAAACGGGGCAGTGGGAGGAGTTGTGAGTTTATGTAAGCTAACTATTGATTGATGGGTCTGGTGCACATCATCCTTTAGGATGGGGAAGCGCCTGCGTGGGTCCGCCCATGCATCCGATAATTAAGAAGAAGAAGAAAGCCCCTCTTTCTTTGCTGCTCGAGCAGCCAGTTTTGTTCCGCTATTTCATTCATATGTTTGCATTGCTCATGATTAATTGTTTAAATGATATGGCACGCGTGTGCAGGGAGACAGAGCGAAACGGAGCGCAGGCAATGGGAGCCGTGGCGGAACATTCCTCTTAGGAGAGTGTTAATTTTTGGTCTGCCGGCTCCTCTGGTGACCTCAGTTACAAGGGCGGTTGACAGGGGGCACATCGGTCACGGAGTGTGATCGGAGCACGACGGAATCTTTAGTTCTGGTGCTCTGCTCCACACTTCCGTGACCGTCGGAGCACAAGTCATCCGACAGGAGAAATCAATATTAAGTGCAGCGGTTTCCGCTTACCGTATTGGAACGGTTTTTACATATTTCCACCGAAAGGTTCTAAAGAGGCATGCGATCCCCACACACAGCGAAGATTCTGGCCAAAAGAGCGTATCGCCGCTCAATATATGATGGGCACAGTCCTCTGAAAAACCTGGTGGCTCAGATATCAACGGCTGGACTCACCCATTACACATCAGTGTCTTTTTTGATGGGAACAGGCACAAGACTCCTGGAAAATACATTATTTAAAAAGACTATACCCTCCCCCAATACCCAAAGATGAGTAGCACCAGTGATGATAGCAATGCTCAGGTGAGCCAGAAGAGAAGTTACCCCGACCTGGGGCAAATAATACAGAAGGCTATGGGTGCAATGGGTCATGGGTCACAGCAGATCACTTTGATGGAGGACTGGTTAACGTTCTCCAAAAGAATGGAATAAATGAAGGATATTAGGCACAGGAGAGGTAAAGGGGGAAGAAAAGCAGCCCGCAAACAGATCCCCCAGACATTGCCACAGAAGAGGAAGAATGGCAAAGGTAAAAAGGTGAGATCCAGGGTGAAGAATAGCAGGTGGCATGACGAGTCATCCAGTAGCTCAGGCGAAGAGGATGACGACTGGCAAGAGTCCTCTGAGTGGGCATGTCAGGACTCTGTCCACACGTGTGCCTAAACAGTTTCTTGCACGTACCAATACAGCTGGCACCCCGATGCGACAAGTGCCTGGGAATAGACTTTTCCTCTTACAAACACGTTTCTCCCCAGGTTGAGAGAAAGCGTCTATTCTCTCTCGATATAGATTGCCATGCAAACTGGGGAAGCCAGGACAGGCGCTACGTCACGTGACTCACGCAAGAAGGCAGGCAGCGGCCAAGTCACGTGACGGACACAACATAAGCACACCCCCTGCCGATTAACGGCGCTTCTGAATGAAGTTTGCTGGTGGAGAAATCTTGTATCCCGTTCTGCTTCTGTGATTCCTCGTTTGTGACCTGTTTTATGCTCTTGGACTCTGCTTGCCTCCTCCTACGTCAGTACCCTTGTTCCAGCTTAACGCCAGACCCCTTGCCTGCCTTACAGACTGCTTATCTGAACGTTCTGCACTTCTACGCCCACTCAACGCCAAATCTCTTGCCTGCCTTACAGACTGCTTATCCAAACATTCTGCAAATTCTACGGCCGCCCAACAACAGAACCTTGCATGCTTCATGGACTGCATATCCGAACGCCCTGCGATCTACGCACGCCCAACTCCACCTCCCCTCTCCTGGATTCTGCACCTCCTCTACCCCGTGGATCTCTTGGTGAACTATTTGTGCACATTTCTTCCTCTCCTGGATTCTGCACTTCCTCTACCCCATGGATCTCCTGGTGAACTATTTGTGGATACTTTTTCTGTATGTGCACAGACTAGACTTCTTTGTGCACCCCTTGAAAGGTTAGGCGTCCTCGTGCCATCGGGTTAGGTTCTGGACACTTCTTCTGGATTTTCTCCGGATGTATTCCTTCTTCTTCTGGAACTCATTGATCCTTCACTCATCTGACTGTCTGCTTGACTCAACACTGGTAAGGAACACTCCGTATGTTGTTTATTATTCCCGGAACTTGCATCGCTCTTCTGAGTTCTCATACGGTTATAGGTGTTAAACACTGGCTCTGAAACCACCGACCCATTGCTCTGGTTTTCGCTTGCCTGGCCCGTATAGGACACTCTCTGACCAAGAGGTTAGCCTGATCCTATATCCATTAATTCCTATTTTTTGCTTGTGTTTATTACTATTCTGCTAATTGCGTCTCTTGCCTTACAGCCGGTGGTGTCGCGGTTGAGTTACCTGTCTTTCAATCAATAGATACCTTGGATTGTCACATTTGAACAACCAAGGGGTACATTGGTAGGAAGAACTCGTTGTCTACGGTCACAAGTTCTACAGCCATCCTGATCAGTAGCAGGAAGATCCGCTATTCCTATAGAGAGGTATTCAGGGAGAAAGAGTGATCCCTAACAAGGAAGTAGTGTTGATATCACCTTCTGACGAGGAGCACAAGAAAGCTCTAAAGAAAAGAAAGGTTGATGAGGAAAATATTAAAGGGGGTGACAATTTTGACCCAGAGGCTCTAATCCACGCCCGTTCTTCAAAGTGGGAGCCACCTAAGAAGGTCAGGAGTAAACTAAGGGCTGAATGCCCAAAACCAATCCTCCCTGAAGGAATAACTGACATGCCTGAGATTGATGAGAAGATGGTCACCTTCATGGGGAAATATGTAAAGGATGTGAGGAAAGGACTGGACAGATGAGGCCTGGGAGAAAAATGAAACAGTTGATCCCGTGATTTTAATGCGGATGGGCACAAAGGGCCATTTACATGCTGGAAAATGACAACTATGCAATTACTACTGAAAGGAGGAGGTCGCTATTAGTAAAGATAGACCCCAAGCTTAGTGAGCTTGCAGCCTCAGAGTCTACTACAGCAGCCACAAAAGGGAAATTATTCAGAGACGCCTTTATAAAGGAACTGACTAGATTTGCCAACTCGAATGCAGCCCTCGACAAAGCGCAAGCCTCAATGAAGAGGGTATTCAGCAGACACATTTTCCGGAGAGCAGGTAGAGCCTGGGGCCGCTCCTCCAGCCGATATCACTACAACAGGTCCTTTGGCGAGAGAGCACAATGGAGGGATCAAAAAGACTGAAAACCAAACCCCTTCTTCCCCTCCCAAGGCAGAGAAAGGGGCAGAGGATGGTGATAAGGAGACTGCCCTCAGAATAACTGAGGTGAGGGTGAGCAAAATCAATTGCATTTTAAGCACAGGCCCTCCCGCTGTAGGAGGGGATTAGAAAATCATGTAGACGCTTGTCTTTCTATATCCAAAGATGCTTGGATTTTGGACACAGTACAAGGTTTTCACATAGATTTTCACCCAACACCAAATCAGGTTTATCCCCCGAGTCGTATGCACACAAGCATAGAAGACCATCAGTTACAAGAAGTAGAACAGAGAAAACTAGAGCGCAAGCCGTCCATAGTGCAAGTATCAGACGCTTCACTAGGGTTTGCAAGCAATGTATTCCTAGTCAATGGTAAACACAAGGTGAGACCGATTATCAACCTGAGAGGTCTAAATAAAAATGTGTGGTGTACAGGCACTTCAAAATGGAGGGGATCCATCTCCTCATGGACATATTGCTATGGGGGGATTGGATGATCCAGAAAGACCTCAAGGATGCGTATTTGACGGCACCCGTTGCAGAGGAACACCAGAAATTCCTGAGGTTCTTCTGAGGGGAGGTGACATGGGAATTCTGTTGCCTTCGTTTTGGCTTGGCGTCAGCTCTATGGTGTTTCACCAAGCTGATGAAACCCGTAGTGACTTATCTGAGACAGCAGGGTATTCGACTCGTAGTATACCTGGACGACATATGCATAATGTGCGAGGACAAGGAAATACTCAAAGTGCAGGTGAACATTGCTCTGGAATTACTCCAGAGTCTGGGGTTTCTAATCTACTGGGAGAAATCCAGTGTTCATCCAGAACAATCCATGGAATTCCTGGGATTCGTGATGGATACAACCTGGGGTTCACTCAGTTTGCCTATGGCCAATGTGAACGACATCAAGAATCAGATCAGACAGATGCTGTCGAAGAGAGAGGTATCGTTACAAGAAATTGCCAGACTGGTGTGGTGTTTAGCCTCTTCAATTCAATTTCCAGGGCCGTTACATCACAGAGCACTCCTGAGACTGAAGATCCAGCATCTCAGGATGGGCGTTTCATATGAACAAAGGGTGAGAGAGGAGTTGGAATGGTGGCTCCAACACATGGATGCACGGAACGAGGGAGCTATATTTGGCTCATCCCCGGACCTTATTATAGAATCCGACACCAGTAAATGGGGCTGGGGAGCCCGTTGCAGGGACCTGTCGACAGGGGGCAGGTGGTCAGATCAGGAAACATCCTTGCACATCAATTGCCTAGAACTATTGGCACGGTCCTTTGCAGTAGGATGCTGGACTCAAGAGAGGGCACAATGTTGCGTGCTACTGTCAAGGATGACACTCTGTCAAGAGTGGCACACGGCCCCCAGGTAGGGTTTGGGTGGCTGTGCTGATGTAAGGTGACAGATAAGTACACACACAGCAGGAAACTCATCAAGAAAGAAAAGTAGGCAACTGTAGTTGTGAACAGAAAGGGGCAGGAAATACAAAGATATAAACAAACTGGATTCCCTCTTGGGGTGTATGCAGATATGGAAAAAGAGTGTTCCACGGACCTTTGGAAACTCCAGCCTTCTGCACGGATTACTATTACAGAGGCCCACTCTGTTTGCTCATGGCTGGGAACAACAGCTGTGGGAGTCTGTTAAACAGAAAACGCGACAAGGGAAGGGGCAGAGGTTGCCTGCTGGAAACCAACAGTCAAGCTCTGTACAAAGGATCAACATAAGACACAAGAGAGACAAGAACAGAAATAACCAGGGACAAGGAAGTCTAAGAGAAATCTAGGAGAAGGGAATGAAGGAAGAAACAGTACAATAGAAATGAGTAAACTAAAGGGGAGGACAGAGGAGTCAAGGAAGAGAAGGACAGGGATCAAGACCAAGGGGTTGCAAACAAGGAAGAGAGCAAGGGAGCAGCAGCCAGGAAAGAGGGGGGCTGCAAACAAGGAAGCAGGGCTGCAGTACCAAATAGAACAAGGTACAGACAAACTGTAGTGGATTGCAGAGGACTGTAGTAGGCTGCTAGGCAGAGAGTCCAGAGGAGCAGGACTGAGAGCTGTAGGAGGCGGCAGACAGAGAGCCCAGAGGAGTAGGGCAGCAAGGAGCGAACCCAAAGGAACAGGGCGTAGAGGCAGAGAGACCCGAGGGTCAGGGCTAAAAGCATAAGACTAGCAGGCTGCAAGGCAGGGAGTCCAGCGGAGCAGAGCAGCAAGGAGCGAGCTCAGAGGAGCAGAGCAGCGAGGCAGGGAGCACGGAAGGCTAGGGCTGTAGGTAGCAGGGTGTAGCAGGCTGCAAGGCAGGAAGCCCAGAGGAGCAGGACTGTGAGGCAGGGAGCCCAAAAGGCTAGGGCTGTAGGCAGCAGGGTGTAGCAGGCTGCAAGGCAGGAAGCCCAGAAAGAGCACTGGAACAAAAGCAGGAAAATGCAGCAGGAACAGCATACGAATTCGAGGCAAAAAGGGGCTGGGAGGACTCTTGATGCAAGAGACAGAGCTCCTGCAGGCAGCTGCTTAAATACCGCCCTGCCCTGTACTGAGGCAGGCTAATTGGTAGCACCTGGAGCAGCACACCTGAATACAATCTGCCTCCTCCCTCTCTGGTCCTGAGATGGTGGAAGCAGCACTGATCCCTAGGGCTTCTGGGGATTGTGGTTCCAATGCTGACGAATGGGAATGGCCAGGAATCGATAGCTGTAGCAAGGTGCATTGTGGTACATGTAGTTAGTTGAGTTATATAAGAAGGCACCAAAGTCACGCAAATGGGAATTAAGTACCAAAGCGTGAATAGGGGTTGTTCCAAGAGTATTCTGAAGATAAATGAATAACAAATAGTCCATGATGGTTGCCAATGTGTGCGCCCATGGCGCAGGCATGACAGTATGCCCCTCTCCAGGCTCCCTGAAGACTGACCAACAAGAAGAGCAAGACCAAGACCTGCCACACCGTGAAAAAAGTCATATACCAAAAAGGCACATCATGAAGCTCCAAAAACTGTTTAAAGCTGCAAGGTGAGACTCTTGAAGGGAGGATACAATACCAATTTTCCGAACCTTTGAGGTAGAGGTCAGAAAGGACAAAGCTTTAAGGGCCCAAAACCCAACAGTGCGTTCATGAACTGAGAGACTGAAGATCTGCTGCAGGCTCCATGGCATATATTTCTTTGAAAGTAGTGGTTTTCCATAGAGCTGCCAACGGTACAGTGCTGAAAGGTGGAACCAGAGATACAGCTGAATAGGTTGCTCTAGGAGGGTCTTCCAAATATTCAGAAGCAGCAATAGCAACATTAAGATTTGCAGCAGGGACTTCAGGAGTCACAAATGTTGCAGGGACACCCTGAGTAGCAGGGAGTTCAGAAGCCACAGCCGGCGGGAGATCATGAATGGCAGTCGGAAGTTCAGGTGCTGTAGCAGCTGGGAGTATAGGTGCCACAGGAGTACCAGCGGGCAGGGACGCAACTGAGACTGAATGAGTACAGTCTGGTAGTTTAGGTGCTGCAGAGGCACCAGCAGGAACAACCGGAGCTGTAGCCTTAATAAGAGAGCTGTTAACTGGCGTTGCAACAGGTATTGTTCTTGCAGGCAGAGAGGAAGGGGGTGCTTCAACTGCAGTAAGAGTGATTTGAGATGCTGCTTCAGTAGCAGATTTAGGAGTACTAGCAGGAGGAGCAGCAGAGATTGGGCTTGCAGATTCTGTAACAGGTAGCATGGCTGACGGAGGATCAGGGAAGGGTAGGCTTTCTGATGGCTGGCCTTCAAAATCTTGTGTGCTCCGGTGGATAGATGGGTCTGGGGTATTGACTGTTGGCAAAGCTGGATTCCAGGCAGGTACTGCGTATAGGCAGGGAGCCTAGCGGAGCACAGCAGCAAGGAGCGAGCTCAGAGGAGCAGAGCAGCAAGGCAGGGAGCATGGAAGGCTGTGGCTGCATACTTGCCAACCCTACCGATTTAGGCGGTAGAATACCGCTTTTTAAGCAGTCCTACCGCCTACCAATTTTTTGACACCAAATACCGATTTTTTGTGTAAAAAAAAAAGAAAATACATTTTTTTTTTGCCTATGCTAGCTCGGGGGAGTCTTTCAAGGGCTCCCTCGAGCTGGCGTACCGGGAGAATGCGCGGCATGCAGGCTTTTAATGTCAAAGGCACCCACGGCGGTGGGCTAAAAGCGCCCCTCCGCCACGGGTGCCTTTGGCAAAAGGCGCCATTAGCCCTCCACCACACCAACTCGGGGGAGTCTTTCAAGGACTTCCCCGAACTGGCGTAGCGTGAGAAGGCGCAGCATGCAGGCTTTTAATGTCAAAGGCACCCACGGCGGTGGGCTAAAAGCGCCCCTCCACCGCGGGTGCCTTTGGCCAAAGGTGCCATTAGCCCCCCACCACGCCAGCTCGGGGGAGTCTTTCAAGGACTTCCCTGAGCTGGCGTAGCGGGAGAAGGCGCAGCATGCAGGCCTTTGATGTAAAAGGCGCCCACGGCGGTGGGCTAAGGGCGCCCCTCTGCCGCGAGTGCCTTTTACAAAAGGCGCCATTAGCCCCCCACCACGTCAACTCCGGCGAGTCTTTCAAGGGCTCCCCCGAGCTGGCGTGATGGCAGAAGGCATGGCAGGCGCCTCATTGTCATTGAATGCACCCGCGGCGGCGGGCTAATTCAATGACAATGGGCGCTGACGCGCCCTATTCCTATCATTACCTCCTCGCCTGACTATTTTTGAAACTTTAAGATTCCTACAGATTTTTGGTCACAGAATGTTGGCATGCATGTGGCTGTAGGCAGCAGAGTGTAACAGGCTGCAAGGCAGGAAGCCCAGAGGAGCAGGGCTGTGAGGCAGGGAGCCCAAAAGGCTAGGACTGTAGGCAGCAGGGTGTAGCAGGCTGCAAGGCAGGAAGCCCAGAGGAGCAGGGCTGTGAGGCAGGGAGCCCGAAAGGCTAGGGCTGTAGGCAGCAGGGTGTAGCAGGCTGCAAGGCAGGAAGCCCAGTGGAGCAGGGCTGTGAGGCAGGGAGCCCAAAAGACTAGGGCTGTAGGCAGCAGGGTGTAGCAGGCTGCAAGGTAGAAAGCCCAGAAAGAGCACTGGAACAAAACCAGGAAAATGCAGCAGCAGGAACAGCATACAAATTCAAGGCAAAAGGCAAAAAGGGGCTGGGAGGACTCTTGATGCAAGAGACTGAGCTCCTGCAGGCAGCTGCTTAAATACCGCCCTGCCCTGTACTGAGGCAGGCTAATTGGCAGCACCTGGAGCAGCACACCTGAATACAATCTGCCTCCTCCCTCTCTGGTCCTGAGATGGTGGAAGCAGCACTGATCCCTAGGGCTTCTGGGGATTGTGGTTCCAATGCTGACGAATGGGAATGGCCAGGAATTGATAGCTGTAGCAAGGTGCATTGTGGTACATGTAGTTAGTTGAGTTATATAAGAAGGCACCAAAGTCACGCAAATGGGAATTAAGTACCAAAGTGTGAATAGGGGTTGTTCCAAGAGTATTCTGAAGATAAATGAATAACAAATAGTCCATGATGGTTGCCAATGTGTGCGCCCATGGCGCAGGCATGACACCTACTCAAAATGGACAATGTGTCAGTGGCCAGGTATATAAACAGATTGGGTGGCAAAAGTTCCAGGATGTTGACATAGATAGCAAAACAGTTCTGGCACAACTATCTTGAGATGCGGGTATCAGTAACGGCAGAATACCTGTTGGGACGATTGAACGAGGTAGCCGATTGGAAATCCAGATTCCTCAGGGATGCCAACGACTGGAAGCTGGACGAGGAGGTGTTTCGACAACGGATGATTCGATTGGGCCCATGCTAGGTCAACCTGTTTGCCTCGAGGTTAAACAACCAACTACCCCGGTTCTTCAGTTGGAAGCCGGACCCAGAGGCAGAGCCAACAGATGCCTTCCTTCAATCGTGGGGACAGACACATGTTACGCCTTTCCCCCGTTCTCGATGATCGCGAGAACATTAGCTCAGGTGAGGAGGCAGAAGCCTCTCTAATTCTGATCATGCTAGATTGGAAAGGCCAGGCGTGGTTTCCCAATGCACTGGAGTTATCACACAGCAACCCAGTAGCGATACCCAGGCATGAATTTATCGTGCAAGACCCCGGAGGAAACAGCCACCCACTGGTGTGGACAGGCAAACTCAACCTGATCGCCAGGGCGATTTCAGGAGATCTTGGGTTAGACCGGGCTTATCGAGCAAGGCTGAGCTCATCATCAACGAATCCTGGGGACGGGGACACATAGAGAATACAAGTCTGCATGGACGAATTGGTGTAGTTGGTGTGTGGAAAGGGACATTCATCCCAATGGAACAGATGTGGTACAGATAGTCAATTTTCTGGCACAGATGGCAGCGCAAGGCAAAGCGTATAAGACCACTAATACAGCCTGCTCTGCAATATCAGCGGGCCATCCCAAGTTTTAAGGGGTTCTGATAGGCAAGCACCCTCTGGTATGCAGACTATTAAAAGGGATAAGAATGACTAGACCTCTCAAAGAGAAATACACTCAGCTGTGGTACGTAGACACAGTGTTGAAGATGTTTCTAGCGTGGCCAGAGAATGCAGATCTATCTAGGAAAGCATTATTTGCTAAACTGACTATGCTCTTGTGCCTGCTATCGTGCAAGAGAGTATCAGATGCAAGAACACTAGAAGTGAATAGGAAATTTTTATCACCGAATGGGGTGATGTTCCTCATATCGAGGAGGATGAAAACAGGCCTAAGATCGATAGCTTACCGGGATTTCCTAATCAGCCAAAGTTATGTCCGATTAGATGCTTAGCAGCATATGAGGAGATTATGCGAGATATGAGACCGATAGGGGTATCACAGCTATTGATAACCTTGTGTAAGCCATATGGCACAGTTTCACCTGCAGCGCTAGTCAGAT
The DNA here is from genome assembly GCF_040938575.1 of Ambystoma mexicanum. Lineage (NCBI taxonomy): Eukaryota > Metazoa > Chordata > Amphibia > Caudata > Ambystomatidae > Ambystoma > Ambystoma mexicanum. Next base: position 1,176,836,383 of record NC_090927.1, on the reverse strand, counting down.
GGCTAAGACGGGTGATGAATCAGGCCGGCATCAATGTACATTGTTATGTTGCTCACTCAGTCAGGGGAGCTATGGCCACTAAGGCGTTCAATGTTCGGGCCAAATTGGAAGATATCCTGAGATCAGCAGATTGGTCAAATGAGTCTACTTTCAAGACCATTTATTGCAAACCATTTAAGAAGATGGCAACGTTGGTGGTAAGTAAGCTTAGTCCGAGCCTCCGGTCTTGACATAGAATTCAGATTTTCAACACATTTGTTCCAGAAAGTAAATTTGCAATTCCCAATCATTATTGTTTCCCCTTTTTATTATACCATGCTAAGCTGAAGCTTGTGGTATCACGTGAACCGCGGGATGACGTGTGACATCATCCCGCGGAGCATGAAATAAAGAGGCTGGTTTCGTGCCTTTTCGGGCAGAGCGAAGCGGGGCCCGTGGAGTAAAAGAACTGCGTCTGTCATACTTTATGAGCGGCACTGTGTCACATGAGACCTGTGCTCCGAGCCCCATAACATTGGCAAGGACAGAAGTCCAGGACGTGCACCTGCCGGTTGGGCAGATCAGCGGCACCTGGGCTACCAATCCACACAGCGTGCTGTCCCTCAGCACGCCACAGGTTTGCCACATGCTCTGTGCATTCTGGTAAGGAATCCTGTGCAATAACAATCCTCATACTAATATTAACTGGCAGTTGCCAGAATTTTTGGATGCCCCAGGTGTCACCTGGCCATCTACCCCTCTGACTTGATTGCCTACAAGTTAGGCATGACCATGAGCCTCTTATCTCCACCTCGTTTGAGGCTGTGAAAATAGACCCTTGATCATCATTCATTTCATGTGGACACTCACCCTAGGCTGTGTCTCAGTGCTAAAAGACAAGCCTGCCTAGGTTTGTGTGCTTACCAACATGATTAAACATATACAGCCAGGAATTGTAAAGTTCTTGGACTGAAAGATATTTCGCGCCTTGAAACACTTGTGTATAGGCACGTTACAAATGCCATATCATATCATATCATACCACTCTGGCGCATTACTCTGAATTGTACAGTTGACACAGGAGTTCTCATGTTAATGTTTTTAATATGACCCCCTATCTTCTGAGGGCTCTTATTTTTATTAAACAAGCTAAAGCAGAAGCAGATTTAACATAACATAACATAATCACACCTATGAACAAGATTGCCATGTGGATAAAGAGCATGTTTGAATATATGAATAATAGAACAAGTGGTGGTTTCTGTTTAACAGCAAGTGTAAACTTTATGTCTCATAAGGCTATGCTACACTATACTACATGCCATCAATCTAAATACACTCAGCAAGCCCCCCCTTCACTCACGTTTACAGCAGAATGTGCTTCAAATGAAATAGTGCCTTCGGGGGTTTACGAGTTATGCTTAGCTCGGCCCGGCTGTCTCTTTTCTGCTGCTGCTCTGCTCAGGACTCCTCTGATCTGCACAGGACTCCTCTGCAATGCACTCCTCCCCAGCCCCTCAGGCCTCGATGTACAGGCAGGTCTGCTGCTGTTGGGTCCCCTTCTACTTTTGCTTGGGCCTTATATGTATGAAGGAACATGGTTTCCCTACCCGTGTGCGTGCATCATATCCGCTATCTGGAAGCGTAAAGCCTGGAGCTGAGCGTGTCACTGTGCTCACTGCGTTAGGTCTCCCATGTACAACTCCATCAGGTGGGTGTTCGCACCTCTCAGTGAGAGCTTTGTACCCGTTCAGTGAATGCCTCCACCTTACTCTATGGCCCTTGGCTATCTGTTGTGAAGAGACATTTCTCCCACTTGTTACATCTTAACCTTGCGGACGTGCACAAGGCTTCTGTTTGTGTCTGCCAATTTTCTGTTCTTGAATCCTTATCAGATATAACACTTAACAGTGTGAAGTCAACACTCGCACCTACTGGTTTGCAGTTAAAACATGCAGCCATCTGCCGTTTGTGGTTTGCTCATCTGCCAGAACAAGAAAGCACCACTTCCTGGACCTTGTTGAGGCCACGAAATATTCGTCCAGCAAGTGTGCACACTAGCCTTCTGTGTGAAGGTATGCTGTATGTTTGACGGCCATTCTTTAGCTATCAATGGCTGCAGGCCGCCCGAGATATGAAAACAGCTGTCATCTACATTTGTCATTGTTTCACTGGCTACAGGCTGCATGAGATATGAAAAGCTGTCTTAAGTTAGGCTTGTTTTCATGTCACCATAGAAGGGGCGGTCACAAATATCTAGGAGTTGGTGTGGCTCTCTCTGGAGGGTGCCCGTGTGCTTACCTTCACCCGACACACCAAGCAGGGTGCGGCTCCATATACAAGGAGTGCCTGTGCACCTGCATTTCTGTTGTGGGCAATCAAAGTGCCTAAAGGGGCAGCGGCTCCTCCCAGAGTGCCTGTGCACCCCCAACTGTTGTCTGTGTCGACCCACAAGCCTCAGGGGAGATGTCAGCAGAAGGCGCTGCCGCACCTGTACCACCACGTCACCAAGGGGGGGGGGGGGTTATCCAAACAACATGGATCGCTCGCACCCCTGTGTGAATTTGACATCGACGGGCCCCAACCTCCCTAGGCCCACGGTGGGAACAATGGCAGGAACGCCTGGATATGTACTTTAATGCCAAGGGGGAGAAAGACGACATGACAAAAAATGTAAGCTGATCTATTCAGCAGGGCCTGCAGTCCACAAGCTGTTCAAGATCCTGCGCCCCACCGATAATTCATACAATGCAGCTGTCAAGGCGTTGACAGATTACTTTGCTCCAATGGTGAACACTCACTACGAGAAGTTCATCATGCGCACCGCCATGCAACAAAGTGAGGAAAATCTGGAAAAGTACCACAGTGGCCTGAAGCATTTAGCTGCAACCTGCGGTTGGGAGAATGAAGAGGAGGAGGTGAGACTCCAAATCATTATTGGCTGCCACTCAGTAAAACTACAAAAGCAAATCTTGCGTGAACCAGGAATTACACTCCCTAGGATCATTGAGCTGGAACGCTCCAACGAATTAGCGGACGTCCGAGCATCCAAGAGGGAGTCGGCACTGAAGTCGGTCAAACTCCAAGAAGTGTGCTCAGTGGGGAGACAAAACCTGAAAACCCGGGAGCACCTGCCAACAAAAGAAGCAGTGGAACCCCTCAACCTCAGCACCCTGCCCACAGTGCGGGTATGATCTTACCCACGAGAATCACTTTGCCAGTGTACCAAGAGGAAAGGGAAATCCCAGAGGGTTCCCACAAGACAAGATGGCCCAGTCTGCCAACACTACGTCCACTAAGTCAAGTCGCAGATGGACCCTCCAGGTGCAGGCATAGGGGATGAAGAGGAAGATAGTTTTCTTCATATCAGCTGTACTCCCAGTTGGTGGCCGGGGAAAACACCAACCCAGATACGCAGTGACCATTCTGAACACCCCCGTCCATGTGCTTCTCGACACAGGTACCTCGGTCAACGTCATGGCCGACAAGCAGTACCGGACGCTACCTGGGCCTCCATCACTTCAAGAAATGAGAGTGCGCATATTCACTTTTGGTGCAAGACCCCATTACCACTATAAGGCGCCTTCACTTCCACTGTTCAACACCATGGTGTCTACATACGAGCCAGATTCTATGTGACCAAGGTAGCAACCCAAACACTATTTGGCTGTGCAGCAGGAGAAGCCCTGGGACTCATTCTTTTCACTCATGGAGTGTTTGTCGAAGACTTACAGATGGTGCTACAGAAATTCCAAAACATAATCACAGGAATAGGGCAGATGGAAGGTAAACCAATCTGGCTCCACATTGACGACACAGTCCAGCCGGTGGCTTTGAAACACTGTCGAGTGCCCATCCACCTTTGCGATAAAGTTGAGAAGGAGATACAAAACCTAGTGTACATTGATATCATCGAGAAAGTTGAGGGGTCCACACCCTGGGTGTCCCCAATCGTCATTGCCCAGAAACATAAACAACCGGACAAGGTCCGCATTTGCGTTGGCATGCGACTGCCCAACAAGGCAATTAGAAGAGAAAGACACTTGACCCCCACACTGGACGTCATTATCGCAGAACTAGAAGGTGCAACAGTCTTTTCCAAACTTGACCTCCGCTCAGGTTACCACCAGCTTCTCCTCCACCAGGACAGTCAATACATCACGACATTCACAACCCACGTTGGCCTCTGCAGGAATAAAAGGCTGAACTTTGGCATCTCATCATTGCAGAGGTGTTTCAGAACGCCATTCGCGGAGCACTGTGGGGGTGCCGGGAACCTTGAATGTGAGCAATGACATTCTGGTACATGCCAAGTCAGAAAGTGAACACGTGAAGTGGCTAGAGGAAGTCCTGTCGAGGATCCAGTCCCTAGGTACTAACCGTTCATCGCGAAAAAAACGAGTTTCTCAAGAACAAAATCGAATTCTTGGGTTTCATTTTCCAGGAAGGAGGACTATGCGCCGACCCAGCGAATGTCAGAGACATCCAGGAAGCCAAGGCGCCAGAATCCATCTTTGAGGTCAGGGGTTTCCTGGGGATGGTCACCTACTGTGGCCGTTTTATCGAAAACCTGGCCACCATATCTGAACCCCTAAGAAACCTCACAAAGCAATCTACAGCATGGAGGTGGACAGCCCTGGAAGAAACTTTGTTCGAGAACATCAAGAAGGCACTGTCAGATGAATGCATCTAGCATTTTCTGACCCCCAAAAAGTCACAGAGATCATTGTTGACGCAAGCCCTTTTGGACTTGGTGCCATCCTCACCCAGACTAATAGAGACAGCTCCCTATGCACTGTGGCATATGCCAGCTGAGCACTCTCTCCAACCGAGCGCGAAGCTTTGGCCGTGCTGTGTGGATGCCGCCATTTCCATGTATATATCTATGGGAAACCTGTGAAAGTGGTCACGGACTACAAACCCCTTTTACCCATTATGATGGGTGGGTCAGCCAACCCTGCCACGTATTGAAAAATGGATCCTCGACCTCAAATACAGGGCCGGTCAGAACAATGCTGCAGATTACCTATTCTGCCACCCCAAAGCGACAAACACGCCCCCCCCCCGAGGAGGTTGCGGCGGCGGAGGAACACCTGCGGCTCATCATAGAAAGCTCAATCCCCAACTCGATGGCCGCCGCCGAACTCAAAGCAGCATTGAGGCACGATGGGTGTTTCCAAATCCTGCGCAAAGCAATGGAGTCGGGTCAGTGCAAATCCGCTCTTGAGGATCTGGGTTCGAGAACACAGGAAGCTAAAAATAACAACTATGGAAAGTGTGAAGTGAACTAACATTTACGGATGATTGCCTCCTCCTGAGAGGGCCCCACATAGTCATCCCTACAGAACTAACCGACAGAGTGATTGCCCTTGCCCTTCACGGTCACCATGCCACTGCCAAAATGAAAAGCTGCCTCAGGCTCAAGGTCTGGTTCCCGGCACTTGAATCGAAAGTAGAGGAATTCATCTGTGCCTGCAAATGGTCATCCATGCCTGCAAATGGTGCCAAGCAGTTGGTCCAAATAACAGAGAACCATCCATCCAGTGCATGCCTCGCAGCAAAGAGCAGTGGGAAACCATTCACATGAACTTTGGCTCCACACAAAAAGACACTTCATGGTCATGATAGACCAACGGTCCCAGTACCCGGAAGCAGAGTTTCTCCTGTCCCTGGTTCTACAAGAAGTAATACCAGTGATGGAGAACATTTTTGCTACACATGGATTCCCCAAAACAGTATGCTCAGAGAACGGCTCCAAAAGTGAAAGCGTGGGCCTAGAAGAATTCCTAGCTAAGAGAAGAATTGAACACTGAAAAATCACACCTGAATGGCCACACACGAATGTTGAGGCAGAGCGCTTCATGCGCACACCCAACAAATGCTTTCGCATAGCACATGGGTAAGGGACATGTGAGAGACGAGCCCTCTTTCAATTTTTACTTGAGTATAGAACCACCCCACACTGCTCCACAGGCGTGGCACCGGCAGAAGGCCTATTTCAGATGTGCACCTGCACGTTTCTACCCGAACTGGAGGGGAGAACTCCAGGAACAATAGACAATGAAAGCGTGCGTGCCCGGAGGGAAATCGCAATCCCAAAGGAGAGAATCAGGTGAAGACTGCATGAACATCATATAGCGTTAGGCGACACAGTCCTGGTGAGAGCCTGGCACCCAGAAGGAAAATTGTCTCTCCCACATAAGCCCTCACCTCTCCAGATAGTGCGAATGCAAGGATCGCAAGTAACAGCGGCAGATGATCATGGGCTAGTGACACGGAATTCCAGTTTCTTTCTAAAGGCTCTCAGGCCCACCCCGGCTGCAAACAGACTGGTACAGACAGAGAGTGTGCCCACTCCCTCTGAAAGAAAGTGACAAGGAAGATGACAACCAAAGGGATCCTTATCTAGAAAGAATGACGGAGCCAACAACCCAAGTACACAGACATCACCCAGAACCCGCCACAGCCAGTGGGGCTGAAAGACGATACCCCACCCGGGAACTGAGAGGGCCCCCGGTGCGACTGAAGGACTATGACCTGAGCACCTGAGTGGTGAACACTCAGGGGACATAAAGCCAGATGAATTACCCCAACCTGCGGTAACCGTTATTTCCTCAACATGTTGTATTTTTCTGTTATGTATTCTTTAAACATGTGCCTTGCCATTGTTTATGACATGTTCTGCAAGTCAAAGTTTTGCTGTTATACAAATGGGGAGGAGTGTGGTATCACGTCAACCGCAGGATGACATTTGATGTCATCACGCGGAGAAGGAAATAAAGAGGCTGGCTTTGCGCTTTTTTCGGGCAGAATGAAGCGGGGCACGTGGAGTAACAGAACTGCATCTGTCATACTTTATGCGTGGCGCCACGTCACATGAGGCCCGTGCTCCGAGCCCCATAACAATGCTGTGTGCATCTCATGTTCCTCTTTATACATTTCTCTGTTGCTGAGTGAGGGGTGGAAAAGATCATGAGGAAAACGTGAGTCTACTCTACTCTACGTGATCTAAAAGTCTTCACTAATAACATTTATTTATTTGAATTTAGTTTATTACACACTTTTAGCAATTCATAAAGACTTTTAGCCATTCATAAAAAGGGAAGAAAAGCAGAAGAGAAGTAAAAAAGAGGAAGGTAAAAAAGAACAAGAAAAAAATACTTCGCTTATATTCCTTTCTCTATCTTACTAGTATTTAAAATCAGTTACAAAAATCTAGCTTTACTATTCAGTTTGGTGTGGTAAATCTTTCTTTTTCCCTTTGTCATCTTCCAATTGGTCTGGCTTGAACTTTAATATAACAGCTGTAGGAAGTTTGCAGTTGCATAATTTACACTTCGATCTTTTAAAAAGTTTTTAGAGCATCATAGACATGTGTGCATCAGTAACCAATTAGTGACAAGCATACATTGTTTTGTTCATGCCAACTTTTTCTACCCCCATCTTGGGGTTTCAGTGCAGTTCGATTCCATTGCTCATATGTAATAACCATACATAGTAACCGTCAAACTATCCCCCTCCTCCCCCAAAACATTTCCCAACTTATGGGTGAAGAAGTGTTCTGCTCTTGCTTTAAGAGTTCAGCTGGTTGGACCGCTTTTCCAGCTTAATGTTCGTATTTGTCAAATAATAGGTATTGCACGGAGCAATCTAGGCTTAAAGTACATCTGCTCTTTATCGTCTGTGAATTTGTGTAGTGGTAGCCAAGTGTTCAGATACTTTGAATAGGAGCCAAGAACTATTGCTGTCACCTTTTCCATAGCCATCTGTCACAATCACACCTTATTAGGTAAGAGAGTTCAACACTCTTTCCCGAATCACAGAACCCGAATGAATCGACCCCTCCCACCGTGGTTGGCACAGGTACCTGATTGTATATACACAGGACACCCCGTGGCAGCCAATGGGGGTAAGGGGGATTAGGGAGAGATTGTGGATAGGGTGGGGGAATTAGGAACACTGGAAAAAGGAGTAGGGAGCACCTAGTTTGGATAGGAATGGGGAACCACAGGGTAAAAACCTAACCTGCATAAACAAGGGAAAATACCCTCCTGACACACCAATCCGTACTTACTTCCTTGCACTCTTGCAAGGCACCTGACCCTACCTAGGAACACCTTAATACATGCACCATATTTCATGAACACATAGAGAGCAATAGACTTTCAAGCGGAATAAAATAAACAAGGGAATAATATCACTGCATGAAAAGACTAACACATGCCCCGTTTGGGCAAAGCAGCAGAAGCACATTCACATACATAAAGGTTAGCACACTGTAGACAGTCCCAGTTCACAGCACTAGAACCATTGCCCAAAACTTGTTTCATGTCCACTAAGATACTTGTTCTCTGAGCCCAGGATTGTATGCAACCATTTTCATGCCAAGTTCTTGCCCCTTATCAAAGAACAATCAGCATTTCCCATCCAGACTCAAAAGCGTTTCTTTCTTAGCACGTGTGATCCAATAAAACCTTGCTTTCACAAACAAACGCCATGAATAATTGATTTCCAACACTCTTGCAATGAGAGAACACTAGTAGGTCATAAATCACAGCACCCGCTCCCCGTAGTACTTATCTTTAGCCCGGGAGCCCCTTGCATACATGCCAACCCTCCCGATTTAGGCGGGAGACTCCCGATTTTTTTTTTAAAAAAAGTACTATTTGTTACTGTCTCCCACCTAAAATAACAATATCCCCAATGCATTCCTATGGGGAAAATGCATTCTTCCGATTTCGGTGCTGAAATCTCCCTCTGAGGGGCTTCAGAATGTTGGCAAGTCTGTCCTTGGGACTACCCGGACGAAGAAGGCGCTGCATCAAAGAAACAGTCTGGCAGCGTCTCCCCTCTCCGACCTGCGTGTTCCTCCAGGTCAGTAAATCATCCAGCCATTGGGCATAGCAAAACCTCCTCCACGCCAAAATAAGCCGCACCTGTCTTGCGCCGTTGCTGGCTGATAAGCCTTCCTGATTGTAATCAGCTGGCAACGCGTGCGAAGACAGGACTACAAAAACGCCCAGGGGCTGCTGGGAATTGAAGTCTCTGCCCCTGTAGCTGCCCAACCGTGCTCATCTCACGCATTGCAGCACCCCAAGTCTACCCCATCCTCTATTCCTGACACCATCACTCCCCACAACCTCACCCACCACATGGCTACTATTGGTCCTTCCTTAGTTTTCCATGCTTGTGCAATCGTAATTCTGGCCGCGCTCAACATATGGGTGATAAGCGTGACTGTAGGTCCTGAGATTGCATAACATCCCTCGACCGCCTCCCCCAGGAGCACCACTAGTGGATGGAAGGGAAGCCTCACATGAGTTATTTCGTTAATTTCTTAAAATCTCCTTCCAGTAGGTCTTGTAAAGTTCTTTTAGGAGATGGGTCTCTCTTAAGTCTCTCAGTTCCGGGCAGAATATACATAGATGTTCTAATGTTTCTTTTTGTATGGCGCACAATCGACATTTATCGGTTTCCACTTTATTATAACTCTTACGTGTTCTTTTGGTGTGGATTAATTTTAATCTCATTCTCATTAAGACGTTCCTCATTCTCTTTATCTGAAATGTGTTTAGATAGCATTTTGTTACATTTAGAAGGCCAAAATTGCTCTTGAAGAAGGTATGAGTATAGGATTCCGCTCTCTTCTCTTCTGTCTTTCTCCAATCATCGGCCCGAATAATTCTCTAATAACATTTAAGCAATTCACAGAATCATTTAAGCGCAAAACAATATTAAAAGGTCCACACTGCAGATCACGCGACAGTTCAAACACTCAGAACAACTAAAGGTCTCATCGTGGAAATAAGAAGCGTACTTAGATTCACAAAGGTCCCCTTCAGGAAGTTAATGCTAGCGACCATTTGGAGATGCGAATGTTCATGTATATATAACGGTACACCCTAAAAGAAACAGATATGCAGTTGTAATTTAGGACATTAAAAATAAATGTTTATGACAGTGTTTTACAAATTAATATACAAGTTATAGTTTAATATATGTATATGAGAAACAATACTACCATACTATGTTTCACTATAAAGTAAAATTAAAATGCTTTTTTACACAAAGAGTGAATACCTTACATGTTTCCACATTTAACAAACACTATCATTGCCAATCCGCCTAATCTTTCTAAAATCTGGCGGCTCGTGTGGGATCAAAAACCACTACAAAATGGACGCCGTGTACGCTTGCTGCTGCTCACAGAGAAGTCCTTCCTCCATTTCTTAATCATAAACCCAGTGCATGTGACTGACTGTCAGTGCTGCCGCTTCCTGTTGTTACTCCCACGTCCCTAAGACATCTGTAGTTGCCGGGGGCTCGCAAAAACGAGAGCAGAGGGGCCACAATGCAAGCTGCTGGCCCCACCCTTCTGCTACTGCTCATCCCGCTGCTTTCCCGGGGGAGCAATGATCAGAGCTGGGACCACCCTGAGCTCTGCGGGTAAGTCTGGCACCCTTCTACACCTCGGCAGACACTCATTAAGTACCATTACGTTCATCCGCCTCCATGTATTCATAAATCACACCCTCTCTTTTGTAGCCAGCTATCCAAAGCCCCTCCTAAATAATATGTACCCGGGAAGTATAGGTCACCGGTTTTATACCCTTCACCCTAAAGCAGTGGTCTTCAAACTTTTTTGGCTGGGGCCCCCATGGAGCAAAATTTGGGCAGGCCAGGACCCCCCAAAAATGCCAAATGGACAGTATGTATGATATGATAAGCGCGTTATAAATAACCTAATACCCGGAGGTTTCTAAGCGCGGACCCAGGGATCGAACCTGTGTTGCTTCGTGTCGTCTTGCTTCCAAGGCAAGCACGTTGCTGCTGAGCTATCCTCCCGGGCTCGCATCACTATTGCGTGCTGTCACCACACACTACTCCCAGTATAGTCCCTGGGCTCCCCCACCTGCTCCCATCGCAGTCACTGGGCTCCCTCATCCCACTCCTACCCAGTCCCTGGGCTCTCCCCACCCCATCGCACCCAATGGGCTTTTCCCATCCTGCTTCCACCACTATCCCATGGTACCCGTCCATCCTGCTCCCATCACAGTCCCTGGGCTCCCTGTTCCCAACGCAGTCTGAGGGCCAGTGGCGGCTGGTGCATTTTTGAAGTGGAGGGGCATAACTATTTCCCCAAAAATGCCTAAGCGACCGAGCGCAGTGAGGTAGCCTGAACCAATCAAGCGGGGATCAGGGAGGTTTTCCCCTGTGATGTGTTTTGTTTTTTTAAATAATGGGTTAAAATGTTGCATTGAGAATCGTACAAAAATGTCGACCTTGGAATTGCGACGGCCGAAAATGGTGACTTTTTTTTTTTATCCCCCCCTTACATCACATATATATGTGGGGGGTTTGGAGTATAATATTAATATGGGGTGGGCTGCGGGGGGGTTTCCCCCACAGATATATGTGGTGTAAAGGGTTAAAAAAAAAAAGTCAGCAATTTGGGCCGTCGCAATAATCACATAGGTCCGTTGCATTGTAGAGCATACTTTAAAAGAAGAAATGGGTAAATAGCTAAACAGTTAGCAATTGGTTCTGGGGGAACCAGGGAGGAGGCATTACATTTTTACTGGACATCTATGATAGATGGCCAGTAAAAAAATACCATCCCTGACCCCTGGGTCCCACTGGGCCTAACACAATCAACACGATTATGTGTGTATGCAAGGCATTGGGGTGCCAAGGGGGAAAGCATGGTATTTTTGACTGGACATCTATGATAGAAATCCAGTAAAAAAAAAAAAAAAACACCATCCCTGTTCCCTGGGCTCCACAGCGCCTCAAAAGGAGAGCTGATTTTGGCAGGTGTGTAGGGGTATTGTGCAACAAAGTCGTTTAGGCATTTTTAAAATGCCTTTGTTGTAAACCCTTCTTCCCCCCTCTATCCACCACTTGCCAAATGCAGCTCAACGGACACCCACACACCCACACACCCACCACCACCACCACGACCACCACATCTTCACTTATAACACAAGCATACACGCATCCATACAGATGTTTAAATAAAAAATAAAAAAAAGAACATAAACGTACCTTCTGCAGGGGCCTCCGCGTGGGTGCTGAAACCCCCCGCTCCAGGCTGCTCTGTCCATATGTGCGAAGAGGTGCAGGAGCTCCCCCTCGCACATACAGACATGCAGTGCCCCAGCCAGCATTTCCAGTGAGCTATGCAATGCTGGCAAAGCAAAACGCCCCAGCCTTGCATGGCTCAGTGAGCACGTGCGGCTGGGGCACTGAACAGAACTGTCAAAGGGAAATGGTGTTTCCCTTTGACAGTTCAGCCAGCCCAGGAGCACTCCCTCAGCTGGGAAAAGCAGCTGAGGGAGTGCTCATTGTCTCACTGGGCTGGCTCCTTAGCTCCTCCGTAATGGGCGAGGGGGCCACTGGGTGGGCGTTCCCTCGCCATTATGGATGAGCCGCCAGGCTCGGACTGGCTTATAGGACAATGCATGTATCAAAAATGCTAGTGTGGGCCATTTAAAATGGGCCACCTTTTTGGCCAATGTGGGCCAGTTTGATGAGTTACTTCACTATGCAGTTAGATTTTGACCATTGAGCAGTTAGTAATTTTGACCATCGTTAATGAATAAACTTTTTTATTTTTTACTTGTTTTGATTGAAAATCAATTTTTACAATAGTCGACTTTTTCATTTCTGTTGTCCAAGTAAAAAGAAAATCGAGATCCTAGAGGGGGGGGGGTGCGATAAAGGAAAAAGGTTGAGGACACAAAGTAGTTAATGATCAATCGGTTTTCTCAAATCCCCTGGAGTTTTCTCCTTTCTTTTTTCGAGGCAGGTTCTGTGGATCTGTTGAAAGAACACCCCCCCCCACCCCCCGACCCATTTTTTTGAATTTATTATTTTTTTTTTTTCTATTAGTCAATAGTTTAGCTTTCAATTGTTTCATGGAGTATCCAGTTCCAACTTCTCAAAGAATTTAGTGACAGCAATCACCCATGTAGTCCTTTCGCCACTAAGTAAACGTGACCACCATTCGTTTTCTTCATAGAAATGAAGATCAGAGAGAATGTGTCCCAAGTAGGTCTAGTGCTGCATCGCTAGAGCTTGGCGCTTTAATAAAAGGTGTTTCAAATTTTCAGTTGACTCTTTGGTTTTATAAAAACAGCAGTAGTTTTCACTTAGTTTACTCCTTATAGCAACCACCTCCTTGGTCTTCAGTAAGTTCAATCTTATTCTCATAAAGTTTTCCCTTAAACTTTTGTTTGAGAATTTTCGAATGTAATTTGGTGACTGATTGATTTTGTTTGTCATCGGGGGAATATTTTTTGTCAATTTGTTTTTGTTAGCCTGGTCTTGCGTTGTTATCCAATCGTGCATAAGTAACTATTTTTTTTAATTTTTTTTTTTACTTTATTCGGATTTTTCAGTAGGCCTTCCCCTGTGCAAATGATTTGCTCTAGTTGATCTTGAATGTCCATGATCCATCTCGACATGATCTTGGTGGTATTTCCCTGCAGCTCTTTTCTGATCAGACTGAATGTATGAGGACTCGAAGGATCAATTACCTTCCTGTAGAGCATGATTTAATTGAGAGTCACTATCGATGAGATTGACCCTCCGGATCGATGCTATCAGTGTTGATTGTGGGAGTGTCAACACCTTTTGCCAAACTTTCCTTCTAGCATTTCCCATAGGATTTCAGGAAGGTTTGGAATTGCTTCCTCTCCGTATGTTAGACTCGGTATGATCTTGGACTTATAAAACTTCAGAACCGGTATGAAGGAGAATCTTCTGTACTTCATATTTATTGCTTTGGTCTGTGCAATCAAGAGTTTCAGTTTTTCCTGCAGGGCGTCTTGCATTGGTAAATCTTTCTTCTTTAAATATCAGAATTTACTTATATTTTAACACAAAGCACCCCCTTGGGTACTATTCAAACAGTCTGTGACTAAAGCAATGAATATCCGTTTACAATTGGGGGCCACTTTTTCATTGGTGTCTGAGACAGTTTCATGCTTCTGCCCGACCATGTGAGCCGCCCCTGCCATTTCGTCCAATCTAAAAAAAAAAAAAAAATACCTTGTTTATTATTTTTTTTAGATTTCATGCTGGCCTTGCCCCACAATTTGAATACCACTGCCTTAAAGGTATGATCACAGAGATGTACAAAGTCGTGGACCTGTGCACCCTCAAACCTCCCCCAGCTATCCCTCCTCCCTTTTACCCCATTACCCCAATACAAAACCGCTACCTACTCTCTCCCACTCCTCCCCAAAGTAACGCAATGAAATAAAACGCATCTTAGGATCACTGTTATTTCAATTATTGTTCCGTACAGCTTATGCATACTTCCCCTTTCTAATCATTGCATAAGGGACACAGGAAACGCCATACGCACCCCCATTACCCACACACAGCTGTGCCAGCACTAATGTTCATCACGTTTAAATTAAGAGACTTGTAGATCCCTGTTTGTTTTGTGTTGTGTGGCTCGACGAGAATGGGCAACATGCTATCAAAATTAACTGCAGCAACACTGGCTTTGTCAGGTAGCTCATGGCACTATGACAATAGCGTATTACTGCTTGCAATACACAGGCTCCCACCCAGTGAAGGTGCTTCGGTCGGAAAAAAGTAAGGGAGCTATTTAATTTTTCAGGAAAGTAAAGGTACATTGTACCCTTTAGTTCCCGCCCACTTTGACCACAGATTATATAGCAGGAGCCGAGATAGAGGGGGTTTCAACTATAGAGGAAAAATTCCAGTTTTTGTGTGTGGTGGGATGTTTGGGTCTCACAATATGTCATCAAAGATGCGAGTGAGATCTAAGCAAGTATCACATTGGGCTCCCGTTTATAAGGTGACCAGACGTCCCGGTTTTGCCAGGCCTGTCCTGGTATTTGGTGCTCTGTCCCCCTTTCTCAAGATGATGTTCCCATTGGAAACTGCAGTGGGCCTGGTTTTTGCTTGTAGGTCTCGATGGCCTCTTTGGGCATGGCCCAGAAAGAAAAGGGGCAGGGGTTGTTAATGGGATAGTCGCAGTGGTCTTCAAACTAGGGGGTATGGACCCCTTCGATGGGCTCAAACGATGTCCGGAGGGGGGGCAGTATCTTTAAAGAGGGATTAAGGGGGCTGCTTTTAATAGAAAATATAAGTAGTAGAAAATCTTACAGGGTGGATAAACCCCTATGCAGGAAGACCAGAAACCCATTTTTTTCTCAAGGGGCGGGGGCGCTCTCTGTGTGAAAAAAGTTTGAATACCACCTGGCTAGAGGGAGGCAGGTGTGAATGAGAGCAGACTGCTTATATGGTTCTATGTTCTTTGCCAGTGATGGTATATGTGGTTTATCCTAAAGGAGCCAATACATTGCAGTACTGCAGCTCAGGTTAGCTGGTGGAGTGTGATCGGTCAAGATGTGTTCTTTGGCAAAGCTCTGCCAAGGCTAATCTGGTGTTCGTGTACCAGATGCTGCTATGTGCAAGGTGGTCTTTGGGTGTGTAGAGTAAAGTGCTAGGTGATTTAGCTGCTAGTTGGTTGCTTGAGATTTAGGGCTCCTGTTATGGGGACTTAAAACCCGACCGAATCATCAGATTTCAGGTCTATTATTGATCCGTGTGTGAGTTTCAAATCATGTTGTTCTCCCGGTGTGTGAAGTGGGGGCTTTAGTTATTTTTCAGTTGCTTTATGGCAATAGAAAAGGGGAGTGGGGACCAACCCATCTGAGTCCAATCTCCTAGGTATGTTGATTGGATCTTGTTCCCAGGCCTGTGTTGGTGAAAACTAGCACCAGTCACACGACTGGGTCGAGTTTCCATTCTGTTCCACCTAGTCATTGAGATTCATGTCTTTCATTGTGTAAGATCGTATTGGATCTAAGATGTCAGACAGGCTTTGCCATTTGGGAGTGGAGGGGGGTAGTTTTTTTGGTCGAACATTGTCTCTAGGATGACTGTTAGTTACAGGGTTCGAAATTAAGATTTTGCTAGCAGGATCTTAAACCAGCTCCAGTGTGTCTGACCTCACCCAAAAGCCACAAGCTATCACTGGGTAACCAGGAGTTAGTACAAAGCATACTGCACGTCTAACTTCTCCTGCTATGCTTGTGTTTCTATTTCATTCTGAGTCTCAGTTTCGATTTTTCTTAGGGCAATTTGTAGAATTTTGGTTGTGACGATTGCCCATGCGGTTATCTGGCCGCTGATCATGTTTGGCCACCAGGTCGATTCTTTGCGGCCCCCATAAGGCTCCAGGACCGGTTTTAAGTAGCTTTCTCTGGTTGTTAGTAGTGCCAGGCATGTGGTTGCTAGGTGGCGAATGGATTCTACTTCGTCCTTCTTTTTGCATAGTCTGCAAGAATTCGAGTTCGACAGCTCTCTGATGAGGTGGATTTCATTGGTCGGGAGTAGATTCAATCTAGCTCTAAGGAAAAGGTGGCGGAGCGGTTTGCTAGGGAATTTTTTGTATATTTCAGCTGCATCGTTTGCTTTTCTGGCAAAAGGTGGCAGAGGACTTAAGAGCTTGTTTTTGTCCGCCCTTTCTTGAGTGTTGATCCAGTCTAGTTCCTCTAGTTTTTTGTTTTTTTTGATTCTGAGTGGATTCTGTAGCAGCTCCTCCTCTGAGCATACTATTGTCGCCAGTTTGGCCTTTTTCTTTGTCGCCCGACGGTTAGCATTTTAGATCTGCCTGACTTGATTTCTTTTTGAAGCAAGTTATATAAGGGCGATGCTTCCGGGAGCAGGATGTTTCTGTAGAGAGTCATACTGCTGTTTTCCGGGTTGTATACAAATTGTTCGTATTACAACTGTTTGAATTACAATTGACCTTTTCACAATTGACCTAATTGTGAAGGTCAATTGTAACATATATGTGGGGGGGAAACCCCACGCAACCCCCACCCAACCCAAAACCCATTTATTTATATATATATATATATATATATATATATATATATATATATATATATATCATTCTATATCTTAATTGTGACCCTTTAAAATCGGTCAATTGTTTATTCGAACAATTCGGTGTATACCGTTTTCCGCTAAGGCTTCTAAGGAGTTAAGGCCTAGCTCTCTTCTGATGGCTGGCATTGATGTAGAGTTGGCGAGTGACAGTACGGATCTCCAGAAGAAGCCTTCGATTTCTTTTTCCCAGATCTCCTCTGGAAGCGCTGGCATGGCTTTGGCTCCGTATAGCAGGGTGAGGACCACTTTTGTTTTGTAGTAATTTAACAGAGGGATCATGGAGAAGCGGCCGAATTTGTTATCTAGCATGCGTGCTTGGGTTACTGAGGATCTTACTTTCATCCAGATGAAGCGTTGCATGCAGGTTTCCGAGCGAGAGTTGTCCAGCGTGACGCCCAGATATTTGAATTCTGTCACTACTTCGATTGAGTTGCTTTCAAGTTGCCACGAGATGCTCTTCGGCCGTTTGTTGTTTTTTTGGTTTTTCCGTAGGATCATTCTCTTTGTTTTATTGATGTTGATTTGCAGTTTGTTTGTTTTGATGTACCATGCTAGATTGGTTAGCTTCCTTTGCAGGCCGATTGGTGTTTGATCCGCCAAGGTGATATCGTCTGCATATAATAATCTTTCGATCGCCATTTCTCCTAATTTCGGTGGGAAACTTTTCACCGTTGTTGCTGAGTCTCTGTAATCTCCTAGAAATGCTGTGAACAAAGCCGGTGTGAGTGGGCAGCCTTGCTTTACCCCTCTAGACGTTGTTATTGCGTCTGATAGTAAGCCTTTCTTGTTCAGCTTTACTCGCATCAATGTACTATAGTGGAGAGCCTTGATTGGATCCAGTATCTTTTTGGGACAGTTGGCAGCTAGAAGTTTTTCCCACAGTAATGGTCTGTCCACTGGAAGGTACAGCCTTGATGATCCCTCCTGGGATTTGCTTTTCAGGGTGCTTAGGAGCATGATGTTGACAATAGTCCCAGAGTTTTTCCGGAATCCCGCTTGGAACTGGTCGTTAAGAGACGCCTTTTGAACCAGCCTTGAAATTTGTGTAGCAGGAGTGAGGGAAACACTTTTCCAATCGTATCCAAAAGTGCAATTGGCCGGTAATTTTGGGGGTTTGTCCTGTCGCCCTTTTTAAAGATTGGGACGAACACAGCTGTGCTCCATGATCTCGGTAGCAGTCTGCTGGTGACGCATGTTTTGAAGACCAAATAAAGGTGGAGCATTCTTCGGGGAAGTTTTTCAGGCTGATGTTTGTCACCCCGTCTGGTTCTGGGGCCCTTAACTTTTTTAATTTGCTTATAGCAGTTTGGATGGACTCTCTATCCGCTACGTCTACCCACTCTTCGCATGTTGTGGTTTTCTTGCGTTCTTTTATTTCGGGGGGGGCCTCTGAAGACTTCATTGAAGTGGGCTGTCCAGCAGGTTTCGCTTACGCTGTTAGTCTGAGTTGGTTTGGTGTGTACTCCTGAAAATTTGATCAGTATCCAGAATGCTCTATCGTTTTTACCCCCAATTTTTGCGAGCATTGCTTCTGAGTCTTTTTGGTATATGGACAGTCGTCGGTTTCTTAGCCAGGCTTTGTGTAAAGAGTTGTTTCTTTGCGCCATTCATTCCGATTGCTCTTCCTCCGTGTTTTCTTTTCTTGCCTTTTTTATTTTTTTGTTGTATTTTTTTTTTTTAGGCGTCTTATTACTGCTCTTTTCGCCACCAGTTGTTCGTCGTATTGGTGCACCGAGTGTTCTTCCGAGGTCGTTTTTTTTCGTTGTCCTCGCTTTATATGGACTCTGTAGAGGCTGATAGTCCGGTTCCGTGTCCTCTTGGATTGTTTTGTAACTCGGGCTGTTATGGTATCTGGCCATTATCTCTTTTACTCTGTGCTCCGTTAATTTTAATCGGGACCCTTGTTGATTGCACTCCGTTTGCATTTCAGTCCACTTTACTTTCTAGGGTGGACATGGTCCAGGTTGCTTTGAGCAGATTGTGGTCGCTTGCGACCGTTTTTATAACTCCGAACGAGGTTGCCAGGTTTAACAGTGGTCACTCGCAAAGATGTAGTCGATAGTGCCGCTTGAGGTGTCGCTTGCCCAGGTTGGCCAGCGGTTTGGATTTGGAAATGCTTGGTCAAAATTTGAGTATCCTCTCGACTCCATCAGCTCCAGCCATCGCGTACCTTTTTTTCTGCTGGGGTAATGCCATGTTTTGTCTCTGCCAGTGATGCAGGGCATCGGCATTTAGGTCTCTGCAAATTATGATGGAGGTCACTTCCTGTTCAGTGTACAGCTTGTCGACTATTGTTTCAATGGAGAGTAGGAGCCCGTCGTCTGTTATGATTTGAGGATTCCAGTAAACTACGATGATTACAATCAGTAGTTTCTTGGCTATTCCGTTTTTTTGGGAATCTGGCATGGTCCAGCTTGTGAGTGCTGCAAGATGAGTCCGGGAGGTTGACAGGGTCCGTTCGATGGTGATTCCTCTTCCTGATTGAACCGCAAGAAGGATCCCGGCAGATGGACGGCCCAGTTCGTTTATTTTTTTTTGCTGGAGAGTCCACTATGGTGAACCCATCTAGGTGAGGGGTTGCAGATAGTCAGGTTTCTTAGAGAGCCAGGATTTAGATTGACGTCACCTCTTTGCATCAGGTGTCTGTACCCACGTGTGTTCCAGGATCCAAAGGTTAATGGCGATGTCGAGAGTACTGGTTTTTCTAGCTTCTGTGACGCTTGTGCCGCAATTCCGTCAGTAGCAAATTGCTTTTTATTGCTCCGGATTGGCAACTCTTTCGGCAGCCACGCCCATAGTTGTTTCAGAGGCAAGGACAGCAGTTTTCTTCCTTCCGAATTTGGAGGCTTGTCTGCTGTCCTGTCTGCCCTTTTGTGGCTCTCTGCAGACAGTGAGGCGCTTGTAGTGCTTTGAGTTCCCTTTGGTTGGGTTTGTTGGGTTTCCGAGCTGTGGTTGTCGCTCCTTGACTCTTTTCTTAGCATTCTGTCCCTTTTTGGACCTGACTCCATCGTATGGGGAGATCTGCTGTAGTCCGATTGCCTCGAGTCTGTTGGTTTGACTTTGTCCCTCGGCGTTCTTTTGGCGTTGTATAGGTCTTCTGTTTTGGACTTGTAGTGGGTCCTTCCTGGCGATTATTTTAGCCTATGAGCAGGGGCAGCAGAGTCTAGTATAGGTTTAGTCAATATTGAGAGATGGAAGCCTCATAGGGTTAGATCATCTAGAGCTTTTTTTGTACAGGACGGGAGGACCGAGGCTCTTATATGAATGTAGGCTTTTGCGGTTTTTCCTCTATGGTATGGTTCGATCCTCGCGTAATCTTCTGTTTTCAGATATTTTAGTGTCAGAGTTTTGCTGAAGATGTACCTCACAGTTCTTCTATTTAGCACCATTTCGTCCTTGTTCCTTGGTGTTTGTTCTAGCTTCAGGGTCAATGTCGGAGAACCGTGTGGTGATCTTGTTGATCGGACTTGTCTGCCCCAGTGACCTCTGCTCGGAAGTCCGGGATTGCTGTGTCTGTGTGGCTCCCCATCACCTGTTACCTTTTCTGGGTTTTTATACTTTGAGATTGTGTCGCTTTTGCACCGGTGGCGATTGGTTAGAGGTGCTTTCGATGGGGCTCTGTGGGCTCTGCTGCACTCCAGTTGTTCCAGCCTTCTTTTGCTTCGCAGAACTGCTTCCTGCGGGTATCTTGGACGTTCTCTAGTGTATGATTTTGCTAGTTGCTCCGTTGTAGTCTGGATTCTTTGTGGGGTCTTGACAGTCGGGGGTGTCCTTTGTGTTTTGCCCTCTTCCCCTAATACTGTATCATTAAAGTGCTGTGAGATGTTCATTGAAGACGCCATCTGCAAGGAAGTCGTCTGTTGTTCTGGGAGATTTCACGGTTGGGTTCGGCGAGCGTACGCCTGTTTTTGACTTCATTGGGTCTGACCCTGGTGTCTCCTCTTCCTTTAGGGGCTTCCATTTGTTTGTGTTATCTGGCGGTTTTCTTATGTTGGTCTGCTCTTCCTGCTGCCTTTTCTCGCCCATTGGATCATGTGGTTTTAGGAATGATTGATTGTGAAAGGCGATCTATGGGCTTTGTGGGTGTTTTCCGTCGTGCTCTTTCCGCCACTCGGCGCCCCCACCAGTTGTTTTTTGTTGATTTCGCTTATCTTATTCTTGGTGTCGTTGCTGCCTTTTCTCGGAGAGCTTTCCTTGAAAAAAAAACCTCCGGCAGGTTTGCGCTTTTAGGGAACTTAGCGCTGCTTGGGGAGTTAAAGATGCAGAAGTTTTCCCATTGTAAGCTTTTTTTTGTTGCAGATTGCGTTTTTTTTCTGGTCTGTTTGAGTGTTTTGGGATGTCATTGTGAGATTTATTTTTTTATGGTCTTGTTCTGTGTTATTTGGTGTTTCTTCTGACTCATTATTTGTGGACAGAGATCTGGTGGTGAGAGTCTCGTGAAAGGCTTGCTTTTTCCCCATCACCTGGATATAGCCTTCTAAGTATTATTAATTTTGTGTGCATCATCGCTATTGGAGTTGTTCTTTTTGGTTGTAATTTATGGCCTCGTACAGCTTACAGAATGGGGCCAGCACGATTGTTATCGCTGACATGATGGTTGTCATATTGTTTTTTTTCGTCGGGGTATCTTTATGCGTGGGCAGCCGTTGGTTACCCAGGCTCTGACGTCTTTGGGCTGTGCTCGGCGTGGAGGGTAGGTTGGCTCCTCGGGAGTGGGGGAGGAGGTTTTGACGACAATAGAATTAGGGAGTGTCGATCAGGCCTGCCCGATGGTACTAGTGGGTGGGCCCTTTCTCTATCCTCACCCTGCTGGTGGCTGCTTCCGGAAGGCTTTGTTTTTTGTTGATTTGGTGTGGGACTGTGGGTATAAGGACCCTCAGAGGCTTGGCGAGGGGGGCCTATCATTGGCCATTGGTTGTTCCTTTGCTTTCTCGGTTGACGGGTGGTTTTCCCTTGGAGATCTCGCTGGTTCTGTTGTTGCCTGATTCTGGACAGGATTGGTTGATCTGTTTGCTCCCGCAAGGCTGTTTGTAGGCAAGTTCTGGGGTTTTCATTCTGGTTAAGCTAGCCAGATCTTCTTGCACTGCTTGGGGATTCTCGTTAGTGTCCTTGTTCTCTTGGTGCTTAGCCGCTTGCACTGCCGGTTCCTTTGGTACTATGACCAATTTGGTTGGCGGATCAATAAAGTTACTTGTTTTTCGAATTTTTACGGCCGGTGGAGACTCCATTATTGCCTCTAAAATCTTGGCGTCTGAAAGCTCATCCACCTGGTCACGGTTTCTCTTTCCCTGTTTAATGAAAAAGTATTTCAGGGAGTTCAATTGGGCCAGTTTGGCAGATGTATTTATTTTTTTTTTTTTGTATGTTTGTTTGTGCTTTTTTTGCTATCCATCCCCTCCTTGGGATTGGATTTCTTTTGCTTGGGCATTGGTTCTTCGGGTCGCCCACGCTTGAACTGTGCATATCGATTTGTGGATTCTTGTTAGGATTGACAGTTGGTGGGTTTAGCTTTGTCTTGAGGGCTCGGGCCTACATCCCAAGAGCTCTGTTGCTCATCCCGAGGATTCTGTAGTTCGTTCATGGAGCTCTTGGAGTGAGGGATGAGAGAGGCGGGTGAGCTAGTTAAGCCGTCATCGTCCAGCAGGGGAGCTCGCACAATTTGTGAGTCCGCCTTGTGGATGCATCCGTTCCCCTTGCTGGGAGGTTCTTCGCCTCTCACGGGTGCCGCGCAGTGACTTCCGGCGCTCGCGATCCGAAGCTCTCCGTGTTGACAGCTGCCCTCACGATCCTGATTGTTGCGAGGCAGAGAGCAGATAGGCGGGGGGAGTTCAATGTTGTCACTGAATTCATCCCAGCACTTCGCATTTAGCTGTGTGATCACCAGGATTTTGGTGGTCTTTGCCTTGGTTGTGTCCCGTGGCAGGGCTGGGGTGACGTCTTGAGCCTGGTCACCCATGCCCGTACCATCACCCGGCTCCGTGTTTCCCTCCATGCAGGCCGGCACACCGGCTACAGGTGGCTCCACCTCCGTGGGCCCTCCAGCCCCCGGAGTCAGAGGCGCCCGAGCCAGCTGGGGGGCCAACCTGGGGAGAAAAGTTTCTGTGCCGCCGCTGCTCTCCAACTGGGTTTCCGCATGGGGAAGCAACACATGGGTGGCTACCGTGTTGTCAATGGAGTTCGGCATGTGTGGATGGATGTCTTTAGCCGGCACTGCAGCTGCGGGCTCCGGGCACACTTGTGTGGCGGTAGCCAGTGTGGCCCTCTCGCTTTCACTCAGTAACGGGAGCTGTTTACAGAGTTTTGACGGGGCCAACTGTATGCAGCTTCTTTGGGGGGATTGGCTTAACTGGGAGTCCATTCTGCTCAGACATGGTTTAGAGCTTTGCAGGGTTCTTTTCTCCCCCTCTCCTTCTCCTTGCTGTTTGTCTGGTGTTTTGGTCGCAGAGGTGGAGGCATGTCTGGCAAGTCCTGACACGGACTGCACAGGCTGCTCTTTCTTCTGCGACTAGCTCCGCGGCCTGGGGTGGATTTTGAGGGATCCTCCCACAGCAAAACAGTAGAACTGGCAAGCAGACTCCAAAGCAGGTAGCAGGAAACTGGAGCTCGTAGAGGTAGCAACTGCACAAACTGCTCCTACCTCTGCGACTAGCTCCGCAATCCATTATGTTTAGCTGTCTACTAGATGTGGTGTTCTTCTTTTATGGCATTCTCAACTGCTCAAAGATAATGTCACATATGTATGTTTGTAAAGCCCTAATTGGCCAGGGGAACCAAACGTACCTTCTGGTAGCTTTTGGTTTCAAATTAGCCAGGCTTTCCTAGGCTAGAAGCCTGGGTTAGGATTAGTCTGTTATTTGGGTTTATGGTTTGTTTTGGAGGGATTGTCTTTTGTGTGTCATCTGTGGTCTTCTGAATAACCACGTTTTTAGGGATCTTCCAAAGATTAGGTAGTATTCCTCTGTTTGCAGATGCTTATGGATTGAGTTTGATAGTTTACCAGAGAAAGTGAGGAGGATCCACTTTGAGGTTTCCAGTTCAAGTTTGATACTGCTATTATAGCTTCATTGTTGGAGAAATATCGCTCTAGTTGGTTTGTGGTGGGCCAATGTGTTCAGTGGATTCTGAGCCTATGCTGTAGAAGGCGCAATGGGCGATGGAGTGACATCCTATGGTTGACCGGGAGCATGTGCAGTGTTTGGAGTGTTCAAGAGGAGGCTGGCAGCTGCATTTTTATTTTGGGCTCTTCATAACCTGTCTAGGAAGTAGTCTGTTAGGCATCCTTTAGCCTGGAAAGCACAAGTGCTAATATTGTCATGGTTCTGTGATGGAAGGTCAGATATGATGTGATGGAGAGTTCAGAGTTCGAGCAGTTTATTGCAATGGTTTTCACCGGAGGTTCGTGTATGATGCGCTGCCCATAAAGAGACTGAGGTTTTTGGTCTTTGCAGTTGGCTGTGGGCAGGTTTCCATTTCCTCATACCAGTGGATATGCGTTGTGGTGGTGCTGCAGATATAATTTCAGCTTTAATTGAATTGAATTTGTCTGTATGTCATCATCAAAGGGTCTACTTGTCTGAAGCAAGTGCCAATGTTGTTTGATGTAAAGTTGTTGATGGCTTTGTGTGTCATATGTGGCAGTTTCAATATTCAGGACCAAAGTTGTTTTTCGAGGAGGGAAATCTTGTATTTGTTGAAGAATAGCAGTGGTGAATGAGTGGTTCCTTGGGTTACTCTGCAAGTGAGGTGATGTTTGTTGTCGCGGCCCTCTCCGTAATGGATTTAGTAGTGCAGTATAGTCCACTTCCCTCAACTCTGAGTATTATCCTAAGGCTTAATTAGCAGGATGTTGTGGCTGCTAGTGTTACGTACTGCTGGTATCTTCAGGACGACGAGTGCAGATAGTGTGTTTTGTGGGATGTAAGTTGTAATATTGTATCCCAAGAGATCGAATTACAAAATCACGGAGCCCACTAGCCTCCATTTTGTAATTCGATCTTTTGGGATTTTGGCCGTTTGTCCTCTGCACTGCCTATAATGTATGCGGGGGACACCCCTGCAACCCTGTAAGGTATTATGGGCTTAGATCTTACCTACTATGCCGAATGCGCTCTAAACGTGCATTTGGCATTTTAGATGAGAACGTTTCGTGCAGTCCCTGTTTTGTGTCTGCATTGTTTGTTTGCCTCTCCCAAAGTGATGTGTGTATTCCATCCCCATCATTGGCCTGAATCATGTGAGAAACCTGAGGGCATCCTAACTTCTTTTCCCCCTGCATCTTCCTCTCAGGTGGCAAGGGAAAGGCCGTTGCTTTTGGACCCTGACCCTCGGGGTTGATATGCAAGGGAGGATCACCTGGATTGAGGAGACTTGGGGAGTTTGGAAGACCACGTCCTTAGATGAGACATGGTTTCCCCCATTTCCTTTTCATAACAAACACTCTGTCCCTCAAACCTTTGTAGGTTATTGTCAGCCCTTTCCCTATTCTTCCTGTAAATACTTCCTGTCAACCCTAAAGAAAACTATTGATGGACAAGGGGGCAGATGTTTAGAAGCAAAACTCCATGCTTATAAAATATCAATTGTTCCAACAATCATGTATGCCCTAGAGGTCTTTCCTTGGAATTGGTTGCGCCAATTGAGAAATTGGAAGGAAAGATCTTGCGCTCAATGTTGAGCCTCCCTCCATGCACCCCCGCCCAGGTCATTAGGTTAGAGCTGGGCCTTGCTCCTGTGGGTATGTGCTGGTCAATAGCCTCTTGTAATTTATGGACTGAAAAAAAGTTCGACCTAGCAGGCCTAGGCAGTCTATTGTGGCTCACCACCCAACATGCAAGGAGGTATGAATCCAGTAAATGGTTCAGTGAGCTAGAGGCTAGAGAAAAAAATTACATGCATAAAATTGGACTAACGTAAATACCAAAGATTTGGCTAGACTACAACCTGGCTAAAATCCCTGACAAAGCAAGGACTAATGACATAGACTCTGCATTGACCCGCCTTGGCACTTTGAGGAAATATAGAGACAATGTCAAACATGCATTTGACAGAAGTAGCCCTAGCCTCTACCTAACAAGGAAGCGATACCCAAGAACGACTAGGTTTATTCTGTCATTCAGATTACAAATTATTAAGGTGCTGGAAAACACAGGTGCATGGAGGGGTATCCCCTGAGAACAAAGGACATGCGGATTATGTGGGAAACATATTGAGACGATTAGACATCTTCTAACCCAATGTGAAGAATTAGAGGGAGTACATAAGCAAGCGTATGAAAAATATTGCAATCCTAATTCGGATCTGTTCTGGAGCGAGCTGTTTGCCGCTAAGGCATCGGTTTTAAAACATGCGGCGCTCTATGTATGGGAGGCAATTGTTAAAAGGATAGCGAAAATAGAGGATGGAAGCTCTAAGTGATTTTAAGATTCTTTTATATGGAAAATGTGCTCTGTCTGCGTATTATTATTCATATTAACATTGTACTTTTATATGTATTTATAAAATTGGTATGTGATTTTATGTAAGTGTGAAAAAGATGCTAGTCATCTAATAACGCACTATAAAGAAATAGACCCAGAAACACCATTTTATCACTGGGACGAGAAAGAGACCAACTAGGGAAGCACATCCTCATTATGTTAATACACACGCACACATACCAGCCTTGGATATGTACTGGGACGAGGAGGAGGACAGCAAAAGTAAAACCTGACTACCATTTCACCAGTGAGCTGTCTAGTCTTTTCTGGTCTAATCATAGTGGCAGGAACTTTATAAGCCGACATCCTGATACAAATGTGGAAGCAGGGTTATGGACTGCTGGGTGCAGGCAGACCTCTACAGGTTAGTGGTGTGGCAAGCAAAGCGCTTGAGACCTAACAAAGGGTGCAGAGTTTGTGCAGTGGGAAGCGGAGCTGAAAGACGCTGGAGGCCAGTGGCAGACGCCAAAAGGAAGACCAGCGTGATTGAACGAAGCAGTCATGAGAACCTCTAGCTGCAGGAGAAGCATCACCACAGTGAGCTGCTGGGAGAAGACCCGAGTTACAGCACAGGAAGGAGGGAACCTCACAGCAAAGCAATAAGATCTGACTGGTGAGTGTACCAAGAAGGGGGAACACAGGGCTGGCGGCCGCATAAGTAAAACAAGCAATGAACATTGCCTTAAACGGAACAAGCATTTTGATGAATTCCGAATGAAGTGAAAAGGAAACTGAAGGATCTGAATACTGAACAAGGTGAAAGCAAGTTTTTATAATTCTTGCACATTTAGCTGAATGAAAGAATGTTTGGAAATCTGCTTACGAGAAAGCAAGCATTGGCAAAAGTCTGTAGAATTCAAGGAACTGTATGATATGAGAAAAAATTCACATTGGCAAGAGTCAGAAAAATACAACAAAGTGTAACAAGTGCATTGTGGCCAATCAAGCCCCGGGACAGTGTCGGTGACCCAGGTTAAAACCTCAAGCAGAACCTCTTATGTGGTTTTTGAAGTCAAGAAACGGAACTACATATGTGAACTCGTGAAAAGTAACCGCATCCTAAGAGCTGGATAGTGTCCCAAGGAATTGTGTTGTTTTAAAAAGCCGGAAGATTTGAACTCTTGGTGAAGAGAATCCCTTTGCTTTGAACTTGGGGAAGGGGAAGCTGATTGCAAGACGAGAGCTGGAAGAAGCTCTGAACTTTACTTTGAACACTATTTATTTTGATGCTGAAATCCCTACACATTGTATACAGTTGGATGTGAGGGCAAGCATAGGTTTTGGACACAGACATTTGCTTTGGACTTCCTGACACAGATTTTCTTTAGGTAGGGAAATCTCACTTTACTATAGGGCAAGTTAGGACTTACTTCATCCTGCATTTTGAGTTAATAAAGCTATGAGAACTGAGTACTAAACTTGAACCAGTTGTCTGTGTCTGCCTCATGATGCCTTCACAGATTCATGTACAATGTTGTTGGTTTTGATTTTGGCTATGATGGGTGTGTTGGAGGTGGGATAGTAGCTTTCCTGATTGTTGGGGGTCATTTGTCTGTTTTGAGTAGTGGCTTGGTGAAAGCAGTTTAAAAGGCCGACCGAGACAGTGCTTTGGTCAATAGTTGTGATATGGGTGAGGAAGAAATTGAGAATGGAGGCTTTACTGTGACAAGGAAACTGAGATGATATATTATGTTTGCAATGCAATAGGAAAGACTAGCTGCCGGTTCCTTTCTGAACTTCCAGCAGTAACCTAACTTGAAAAAACACCCTCGTCCACCACCAATCATCTTCTTTAATGGACAAATCAAAGCTGATAAGTAACTGTCTTCTCAATAAAGAATGAGTTAACTTGTGTTTGGTTGGGCTTCTGGTCCTTTTCAATTGACCAGAAACCCTTATGGTTGTAGTCGCCGATTGCTGCTTATTTCTATCCCGTATTCATTAATGAAACGTCAATGATAACAATTAGAAAGTGTAGGAATACAATAAGCATATTTTTGAACAATGGATTGGATGCTGGTGGGTGAAGGCAATGGGTCTTTAGGCGATCCTGCTGGTTTTCTGCCATTGACTTTAGTTAGAATTCTTGCTTTGAAATGGGTGCTAAAGGCTCCTCAGGCCAGTGTTTTTGTTGGAATGTCTACATTGGGTGCGATGATGCTGAGCCTTTCTTATCTAGGTGATCTTGGGCCTTTTGAATGTCCTTGCTGAAGTGTGCTGAAATGAGTTGCAGGTTGAACTATTTGGTAATCCCAAACATTTCTTACTAGCTGTATTATGCAGATTCTATGCAGTGTGCATAGTGAGTTTGCTTTCATCGTTTACACCCTTTTAGCTCTGTGTTGGCAATGGTTCTTCATTTTGTGGGTTGGCGAGTAGCCTTTTATCCAAGTGTGCTTGAGTCTAAACCCCCCCCCCCCCACCCTACACCTCCCTGACCCAAGCTGGTTGCCTTTTGGGTGGTGAAATATCATCTTGTTGCTTTTGTGAGAATTTAAAGTTTCTTTGAGGCGATTGTGTTATGAGTTGGATATCCCATTGTGGAACCCATCTGGTGATTTTTTCTAGTTGACGTAGGAGAGCTGGGGTTTCCTGGTTTTCTAGTTTGTCTAGTTACAAATCTAATTTGGCATTGGACAAGTCTTGATGCTTTTTGATAGTGGTGCAGCTTGGGGGAAGATTTTGAGGTGGTCACCCCATGACGAGTAGTAGGGTGTGAAACAGTGGTATTATCTTTGTTGTGGAACACTCCATCCAGGGTGTGTGCAGATGCCCATCGTCCCTTTTGGTGTTGGGTGGCCACGTTCACTGATGGTGTTGTCTTCTTTTTTCAGCCAGATGTTGAAATCTCCA
The DNA here is from genome assembly GCF_040938575.1 of Ambystoma mexicanum. Lineage (NCBI taxonomy): Eukaryota > Metazoa > Chordata > Amphibia > Caudata > Ambystomatidae > Ambystoma > Ambystoma mexicanum. Next base: position 1,176,807,137 of record NC_090927.1, on the reverse strand, counting down.
GTATGGTGAGGTGTTGGCGTAGGACTGAGAGAGACGTCTCGGCCTCTGCTAGGTAGTTTGGGAAAGAGTGGGTGGGGGTTATGAGTGTGGGTGTGGGGTGACTGTAGATGAATAGGAAATTGTGTTGAAGGAATTTCTGGTGTGACCGATTTTAGGAGGTGAACTTTGCAGTCCTGAGGGAAACATTTGTGTGCAAGTGGGATCCCTCTTCTCTTGTTTTGTTGGTGACTTTCATTTACACTCTTGAAGGGGTGGCCTTGTGAATAACTGCAGAGTTATCTGTTGATTGCAGGCCAAGTTTGGCTTCTAAATAGTAGATCAATTTTCCCTTTGAGGCACAGGCCATAGACATCTGCAGAGTGTCTTGCTATTGAGCAAGCTTTAATGAGGAGCCCCTTTGGTGCTCTGGTTTTCCTTTCTGTTTTTATGTATCATATTTTACTGTGGTGTTTGACTTTGGTCTGCATTTTTCAAGGGGGCTGCATCAGCCTCGGCAGAGGCTAAGGAAGATGCTTATAGTGTTTTGAGTTTGTCTTTTTGGTTACAGTGGAAGTTGGTTTCGTGTGGTGTTGTGTTTTGTATAGATTTGATGAGTAGTGTGTCCCCAGAGTTTTGTTTTGGTTGGGTAATTATTTGATTCCAGGAAAATGTTGCGTTTAGGTGTATCTGGGTATTCTTGATGATGTATCAACTTTGATTTGGTCCCTCTAACCACACTTCCTCAAGACAGACCTACAAGAGCATACTGTCTCTCAGTGCGGACTGCCCAGAAACTCTCCCACGCCCACATAGCCTACTCACCACAGACCCATTCCCCACAGAAACCACGATTATACGACTCACTAACCACCGCCCCACTACTGCCTTCTCGGCCGATTGTTGGACTCACCCGAAAACCTAGACTATCGTCACGCTCCCATCAAAGCCATTCCCAACTGCTCAACAAAACACCAATGCCAGTCATCCAAAACCTACAAAAGCCTAAGACTTGCAACCTTCCAGTTGTAGCGTCGGCCCCACACCTCAATAACGAGTCAGACACCAGTAAGGTTTCCACAACCCCTATACCAACTCATCCTAAGCAACACATATCAGTTGACACTGTAAATTACTCCACAAATGCGGACCCACCTACCAAGATCCCAGCCAACACCAACGAGACCCTACTCCTAAAAGGGGCGCTCATCAATGCCAGATCTATCACTGCCCATGCCCTGGATATTGCAGACGTCCTCAAATCTAATGACCTTGACTTCATAGCAGTCACGGAAACGTGGCTACATACAGCTTCAGGCCCTCCTCTCTCCCTAGCCATCCCAGAAGGTTACGTTATCGTCAGGAAGGATAGATTAACATCAAAAGCAGGCAGAGTAGCCTTACTAGCTAAGAAACCTTGAATATAAGAATCTCCCCTGAACCCCCTTCACAGCAGGTGAAGTCATCACACTAAAAACTTGCCTACACACACTTGTACTCTCACAATACATCATCTACAGGCCCCCAGGCGGTATCTCCACATTCGAAGATGACATCACTTCATTTCTGGCATACATTATAAAACCCCACTCCAAAGCCATCATCCTGGGCGATTTCAACCTAGGCTTGAACGACCGACCGGATACTCGTGCAGGCCTCCTGGCCGATTCCACGAAAGCCCAAGATTTTACACAAAGAATGTGTTCCCCTTACACATGAAAAAGTGCGTACCTTAGACTGGATAGCTGACATTAACTGCGTCACTGATATCCTATCCTGGTCCGATCACAACACTATTATCTTCACTAATACTCTTATCACTAAAATTGCAAAACACCCCCCCACTAGCACTTCCAGAATTATGAAAAATAATAAACCGTGATAACATGCTACCACTCCTAACACCTTTAGTGGACACAAAGTATTCTGACAACGCCCCATCAGCATTGGTCAGTCAATAAAATAGTTATGTTCGCAGCTATTGAACAAGTAGCCCTTTTTTGAGAAGCAAAAAAGTCAAACCTACTGCACATTTTAATTCCTGGCTGACCCCTGAGCTCCGTACCCTGCGTGCCTCCAAATGATCTGCAGAAAACAACTGGCTAAAGTCACCAACACCGGAGAATAAAACGCTCTTCCAGTTACTAGCCAATAATTATAAAAAGGAAATTATTAAAGCAAAGAGTGAAGCCTACAATCAAAGAATCGCGAACGCCCAGTCTAACACCAGAGAATTATTTACCATTATCTGTGAACTGGAATCACCAGCACCCACCTTAGATAATATGATCAAAGATGAACAATGGTGCTCTAATATTCAAAATGCCTTTGCAGACAAAAAGATCATTACTTCAACATAAAATAGTACTAAAAAAGCTAACCTCAACCCAACCTTCCCAACGTCACTTCCTTCAACGGAACTCCTCAAGGATAGTAAATTCACCTTCCCAGCTCTGTCCACCTCGGACACCATTCATATTATTAAAAGCTTAAAACCTTCTAGATGCAAAGGCGACATATGCCCTTCAACCCTGATTAAAGAATGTTCAGCTGAATTTGCATCCTTCATTACCAGTCTAATCAATAGCTCCTTCGCTTCTAATACAGTACCGAAAGATTTAAAAGCAGCCTGGGTTCTACCACTACTTAAAAAACCTACCTTAGACCCGAACATCCCCACCAACTTTTTGTCCTATCACCACAGTACCTTTTCTACTAAAAATGATCCATCGTTCAGCCTATCTGCAGGTCAAAAAATTCCTGGAACGCAACTATCTCCTGGCCCTAGGACAATCAGGATTCATACCAGGCAATGGAACGGAAACAGCCCTTCTAGATTTGAAAACGCGAATGGGTCAATATAAAGACAAAGGTGACCTATGTATCCTTCTCCTGCTAGACCTCTTTGCAGCTTTTGATTTGGTCAACCATGATATTTTGTGCCAACACTTTGAAACAGCGGCCCATTTCTCCCTTGAAGCCATGAAATAGATAAAACCCTTTCTTTCTGATCGGACCATGAGGGTCTTTTCTGAAACCTCAGCAGCCACCCCTGTATTTAGTGACCTGCGGCGTACTGCAAGGATCTTGCGTATCGCCCACCTTATACACCGCATTTACTAAGCTCCTCTTAGATGTGCTTGACAATATGGGTTTCGCGTATACAAACTATGCAGATGATGGACATATTCTCATACTGATTACTGGATGTTATGAGACAGATTCCAATAATATAAACAAAATGTACCTTGCTATCCAGGCTTGGATGGCTCTTAATGAACTATGCCTTAATGCAACAAGACTGAGTTAATTCTAATCAGAAATAAAACCAAACTAAGTAATCTCCCACTCAAGTACAAGTCATTCAACACTGACATCAACACTATCTCAGTCGCCAACGAAATAAAAAACACTTGGAGTCTATATTGACTCCTCCCTCACCTTAAATAGACAGGTCAACGCCACAGTCTCCTCTGCTGTCTATACGGCTAAATTGATAAGAGCCAGCAGACCGTTCCTTCTACGGATAACGCCATCACCCTGGCCAGAGCTCTGATACTCTCCCAGATTGATCATTGTAACTCTCTATTTGCTGGAACCAGTATCAGAAATATAAAAGAAACTACAAATTGTACAAAATAATGCCATCAGAGCGGCACTGAATATTCCCAACAGCGAACACATCTCGATTAGGCGGAACACCCACTGGCTCCCAGTCATGACAGGATCAAATTTAAAATTCTCATGCTCGCACACAAATGTATCTCAAAGAATGCGCCTGTTTATCTTAGCAACCCGATCAGTAAAACTCAATCTAACAGACTCACTCGGTCATCCTACACTAACCTGCTGCTCACACCTAGATATAGAAGACAGAAAGCGGGCGGTTCAAGCATTCCAGTGATAGCAGCCAAATTATGAAACACCCTCTCCACACAACTTAGAAACAAGACATCCCTTTGGTCCTTCAGGAAAAATCTAGAAACCCTACTATTTAGGTCTGACCTTACACAACAGACACCTCACACTTCAGCATCCTTGTTGACTCTCTTCCGCCACAAGGACAAACATTATAGATTCATAGTCCCACTCACTGCAACTGCTGCTACCTCCTGTCTGAAATCAGCATGCAAGTCCTGAATCTGTAACAATATATGCGCTTACGGTGTAAATGTATTGTCTTGAAGCTCTAAATGTTGTAAAATTGTAACCATATTCTTAAGAAATGTTAACAAATATACGTGCATATTGTGTAAATGTATTGTCTTGAACTTCAGAACCATATTATTAAGTCTCAGCGCCTAGATGCCTTTGGGCTTTTTCGCGCTTTGCAAATGTATAAATAAATAAAACATGTGCCAGGTGGCCTGCTTGTGATGGTGCACATTTGTTTGTGAGAGTGGCAAGCATTTGATGAGGTGTCTTCTTGAAATGTTGGAGGGTTGATTGATAAGTAGGCATCTTAAGAAGACTTATTTTTCTCTTCTTCTTTTCTGCTGATCTTCGTTTGTCCCTATTTTAAAGCTATCCTAACCTTGTCTTTGAAGTTGTTCTGGACATTGTTTTGGGAAGGGCTGAGGGTTTTTCCTGACTATCAAGGGAGTGGTAGAGGGCAGACACCACTTAGATCTAAGTGTTTTCAGAGGTGAGGACTGAGGCAGGTGACGGCTATATTTGCCTTTCATTTTAAATTTTTTTA